>NC_136059.1:1465357131-1465957131 GCF_964261635.1 Lissotriton helveticus
TTGCTCTTCCAGGGGGGGAGGATAATGCAGGCAAATTATATGCAGTAAAACCGTCAAAATAAACATTTTCAGTACTCCAAGTTTCCTGCAAACATACTATATCAAATGAAGTGATGAACTCCTTCCAACCTAACATATCGAACGTTCTTGCAATTCCAAATATGTTCCAACTTACAATAGTGTACCCTTCTACCAAGGGGGTTACTTGGTTTGGTGCAGATGGAGAGGTTCCTTGACGGATAGGGACACTGATGGCGACTTCGCCTATGACCTCTATACTGTCATCTATTAGAACACTTGTAAATGTATTTACAGTTGTTCTAGACCCAACATTTATATAAAAATTGTCCCTTTTATGAAGGGTTTCATACTTTCCTTGGGGTGTAAGTACAATATTGTCACTTAAAGAACAGTTAGACATAGTGATGACCACATAATCTTTATTGGGCCCAATTCCTAATGACGGACCTACGTCCAAAAGTCTGGTAACTCTCACCTCCCTTTCTGGAGTACTAGCCATAACCAGTCAATCATTACAATCCAAGGTACTGAGTAGTTGAAATCTATTAGATGTAGGCAAACCAGAATATATCTGAGGATTGACTACTGTATGAGATCTACTTAAACTAACATTCCTGCCCCCTAACAATGGATAACTTAGATGTCTATAAAAATAACCAAGGGGGTAGAGCGAGAGACTGCGTTCAGTGTATGGACTTGTAGCTGCTCTTTCAAGGGACGTTCGTGCCCAGGACGGGTTCTTAAAGTTAATATTAATAAAGTCCCCATGCAGGATCTTTCTTGAGGGCCCAATGCAGTTCACCCTTCTGATGAAAAGTACCTGATCCGCCTGACCCACAGGGAAATCACATTTTTGGTGCAACTAGTTCACCGCCTTGTTTTTTAGGATGTCATAGCTTTCTTTTTGTTCTGCTTCTAATGGTGATACGTTAATCATAACTGCCACGTATGGGCTACATTCTGGCGGTAGGTTAATAGATGTTACTATGGGTCCTTCAGACTCATCCATTTTCCTGGAATTATTCGGGGCAGGAATTTGAAGTTTACTTGCTACTGCATCCCCACTGTTTTGGGATCCTTATGTCTGTCCACACTTACTAGCATATTGTTGGCTGCCATTGATGTGGAATTGATAGTCCCTTGATCCACGGTCTTCCTAATGGAACCGTGAGATATAACTGTATCACTAAAGGGTGGATTGGTAATAACAGCATTTATTTGGTTTGAATTAAGCGCTCCAGGAGGATCACTCGCCGATAACCTTACTGGTCCATAAGCATCTTTAAGAATATTACCAAATTTAGTCATCTTTGCGTTTAGATTATTTATTCTATCGACCAATGGTTTAATAATTAGTTCTATTTTTTGTGTCAGAGTAGATATAATAGAATTAGACATCCTGCCCCAAAATACAACAACCTTACACTTTGCTTACTTAAAAGCTGCAACAATGCGGAAAAAGACACATAGGGAAGAATATAATAAAAATGTCCATATGATAAGAACTTCTTCTTCTGTCCCACTGGCGATAGATAATCCGCTCTGGGAACGCAGGGGTGGCACTATTGCACGCGTTGCTATGCTAGACGTCCCGCCACGTCACGCCACACCCTACTCACTACTCACTGGTTCTGTTGATTAAGCTGTGGAGTCCAGAAACAAGTTGCACTTTGTTGTTAGAAATTAGTTCCAAGGGGCGCAGAGATCAAATAATAAATAACGTGACCCTGCCCTGCCATGATCTGGTGCAGACGGGCCCACCCTTGGCGACACAGGAGCCCTGTTATCCTTATAAGCGCCTCCTGGTGCTTGCTGTGGTCGTGGACGGTGTGTGCGCCGTGCACACCGCTGGTGCTGCTGCTGCAGAGTAATGGGGACCCGGAATGGCTGCGCTGGGGGCAGGACTCTGTGGTGGTGGCGGTGGTGGCAAGATTGCTGTCTGGTAAGTGGCCCCACAAACAAACATGCCAAGCTCACCACTCCTCTATCTGTTGGTTCCACACAGCTCTCTTCTTACAATGTCACCCCGTAGCTGGCGATGCAGTGGAGTACAGTAGGTCAAGCCAGATCAGCAGTGCTCACAATTTGTGCCTTATTTGCCAACATTGTTTCTGGCACAGGCAAAGCCACTACCACTGCTCCGCACCACGTTGCTTGCGTTCCTGAAGCACCTCGCCTCTCTCCGCGGCTGCCTTCATTGCATGTGGTGCTACATACGGCCGTGCCCGTTATCAACAGCGCTCTCAATCTGCAGGCTGCTGTGGAAGGCACACGGGCCGATCTTCGTGCGATGTCCCGAGGACCCCGAGTAGGCCCACACCACTCCTGTGTAAATCCGTAATGCCTGCACACACACTACCAATCTCCGATGCTCCCGGGCCAGGGAGGCCGCAATGAGCCGCAGCGCAGTCTCCACTCACCACTGGGGGCCCATGTCGATTAGACTAGTGCAAGGTGCCCACTAGAACTAGTGGACATCATATGCCAGGCTAACTTCTCACATGCTCTACTACTCACTCTCTACTACTCACTACTTTTCACTCTCTACTACTCACTCTCTACTACTCACTCTCTACTAATCTCTCTCTACTACTCACTCTCTACTACTCTCTACTACTACTTTCTACTACTCACTCTCTACTACTTACTCTCTACCATTCACTCTACTACTCTCTACTACTTTCTCTCTACTACTCTAATACTCACTCTCTACTACTCTCTCTCTACTACTCACTCTCTACTACTCACTCTACTACTCTCTCTCTTCTACTATTCACTCTCTACTATTCACTCTCTACTATTCGCTCTCTACTACTCGCTCTCTACTACTCTCTACTACTCAATCTCTACTACTCACTCTCTGTTCTACTCTCTCTACTACTCACTCTCTACTACTCACTCTCTACTACTCTACTCCTCACTATACTACTCTCTACTACTCTCTACCACTCACTCTCTACTACTCTACTACTCACTCTCTACTACTCTCTCCCTTCTACTCACTCTCTACTACTCTCTCTACTACACTCTACTACTCACTCTCTACTACTCGCTCTCTACTACTCGCTCTCTACTACTCACTTTCCAATACTCACTCTCTACTAATTGTTCTTTACTACTCTCTACTACTCAGTCTACTACTCACTCTCTACTACTCCACTACTCTCTACTATTACACCTTTCTCTACTTCTTACTCTCTACTACGCTCTCTGCTACTCACTATCTACCACTCTCTCTCCTACACAACCTCTACTACTTGCTCTCTAATACTCACTCTCTACTAATATCTTCTACTCACTCTACTGCTCATTCTCTACTACTCTCTACTCCACTACTTTCTACTACTCCACTACTCTCTACTACTCACTCTCCACTACTCACTCTCTACTACTCACTCTACTACTCCCTACTACTCACTCTCTACTACTCTCTCTACTACTCTCTCTACTACTCTCTACTACTCACTCTTTACTACTCGCTCTCTACTACTCGCTCTCTACTAGTCACTTTCCAATACTCACTCTCTACTAATCGTTCTTTACTACTCTCTACTACTCAGTATACTACTCACTCTCTACTACTCTACTACTCTCTACAATTACACCTCTCTCTACTTCTTAATCTCTACTACTCTCTCTACTACTCACTCTCTACCACTCTCTCTACTACACAACCTCTACTACTTGCTCTCTACTACTCACTCTCTACTAATATCTACTACTCACTCTACTGCTCATTCTCTAATACTCTCTACTCCACTACTTTCTACTACTACACTACTCTCTACTACTCACTCTCTACTACTCTCTACTACTCACTCTCCACTACTCTCTACAACTCACTGTCTACGACTCTCACTCTCTACTACTCACGCTTTACTACTCTCTACTCACTCTCTATTACTCTCTACTATTCTCTACTACTAACTCTACTACTCACTCTACTACTCACTCTACTACACTCTCTCTACTACTCTCTACTACTCACTATACTACTCACTCTATACTGCTCTCTACTACTCCCTCTCTGCTACTCACTCTCTACTACTCTCTACTACTCACTCTCTACTACTCACTCTACTACTCTCTACTGCTCACTCTCTGCTACTTTCTCTACTACTCTCTACTACTCTCTAGTATTCACTCTCTACTCTCTATCTCTCTACCTCTCTCTCTACTACTCTCTACCTCTCTACCTATACCTCCCTACCTCTACCTCTCTACCTCTACCTCTCTACCTCCACACCTCTACCTCTACACCTCTTCCTCTCAATCACTCTCTACCTCTCTCTACACGCACACATATCCACATATATATATATGTATATATATGCATATGCATTTATATATATGTATGTGTATTACCTACTGGCGATAGCCAGTAGGTATATATAGTTAGGATTTTTTCTCTATGGGATTTCTGAAAATTCTATGTCTAATAACTTTGGCGTTTGTGGACGGAATTGGCTGAACTTTTCAGGAAAATGGCACATTTCGTTTCCGAGCAGCCCCTGCAAATGTGGGGGGGTTTCGTCAAGGGGGGGCCGAGAAAAAAGGGGGGTCCCAAAACGCGTTTTTCCCATTAATTTTTCCATAGGGCGGTTGGACTCACTTTTAGCTCGAACGGCTGAATGGAGTTACATGAAACTTGGCAAAATTGTAGATATGGTTTGCCCGACGTGCCTTTGCTATGTCTCAATATATGTGCTCCAGTGGATTTTGAGAAATTAACGTTTAAAAAAATATATATATCTGTAACAGCGCTCCGGTTAGCGCCCTGGTTCGCGTACCTGACGCGTAACGGAACTTCGCGAAGCGAAGCTGATTGGCTCTCCGGTGTCTGTCAACATTCTAAACAGTCCGGAGCGGACGCCATCTTGTCTCTCGGTAGGATCGAGAGACAAGATGTGGTGAAAAACGAAGGGGGAAATGAAGGAAAGGGGGCAAGGTAGACTCCTCCTCACCCCCTAGGATTGATGAGGGGGATATTAAAGTGCCCCGCGATTTTTCGCCGTAGAGGCGCGTCCCGGTACGTGAACCGGGCAGCTAACCGGCAGCGTAACGGGAGTCCGCCATCTTGTGTTTTTGGAGCGTCCGGTTCGCGTACCGGGTAGCGTCCCGGTAAGCGTAACAAGGGGAAAACTAAGAGAAACAGTAAAAAAAAAATTAAGGGAATAGATTTCCAGCAAACTTGACAAAATTGTAGGGACTGTTTGTTTGATGTGCCTTTGCAAGGCCTCAAGATATGTGCACGTGTGGATTTTGTCTAATTAAGGTTAAAAAATATATATATATCTGTAAGCGTGCTCCGGCGCGCTTACGTTGCGGGTTTTGTTTGCGCTGCAGAGCCGATACGTCACGGTTATGCGACGCGTCATGAGGCATCTCACGTGGCTAAGTGATACGTCACGTAATAAAGAATATATTTTACAGCTATAGATATAAGCTTTTAAAAAACCAATGAAATTCACTGAAAAAATCATAGGTTATAGACCATATATAGTTAGGAATTTGCATTTACAAACCCTTGAAAATTCACTGAAAAAACCATAGGTTAGAGACCATATATAGTTAGCTGGACATTTTATTGACATAAAAACAATGAAATTCCCTATATAGTTAGTTGCACTAACTATATTTCGCGCACCCGCAATCCACTGCTGATGATGTCACATATTACATCATTCATGACATGGTCAGTGACATCACTGATGACATCACTGATGACATCTCAAATGACATCACTGATGACATCATGACACACCAATACCAGTTACTACATACGCACTCACTGATTCCTACGTCTACACACACATTCACTCATTCACCCATACAATCACTCATACATACAGTCACTCATTATTACAACACTATCATATGCACTCATACACCTATGCAGACACTCACACACTGCCACTCATCCATGGAGTAACTCACACACCTAGTCAGTCCTGTAAAGAATCAATCACACTTCGATTTCCTCATCTATACAGTTAAACACAGAACACCATACTTCAGTGACATCACTGATGACATCTCAAATGACATCACTGATGACATCACTGATGACATCTCAAATAACATCACTGATGACATCATGACACACCAATACCAGTTACTACATACACACTCACTGATTCCTACGTCTACACACACATTCACTCATTCACCCATACAATCTCTCATACATACAGTGACTCATTATTACAACACTATCATATGCACTCATACACCTATGCAGACACTCACACACTGCCACTCATCCATGGAGTTACTCACACACCTAGTCAGTCCTGTAAAGAATCAATCACACTTCGATTTCCTCATCTATACAGTTAAACACAGAACACAATACTTTTTCACACATATACTAACACATACTTACTCTCTTATACAATCACTGATACAAGTACACATTGATATGCACAGAGTCACACACCTCCCAGCCAGCCACACACACACTCAGTCTTCCATACATCCACTCATTCTTCAATATGTAAAACATATTTAAACTTTACAAAAACACACAGACACTAGATGATGTCATCAGTGATGTCATCAGTGATGTCATTTGAGATGTCATCAGTGATGTCATTTGAGATGTCATGAGTGATGTCATCAGTGATGTCACTGACCATGTCATGAATGATGTAATATGTGACATCATCAGCAGTGGATTGCGGGTGCGCGATATATAGTTAGTGCAACTAACTATATATGGAATTTCATTGGTTTTATGTCAATAAAATGTCCATCTAACTATATATGGTCTCTAACCTATGGTTTTTTCAGTGAATTTTCAAGGTTTTGTAAATGCAAATTCCTAACTATATATGGTCTATAACCTATGGTTTTTTCAGTGAATATATATTACCTACTGGCGGTCGCCAGTAGGTATATATAGTTAGGATTTTTTCCCTATGGGATTTTTGAAAATTCTATGTCTAATAACTTTGGCGTTTGTGGACGGAATTGGCTGAAATTTTCTGGAAAATGGAACATTTTGTTTCTGAGCAGCCCCTGGAAATTTGGGGGGGGTTCGTCAAGGGGGGGCCGAGAAAAAAGGGGGTCCCAAAACGTGTTTTTAACATTGAGTTTTCCATAGGGCGGTTGGCCTCACTTTTAGCCCGAACGGCTGAATGGATTTGCACGAAACTTGGCAAAATTGTAGGGACTGGTAGCCCGATGTGCCTTTGCTAGGTCTCAATATATGTGCTTCAGTGGATTTTGAGAAATTAACGTTCAAAAAAAGATATATATCTGTAAGCGCGCTCCGGGCAGCGCTCCGGTTCGCGGACTTTACGCGTACCGGAACTTCGCGTAGCGAAGCTGATTGGCTCTCCGGTGTCTGTCAACATTCTAAACAGTCCGGAGCGGCCGCCATCTTGTCTCTCGGTAGGATTGAGAGACAAGAGGAGGCCAAAACAAAGGGGGAAATGACCATAAGGGGGCATAGTATATCCTCCCTTACCCCCTAGGTTTAATGTGGAGGCTTTAAAAGGGCCCCGCGGGGCAAAAAAAATTTAAAAAAAATTTGTTTTTTTTGCGTGGGTAGCGCCCGGTTCGCGAACCGGGAAGCGTTCCGGGCAGCGTACTATAAGGAAAAAAGAATGATAGACTTTTCAAATACTGTATGTTAATTGATTGTTGGTTTTGTTGATTATTTTTTTTTTTTTTTTTTTTTAAGCAATTATTTATTATTGTGATTGTGTTTCAAAATTTAATAACATTTCTAACATTTAACTAGTTTATGAATTACATATAAAAATGATTAAAGACTCAAACAATTTTTTAATATTACATACAATTTTATTTTTCAGATTGTTTTTCAAAATTTAATAGAACGTCTAGCATTTGACTGTCCGATATGTCCTCTTGTTGAGTGAACATAAGTTCCCACATTTGACCGTCATCATAATGGAGTAAATGATCGACAGATTCTACACATTGAAGTAATTCATAGTCCCGTGACTCATCCATGAATTCTAAGTCATCAATGGGTTCCATAACTTGTTCATTGTTGCTGTCCAGAACAATTTCGAAGGAAACATTCTGCTCACCTTCCATTTTATTGCTGTAATTTGCATAAAAAATAAATATATCAGTAGTGATAGGGCACTGTTGGGTTTAAGTTCAGACAGGTACTTGTGAGTTTATAACAGAGAAGTAATCTATGGGCACTGTATGGTTTCAGGCGTGAAGTAGTACTATTAAAAAGTGCCTGTGAAGAAGCCTAAGTAAATTCATAATTATACCACAGAAACCTAAATCAATCCATAATTATAGTAAAGAAGCCTTTCTCAATGTCTAACTCTTACAGAGGGATAGTATATAACTATCTGAAAATGTTTTCAAATTTATAAAATAATATCTCACCTTCTAAAAACAAGTTTAAGTTGTGAGTGAAAATGATCTTGCAATGTAATTCAGGAAGTAGTAGTCAAAATGGCTGTGTTTCTCTCTCTTTCTTTATATATATTCAGGTACATAACCAATCAAATGTCAGGTAAAAAAAGTAGAAAATGAAAGTAACATTTTAATTGGTTGTCAATTCCAACACTTCAGATGTGTTTTGAGAAGTAATTTACCTCAGGGTATTTAGAGAGGTCTACAGGCTAAATGGCTAAATGGAATTCCAATCAAATTTGTGAAAATGGTAGGGATTGGTATGTAGTATGAGCTAATCTATATTTGGTGAAATTGTCTCCAGTCGCTTTTCTGTAAACTACTTTCCCACCTTTTTTGATGGTGCGCTTCCCAGGGAGCGACCCGGTACGCGAACTGGTGAGCGCCCCGGTTCGCGAACCTTAAACGTTACGGGAGTCCACCATTTTGTGTTTCGGTCGAATTAAGATACAAGATGGAGGGCAAATAATGTTCAGAATGGGTAGAAGGGGGCACGGTAGACTTATCTTGACCCCCTAGGTTTTCTGAGGGTGGCTGAGGAGGCCCATATGTGCGAAAAAAACAACATTTTTTTTAAAATGTAGCGAGGTTAGCTCCCGGTTCGCGTACCGGGAAGTGCCCCAGGGAGCGTACTTTGATGAAAATTAGTGAAAAATGTTAGAGTAAAATAATAATTGTGAGTGATCAGATGTAGGGTAGCTCTGAGAAGAGCTTTTGGGTTTATGGTACATTTAGGTAATTATAAGTAGGTACCAATGCACAGTCTTAAATTCAGAATGAAAATTCTGTTGCCCTCATCTGAGAAGTGAACTCCATCTCCTCTGTAGATATCTTGCATGTAGTAACGCAAGTTATTGTTGTACAGGGAGCCCATTCCATGGTCTCTCATGTAAGCTGAAACAGATTTGTTTACATGCTTCCTCGACTTCTCAATTTGTGGACAAAATTGGTTTGACCACCTCCATTTCTGTCTTTGGCATATATTTGAATATACCAAGGCAGTCTGAGGAAAAAGTGCCATCAATTGCTCAAAGGTGTCCTTTAAAAGCATTTCCAGACCTACCCCAGTCAAAGTGCCCAAATCATTACCTCCACAGTGCACAATTAACAGGTCAGGTTTTGGCAAATGCATAAAGGTTTTCACCAATGGTATCAATTGGTGACATTTTAATCCTCTGTGGCCAAACCACTTAATTTCCACATCTTGTAAATTGAGGTTAGGTAAATTCCTGTTCTCAGCATACCTCTGAGCCCAATAGATGTAACTATGTCCAATAATCCAGACAGAAAACATGGTGAGAGAAGCTTCTCCTGCAGTCAGATGAAGTGTGGCAATGAAATGGCAGTTGAAAAAATAAGAGTTTAAAATGAAAAAACCTGTGGAGTTTCTGTGTTAATGAAGCAGTAACAGTGATTGGTGGATTTTGATTGCTGAAAACAGAAAGTTAGGGTGCATGGATGAGTTGTTTGAAAGATGTATTTTGAGTGGTCAAGAAAAAATCATTAAATGAAAGAATGCACTGGATATGAGGTGCACTGAGAGTTCAGAGTTCAATTGCAACATTGTTGTGTGAACTTGCAAACACCAGAAGTCTTCCAAGAGGTGGTTGCCATGCAGAAAAGGCATGAAATGGCAGAGGGGGGAAGGGTTTTCATTTGAAAAAAAGTGAGGGAAGAGTTTTGATTGGGTGACATGAGAGATATGTGTGAAGAATTACAGCATTTCTGTGCTTTTGATAGCTGCAGACTCTGGAGTGCATACCTTTTGCTCTGCTGAAGACAAATTGGTGTGTTTCTGAGACTGTTTTCAAACTCAAAGTATTTGCTAAGGTGAGAAAATATTTCTTTAATTTAGATAGAGAATAGTGTGCTTTAAGGAGAAAATTATGAAGAAAGTTGTGTTTTTCAAATGTTGCTTTGTCTCAAGTGTTTTACAAATAGATTGTGTTTCTTTGAGAAAATGTAATTGGAGAAAATGTGAAGTATTAGTACTGACAGGGTGTTTTTCTGCATAGGAGCTGTGGAGTCTTTTCAAATTATGACTTGAAAATCGTTTTTGAGGAAAATGAATGGTTATAATATTTCTGACAAGGACATAATGGTGTATGCTTCTTTATAATGCAATTGACTGTCTCTGATGTTATTTTTCCCATTTCAATGTAAGACCTTTCTCTGTGGCGCAAATTGCTTGTAAATATGCTCCCACCTGTGCATGGCAAATTTAGATGTTGAATGTTTGTGTTACATAGCCATGTTAAAAGTGATACAAACATGCTGCAAAGGCAATCAAAAAACGCTTTTATGTGTCTTAAGGACATTTTAAGTCATTTTCCCATGTGCAGTGTTTTGAAATTATGATTTGAAAATCGTTTTTGGGGAAAAGGAATTGTTTTTAAATTTATGACAAGGACATAATGGTGTATGCTTCTTTATAAGGCAATTGACTGTCTCTGATGTTATTTTTCCAATTTTAATGTAAGACCTTTCTCTGTGGCGCAAATTGCTTGTAAATATGCTCCCACCTGTGCATGGCAAATTTAGATTTTGAATGTTTGTGTTACATAGCCATGTTAAAAGTGATACAAACATGCTGCAAAGGCAATCAAAAAACGCTTTTATGTGTCTTAAGGACATTTGATGTCATTTTTTCCATATTACATTAAAAGACCTTTCTCCGTGGGGCACATTCCTTGTAAATATGGTCACACTTGTGCATGGTAAATTTAGATTTTGACTGTTTGAGTTACATAACCATGTTAAAAGTGACCCAAAAAAATTGCAAAGGCTTTCAAAAAACACTTTAATGTGTCTTAAGGACATTTTAAGTCATTTCCCTGTGGGCAGTGTTTTCAAATTATGACTTGAAAATCGTTTTTGAGGTAAAGGAATGTTGTTAAAATTTATGTGCGCCATATGCCCCCAAATTTCTTTTTCAGGGGTGCAGCAGGGTGTTCTTGAGACACCCCTGCACCTTTGCAAAAATTCCTAATTTGCGATGAGCTAATTGCTAATCGCAAATTGCACCTTCATTCCTATGGGCATCCTGGCCCATGGAAATGAATGGGTAATTTGCAATTAGCAATTTGCTCCTCGCAAATTAGGAATGGTAAAGAATCGCTATTTATTCCTTAAAATTCGCTATTTTGGAAATGCAAAATAGTTTGATGATACATATGGCGGTTGATCTCTAACAAGATAAGAAGCTTAGGGATACATTTATGATGACTGGCGCAATGAAGTGGACATCACTTACTTCATTGGTAGAGCTTTACATGTATTATCGCCTCTGTATTCTTCATCAAGCGTAACTTTAATCTGCAATCCTGAGTAGGCCTCACCTTAAACAAACCTCTGGATAGGCCACACCTTATCGTCATCATGAATTAATCATTTAAAATGCTAGGGACAGATTTATGATAGGTGTATGCCTCTTTTGCGCCACTTACAAAACACTGCCCATAGGGAAATGACTTAAAATGTCCTTAAGACACATGAAAGTGTTTTTTTTAAAGCCTTTGCAATTTTTTTGGGTCACTTTTAACATGGCTATGTGACTCAAACAGTCAAAATCTAAATTCACCATGCACAGGTGGGAGCATATTTACAAGGAATGTGCTCCATGGGGAAAGGTCTTATAATGTAATATGGGAAAAATGACATCAGAGACAGTGAAATGCCTTATAAAGAAGCATACACCATTATGTCCTTGTCATAAATTTACAAACCATTCCTTTTCCCTAAAAACGATTTTCAAATCAAAATTTGAAAACACTGCACATGTGGAAATGACTTAAAATGTCCTTAATTCAAAATTTGCTATTCCTTATTTTGCGATTGCACTGAAGGATTTGCAAATTTTGCGATTCCTTAAATGCAATGTATCAAACAAAAAATATGTAAAAAATGACATTAAGGATTTGGAAACTACCACCAACTTCTAGTTTGTGGTAATTTGCGAATTCTTTTCAAAAAGCTTTTTTTCCAAAAAACAAAAGGTGCCATATGACGCCAATACATGCCCTTAGGGCATGTATGTGCGCCATATGCCCCCAAATTTCTTTTTCAGGGGTGCAGCAGGGTGTTCTTGAGACACCCCTGCACCCTTGAAAAAATTCCTAATTTGCGATGAGCTAATTGCTAATCGCAAATTGCACCTTCATTCCTATGAGCCTCCTAGCCCATGGAAATGAATGGGTAATTTGCAATTAGCAATTTGCTCATTGCAAATTAGGAATGGTAAAGAATTGCTATTTATTCCTTAAAATTTGCTATTTAGGAAATGCAAAATAGTTTGATGATACATATGGTGGTTCATCTGTAACAAGATAAGAAGCTTAGGGATACATTTATGATGACTGGCGCAATAAAGTGGACATTACTTACTTCATTGGTAGGCCTTTACATGTATTATCTCCTCTGTATTCTTCATCAAGCGTAACTTTAATCTGCAATCCTGAGTAGGCCTCACCTTAAACAAACCTCTGGATAGGCCACACCTTATCGTCATCCTGGATTAATCATTTAAAATGCTAGGGACAGATTTATGATAGGTGTATGCCTCTTTTGCGCCACTGTGCATCACTTTTATGATGCAGCGGCGGTGCAAAAGATTTGCTATGAGGCGACAAAATTACAAATTGATGCATTTAGGCAGATGTGTCATGGTGTAAAAAAAACGTGCCACATGAAACCGATGCAGCAGTGATGCAAAAGATGCACCATGTTGCAAGACAGGCCTCACTTGGGGCCATATGTATCAAGCTAATTAGCATTCGCAAAGATCAAAATTCTGCGAATTTCGGCCTTTGCGAATGCTAATTAGACAAATGGTATGTATCAAACAAGTTTGATGCAAAATAAGGAATAGCAAAATTTGCTATTCCTTATTTTGCGATTGCACTGAAGGATTTGCAAATTTTGCGATTCCTTAAATGCAATGTATCAAACAAAAAATATGTAAAAAATGACATTAAGGATTTGGAAACTACCACCAACTTCTAGTTGGTGGTAATTTGCGAATTCTTTTCAAAAAGCTTTTTTTCCAAAAAACAAAAGGTGCCATATGACACCAATACATGCCCTTAGGGCATGTATGTGCGCCATATGCCCCCAAATTTCTTTTTCAGGGGTGCAGCAGGGTGTTCTTGAGACACCCCTGCACCCTTGAAAAAATTCCTAATTTGCGATGAGCTAATTGCTAATCGCAAATTGCACCTTCATTCCTATGAGCCTCCTAGCCCATGGAAATGAATGGGTAATTTGCAATTAGCAATTTGCTCATTGCAAATTAGGAATGGTAAAGAATTGCTATTTATTCCTTAAAATTCGCTATTTAGGAAATGCAAAATAGTTTGATGATACATATGGCGGTTTATCTGTAACAAGATAAGAAGCTTAGGGATAGATTTATGATGACTGGCGCATCACCAGGGATGTGCCAGTCATCCTGCGCCGCTGTTCCGCCACCCATGGTGTGCTGCATTTACAATGCGGCGCATCATGGGGCAAAAATGGCACAGATGCGTGACGTATCTGTGCTGTAAAGGTGGCGCATTGCTGGAGTTGTATCGCAAGTGCGATGCAGCTCCAGCAAGGCTCAGGGGTGCCCCATCTCCACAATGTTGCGTCAAGACCTATGCCTGCTTAAAGCAGGCGCAGGGTTTTGACGCAGCTTTCTCCTATCTGATTGTAAATGCGGCACACCATGGGTGGCAGAGCAGCGGTGCACGTTAACTGGTGCATGCCTGGGGATGTGCCATTTAACATAAATCTGCCCCTTTACATTTAAGTATGTGCAGGGGACACAGAGTCGGTGAGGCTTATCCAAGGTTAAGAAGAGATGAGTCCTGTTCACTGAAAAATTAGACATAGGCTTCACCTGCTCAGCATCGCTGGACATGGCTAAATAATAGCTGCAAAATGTTACTCTTGTTAAACAATTTTACTATTATAATCTCTGAGATTTGTCTCTTACTCTGCAACATCTCATTGTTGTTATCTTTCTTTAAAGATAAAGACAACATCAACATGAGCGATAATCTGCAATCAGTTGATTTTGACCTCATCATTGAACTTGTAATTGAAACATCAGTGGATGTTGATCCCTTGGATGATTTAAATCCTGAGGATGAAGAAGAACGTGATGAGGATGCAGATTTGTCCGAATTATATGACATAGGGTGGGAAGCTGACCTGCTTGATCCTATGGAACTATAAACATTTATTTTTAAAATTTATAATAAATAAAAAGTAAAAATGTAAACCGTTTAATTTAAAAATAAAGACACCTTCAAAAACAGGTTATGTGTAGTGTCTTCAATAAAATATTAAAATATGCTCATGAAATTAGATCAGATTCACATATAAGATAGCACAGGTAACATGAATATAAATTCCATTTCTTTTCTGCTATTTCTGTATTCTAAAATTGCCATGCACTAAAAAATCTTATATGTAAAAATGTAAAGTAGTGTTTTAAGTTTTTGATTACTGTTATTGATGTACTGTTGGGTAATAGTGGTTAATAAAATTTTTTAATATATTTTACCACAGATTCAACTGCAGATCATTTCAACATTTCACCATGCCAACGAAAGAAAGACTGAGAAAGGCTGCAAAACGTCAAAGACAGCAGGTAATTGAAAAAAAGCAGCAGTCCTCTAACAAAAAGATTTGTCAAGTCAACAAGAAAGCACCGGGTAAGAGTACAAAAACATTCATAAGAAATATTTGCAGTAAAAAAAATATTACTACAGAAAATGTTTCAGTCCAGAAAAAGAGAAGCAATTCAAATGGAAAGGAAAGGCCAATCAAAAATGTTACTGCTAGAGCAAGAGATAACTCTGTGCATGATAGTAGAAGGAAACAACAGTTTAGGGACATTCGTAAACGAATGTTCCGCAACAGTATAATTGGCAATTTGTTAAAAAATATTAAGAAAGGTCAACAGAAAGTGGTTTTTTATAAGAGAAAAAAAAAGTTGAGAAAGTTATTGATCAGGCATTTGAAATTAAACGTAAGTTATTTATTTTGATAATCAATAGAATTAGGAAGCTAAACAAGGCAATTTATGATTTCAAAAGAAATAGTAGATGGAAGAGAATAGTTAATCGTAGTAATTTTTGTGAAGTTTTTTCTGGAGAATGGATGCATAGTTCAAGCTGTGAGGCATTTTTTAATGAGGAGAGTTATTTCCAGGATAATGATTTGGTGCATGCAGTTGACACCAGTGGTCGTGCTTATGAAGTGAAAGATGGTTGTCCAGTTGTAAAAGAAAAACTTGTGACAACAGAGGCTGAAGAGGTGTTAGGTAATGAGGTTTTAGGAAGACGTGCTAAGGGTCCTGTGTACACCTGGAAGTGTAGTAGTATTTGCAGTGTGCGACAGGATTCCATCAATTTGCTTTGTGATTTTGTACGGTCATTTAATAAGAAAAGTTTGAAGCAGAAAATAAGGTTGTTGCAAGAATTATATCCTTGCAGAGTGAGAGAAGTGACAGGTTTGCATGGTCATTCACTGGCTTGTCTTTCCAGGAGAGTATGCCAGAGTGTTTTTCATCATTTCAGGATGCTAGCAGTGCATCATAATAAAGTGAGGAAATTAGTTAGAATGTTGTATTATGCTAAGAGTCCAGCAATTATGCTTAAAAAATTATGTGCTGCTCTATTGCATGGTTCTGAAATAGATGTGAAGAATATATGTAAAGAAATTGAGTTTTGTTACTTTGGAAGTAAGGAGGAGAATGTTGAAATTGACCAAGAAGAAGCGGGTAATGTGGAAGATAGTGTACAGGTTTCCAGTACAGATAATTTCCAGAGGGAAATTGCCACGTTTCAGGTCAAATCAAGTGAGAGGCCAAATTTCACTTGTGTGTGTTGTCGACGCACTTATTATAAGAATCAGACTAAGTTAGTGGATTTATATGCAAAAAGTGAAAGGGAAAATAATAGTGAATGGAAGGATTTCGCAACATACTTGATGGTAGAAAATTGTTTTGATTTGGGATTGGATCAACGTGTGTGTACTTATTGTTGTTGCAAATTAAATCAAAACCAGATGCCTGCTAGAGCAGTTCATAATAATCTGGAATTGGTTGAGATTCCTTCTGAATTGAAGGATTTAAATACTTATGAATCTATTTTGATTCAAAGTATCCATCCCTTTCAGGCTATTGTAAGAATGGAGCCAAAGACAGGGAAATTGCCTCCATCAGATTTACAGAGAGGATTAAAGGGAAGAGTTGTTTATTTGCCTCTAGATTTGAAGAAAAACATTAACACAATTGGAGTAGAAAAAGTGGACGAGGAACCTCTGGTTATCTTAGTTAATGGGGTTCCGACAAAGAATAAGAAAATATGGCAAGATTTAGTAGATGTTAGGAAAGTTAAAAAGGCAACATTGTATTTGAAAAAAAATTATAAATACTATAAGAATGTATATGTTGCAGAAGAGGAAGTAAGTGAGGAAGAGGATAGCGATTTGTGTGCTGGTCAAATTGAGAAAGTAGAAACTTCTACTAGTGAAGAAATATATGAACATTATAGTGTTCATCCTTTGCATTCCAAGGAAGTCATGGGGAATGCTATTGAGTTGTTGCAAATGAAACAAGCCAAAGGGAGTCCCATTAGTGTTTGGGAGGAAAGTTTGGAAGCTCGGTGTTTCCCACAGCTTTTTCCAACAGGTCAGGGAGGAAGATATGATGAGCGACCTCATCAAATTCCTGCTTCTGAATACCGGACTTTGCGATTGTATGCAGGAGATGCTAGGTTTCGACAATGCATTCCTTATTTGTTTCATCTCCTGTTTGAAAGCGATCTGTCTGGACTGTCATATGCAGTGAACCACATCTTGAAAAGTGGTATACACATGCAAAACATCTCGGCAAGTGACTTTATGGATAAAGTCAATGTCCAAGACAGTATTTTGGATTCTCACCTGATTAATCTCATGGCGTGTCAGCGTGGTACTAATGAGTACTGGTACCGTCGTCATGGTGATTTAAAATGTATGCTGAGGAACTTAGGTACTCCCACATGGTTCCTCACTCTGAGCTGTGCCGAGTATGGCTGGGAAGACTTACTTGAATTTCTACGAGAGGCAAATGCTAACGTAGAAAACATCGAATTCAAGACACCCGGAGAACTGTGCTCTTTGGATCCAGTCAATGTATGTAGGTACTTCAATCATAGATTTGAAGCTATGATGTCTTTCATCATGAATAAGAAGAATCCACCTCTTGGAGAGGTGTTGGATTTCTTCTGGAGAAAGGAGTACCAAGCTAGAGGTGCTCCTCATATACATATGTTGCTGTGGATCAAGGATGCACCTAAATTTGGAACGGATCCAGAAGACTCAGTGATGAGTTTTATACAACAGTATTCTACGTGTGCTGTTCCAAACGCAAAGGAGAAGAAAAGCCTAAGAGAAAAAGTTCTGCGTTTCCAAAGCCATCGATGTGGAAAGTACTGTCGTCGTGAATTCCGAAACAAGGACAAGTTCTACACCAAATGTCGTTTCGGCTTTCCACGACCGGTGATTTCTAAAGGAAGAGTAAACAGTTTGATGTCTTCGCTGCGACATAATGTGATGAAGAAATCACCTAAAAACACATACAATTTGAAGAGGAACGAAGACTCCAAGTACATCAACGACTACAACCCGGTGATTTTGTCCATGTGGAATGCTAACATGGATATACAGTTTGTGGCTGATAACTGTATGGCTGTGGCTCGGTATGTGACGTCTTACATCACCAAAAAAGAGATGACAGAATTGAAGGATATGTGGGAGGACATTTCCCATGAAAAGAGCCTCAGCAAGAAGTTGTACAGTTTCAGTCTGAAGATGTTGTCGCATCGAGAAATCGGAGCGTACGAATGTTCTGACCGGTTGTCTTCAGCAAGTCTCTATGCCAAGTCCAGGAGTATCATTTGGGCGAGTCTTGGTCTTGCTGCAACGCGTAATCGAGTTCTCAAACCTGTGCGGGAAATTGAGTATTTGGCGGAAAAGGAGCCAAACAGTACCGACATTTTGAAGACCAACATGTTGGATACATATTATCCAAATCGAAGCATTCACCTCGAGAATGTTTGTCTGTATGAGGTTCTTCAAAATTACATATTCAAGAGGAACATCAAAGAAGATACTGAGAAAGGAGTGTATGCTGTAATAGGAAGTGAGGGATGTCTGGTCAAGCAAAGAAAATGCCACTTGGTAAACCATCGAAAATTGAGTGGCGAATCTCCTGAAAAAAAGGAGTTTTTCTATTTAGCACTTTTGCAACTTTTCAAGCCTTGGCGTGCAGAAGAGGAACTGCTTGGAGATTTTCTCTGTTACGAAGACTCTTTCAATGCCGCCAAGGAGACCATAGAATGTCCTGCTTTTCCCAAATATGTTCAAATGTTGAATGCGGAAATTGAGCAGGAAGCAATGATTGCAGCCGAGATTGCCAGAGACAGTTCTCAGGACAGTCAGAGTTCTGCTTCATTGAGTCAGGATCCACTAGGAGGACCTGTTATCGAAAATTAAGCTGCCACTGCTATGAATGAAGTGGAAAGAGCCATGGCACATGCTCAGGAGGATGCGGTTAACTTAGAAGAGTTGGAAAGACAACTCAACGTTGAGCAGAGGAAAATATATGACGAAGTTACCATGCAAATTGATCATGGATTAAGTCATGACAAGAAAGAGTGCTCATGTACGTCGTTGAAGCCTGTCCGACTGTACGTGAGTGGAGAAGCGGGAACTGGAAAAAGTTTCCTCATTAAAGCAATTTCATGCTATTTGCAGGAAAGGACAGAGTCATCGCTGTCTTGTGTTGTCACCGCTCCAACTGGACTGGCAGCACATAACATTAAAGGGATTACTTTACATCGTTTACTGATGCTGCCAGTGGAGCATGACAACAAATTACAATATCACAAGCTATCTGGAGATGCTTGTTTTGAAGTTTCAAGAATCTTGAGGAAAATGAAACTTCTTATCATTGACGAAGTAAGCATGGTTTCCAATGTCATGCTTGCCTTTGTGCATTTGAGAATGCAAGAAGTTCTCAAAACAGAGTATGATGTGTTATTTGGTGGCAAACACATCATTGTTTTCGGAGATCTTCTGCAGCTGACACCAGTGAAAGGGCAACCTGTGTTCAAAATGCTCACGCATGAAGATACCAGGAAGTGCCTAGGCAGCATTGGCAACGTCAATATATGGTTAAACTTCAATTATGCTGAACTGCATGAAAATATGCGTCAGGCGAAGGATGAAGTTTACAAGACTATTCTACAAGATGTTAGAATTGGAAAAGTGACCGAGCATGGGAAAGAAGCTTTACATGCACGATTACTGTAAAATTTATATCCAGAACAAGATGTTGTGCCTGAGAATATTTTTCAGAAAATTACTGAGAAGAAATCTGGAATATGTTTGATGCCAACTCTTGCAGAATGTGCCAAATTCAACAACAAAATGTTGCATTTAGAAAAGCAAGAGATTGTGAAACTGGAAGCTATTGACAGAGTAGAGCATATGGGATCAACAATGAGAATCTGAAAACAAAATTGGATTCATTAGAGAAGAGTATATCTAAAACTGCAGGTTTTGAAAAGACTCTGAATGTGTGCTTGAACTGCCGTATAATTTTAAGAAGGAATTTACATGTTGAAAGAGGTCTGGTAAATGGATCAATGGGTAATGTTGTTGATTTTGTAAAATACAGAAATAGAGATGGAATTGAATTTTTAAAAATTAAATTTGATGGCATTGAGGAAGTACAGCTAATTGGTCGTTGTTCTGCTAGATTTTTGCTTGTAAAAGACTTATATGTTCGCCGTAAGCAGTTTCCTGTTTGCTTGGCATATGCGGTGACAATCCATAAATCGCAAGGTTTAAGTGTAGACAGTGCATTGGTGAATATTGGCAGTTCTGTGTTCAAGGAGGGTATGGCATATGTGGCATTGTCACGAGTTAGAACTTTATCGGGATTGTACTTGATTGAGTGTGATGTCACAAGCATTTGTGCGGATCTAGATTGTGTTAAGGAATACAATAGGTTAAGAAGAGAGTATGCGCCACATTTGCCTCAATATCCTTTGTTTGAGAAACGTGTGGTAGGCCGGAAACGAAGAAATGTGACCAATACTGGGGAGGTTGTAGCAAAAAGACGAAAAGTCGATGAACCTGAAATTATAAGCAGAAGCAAAAAGGATTCTGTTGAAGATGTTGTTGGTTTTCAATTTGAAAACAGTTCTGGTGTCAACTGCTATGCTAATGTAGTGGTTAATGTTTTGTTTTCTCTAGAAAATGTAAAAGAAGAGATTGTGGTCAATTCTGATCAAAGATTTTGCAGTTTGTTAAATTCTGTGTTAGAGAAATGTAGCACTGATAGAACAAACATAGAAAGTGTGTCTGAAATTCGAAATCTGTTAGACAGATGTTCAGGCCAAACACAATTCTCTCAAAATATTCAGCAAGATTGTCTGGAGTTTTTAATGTATATGCTTGATGTATTGCATGCTGAAGGTGTAGATGTAGATCAGCTGTTTGGGCTTTCTTATCAATGGCAGCATGACTGCGAGAACTGTATGGTATCAAGTACTACTAGTGTAGACTCAGAAAGATTTATATATTTAACTTTGCCAGACAGTAAATCAGTCTCCTTTAATAAGCTAGTAAAAGCAGCTGATCACAACATGGAGTGTAGCCAATGTAAATCTGAAATGATGTCCACATTATTTATACGAACATATGGCCAGTATGTCATTTTAATGTTCCAACGATGTAGGCCTGATGGAACAAAATTGACAACTTTAATTAAAAATGTTGTGGCTTCGCAGTTGTCAATATCAGGAAGGACTTTTGTAACTGCAGCAATTATATATCATGACGGTCCTTTAATAACATCAGGACATTACACAGCTTATTTAAAGTCTAGAAATGGCTGGTCATTTTGCAATGATTCTGTTTTAATTTTCAAAAAAAAATTGCCGTATGACCTTAAAAACTCTTACCTGGTGTTTTTAAAACCAAAATTTTAGGGAAAGAATCTCGGGATGTGCTCTGTGGAATTTCAAGAAGTTCTAATGGCTCCTACACAATTTGGCCTTGAGGATAAGTGTAGTTCAGAGACATAACTTCTAACCATAAGACTGGACGTCATGGAGAAATAAGTGCACTTTGAATGAGTTCAGAAAAACTATTTCTTTTTATAAGCTAATTGAAGCAGCCAATCAAAACATAGAGTAGAGGGAATGTAAGTCTGCAATGCTGTCTACTGTTTTACATTGCTTTGTGATTAAAAGTGATGTAGAGAATTAAATAATTGTAGTAGTCATAGAGGTAGTGTAAGTCTGCTTCATAGTAAGCAGTATCAGTGTCATAGGAAATGTAGAACATGACTGAGCAAGAAGGGGAAGATATTACTATTCCAGGATTGTGAAAATGATCTTCAACATTTTAATTCTGAAAGTTGCAGAAATGCCAAATGACGGGATTGGCTTACAAGAAATCCAAGAGTTATAAATGGCTCTGACAAGATTTGGCCTTGTGGAAACTTGTGGTAGAGAGCAAGAAGTCATTTATTGCATGTAACATGTTTTTAAAAATGATGGAGGTTTTCTTTCAGAAAGTGGCGGGCTGAAAGTAATAACAGCACAACAGAGTGTAAGCTGTTCATAGGACATCCTTTGACGTCATGGAAAGTAAGTTAACTTTAAGGAGTTCTGAATTCTGATTTGTTATGTTGTATGGGTTTTTTAAACACAATCATTTTGATTGTGTTTTTTTTCCCCGCTGTTATATGATGAATACCTTCAAGTCACTGTTTTTAGTGAATTTTGATACATTCTGAGAACAGCAAAAATAAACCATTTAACATGTATAATTAATTCTGTACTGTTTGCATTTATGATGTATATGTAGAACTCTGTAGGAGGCATGGAGAAGGTGAGGCTTCTGTAAGTGTCAAAGTTGTTGCATGCAGTGCTGCACTTCTGCGTACTCTTTCATATGCTGGACTACATCTGCACAATGAGATACCTAAGCAAAGGAAACACAAGTGATGTGATTGTGAAATGAGCAAAAGAAATTGCACGTATTTCAATTACATCACCTGTGTTTCCTATCATTACGAATCACATTGTGCAGATCAAGTTTAGGTCTGTCCAGGGAAACAGAGGAGGTTTGGCCTTTGTTCAAGAGTGCAGTGGACATGACTCACTTCATTGGTAGGCCTGCAAATGTATTATCTTCTCTGTACTCTTCAACAACTCTAAATTTCATCTGCAACCCTGAGTAGGCCTCACCTCAAACAAACCTCTGGATAGGACACATCTTATTGGCATCCTGAAGCAATCATTTAAAATTTTAGTGTCTTGCGACACTTTTCTGAGACAACAGCAATGCAAAAGATGCACCATGTTTTAAGATAGGCCTCACTTCATCTGCAACAAGATACTGTTAGTTTAAAATGTATATCTTTAGGACTGTGTAGGGGGCCTGGAGAAGCAGAAGCTTCTGTAAGTGTCAAAGTTTTTGAAAAACTGTTTGTCCTTCAATCTTTTCCCTTGTCTTTTGTAATTTTTAAATACATGTTTTAATATTTTTCAAATGTTTGTTCTCTCTTTCACAGATTGAAAGTATAAAAACAAAAAGTGAGTAATTTAACGACAATTATAAGGTAAATGTTTTGTACTCTTTTCGTTACATTTCTATCACATTTAACTTCTATTAGTTCCACTGCTTCATTTCTTTAACCCTCAGTTTCCTGCCTTTGCTACTTCCCTCATTCCTTTCTCTATTACCTACTTACTCAACTCCTTCCACTCTTTTTCTCAGTCCCTCTCTTCTCATAGTTCCTCACTCTTGTTCACTCACTCCGTCTCTATTACTCTTAGTGTCTTTGACTGATCACTCTATCACTACTTGTTCATAATGCTTTCTCTGTGTAGTTGAAGCACACTAAGGGGCATATTATGAACACAGCCAATAAAATTATTGCTGTTTTTATTGGCAGAAAACTGGTGCAAAAGTGGTTTTAGCGGCAGTTTCCTGCCGCAAAAGCGGCTTTATCGACACATTTCTGCCGATAAAAGCTGCAAAACTTTTATTGCCTATGTTGATGATATGGCTCTATGTTACTTACATTTCTTTGCTGTTTCAATTAATCTTTTTCTGTTATTTTTTGTTTTCTGTTTTCTATTTTTTCTCTCTGTTATTCCCCATGTTTTAATCTTATTTTGAACATTCACTCACATTCTCCAAGAAACTCTTCTTTGTTATTGTTCTACTCTCTTTTTTTTTCTTTCACTTCCTTATCTATTTTGTTTTTCACAATTATACCCTCTTCCGTCTTTTCTTCGGTAAATAGATCTATTAAACAGTATCTCTTCTTTACTCCCTATAGCTGTCTTTCTTTTAACATCACTCTCTGTTTACTTTCCTTATACTTACTCTTTTTTTTTTTCTTGGTTAGCTCCCGGTCCGCGTACCGGGAAGCTAACCGGGAAGCGAACCAAAAGAAATAGAGCTTGCCAGAGTGCTAAACATTCTAGCAATTTTTTTTGAAAGGGGAGGTAGTTCTGAAAAGAACTTTTTTTTAAATGTTTTTGTTGTTTTATATATTTATTTTTTTGAAAATTTTTTGTATTTTTTGAACGATTTTATATTTTTTTGGGTTTTTTTGGGGGGGAAACAACAAAAAACAGGCATTGAAAAGGGCTCAACAGGAGCAAAAAAAAAATTACTGGGGGCGGTTAGGGCAATTATGATTGTTGTAAGCTAGGTTTATTGAATTGATACTCATGTTGCCACATGCTATCAACGCACCACAGTGCATACAAGTATGTTTCATGTGGCCAAAATTCTCTTGGATGTTTGGCACAGTTTCCCGTGCCTCTGCTGGTGTCAATGATATTGACGATCTTGACCTGGCCACAGGAGTTGATGTTGGATTTTCTTCCATATCCCGTATTTCCGCCCGGCTGTAATTGAGTGGATGCCTCCTGGTCATGTGCCTATGCATGGTATAGTTCCCATAACTATACTTTTTATCAGTCCCTCTTGATAATTTATCTTTGCAGATGAGGCAGGTGACATACCTCGCATTCACTTTCTTTTGCCCTGGAGGGATTGAATAAAACTGCCAGATGAAACTGGCTTTCCTATGGGAAACCCGGGGCATCTCTTCCAAGAACTGTGGTTCTTCTCTCTCCTCTTCCTCTATTTCTTCTTCTTCCTCCTCTGTGTTGGTCATGACCTGGGGAGGTGGTCCTCTCTTCCCATGAGGAGGTGGAGGTGGTGGTGGGGGTGCACCAGCTGAAGCAACTACTGAAGCCATTTCTCAAGTATTAATAAAGGTCTTCCTCTCACAATGATGAAAGTCAGAGTGAGGAAAGAAGGAGGGGTTTTCATCATTTGGGAAAAACAATAGTTCTCAACCAATGAAAAGTGTTATTTTTAGGTCACCTGACCTAGCCTTACATGATTATGAAACCAAAAGTGAAATGAACCAATGAAAAGTGTTATTAACAAGTCACATGACCTGTTATGCTTACGTTACGCGCTCCGGTCCGCGCCCCGGATAGCTTCCGGGTCGCTGCGCTTCGCGCCTCGGTCCGCGCCCCGGGGCACTTCCGGGTGCGCTAACGCGGTACGTCATAAGACGCATTACGCGGCAACGCGATACGTCGTGCTTTCGCGACGCGCCGCGGATCGCTTCCGGGGAGCTGCGTTTCGCGCCTCGGTCCGCGCCCCGGGGCACTTCCGGGTGCGCTAACGCGGTACGTCATAAGACGCATTACGCGGCAACGCGATACGTCGCGCTTTCGCGACGCGTCACGATGTTGATTTCTAAAGCAGCAGTTGCGCAAACGGAACGTTTACCGGTTCGCGGACCGGGTTGCGGCATCAATTTAAGCTAACGGAAAGCTTTCCGGTTCGCGGACCGGGAGCGAAACAAAAAAAATATTTTAAAAAAAATGATTAATAAACATATCAAATATATTTATGGATTTAAAGAAGAATACATTTTACAGCTATAGATATTAGCTTTTAAAAAACCAATGAAATTCACTGAAAAAACCATAGGTTATAGACCATATATAGTTAGGAATTAGCATTTACAAAACCTTGAAAATTCACTGAAAAAACATAGGTTATACACCATATATAGTTAGGAATTAGCATTTAAAAAACCTTATTTTACTCACACAAAACCATTGAAATTCCATATATAGTTAGTTGTACTAACTATATATCGCGCACCCGCAATCCACTGCTGATCATGTCACATATTACATCATTCATGACATGGTCAGTGACATCACTGATGACATCACTGATGACATCTCAAATGACATCACTGATGACATCACTGATGACATCTCATTTGACATTACTGATCACATCACTGATGACATCATTCATGTGATAATACGATGAAGCTCTTCAGACTCTAATATAACCTTAGATACACTCAGTGTAAACAGACACTCACAGACTGTCACTCATCCATGGAGTTACTCACACACCTAGTCAGTCATGCAAAGAATCAATCACACCTCCATTTCCTCAACTATACAGTTATACACACCTTACTTATTCAAACATATACTAACACATATTTACTCTCTTATACAATCCCTGATACAAGTTCACAATGATCCATACAGCCACTCACACATTCACTGGCTCTTTTGCACAGTTATTTATATATGTCAACTCTCACATGTACTGTGTTTTACATATGTACTTACTTTGACATGTAGCACTGAGATATCCATTCACTCACCAATACACTGATGCACACAGTCAACCGCCCATACAGCTGTTTCCACATGCACTTTTGAACCCATACATCTAGTGAATCAACTGCTCACACATCTATGCACAGAGTCATACACCTCCCAGCCACCCACACACACACTCAGTCTCCCATACAAATACTTGGGCAACCAATCAATCACCCATATAGTTACTCATATAGCTACTGAACAACACATGCAGCCGTTTTCAGAACAACAGACATAATGATGCACAAATTAAGACAGTTTAGTCACTAACCCATGCACTCAGTGAGACACATTTAATCACTCATTCATACAGTCAGTCATGCACCTACTAAATCCTTCATCCAGACACTTATACATCCACTCAATCTTCAATATGTAAGACATATTTTAACTTTACAGAAAAATACAGTCACTGGATGTTGTCATCAGTGATGTCATTTGAGATGTCATCAGTGATGTCATCAGTGATGTCATTTGAGATGTCATCAGTGATGTCATCAGTGATGTCACTGACCATGTCATGAATGATGTAATATGTGACATGATCAGCAGTGGATTGCGGGTGCGCGATATATAGTTAGTACAACTAACTATATATGGAATTTCAATGGTTTTGTGTGAGTAAAATAAGGTTTTTTAAATGCTAATTCCTAACTATATATGGTGTATAACCTATGGTTTTTTCAGTGAATTTTCAAGGTTTTGTAAATGCTAATTCCTAACTATATATGGTCTATAACCTATGGTTTTTTCAGTGAATATATATATACATATATATTCTGCGTGTCTGCATAAATACAAATATAAATGTATGCATACATATACATATATGCATACATATGCATATTATGTACATGAAAGTTTGAAAAACACTAATACAAGCAAAGCGAAAAAAAGTCACCTAATTACAAAAAGAATTGCTTTAACTTAAACGAGGGTGAGACCTATTGCTTTTTCAATGCTTGTTTACTTTGGATCCATCAGGAAGGCATTCAGATGTGTCACACATTTGCCATAAAATCTGAATGTTAGCACTCTAGTTGCTCATTATATCACTGCAGTAAAGCTACTGTTCACCAGGGAAGTCTGCTGCTGGTATTCAAAGTGCATGTTTCAGTCTGCATGCCTGAATTTTTTAATGAAATAGAAGAGGATTTGAGAAGTCAAAATGTGCCCTAATTTTTCTTTCTGCAGCACTAATCATTATTTATATCGCAAAATGAACCTCCTCATGTTGTTCCTTTTTAAATTAAATGTTTTAAGAGTTACCACTTTATTCCAATGAAGATGGCTTCAGGTGTGCCATACGTTTGTCATAAGTATGACTGTTAGCTCTCTAGTTGTTCTTTAGAACACTCTGGGAAGCTGCAGTAGAATACAAAGGAATCAACTGTCAGTGTCTGCCCTTGTTGGATGTGCATGTTTTACTGAGAATGTCAGACTTAATTCTCACATGACTGAGAACGATAAGAAAATATGCTGTCAGTTTAGCTTATAGATCACCTTCCAAACCTCTGTGGGAAAATGTATAAGTGGTTCAGTTTTAGCGCAGTGAATGGATTAGCAAAGGCTGACGAATGGGTCAACAAAATAGTGCAACATCAGTGACAGAGTGTTTGGTGGAAGTGTAAGGATACAGAGTAGGGAATTGAAGATATGAAAGACAAGTGAGAACGTGGATAGAAGACTGCATGTATATGGTATAAGGGTTTCAAGCAGTCCATGTCATAAAGCCTACTTTGCTGCATTAGTACTTAGGTACTGATTGAATGATTACAGTTGTGCAAGGAGAGTGCCTGACTGAATTTATAAGTGCTTCTGTTTTAGCACAGTAAATGGATTAGTACATACTGCTGAATGGATCACTGCAACAGTGCAACAGCGTTGACAGAGTGTTTGATGGAAGTGTAAGGATACAGAGTGGGGAATTGAATATAGAAAGACAAGTGTGCAGGTGGATAGAAGAATGCATGCATAGTGTATAGGGGTTTGAAGCAGTTCATGCCCTAATGCCTGTTTTGCTGCATGGGTACTTGGATACTGACTGAATGATTACAGTTCTGCAAGGAGAGTGCCTGACTGAATTTGTAAGTGCTTCAGTTTTAGCACAGTGAATGGATTAGTACATACTGCTGAATGGATCACTACAACAGTGGACCAGCAGTGACAGAGTGCTTGGTAGAAGTGTATAAAGATACAGACTGGGTAATTGTAGGTATAAAAGACAAGTGTGCAGGTAGATGCAAGACTGCATGCATACTGTATAAGGGTTTTAAGCAGTCCATGTCTTAAGGCCTACTTCGCTGCATAAGTACTGGCTACTGACTGAATCAATAGAATACTGTAAAGAGAGTGTCTAAGTGAATCTATAAGTGCTTGAGTTTTAGTACAGTGAATGGATTAGTACATAGTGCTCAATGCTTTATTATTATTAAACAATACAGTTATTCTTTAGACATCTCATATTTTAACACAGTTTCTAAAAGGAGTTCATCTGGTACTTCTTCGAGATCATACTGATGGTTTGCCATTTTAGAGTTTATAGCTTCCAGTAACTCTACGTGATCCAGTGCTTCCAAAAAATATAGTCAGCCTAGGCAACGCAATATATGAAGAAGACGCTGCATAGGAAATAAAAATCTACTTTGTAGTTCTACATAATACGCATGCGCTTGACCAATCAGCCACCCGCACAGGCAACGTCATGCATCAGCAAAACGTAGCGCATCCGATGTAAAGAATAAAACTACTTCGTAGTTCCACTGAACGCGCATGCGCCAAAAAAGGGCGCTAAAAGAGGTTGATAATTGGAAGAGGACTAAACGATCGTCAAGGAGGCACATCGCACTGAAATGACGTCAGACGCGGAGACAGCGGCGGCCAACTAAGGAGACAGGAGCCCGCGGAAGAAAAAGAAAGAAGAACTCGAAATCACGGCAAATCGAGTTGACATATCACTGCACAGGTACCAAGCATATTGGGAGCACCAGTGCAGTAGCCGCGTAATCCTGTGTAAAATATACGGGGCACTGGCATGTAACTGCATGTGCTTGGGACTATCTATTGGCACAGTAACATGCCTGAAACTGGCATGTAAATGCATGCGGATGGGACTATTATTGGGCACAGCTATACAACTTAAATACACCCCCACAGACTAATGAAAGGCAAACTTAAATGCGCTTATCCCATGACAGGCAACTATACCAGCAGTACAATGAGAGAAATTGACACATGACTGTAGAAAATAGTGTTAGAGGAGCTTGATTCTAAGCAACATTGTGATGTTCCTTTCCCCTCCCCTCTTGTACCACAGTTATAAAATACCATATAAAAGAAGAAAAGGCTTAATGAAATAACGCTACAAGCCAGAAGCTCACTTATTATATCGGGTAGGTCCACATTAAAACAACTGCAAGCTGATGAGTCTTAGGGACATGCAATGCGAGACACAGACTATCCTATAGTTCCGCTTGTTTATCAACGGAATGAGATAGAGCGCCTTATCTTAAGAGCAACCTTGCCCCCCTAACAACAATAGGTACGTAAACAAGGATTAACACACACTTGCACTTGTAAATAGCCATATACACAACACTAAAACAATTATTTTCTGATTGTTTTTCTCACAGAATTGCGATTCTCCTATTATCATGCCTAGAGAATCTAGACCTCATTAAAGACATGGAGGCTCACATTATGCAATAACTTTTAATTGCAGATCCAAGCAGCCGCATCACAATACAAAGGTTCCAATAAGAACACTGAGATAAACTAAGACATAAAGCATAGCAACCATCTGCCTCTTTTAAATCAGGCGAAAAGAAAATCCAGTAGAAGAAGAGAATTCAAAATAAAATCCAAACAATAGTTGAAGAAGGCAACCAGCCAGCGAGAAATCATCCAACGTAGCTCTAGCAGAAGGATTATCTGAAAAGAAAGAAGACAATGAAAATTGTGTCCAAAGAGACAAAGTAATCACAAAACATGTCAAGTGAAACAAATTGAACCATTTAAATAACACATCAATGCAAAAATATTAGAAATAACATGTCAATGAACAACCAGGTTATAAGTGAGAATAATAATGAAACACCAAACCCAAATAGGGAATGGGATGGGTGGGATAATGTGAGCCTCCGTGTCTTTAATGAAATCTAAATTCTCTAGGCATGATAATAGGAGAATCGCAATTTCATTACAAGAACGGAGGCTACATTGTGCATGTTGCTAGCCCTGTAAAACTACATTAGACATGTGTTAGATTGGTTTACAATAGTGTCTTGCGAAGGTACTAGCATTAGACCAGTCGGCAGCTTTAAGGATATCATCCAATTTACCTCCAGACCAAAGAGACTTACTCGCCATAGCACCTCTAAGGGAATGAGCTTGAAACTTGGTTATATCGATACCTGCTAGAGTCATAGCGGACTTAACCCATCTTGCAATTGAAGTGGAGGAAATGGCCTTATGAGGTTTAACGAAGGAAATGAGAAGTTGATTCTCACCAAAAGGTTGCAGGCTAGACATTGTCAGATCATAAGCTTTTATACATTCAACTGCACAAAGTTTCGGACAAGGGTCGAAACGAGGGTAAAAGATTGAGTCAGACATGGTCTTGGTTCTTCCGTACACCTCAAATTTGACTCCAAACAAATTATAGGACCTGTTAGAGATCTCCAGAGCTTTAACCTCAGAAACTCTACGACAAGAGATAAGGCAAAGAAGAGTGGCGAGTTTAGTGGATAGAAATTTCCTATTCAAAAGCAAATTATCAGGCCGGGAAGTGAAAAGTTCTAGAATCAAATTCACATCCCAGAGTGTATCATATTTAGGCGTCGGGGTCTTTTAAGACGAATACTCTTCATAACGCTACAAACAATGATGTTTTTACCGACCGTTTTGCCATTAACAAGAATATGACCCGCAGAGATCGCGGATCTATAACAATTGATCGATCTATAACTCAAACCATTTTTTTCAAAAAGTTCAGCTAGAAAGTTCACTACATCAACGGTAGGTGCATGTATGGGATCCAAATCCCTCTCCAGGCACCAACGAAACCAAGATTTCCAGATATTATTGTATCTGTAGTGAGTTCCCGGAGCCCAAGACTCTCTGAGGAGAGTAGAAGCTGATGTCGAAAGTCCTGAGACTTCGTTGGATCTCCTGACACTCTCCAAGCAAGAAGATTCAAACTCTCGGAAAGGGTCAGGAGGTGAGGATCTCCGTTTACGTCTGTAAGGAGATCTTCCAGAGAAGGTATCAGAAAGGGAAGTTCATAAGTTAGCTCCAGAACTGTGGGGAACCACGCTTGTGACGGCCAGAAGGGAGTTATCAGAACTAGAGAGCATTGGTCTTGCCTCACTTTTTGCAAGACTCTCTGGATCATTGCAAATGGAGGAAAGGCATATGCATTGATCCCTGACCAGGGATGGAGAAATGCGTTCACTGCTAGAGCTCTGGGATCCGGCATCCAGCTGAAGTAATGCTCTATTTGAGAGGTGAGAGGGCTCGCAAAGCGCAAAGAGGTCTATTTCGAATGGACCCCAGCAAGAATTTAGTGAGTCGAAGACAGCGACGTTGAGCTTCCAGTTGCTGAAGTCCGAAAGGAATCTTGAATTCCAATCTGTAGAAATGTTCGATTTCCCTGGGTGGTTTTCCTCTTAGAGGGCAATTTTGTGTTCTAAACAGAACATCCAGAGTCTCCTTGCTAGGTTGGAAAGGTCGGCAGATTTCGTACCTCCCAGCCGATTGATATAGGCCACTGCCGAAACATTGTCCATCTTCAGGACAACCAACCTCCCCTGTATTGAGTGCCTTGAAACTCATGAGGGCGTACAGTCCAGCAGTAAGTTTGAGGAAATTTATGTGGTGAGATGACTCCTCCCGAGACCATACGCCACCCGTATTCCGGTCTAGGAAGCATGTACCCCAACCATGAAGGGAAGCGTCCGATTTCAACACAAAATCTGGTTCTGAACCTCAAATTGCTTTCCCATTCCAAGCCTCCAGGTTTTCCAACCACCAGTTCAGTTTTGCTTTGGCCTCCAAATCTAGGGAGATTCGGTCCTCGTACCAGAGAGCGGACCTCAAGGCCCTTCCTTTCATCCTTTGCAAGGCCCGGTAATTCAGAGGGCCTGGAAATATCGCTTGGATGGAGGAGGATAAGAGACCTAGTAGTCTTGCCAGCTCCCTTAAAGGGAAATCCTCTTGCCTCAAGACATGTCGAATCTCTTTCCTGATCTTTGAGATCTTTGAAGGAGGTAAGAGAAGAAGACACCTGGAAGTGTCCAGAGTGTAACCCAGAAACTCCAGGGATTTTGAGGGGGTTAGAATGGACTTCTCTTTGTTGATAATGAATCCTAGACTTTCTAGCAGATTCATAACCGTTTCCAGGTCTAGGAGAATTTGATGGAGGTCCTGAGACATTATCAAGATGTCGTCGAGGTAAATGATAAGACGGACGCCTCGTTCCCTCAGGAAGGAGGCTACTGCTCTCATTACCTTGGTAAAACACCAAGGCGCGGAAGAAAGCCCGAAGGGGAGAGCCTGGAACTGGTAAAGGTGATTTTTCCATAGAAACTGTAGGAATGGTTGATGCACAATTGCCTTCGGAATCGTGAAATCTAGTTTGACTAGCCAGTCTTCTTTTTGGAGAAGATCTCTCAGGAGATGTATTCCTTCCATTTTGAAATGCCTGTAAACAAGAAATTTGTTGAGGCTTTTCAGATTTATGACCGGTCTCCAACCTTTTCCTTTTTTCTACACGAGGAACAATGTGCTTACGAAGGTTAAAGAATCCAAAGGAACTTCTAATTTGGCCCCTTTCTGAAGCATAGAGAAGATCTCTTCCTCTACTATTTTCTCTTTTTCTATTGAAACAGGTATGTCCCTTGGTAAGGAAGCTTGAAACGGAGTTTGAACAAAATCTATCATAAAGCCTTTCTCTGTGGACAGAACCCAATGATCCCGGTTATTTCCTCCCATTTTTCGAAAAAAGCTTGAGTCTGCCTCCCACCTTTAAGGGGATAGAAGGAGAAAGTAAAGGAGCAGGACTTACTTGGAGGATTCAAGGTGAATGAAGCTTGTAATCTTTCCCCTCTGCCTTGGTTTCGTCTTCCACGATTGAAGGGAGCGTTGTAGTTATATTGTTGATAGCCTCTTCCGAAGGGGCGTGAACTCAGGTAGGGCCTCTGGTTAAAACAGCCAGAAGAAAGGCCCCTTCTTCCAGGCCTCCCAAAAACAATATTGTTAAACACGCTCCTTATGTTACGTTGGGCCTTATCGAGTGCTGTAAAAGTAGACATGTACTTTCCAAGTGATTTTATAAGTTCTTCCCCAAAGAGAAGGCCTTTCGGGTTTGAGGATGGCTCTTGCTCGGTCATGTCAGATAGTTTAGGGTCGAGTTTATAAAGAATCAGTCTACGCCTTTCGGTGTTAATACTCGCGTTTGCGTTGCCTAGAAGAATGAGTGCTCTTTGACTTCATCCCCTAATCAAATCTGTATTGAGAGGGGTACCCTGAAGATGGCACTCCTCTACGGAATCAAGTATTCTTGTAAGGGGGCCAAGGACATCCAATAGGCGGTCCTGGCAGCCTTTAAACAATTTTTCTAGTCCTTTCCTGGGATCGCGCCCCAGTCTGAAGAGTAACTTAATCAGTTCCGGATCTAGATTAGGGGTATAACATGCCTTTTCATCAATGGAGGGTCTAGAACACTCCGCCCTTAGTATATTTCTCCTCTCCCTTTCAAGAGGGTAACGTATCCATTTCTTAATGAATTTTGAGACATGCTCTTAAGGGGACCATTGCGATGAACAGGGGTGTTTTAGATTCAGAGGGGAGAACATTTCTTCCCCTAAGGCGTCTAGAATACTGTCTTTCGAGGAGGAAGGGGGTTCCTCCTCCGTTTCGAATAGGCCAACATACTCATCATCAAGGTCCAGAACATATTCGTCTGGATCATCAGAATTGTCATCATTTGAGTCCCCTGTATAGTTCTGAGCACCATGAGATATAGAGCCGCTGAGGGCATCAAGATGTTTGTGCCACGAAGGGCACCCAAAGATAACGTGTCACTAGGGACAGCCTTATTAGTTGAGGTGCCAAGACCTCCAGGTTGCTTAGAGGTGCTAAGACCACCAATATCGTTAGAGGTGCTAGGACCCCCTGTGCTCGCTGTGACCTGAGGAGTTGTATAATTAGACTTCTTTGTGCATTTGCCGCTCACAATTAATCCTTCGCAGGGAGTCTCATCAGAGACATCTTCCTGAGAGGGAAGGGGTCTTTTATAAGGTGTGACATGGGCAAGGGTTTGCAACATACAAGACTTCATTTCTCTTTGGATAAGAAGTCGAAATTCTTGACTATTAAAATTAGGGAGTGCAGTAATATTTAATTCTGATTCAGAATTAGATAAGTTTTCCATCTTGAAATTCCTTCCCCCTTTTATTTAAATATATTAAATAATGATTATTCAGCCCTTTTTTTATCTATAAAAATGATATATTTTTTAAAGGGCATATATGGTTGATTATAAACAAGGATTCTAAAAAACAAAGCCCAGTGTATTTACTGTACAGCCTATGTAGTGGCAGGAGCCCCCTTTGCAATTTGCCAATACCAATTGTTAATTTAGATAGGTATTTCTTATTAATTCAAGGGATTAAATGCTGAACGATGAGCCTCCGTGAAACGCGGTCAAACAACTGATTTTCCAACTGTTGGTGTGAGTGAGGAAAGTTCCAAGGCGAGACACTCAAGAAGCGTGACTCTAGCCAGGGAACTTTCCTCTAATGCGCGTCCTGCTGTTTTGGTGATTGGAGATTACAGAGCGGGTGAAATGTGCTGAATCTATCGTGGTAAGAACAGCGCACGTAATTCATTGATGAGCAGCGCTTCAATCGATCTATCCTGGCAAGTACAGCGCTCGCACAAATCATTCATGAGCAGTGCTTCATTCGGGGGGTAACAGCGCGAGGAGCTCACTGCTCGTTTTTCCACATAAGTGCTAGGGGTAACAGTGCGAGGAGGACAGAAGCGCTCCTACAGGGACCAGAACCGCGCACGCAGGGGGGAGGGAAACGGCGAAAAAAACGGCGATAATGAGCATAGAGTTTTTTAGCAAAGTGCCTGAAAGCTAATTCGGGGTACTACAATGAGACAAATATGAGGATAAAGTAACACATCAACTAGCAGATGAAAGCTATTACAGAAGAACAGAAGAGAATTGGATTAACAAAATAAAATCAAAATTGGAAGTCCTGATCAACATTGGAAAAAAATGAAGGATGGCTATCTAAGCAAGAAGCAGAGTACCTGATGAACCAAAACCCCAGGGACCCTCTGATATATATCTTTTTTTTTCTTTTAGTCCTCATCAAGCAAAAAAGATTTAGATTGTGGAGGAGTCAGAGGCCCCATTTCTGGTTTTGACCCATTTTTCTCTCGGGGGGAGCGATTTAACTTATTTTCCGGGGCCCCTTTTTGTCCATATCTAGGCACATGATTGGTCGGGGGGAGCTAGTCTCAAGGCCCTTCCTTTCATCCTTTGCAAGGCCCGGTAATTCAGAGGGCCTAGAAATATCGCTTGGATGGAGGAGGATAAGAGACCTAGTAGTCTTGCCAGCTCCCTTAAAGGGAAATCCTCTTGCCTCAAGACATGTCGAATCTCTTTCCTGATCTTTGAGATCTTTGAAGGAGGTAAGAGAAGAAGACACCTGGAAGTGTCCAGAGTGTAACCCAGAAACTCCAGGGATTTTGAGGGGGTTAGAATGGACTTCTCTTTGTTGATAATGAATCCTAGACTTTCTAGCAGATTCATAACCGTTTCCAGGTCTAGGAGAATTTGATGGAGGTCCTGAGACATTATCAAGATGTCGTCGAGGTAAATGATAAGACGGACGCCTCGTTCCCTCAGGAAGGAGGCTACTGCTCTCATTACCTTGGTAAAACACCAAGGCGCGGAAGAAAGCCCGAAGGGGAGAGCCTGGAACTGGTAAAGGTGATTTTTCCATAGAAACTGTAGGAATGGTTGATGCACAACTGCCTTCGGAATCGTGAAATCTAGTTTGACTAGCCAGTCTTCTTTTTGGAGAAGATCTCTCAGGAGATGTATTCCTTCCATTTTGAAATGCCTGTAAACAAGAAATTTGTTGAGGCTTTTCAGATTTATGACCGGTCTCCAACCTTTTCCTTTTTTCTACACGAGGAACAATGTGCTTACGAAGGTTAAAGAATCCAAAGGAACTTCTAATTTGGCCCCTTTCTGAAGCATAGAGAAGATCTCTTCCTCTACTATTTTCTCTTTTTCTATTGAAACAGGTATGTCCCTTGGTAAGGAAGCTTGAAACGGAGTTTGAACAAAATCTATCATAAAGCCTTTCTCTGTGGACAGAACCCAAGGATCCCGGTTATTTCCTCCCATCTTTTCGAAAAAAGCTTGAGTCTGCCTCCCACCTTTAAGGGGATAGAAGGAGAAAGTAAAGGAGCAGGACTTACTTGGAGGATTCAAGGTGAATGAAGCTTGTAATCTTTCCCCTCTGCCTTGGTTTCGTCTTCCACGATTGAAGGGAGCGTTGTAGTTATATTGTTGATAGCCTCTTCCGAAGGGGCGTGAACTCAGGTAGGGCCTCTGGTTAAAACAGCCAGAAGAAAGGCCCCTTCTTCCAGGCCTCCCAAAAACAATATTGTTAAACACGCTCCTTATGTTACGTTGGGCCTTATCGAGTGCTGTAAAAGTAGACATGTACTTTCCAAGTGATTTTATAAGTTCTTCCCCAAAGAGAAGGCCTTTCGGGTTTGAGGATGGCTCTTGCTCGGTCATGTCAGATAGTTTAGGGTCGAGTTTATAAAGAATCAGTCTACGCCTTTCGGTGTTAATACTCGCGTTTGCGTTGCCTAGAAGAATGAGTGCTCTTTGACTTCATCCCCTAATCAAATCTGTATTGAGGGGGGTACCCTGAAGATGGCACTCCTCTACGGAATCAAGTATTCTTGTAAGGGGGCCAAGGACATCCAATAGGCGGTCCTGGCAGCCTTTAAACAATTTTTCTAGTCCTTTCCTGGGATCGCGCCCCAGTCTGAAGAGGAACTTAATCAGTTCCGGATCTAGATTAGGGGTATAACATGCCTTTTCATCAATGGAGGGTCTAGAACACTCCGCCCTTAGTATATTTCTCCTCTCCCTTTCAAGAGGGTAACGTATCCATTTCTTAATGAATTTTGAGACATGCTCTTAAGGGGACCATTGCGATGAACAGGGGTGTTTTAGATTCAGAGGGGAGAACATTTCTTCCCCTAAGGCGTCTAGAATACTGTCTTTCGAGGAGGAAGGGAGTTCCTCCTCCGTTTCGAATAGGCCAACATACTCATCATCAAGGTCCAGAACATATTCGTCTGGATCATCAGAATTGTCATCATTTGAGTCCCCTGTATAGTTCTGAGCACCATGAGATATAGAGCCGCTGAGGGCATCAGGATGTTTGTGCCGCGAAGGGCACCCAAAGATAATGTGTCACTAGGGACAGCCTTATTAGTTGAGGTGCCAAGACCTCCAGGTTGCTTAGAGGTGCTAAGACCACCAATATCGTTAGAGGTGCTAGGACCCCCTGTGCTCGCTGTGACCTGAGGAGTTGTATAATTAGACTTCTTTGTGCATTTGCCGCTCACAATTAATCCTTCGCAGGGAGTCTCATCAGAGACATCTTCCTGAGAGGGAAGGGGTCTTTTATAAGGTGTGACATGGGCAAGGGTTTGCAACATACAAGACTTCATTTCTCTTTGGATAAGAAGTCGAAATTCTTGACTATTAAAATTAGGGAGTGCAGTAATATTTAATTCTGATTCAGAATTAGATAAGTTTTCCATCTTGAAATTCCTTCCCCCTTTTTTTTAAATATATTAAATAATGATTATTCAGCCCTTTTTTTATCTATAAAAATGATATATTTTTTAAAGGGCATATATGGTTGATTATAAACAAGGATTCTAAAAAACAAAGCCCAGTGTATTTACTGTACAGCCTATGTAGTGGCAGGAGCCCCCTTTGCAATTTGCCAATACCAATTGTTAATTTAGATAGGTATTTCTTATTAATTCAAGGGATTAAATGCTGAACGATGAGCCTCCGTGAAACGCGGTCAAACAACTGATTTTCCAACTGTCGGTGTGAGTGAGGAAAGTTCCAAGGCGAGACACTCAAGAAGCGTGACTCTAGCCAGGGAACTTTCCTCTAATGCGCGTCCTGCTGTTTTGGTGATTGGAGATTACAGAGCGGGTGAAATGTGCTGAATCTATCGTGGTAAGAACAGCGCACGTAATTCATTGATGAGCAGCGCTTCAATCGATCTATCCTGGCAAGTACAGCGCTCGCACAAATCATTCATGAGCAGTGCTTCATTCGGGGGGTAACAGCGCGAGGAGCTCACTGCTCGTTTTTCCACATAAGTGCTAGGGGTAACAGTGCGAGGAGGACAGAAGCGCTCCTACAGGGACCAGAACCGCGCACGCAGGGGGGAGGGAAACGGCGAAAAAAACGGCGATAATGAGCATAGAGTTTTTTAGCAAAGTGCCTGAAAGCTAATTCGGGGTACTACAATGAGACAAATATGAGGATAAAGTAACACATCAACTAGCAGATGAAAGCTATTACAGAAGAACAGAAGAGAATTGGATTAACAAAATAAAATCAAAATTGGAAGTCCTGATCAACATTGGAAAAAAATGAAGGATGGCTATCTAAGCAAGAAGCAGAGTACCTGATGAACCAAAACCCCAGGGACCCTCTGATATATATCTTTTTTTTTCTTTTAGTCCTCATCAAGCAAAAAAGATTTAGATTGTGGAGGAGTCAGAGGCCCCATTTCTGGTTTTGACCCATTTTTCTCTCGGGGGGAGCGATTTAACTTATTTTCCGGGGCCCCTTTTTGTCCATATCTAGGCACATGATTGGTCGGGGGGAGCTAGTCATTATAACTACTCTGTTCAAGGTTCTGCTCGAAATCAATGTTGCCTTTGCCGTAATCATTGGACCCCCTTTCGGTTGCCGAATTGTATGTTTCCCAAATACTCCAGAACTTGTTTTTCTTGATCTGCCTCCCTTGTTTATCCAGTTTGTATACCCTTAAAATTGAGGTTAACCATTCAGAGTGACATGGAGGTTTTGTTTTATCCAATTTATACATATTTCCCTCCTGGCTAGGAGGATAAATAAAAAAGGATATTTTCTTGGCCCTTGGACATTGTGATATTATGCAGGTTATTTCTGTCCCCAAAGATAATTAAGTCAATGCTTACCTCGATGTGTTGTTTTAGTACCTCAGAAAGAGTCTTACCGATCTGGTCCCAGTAATCCTCCAACATCACGCACTCTTTGAACATATGTAAGTCATCCACTTTCTCTGTTCCACACTTTGGCCACTTCTTTACTGTACTGTTTTCAAATGTTGACAGCTTTTTTGGGGTCCAATATGCTCTGTGTATTGTGAACAAGTTTTTTTTTTCAGTGGAGCAGATTTTACCACTCTGCTAGCAATGATGTTCGAGGATTCCCAAAGGTTTGCAATGTCGAGGTCTGGCATTGATTTTTCCCAGATTTCTTGAGGTACTTTGTAATCTTCCTCGCCTGATCTTATTAGAGCCCAATACCAGTAAGATATCTCTTTTTTGAATGGTTCTGTATTTAAGAGCTTTTGTTCGATGATTTCATCTCCTTGTAAATCTTCTTTTACTCCTTTAAGCAAGCTGCTTAATTGGTAGTTTTTAAATCTAGATAGCTTCCCCTGGGTTTCTCTATCTAGGATCCCCCAGTCTATGATCTTGTTGCCTTTTATCAATTGGCCCCAGAAGTTTATGTTGGCTTCCTTTAGATGGTTTATTAAGCTGTCTTTTAGACATTCCGTGTTTGCCTGGGATTACCAGATTGGGGAAGATTTACTATAATAAGATATTGCCAGGGTGTTTCTTATATCGTACCACATTCTTGCTGCTGACCATATCGTTTTTAGTTTGATTTCTTTTAAGTATTTGGGATGACCAAATTTGTATAGGTAGTGATCTTTTCCAGTTCCGATTAAAACTCTCCAGTGCATAGGCCACTTTTCACTTTTGCCTAGCAGAATCCTTATATTTTTGAACTGGAAGGCTTTATAGTACTCCAATATGTCAGGGCTGGCTATGCCACCTTGCATCTTACTTCTTCTAATTTTTTTCCAGCTAATCCTTACTCCTTTTGAGGCCCATATAAAACCAGATATCTCACCTTGCAGCTTCTTGATCTCTACCTTGTTAAACTCTAGGGGGAGTGAGTTAAACAGATAAGTGCATTTCGGAAATACAGTCATTATTATTAGGTTGGATTTACCTAAGAAAGAGAGATTAAGGGGCGACCAAGCCTTTAAGAGAATGCTTATTTCCTTGTGTATTCTCTTGAAGTTTAAACTAGATACTCCATCAATGTTTTTGATATACTCAATTCCCAGATATTTTATTTTGTTCTTTACTAGAGGGTTCCCAGACTTGCCATTCCACTCCATTATTTCAGATTTTAATTGATTTACCTGGTAGCCAGAGACCGCCCCATATTTACTTATGATATTTTCTATCTTTGGAAGGGAGGTGGTTAGGTTTCCTGTAAATATCATTAGATCATCTGCAAACAATGCAACTCTCTTCTCCCATCCTTGATATGTGAAAGGAATAATCTCTTCATTACTTCTTAAAAGACATGCTAAGGGTTCTATATAGAAATTAAATAATAGGGGGGACAAGGGACAACCCTGTCGTGTTCCTCTTTTTATTTGGAAGCTTTCTGTAAGTGCCTCATTCGCCAATATTCTCGCTGATGGATTTTTATAGATGTTCTTAACCGCATTTTCAAAGTTCTTCCCTAGATCAAACTTAGCCAAAGTAGCACTCAGGAATGGCCCACTGACCCTGTCAAAAGCTTTGGCAGCGTCAAATGTTATGACTGCCAAAGGTATATTATGTTGGGTCGCGATGTCTATAGTAGCTATAAATTCATGAGATAGTTCAGATATTTGTCTGCCCTTAATAAATCCCTTTTGGTTTGAATGGATTAGGGACCCTGCCACTGCCCCTAGTCTTTTTGCCAAAATCTGTGTATAGATCTTGTTGTCACAGTTCAGGAGTGAAATAGGTCTATATGAGTCGCATTTGGTTGGGTCTTTTCCTGGTTTTAATAGAATGCTGACTGTAGCTTCATTCCATGATTTAGGGAGATCTTCATTGTTGATAAAAATTTCGTTAAAGAGGTCTGTGAGTGGAGTCAAAACACTATCTTGGAGAGCCAGATATAATTCATTTGGTATGGAGTCTGGGCCTGCGACCTTCCCTCTTTTCAAGGATTTTATTGCATCTAGGACCTCCTTCTCAATTATTTTTTGGTTCAGACCTGTCTTGTGTTCCTGAGAGGTTTTAGGAATCTCTATTTTATCAAGCAGGCACTGTATTTGTGCACCGGAACAGGTGGATTCTTCCGTATACAGCTTTGAAAAGAATTCTGCGAATGCTTTCCTTATTTCATGGTTTTCTGAGAATTGTCCCTGATGACCTTCCTTTTGTATTTTGTTTACCCGGTTTCTGGTTTGCTCCGTTCTTGCCTTTCAAGCGAGAATCTTTCCACATACTTCACCGTATTCATAGTGCGAGAGTTTGCTGGCCTCCCATCTTTCTCTAACTATTGTTTCCAAGTAATCATTAATTTCCATCTTCTTGGATTTTATTTTTCCTCCTATTTCTTCGTTCTCTTGAGTAGTCCTGGCCCTTTTCATTTCTACATTGAGCCCTTTCAGATCATTTTCAATATTTTTTAAGAAAGCTTTTTTCTCCTTATTTTTATGGGCCATTATACTCGTAATTGTCCCCCTTATATATGCTTTATATGCGTCCCACGTCATTTGTTTTGTTGTTCCTTCTTTGTTTGGAACGAAGAACTGCTGAGTTTCTTCCACTAGGTTGGCCACAAAAGATTCATCTAGTAGAATCTTCTTATCCACTGTCCACCTTTGCGGAGTGGGTAATTCAGGTAGCATCAGGTTTAATTTTACCGCGGAGTGGTCTGAGATATGTTCCGGAATGTGTTCCACATTTATTGTAAGTTCTGATATATATCTTACCAAAGATTCATAAAGATCAAGAAAATCCCACCGGATGACCCATAATCTCCGGTGTAAATTCACTGCTAGAACGCTCTGCAAAATACATCGACACATTCCTAAAGCCACTTGTCAAAGACACAACAAGTTACATAAGAGATACCATGCAGGCAATCGTCCTTCTGGAAAATCAGCCATTTGAGGAAGAGAACGAAATCTTAGTGACCCTGGATATTGTGAGTTTATACTCAAATATACCTCAAGAAGCAGGGTTGGGAACAATAAGCATTTTCCTAGCTAAGAGAACCCGACCACATAATGTTCCCACTGATTTTCTACTAAAACTGGCAGAGATATGTCTGAAAAACAACTTCTTCTACTTCAATGAACAACAATTTGTGCAGATAAAGGGGACCGCGTTGGGTGTCCCTTTGCACCGGAGATGGCCATAATGTTTATGGCACTATATGAAGAGAAGTGGGTTTACAACAACAACCCTTACGATGGCCACATTAAAATGTGGCATTGTTATGTCGATGACATCTTTGTGCTGTGGAGGGGCAACAAAGAACAGCTCTTAGAATTCGTAGAGTGGCTAAATTATTGGAATCTTCATATTCAGTTCACTTTGAATGAGGACAAAAAAGAGATGAATTTCTTAGACCTAATGATAAGACACGAGGAAGGATACGACACTATATACCAAAACAACAGATAGGAATACATTCCTACATTTTGGAAGCTTCCACCAATGTAACCTACGGGAAAATCTTCAGTTGAGTCAGTTCCTGCGAATCAGGCGAAATTGTTCCAAAAAGAATGATTATTTTGAGAATGCGACAATTTTGTTGAAGAAACTATTGGAAAGAAACTATCCGAAAAGATTGCTTAAAAAAGCAATGAAGAGGGTGTGGTATACCCCACGAGAATCAAAGACAGAACATGCTCCCCTCGTATGCGTTACAACCTTCTCGGGAATTACCAATGCGGTTCAGAAGATTGTGAGGAAAAATTGGAACACATTTAAAAGTGTTGAACCATTCCATCAACCATCAATTTTTGCCTTAAAGAAAAACAACAGCATCAGAGACAGACTAGTACGGGCAAACACAAAAATTAAGACACAAGAAATATCACTACGATCAATGCTAACTCTTCCCCTGGTTAAAGGACATCGGAAATGCGGCAACGGCGCGTCGTGCGACAGCACAATAGAAGGGAATAGATTCACATACGGAAACAAATTCATACAAAAGGATGAATTTATTAACTGTAATACTCACAATGTGGTCTACAGCATAGTATGTCCATGCGGAAAGGCATACATTGGTAAAACTAGCCAACCGATAAAGAAAAGGATCACACAACATCGATCAAGAATTAAATATAGAACAGCGAATGCCCCGCTAGTCGCCCATTGCATAGAGAAGAGCCACAATCCTAACGAGATGAAATGGACAATTCTCAGAAAGATAACAGGCAATGATATCGATAACATTTTATCAAGGATCGAAGCCAAGTTTATACTATTTTTGGACACAACTAACAATGGTCTAAATGAGATGTCAGAACTCACGAATTGTAGTTGAGCCAGCATACGAGTGAAGGATACATGAGGCTTGAAACAAGAGGAACTATTCCAAACGCAAACACTGTGGACAACACCCCGAAACTTAGGCCATTAATACATTTAAAAATGAAAAACTCGAGGCATATATCTCCACACAAGAAACAGAGCTGTTGGATGAATATGGAGGAGTCACATCAGGAAAACGCAACAGTAGAAGCAAAGGAACAGTTTGGAATAAGAACTGAGGGGCCCATCGCTATACAGCGATCATATTAAACACACGGCAGCCAAATATAGAGGCAACTGCAATGTACCCTAGGGCTTACCGCCCTTAAGTCATAATAACTAAACATATGGTTTCCGGACGAAGAGATACTTGCCATACTCAGTACCACAACCTGAAATAGGGAGGTCACACACTAATTGAAAGAATAGATAATGCGAGATTTCATGTCATGTAGATCGAACACACATGTATACAACACAGTAGAATGTGCCACTACCAGATGGAAGCGGCAGAAATTAATTCATAAATTCATACTGAACACGCAGATTGTTTCACCTAGTCAACTCTATATATAAAGAAGACGCCGTGTAGGAAATAAAAAACTACTTTGTAGTTCTACATAATACGCATGCGCTTGACCAAGCAGCTGCCCGCACAGGCAACGTCATACATCAGCAAGATGTAGCGCATCCGATGTAAAGAATAAAACTACTCAGTAGTTCCACTGAACGCGCATGTGCTAAAAAAGGACGCTAAAAGAGGTTGATAATTGGAAGAGGACTAAACGATCGTCAAGGAGGCAAAGCGCACTGAAATGACATCAAACGCGGAGACAGCAGCGGCCAACTAAGGAGATCGGAGCCTGCGGAAGAAAAAGCAAGAAGAACTCAAAATCACGGCGAATCGAGTTGCCACATCACTGCACAGGTACCAAGCATATTGGGAGCACCAATGCAGTAGCTGCACAATCACGTGTAAAATATACGGGGCACTGGCAGGTAACTGCATGCGCGTGGGACTATTAATTGGCACACTAAAACGACTGAAACTGGCATGTAACTGTATGCGGCTGGGACTATTAATGGGCACAGCCATACAACTTAAATATACCCCCACAGACTTGTGAAAGGCAAACTTAATTGCACTTATCCCATGACAGGCAACTATACCAGCAGTACAATGAGAGAAATTGACACATGACTGTAGCAAATAGTGTTAGAGGAGCTTGGTTCTGAGCAACATTGTAATGTTCCTTCCCCCCCCCTCTTGTACCACAGATATAAACTACCATATAAAAGAAGAAAAGACTTAATGAAATAACGCTACAAGCCAGAAGCTCACTTATTATATCGGGTAGGTCCACATTAAAACAACTGCAAGCTGATGAGACTTGGGGACATGCAATACGAGACACAGGCTAACCTATAGTTCCGCTTGTTTATCAACAGGATGAGAGAAAGCGCCTTATCTTAAGAGCAACCTCACCCCCCAACAACAATAGGTACGTAACCGAGGATTAACACACACTTGCACTTGTAAATAGCCATATACACAACACTAAAACAATTATTTTCTGATTGTTTTTTCTCACAGAATTAGAAACTTGTCCTACGTCACATAGATCGTGCCCTGAGGAAGACCTTACATAAAATAAGAGGTCCACATTTAATTAAGGTAGAAACGCATTGGCTTCAGCAATAGAGGATCAGAGCACAACAGATTGGAAAAGACTATGTTTAAATAAACAAGTGGAGCTAGACTGTTTAGCCCATTGAGATATTATTTACGAATAGACTCTGAACCCTATCAGGACCTAAATATTAGGAATTGCCAAGAAAAAATGATTCTAAATCTGGCAAAATAGTAGGGCGCTAACCCGAGGAATTCAAACAGGGTTATGCTTGCGAGAGCACGTCGTATTGTTTGTTTGTTTTTTCAATATATGTAAAAAATTCCACTCACTTTTATATATGTACACATTTGTACTTATATGTTGTTAGTAATTGAAATATGGTGTATATATCTTTGTGCAAAAAAGATCAAGACATGAAATGTCAATGTGTTTTATGTATATATTTTGCTAAAAAATCTAACCTATAAGAAATAATGTATATAAAGAAAACAAAAAAGCAATAAGAATAGCAGAGTCAATGAAAGGGACTTCTGTTTTCAAAAATAAGAGTGTATGATCCATGGTGTCAGAGGTAAAACATTTGTTAAATCCAAAAAATCTGCATCATTGCTTTCATTTTCAAATTCACAGGTGATATCTGCAGTACTGATGTCCTCTAATTCAGTCTCGCTGCCTGTTATAGGTAGATTTTGTACTTCGATTAAACTGTTGCTCATTTTCAATGTGTCTTCAGTAATATTCTCCTCTTGATCCATAACAAATCTGTTATGTTCTAGGTGCTTGCACAAAAACATAAACACAAGTAGGTTTATCAACTATTTTGGGCCCAAAAATATATTATGTAAATGCCATTGTCTAATAACATTCCAACAGTAGAGTTTTAGTACTTCATAAGGTTATATAAATATAATTGCTTATAAACATATCCTGTTCTTAAGTTTTCGTAAAATTCGAAACCAATCACTGCCTACGACTATGGAAAATGATTCAGGCTCATATACTAAAATGCAGTAGTAAAAAATGTAGAATATGCCTATTCATCTTATCCCTTCCTAACTGGTAAATGTGTTTTAGTAAAATGCAAGGGATACTGTTGCTTGTCTAGAATAACACTGTGAAGCTGTGTGTATTTAAGTACCATTCACACACTAGTTTTTGAATACTTCATGTGTTTTCACACACATCAATCCTTAAACATCTAGCCAGTACTCACCTTTTAACATAATTAGAAAGTAGTCGTTGCTTATATAAGTTGAAAATACTTACAGCAACAGCTATAGAACGCCCCTTCAACACAAAGTATTGTGTATGAGGAGGACATATTTACATAGAGAAGAAAAGCTACACACGGTAACTTATCCTGTCCTTCTAAATATGAAAGAGTATTTGAAAACACACTCTGACGTATTTTATAATGAGCAATTTGGTCTCTTTAAATCCTGAAAGTCCGTGGTCTCTACTAGCCAAGTATGTCTTTCTATTCAATACCATATTGCAGAGAGCTGTTCTCAAGCCATGTCCCATTTTATACACTATAACATTTTATGGCATTTTTTGAATATATTTTCCAAGATAGTGGGTCCCCAGGGACACTCAGTATGCATATTAACTTTCTCTATATCTTCAAACCATCTTTGTACAGATATGTACTGCGTCCATCTCTTGTTTCTTCAGTTGTGTAGAAGCTCAGCACATTGACCATTTTTTATAGTTACTTATACTTACCTTAAAAATAATAAATAATAAAGAAACTACATCTTATAAAATTAGCATCTGTGGAAGACAAGAAAAAATACAATTACAATATATATTTTACAACACAGAATAAATTGTAAAACATTTCATTTGCCTTTTTTGCTGTTCTCAGAATATATTGAATTTCACTAGAAACAGTGATTTCAGTTGTACTTATCACATAACAGCGGGCAAAAAAAAGACAATAAGATTATCTTAAAAAAACATTCAACATTCTCAATAACCATCTAACAAATAGAAATAAAACATATGTTAAATGTTTTTTTCTAAGAGCAATTTCTTGCGTAAATATGAAACATCTCAAACAATGATAAAATAACAAAACATTATTATTAATTTTCATACACTGTAAATAATATTGTTTAGAAATATATGCTGACAAAATATACAACAAAAAGTCCTTAATTATTTTAGATACTTTTCCTCAAGGCCAAATATTATGCTTGAAATCCTTTGTTTGGAAGTTGTCCAATAGTAATCCTGAGCGTCCACCTCCCACCCTTCTGATCAGAAACCACCAACATCATCTGCGGCGTCCCCCAGGGCTCATCCCTCAGCCCGACGCTGTTTAACATCTACATGGCCACCCTCGCACAAGTGGCCCGCCATCATGACCTCAACATCATCTCCTATGCTGAAGACACCCAGCTCATCCTCTGCTTCACGAAGGACCCACACACCACCAAAAGCAACTTCCACGAGGGAATGAAGGCCGTCGCCGACTGCATGATGAGCAGCCGTCTGAAGTTGAACTCGGACAAGGCAGAGGTACTCATCCTCGGACCTACCCCCTGAGCCTGGGACGACTCCTGGTGGCCGACTACACTGGGAACAGCACCAACACCCACGGACCATGCACACAACCTAGTATTCATCCTCGACTCCTCCCTCTCCATGTCTAAACAAGTGAATGCCGTCTCCTCCTTCTGCTACAACACCCGCAGCATGCTCCGCAGGATCTACAAGTGGATCCCGACCGAAAGAAGAAGAACGGTGACAAAGACCCTCGTCAGCAGCAGACTGGATTACGGCAATGCATTCTACACTAAAATCCTAGCCAAACACCTATGACGACTACAACGAATCCAAAACGCCTCCGCCCCACTGATCGTCAACGTCCCCCGCTGCAGCCACATTACCCCCCACCTGAGAGATGTACACTGGCATCCACGCTCACAAAGCACTCCACAACACCGGACCAGCCTATCTTAACAGCAGTTAATTCTTAAGGCAAACGTTGATTAAAAAACAATTGACAGGGTAGCCCCTGTTGACGACCCACTCGAATTGACGATGCAATAATCAGTCTATTAGTTGAAGTGTAACACATGTACATCGATACCTTTTGTCTTTTTCTCTATTGGTACGACCAAAAGTGCTGCTGTGTATCGTGCTGCTGCTCTCCACCTATGTCATGTTGTGACTTTGCTTAATAAAAAGATATTTAAAAAAAAACAAAGAAAAAAACAATTGACTATCATTGCAATGTATCCAACCTTAATCACATTTTAAATAAGCAGTGTAATTTCCAGATGTTGTAGAAAGACCATCATAAAAAATAATTGCTACAGCTACAAAAGTTCTTCCTGATATTGATACTTGAGTAGCTACAACATTTTTAATTAAAGTTTCCAATTTTCTTCCATCAGCTGTACAAAGTTGCATCATTAAAATTACATACTGTCCATATCTTTGTATAAATAATCTTGATGATATTTGTGATGTACATTGCCTACACTCCATGTTTTAAGTTGCTCCTCTAACTGGGTTGGTAAAAGACACTGAATCACAGTCTGGTAAAGTCAAATATATAAATCTTTCAGTGTCTATGTTAGTGCTACATGTAAACAAACAATTTTCACAGTCATGTTGCCATTTATATGAAAGGCCAAATAGGTTTTCAATATCTATACCTTCATCTTCCAATACAACAAGCATATACATTAGAAATTCCTGACAATCTTGCTGAATATTCTGCGTAAAGTACAACCAGAACATATGTCCAATACATTTCGAATATCAGAAACACTTTGTATTTTACTTTTATCACTACTACATTTCTCATAAACAGAATACAACAACAAACAAAATCGTTTTCCTAATTTTCAACAACTTGCTGTTGCAAACTTTCAAGAAAAAAAACAACATTAACAACCACATTAGCATAGCAGTTCACACCAGAACTATTTTCAAACTGATAACCAACAATACAACAGTGTCCTTTCTCTTTTCGCTTGCAATCACAACTTCATCTTGTTTTATTTCTTTCTCTACACCTTCACTACAGATATTCTCATATCTTCTTTTTCGACCTACCACACGCTTTTCAAATACAGGTTATTGACCTAAATTGGGAGCATATTCTCTTTTTAACCTATTATACTGTTTCACACAATTTGCATCTGCACTAATCTTTCTCTCATCAAAATCAATCAAGTACAATCCAGATAAAGTTCTGACTCGAGACAAAGCAACATATGCCATACCCTCTTTAAACACGGTACTTCCAATATTCACCAAAGCTCTATATACACTTAAACCTTGAGATTTATGAATGGTCACCGCATACACCAAAGAAACAGGAAACTGTTTTCTACGAACATACAAATCTTTTACAAGCAAAAACCGAGCTGAATAATGACTAAATTGTTGTACTTCTTCAATTTGATCAAATTTGATTTTCAAAAATTCAATACCATCTCTATTTAGATAATTAACGAAATCAACAACTTTACCCATTGCTCCATTTACAAAACCTTTTTCCACATTCAAATTACGTAGTAAAATTACCCGACAGTTTATACATGCATATAGATTCTTTTTTAAACCAGCAGTTTTAGATATCGATTTCTCTAAAGAATCCAATTTCCTCTTCAACTTTTCTGTCAAAATATTAGTGATTCCTTCATACTCTATTTTATCAATAGCTTCCAATTTTATAATTTCTTATTTTTCCAACTTTAAAATTTCTTCATTGAATATAGAACATTCACGCAGTGTTGGCATTAAGCAGATTACAGATTTGTTTTCTTCAATTCTCATTTATATTTTCTCAGGAACGATATTTTCATTTGGAAACAAATTGGAAAGTAATCGTCTCTGTAAAGCTTCCTTGCCATGTTCAGTCACTTTTCCAATTCTTATATCTTGTAGAATAGTTCCATAATCAGCATCATTTGCTTTTTGCATATTTGTAATAAGTTCCTTATATTCAAAATATGACCAAATGTTAATATTTCCAATGCTACCTAAAGACTTTCTGGTATCTTCATGCGCAAGTGTTTTAAATACTGGTTGTCTTTTTACAGGAGTAAGTTGTTGTAAATCTCCAAAAACTATGACGTGTATTCCTCCAAATAACAAGTTGTACTCTGTTTTAAGAATTTGTTGGATGCTTAAATGCACAAAGGCACGCATTAAGTTTGATACCATGCTTACCTCATCAATAATGAGAAGTTTCATGTTCTTCAAGACTCTTGAATCTTCACAACAAGCTTCTCCAGATAGCTAGTGGTATTCCAATTTGTTTTCATGCTTTACTGGTAGCATTAGTAAACGATATTCCATTAATATTGTGTTCTGCCTACCCAGTTGGAGCAGTGACAATACAAGACAAATAAGACTCGGTTGTTTTCTGTAGATAACTTGTAATTACTTTAATTTAAAAACTTTTTCCTGTTCCAGCTTGTCCACTCACGTACATTCGGATAGGTTGAAATGGCGTGCATGAGCACTCTTTCTTTTCATGAAGTAATCCATGGTCAATCTGTTCTCTCACTTGATCATATATTTGTTTTTGCTCAACATTTAGTTGTTCTTCCAAGTTTCCTAAGTTTGTTACATGTTCTTGAGCTTGATACATTGCTGTTTCCACCTCATCCATGGCAGTTGCTGCTTCATTTTGAACAATTGGTTCTCCGAGTGCATCCTAACTCAACGGAGCAGAAGTTTGACTGTCTTGAGAATTGTCTTTAGCAATCTCAGCTGCAATTGTAGCTTCTTGCTCAATTTCGTCGTTCACCATTTTCACATAATTACCAAAAACAGGACATTCTATAGTATCTTTAGTTGCATTGAACTAATCTTCGTAGCTCTGAAAATCTCCAAGTAATTCCAATTCTGAACGCCAGGGCTTGAAGAGTTGGAAAAGAGCTAAATAATAAAATTCCCTTTTGTCAGGAGTATCGCAACTCAGTTTTCGGTGATTAATCAATTGTCCTTTTCTTTGTTTCACCAAACATCCTTCAGAACCAATCATAGCATATATACCATTATTGATGTTTTCTGTAATATTCCGTTTAAAAGTATAGTTTTGCAGCACTTCATTGAGACAAATGTTCTCAAGATCATGACTTCTATTGGGATAATATGTATCCAACATATTTATTTTCACAATATCCGTACTTTCTGGTTCTTTTTCAGCTAAATATTCAATTTCTTGTACAGATTTAAGTACTCAATTTCGTGTTGCAGCAAGACCTAGACTCACCCAAATGATTCTTCTAGATTTGGAGTATAGACTTGCAGATGATAAGCGATCTGAGCATTCATACACTCTGATTTCTCGATGACATAACATCTTCAAACTATAACTGTATAATTTCTTACTTAGACTCTTCTCGTGGGAAATCTCTTCCCACATTTCCTTCAATTCCGTCTTTTCTGATTTTGTTATGTAGGATGTTACATATCGAGCAACAGCAATGGAATTGTCCGCAACGTATTGAATATCCATGTTAGCATTCCACATGGACAGAAAAAACTGGGTTGTAGTCATTTACGTATTTTGACTCTTCATTTTTTTCTCAAATTATAGGTATTCTTTGGAGACTTTCTTCTCAAGGTATGTCGCATAGCTGACATAAAACTGTTTACTCTTCCTTTGGAAATTACAGGACGTGGAAAACCAAAACGACATTTGGTATGAAACTTTTCCTTTGACTTGTACTTTCGACGACAGTATTTCCCACATCGTGGAATGGTACGTAAGACTTGTTGTCTTAAGTTCTTTTCTTCTGTGATTTTGGGTATAGCACATGTAGCATATTTTTCAATAAAAGATAACACATTATCATCCGAATCTGTTCCAAATTTGTGGGCACCTTTGATCCATATTAGCATATGTATGTGAGGAGTACCTCTTGCTTGATACTCCTTTCTCCAAAAGAAATCCACAACCTCTCCAAGAGGAGGATTTTTTTTATTGGTGATAAAAGACATCATAGCTTCAAATCTATGATTGAAATATCTGCATACATTAACTGGATCCAAAGAGCAAAATTCTCCAGGTGTCTTGTATTCAATATTCACTAAATTTGGATTTGCCTCTTGAAAAACTGAAGTAAATCATCCCAAGCATATTCAGCACAGCTTAGAGTAAGGAACCATGTAGGAGTTCCTATGTTCCTTAGCATACATTTAAGTTCTCCATGACGATGGTACCAGTACTGATTAGTACCACACTGACATGCCATGAGATTATTCAGCTGAGATTCCAAAACATTATCTTTCTGGTGTACTTTATCCATAAATTCCTTTGCCGAAATATTTTGCAGATGTACACCTGTTTTCAATATATGGTTGACTGCATAGGAAAGTCCAGACAAGTCACTCTCAAACAGAAGATGAAACAAATACGGAATACATTGTCGAAATCTTGGATCTTCTGCATAAAATCTTGATGTCCGGTATTCAGATGCAGGAATCTGCACAGGTCGTTCATCATATCATCCTCCTTTTACGTAATAAAAAGTCTCTCATATTTTGCCATTTTGTTTATCCAAATTTTAAATATTTGCATTCAAAGTTTTATTTTCATGGGCAATAAGAGAAATAGTAGCACCTATAGAATAAGTTTAAAGGCATCTGATCTATTAACCATAGATGTAGAGACTTTTTGGGGTGAACACCCTAAATATCGAATCCGAAATATCGACTGCCCAGAATATAGAATTAAATTAATAGAAAGGAAAGACTATCAAATTATCAAAATAAAGATAGGACAGAATATCGAAATTGGGGTAAGAAATACTGAATTCCACAATATCAAATTTTATAATATCAATTTCCATAATATCAAATTTTTTATAGTGTTATGTATGGTAGTATATATGTTAAAATTATGTATTATTTTTCTTATGTATGTTTAATTTTTTTTAAAGTAATGAATATTATGTAATTTAATTTTTGCGTAATTTAATTCCGAAGTGGGTTGTGGGTTTATAGGGGAATAGGGTGGGAAGTAATTTAATCATAGTAAATTAAATATACATTTTTTTATTTATATGTATTGATAATTAATGTATTGATAATTATTAATTGATAATTAATTTTTATTAATAGGTAATTAATTTTTAATAATTGATTAATTGATAATTATGGTAATTGTATTTTTTATTATCAGGAGCGGGTTGTGGGTTTATAGGGGAATAGGGTGGGAAGTAATTTAATTATAGTATATTAAAAATAATTTTTTATTTCTATGTATTGATAAATAAGTAATTGATAATCAATTATTAATTGGTAATTACTTTTAATTAATTGGTAATTAATTTATATTAATTGGTAATACATTTGTATTAATTGATTAATTGATAATTATGTTAATTGTATGTTTTATTAGGAGTGGGTTGTGGGTTTATAGGGGAATTGGGTGGGAAGTAATTTAATTGTAATCCAATTAATATTTATTTTTATTTATATGTATTGATAATTAATTGCTTAATTATTTATTAATTGGTAATTCATTTTTATTAATTGGTGATTATTTTTTATTAATTGGCAATTCATCTTTATTAATTGGCAATTAATTGTTAATAATTGATTAATTGATAATTATTTTAATTGTATTATTTAGTATTTGGAGCAGGTTGTGGGTTTATAGGGGAATAGGGTGGTAAGTCATTTAATTGTAATAAAGTAAATACTTATTTTTATTTATATTTATTGATAATTCATTAATAATTTTTAATTGGTAATTAATTTTTATTAATTGGTAATACCTTTTTCATTGGTAATTAATTGTTATGAATTGGTAATTATTTTTAATTAATTTTTTATTGGTATTGAGAATTTAATCTTATTTTAATATTAAATCATTTATTTCCCTACTGTTGCACTCTTTGGAGTGGGAATAGTAATGTTTACCCCATCACTATCCAACGCTTTCTCTACTGTTGCACTCTCTGGCTTGGGAATAGTAATTTTTACCCCCCGCTATCCAACGCTTTCCCTACTGTTGCACTTTCTGGTGTGGTAATAGTAATTTTTACCACTTCACTATCCAGCGCTTTCCCTACTGTTGCCCTCTTTAGAGTGGTAATAGTAATTTTTAACCCCCCCTGCTATCCGACGCTTTCCCTACTGTTGCACTCTTTGGAGTGGGAATAGTAATGTTTACCCCTACGCTATCCAACGCTTTCCCTACTGTTGCACTCTCTGGAGTGGGAATAGTAATTTCTACCCCCCGCTATCCAACGCTTTCGCTACTGTTGCACTCGCTGGAGCGGGAATAGTAATTTTCAACCCTATGCTATCCAATAGTTTCCCTACTGTTGCACTCACTGAAGTAAATGTAAATGTGATGGTACTTATAGAGCGCACTCTCACCAGATGGTCACCTTGCGGTGTCGCCTATTCGGCTTCCTGGTGCTGATACTCATACCACTGTGAAACCCCTCCTGGCTTTCCCTGTGAAGTGTCCACTCCTGGGCACCCCCAGGGTGAAGCCAGGCATCCTTAGCGCTGTTGGGGCCGGTGTGGAGGCTAAGCAAGCAATTCCCCAGAGTTGCAGCGTGGGGCCTGTGATTAGAATAGGCACCGAGGCGAGAATTAACAGGTCCGAGGAAATTGAGCCCGAGACCCCGCCGAGGCGGGAATCGAACCCTGGTCCCTGGCCAGAACTCTGCATGAGGTCTGCCACTCTAACCATTGAGCCACACTCATCCACCTGTTTGGGAATAGTTATTCTTACCCCTACGCTATCCAACGCTTTCCCTACTGTTGCACTCACTGGAGTGGGAATAGTAATTTTTACCCTCTCACTATCCAAAAAATTCTCTACTTTGTTTACATTACATTTATTAATTTTACATTTTAAGCTTTTTATTATTTCATTATTTTAAGTATGTTTTATTTAATTGTTTTCAATAATAAATTACTTTTATAATATTTTTAATACATTTAAAAAATTTGATATTTTAATTAACTATTTAACATTCTATATTTTATAATATAGATTTCCATAATATCCCCAAAAAAATTGTGTTATGTATCGTAGTATATATGTTAAAATTACGTATTATTTTTCTAATGTATGTTTCATTTTTTTAAAGTAATGAATATTCTGGGGTCGATTCCGATTCGGGAAAAAAAACGTCCGTACGATTTGTATCCGGAGCCCTCTCCGTACAAATCGTACCCGTCCGTACGAGTCGCGTAGTACGATCCGTATTCCATGAATCCGTCCGAATCGTCGCGATCCGTACGTATTGCAAGGCTGAAACCGTGAACCGTACGACTCGTACACATGCCGTACGACCCGACGAATACGATCCGGACCGGGGTATAAGGACGCAATTCATACGGTCCACGTCAAGTAAGGGCGAGTCGCACGGAAAAGCACACAAACACATACACACCGTACGGTGCGTACCCCCCATGATCGCAGGGATACGGTGCGTACCCCTGCGATCATGGAGTGTACGCACCGTACCCCATGTACGATGGGTGTACGCACCGTACCCCATGTACGATGGGTGTACGCACCGTACATGGGGTACGGTGCGTACACCCATCGTACATGGGGTACAGTGCGTACACCGTTCATACATGGGGTATGGTGCGTACACCCATCGTGGGGGGTACGCACAGTACCCGGGGGGGCCGTTCGTACCTGTTTCAGCGTGAACTCTGCTTTTACGGCAGTTTTCAGCTCCCGTAGAAAAAGGGTCGTATGGTACGTCCCCGACACGTATCGTACTTGCTGGATCTTAAAAACCATCTACGAACTGTACAGATGTCGCGTACAGCGGGTTCTGAGGGAGAACCGTACGGAGATTAGAGTCGTACGGTCTCTGTATGACTCGTACGGAGTACGGCTCCTGGTACGAATGGTACTTCGTTGTACGTACGGGGGACGTTGCAGGGTACGATTCATATGGGAAAAATGCTCCGAACAGCTATTCGGAACGTTTTTTCCCGAATCGGAATCGGCTCCTATGTAATAACATTTTTGCGGAATTTCATTCCGTAGCGGGATGTGGTTTTATAGGGAAAAAGGGTGGGAAGTAATTTAATTATAGTAAATTAAATATTACTTTTTATTTATATGTATTGATAATTAATTTATTGATAATTAATAATTGATAATTAATTTTTATTTATTGGTAATTCATTTTTATTAAGTGATTGATTGATAATTATGGTAATTGTATTTTTTATTATCAGGAGCGGGTTGTGGGTTTGTAGGGGAAAAGGGTGGGAAGTAATTTAATTATAGTAAATAAAAAAATATTTTTTATTTATATGTATTGATAATTAAGTAATTGATAAATGATTATTATTGGTAATTGCTTTTAATTAATTGGTAATTTATTTGTATTATTTGGTAATTCATTTTTATTAATTGATAATTATGTTAATTGTATTTTTTATTATTAGGAGTGGGTTGTGGCTTTATAGGAGAATTGGGTGGGAAGTAATGTAATTGTAATAAAGTTAATATTTATTTGTATTCATATGTATTGATAAATAATTGTCTAATTAATTATTAATTGGTAATTAATTTTTATTATTTGGTGATTACTTTTTATTACTTGGTAATTCATCTTTATTAATACGCAATTCATTTTTATTAATTGATTAATTGATAATTATGTTAATTGCAATATGTATTATTTGGAGCGGGTTGTGGGCTTATAGGGGAATAGGGTGGTAAGTAATTTAATTGTAATAAAGTAAATATTCATTTTTATTTATATTTATTGATAATTCATTGATAATTTTTAATTGGTAAATAATTTTTATTAATTGGTTATAATTTTTTTAATTGGTAATTAATTTTTATGAATTGGTAATTATTTTTAATGAATTTTTTATTGGTATTGAGAAATAAATCTTATTTTAATATTAAATCATTTATTTCCCTCTGTTGCACTCTCTGGAGTGGGAATACTAATTTTTACCCCTACGCTATCCAGCGCTTTCCCTACTGTTGCACTCTCTGTAGTGGGAATAGTAATTATTACCCCCCCCCCCGCTATCCAACGCTTTCCCTACTGTTGCACTCTTTGAAGTGGGAATAGTAATGTTTACCCCTACACTATCCAACGCTTTCCCTACTATTGCACTCTCTGGCGTGGGAATAGTAATTTTTACCCCCCCCGCTATCCAAAGCTTTCCTTACTGTTGCACTTTCTGGAGTGGTAATAGTAATTTTTACCCCTTCCCTATCCAACGCTTTCCCTACTGTTGCATTCTTAAGAGTGGGAATAGTAATTTTTACCCCCCCTGCTATCCAACGCTTTCCCTACTGTTGCACTCTTTGGAGTGGGAATAGTAATTTTTACACCTACGCTATCCAACACTTTCCATACATACTGTTGCACTCTCTGGAGTGGGAATAGTAATTTTTACCCCTAGGCTATCCAACGCTGTCTCTACTGTTGCACTCTCTGGAGTGGGAATAGTAATTTTTACCCTCGCTATCCAACGCTTTCCCTACTGTTGCACTATCTGGAGTGGGAATAGTAATTTCTACCCCCCCTGTTATCCAACGCTTTCCCTACTGTTGCACTCTTTGGAGTGGGAATAGTACTTTTTACCTCTAAGCTATCCAACGCTTTCCATACATACTGTTGCACTCCCTGGAGTGGGAATAGTAATTTTTACCCCTAGGCTATCCAACGCTGTCCCTACTGTTGCACTCGCTGGAGAGGGTATAGTAATTTTTAACCCTATGCTATCCAACGCTTTCCCTACTGTTGCACTCTTTGGAGTGGGAATAGTCATGTTTAACCCCCGCTATCCAACGCTTTCCCTACTGTTGCACTCTTTGAAGTGGGAATAGTAATTTTTTACCCCTACGCTATCCAAAGCTTTTCCTACTGTTGCCCTCTCTGGAGTGGGAATAGTAATTTTTACCCCTACGCTATCCAACGCTTTCCCTACTGTTGCACTCGATGGAGAGGGAATAGTACGTTTTTAACCCTACGCCATCCAACGCTTTCCCTTCTGTTGCACTCACTAATGTGGGAATAGTAATGTATACCCCTACACTATCCAACGCGTTCCCTACTGTTGCACTAACTGGAGTGGGAATCATAATTTTAACCCCTACGCTATCCAACAATTTCCCTACTGTTGCACTCACTGGAGTGGGAATAGTAATTTTTATCCCTACGCCATCCAACGCTTTTCTTACTGTTGCACTCACTGGAGTGGGAATAGTAATTTTTACCCTCTCACTATCCAACAAATTGTCTACTTTTTTTACATTACATTTATTATTTTTACATTTTAAGCTTTTTAATATTATTTTAAGTATGTTTTATTTAATTGTTTTCAATATTTAATTATTTTTTATAATATTTTTAATACACTTAAAAAAAAAAATTTAGTTAGCTATTTAACTTTCTATATTTTGTACTTCGATATTTTGGAGTCGATAGTTTGGGCATTCTATAGTATGTCCCTCGATATTAAGTCACTGAACCACTTTTGCGTTAAGAAGAAAGTAATCATGAATAGCACTTAAGAGTTTAGGTTTATTTTGTTCATTTAGAACAATACTAGTATTTATTCGTCATCTGGATTGTGTTGTAACATTAGAATTCAATTTCAAAATAAAAGAAATGAAGGCATGATCCAACATATCAATATTACCAATCATAGGGGTAACCACAAAGTTAATTAGTTGTCTGGAATTAATAGATAATCAAGCCTAGAATGAGAATGATGTGGGTTAGAAAAAATGTAAACCTTTTTTTTGTGGGAAAGTGTAATCACTAAATATCAACTAGCTTTGTAGTTTGAAGAAATATTTAAAATCAAAAAAACTTTAGGAGGTCAAAATTAGTAAGAGATAATCTATCTAATAAGGTATCAGATATATTATTAAAATCTCTTCCAACTATGAGATGAATTTTACCCAACTTGAGAACTTCAGTTGTCAGAGTAGACCAAAAAATAGACAGCAAAACACACAAGATGATGGACGGAATGTTGCACAATGGCAAAACATTCACCCCAGTCACAGATCTGGGTTTAATCCATCGTTATTTTGCTCACCCCAGTTCAGACATGGCCATATGCAAATCAGTCTTGACCCTGATCCTCATGGGTACAGTCCAGCCCGAACTGCCAAGCCATGTCTTTCCTGGATCGGAATCAAGCATCCTAGGACCGGTTTCTGGCTATCAGCCGTCTTCAGCCAGGATAGCTTGACTCCAGTGGCTTAGTGAGCACGGGACCCACGTCTGGGCATACCCTTCCCACATAGGGTGAACAGCAAACACACAAGATGTTGCAGTTGACCAAAAAATAGAATCATCAGCAGTAGGAGCATTAACATTTAGTAAAAACAAAACCAAATCATTAACTTTAATTTTAGCTATACCAAATCTTCCATCTGTATCTGACTGTTTACTCAAAATTTTACAATGTAGTCTATTTGCAAAGAGGATAACAATGCCATTTTTTGCAATTTGCAGGGGAAGAGCCAATACTGTCAACCCTTTTTTTCATATAATCTGAGATTTTTTTCATCAATATGTGTTTCTTGTATAAAACAAATATCTGCTTTACAACTACCCACATAATATACATTTATTTTACGCTTAACAGGATGACGTAACCCCTTGACATTTAAAGAGACTATCTTAATATTATGAAAACTAGACATAGTTAAAACTAAAGAAAGAGAAGATCACGAAGAGGAGAAAAAGGTAAAGAGAGAGTGAGAAAAATAGAAGCTCCAAAACAGGTGAAAAGGAGAGAAAAGGTGAACGAGAAAACAAACAAAACATAGAATAAGAGGAATGAAATGCACACATACTTTACAAGCATGACCAAAACCGTTGGAGCCCCATGAGAATGTATCCATTGAAAGCTGCGAATGTTGATTCAGGAAAAATCTTAAATCTTCAGGATGATGGAAGTATTTAGAGAAATTATCTTTCCAAATGCGCATTGTTGATGGGTCGAAAATACCATATTTAAATCCAAGATTTCTGAGTTGAAGACGAAGAGCAGTACATTCCTGGCAAATTGAAACAGTATCTTTAGCAAAGTCTTGGTGGATAAAGATTTTGCTTCCATAGACCATCGATGAAGGAATTTCTTGTGCTGCTTTTCTTATCAAAACCAAATTATGATGGTGAAGGACTTTAAAAATCATTTGACAAGGCTTTGTGTGGCGAGGATTACAATGCGATGGAATCCTATGCGCCTTATCAATTTCAATTTTTTCTGGAAATGTTATGATTAGAAGGCCAGGAATCCAATTCTCTGAATATAATCTACAATTGGAACCTTCAACATCCTCTGGTAAGTTGAAAATGCCCAAATTATAATGTCTGTTACGATTTTCCAAATCGAGAAGGAAGGCAGACATAGGAAAATTTTCGCCACAAGTGGAGTGAAAACTTCAATTTTAACTTTATTTTCTTGTATTTTATTTGAATTATCAGAAATTTTCATTGGACTTTGCACAATTGTTTTTATCTCTGACGCAATTGTACCTGTGTTGGCACGAAGTGTCTGAATTTCGTCAAGAATTAACGTCAAGGAAGGTTCACTTAACTCTACCACTTTAGACTGGAGGTGGAGAAACCTGTTGCTTCCTTTTATTATGAAGTCATTTTGCATTTTTATTTTCCATTTGCCTTTACTGAAAATAAATGATGCAGAGAAATGCAGAAATAAGGAAAAGTAGAGTAATTGCTGACAAAAAATGCTTGAAAAACGACTGGTGCAGCAGCTATAACAGACAGTGGGAGTGGTTAGGCCAAAGCCAGGTCCTCTCTTGAAAAACTACTCAGCCCCCCGACTGGGCAGTACCTCAGTGCAGAGTGGGTGAAGGAGCAGGAGGGATGAAAAAGCCACTTCCATAGAACTAAATTCCTGAAAAGTCTCACAGCAACAGGTAAGGGCTTCAGAAAACAGCAACATATTTTTTAGCAGAATTCTGACCGCAAATTCTGTGTAATTAAGTTAAAAACGGGTTTCGGAAAATGTGCTCTTGTGCGTCCCCCCAAATTGATAGAGGTTTAACTACCAATGCAGGGCCGTGCCATAAATCAGGCCCAGTAGAAAATACCTGAGTAACAGGGGTTGTATGCCCACGGCTGAAAAGGTGCAGGACATGATTGGTTTGCCACAATATAGATGGTTACTTGATTTGCTTCAACAAATAGCTCAGGATTAAAACAAATAACCTAAGAGAAGGGCGTCCATTTTCCCTCCTCTAAAGGAGTACATAGGCTGAGTGTTATTTAATGCAGGCAAAATAATCCTTTTCAAGGGGGGGACAGCGAAAATGTATGACAATATTGTCACCCTTCCTGCCCTTCCTTGATATTCCAAACCACTTTACTCTCCTCACAGACAAAATGTAATTGTACAGATGTTGGACTTTGCTAACTGTTTTTGGCACACAATGAATCACTTTGTTTTTAAGAACCCTCCAGGTACACTCTTTAAAATGCTGATATTGGTGTTGCCTCAGGTGGTAAATGCAAAATGTCTTGAAGGTCATGCCTAGTGTTCAAAGTCATTTTTTTGTGGTTCTCATTGCATTGTTCAAGGGAGTCAGAGAGCAGGGCTGGCGTTGCACTCTGCACAGGGTTGGCGTTGTACTCTGCACAGGGTTGTGAATTACTTGTAGGAATTTGGCTTGACATATTTGACTTGATGTTGCCCCCAATTGTTGAGCCCTGCCCTGCTGTACCCAGCTCTAGGGGATCATTATTAGGAAGGGAGCGTACTATTAGATCTGGTCTTTGCCTGGGCACAGCCTGGGTGCGTACTGCGCTACAGGAGACTGCTTGTAATTTTGTAGCGGCTCCACCTCTCCAAGCCACCGTAGCATACTGGTACCAATAGTTCTTGCAGGAGAGGTGACTATAGTTAGACAGCGTCCCTTTGGATTACTAATACCTTTGGTAGAGTATAATCAATCTTTACAAAATATTGCACAACCCGTGTGAATTGGAATAATGTTTGGCATGCCATATTGCACTTGATCAATGCAGAGCAAAAAGGTAAGGAAAAAAGATGCATTTCCTGTTTTAGCTCCCATAGGAAGTTTAGTTATCCACTACTAAATCATTGAATGGATTAATACCATACTTAGCATAAAGTAGAACTTTACTCAGTGGAAAGTTTTTACTTTGCATGATTTTCATAAATCGGGATAATAGATTTTGAAATTATTAATTGTTGAAAAAATGTTCCAGGAAGACGTTAAAGAGTCAAAATTTTGAAATATCTTGAATGTTGAAAAGGAGTCTTTTAATTGGGATTTGAACTAAATCAGGCAAAAACTTAGCCAGTTTGGCTTACTCTTCGTATTTTTTTTTTTTATAAATCTTTTTATTAAACAGTTGTTCAGTACATTCTAACACAAATTTACTAATAATGGTACATAGCCTCAAGACATTGAGGCCTTGTCTCCCAACAGTTGCACATATTAGTAGACAATACAAGGATTATTGGGTGTGGAGGAAAGCTCTTATAACCTTAATAATGTTGATCACTACTCGAACCATATACCCTCCCTCCCTCCAACCTAGCCCCGTGATCCAGCCTTCATGAATCCCTGTATGTATTCCATTTGACCCAAACTTTCTTGTACTTCTTAGAGCAACCTTGACCCTGGTAAATCACTTGCTCCAACTGTTGACACCAATCTAGACCATTCACCAAGTCCCAAACAGCTGGGGGGTCCACCGTCACCCCATGCTTTGGTGACATTTCGGTTTGCCACCCCTGCTGCTAATGTTAGCCAAATCTTGGTATACCTGTGCCAAGTGTCCTCGCTGGTAATACATGTACTTTGGTACTATCCAGATTGCGTCCTGGGGTACCCTTATCAGTCCCTAGTATATGTTACACATCTATCTGGGGCATAAGTTTCCCAGAGGCCTCCCATGGGCTGAAGCATGCATTAGGCCACCTATGATAGTCCATGAAAAATGGAACAATAGGTCTGCTACTGCAACCTGTGTAAGCTGGTGCTTGCACCACTTACTTCAGATATAGGTTCACTGTATAAGTCACTACACTTAAAATGTTTAAGTCACCCCTATAGCAGGCCTTAACAATCCTGAAGGCAGGGTGCTGGGTTTTCTGCAAGAGTGTACCCCTTCATGAGCAGAGCCCCTCTGCAGCCTTCGTAGACCATTCTCCCTGGTTGTCTGTGACTCAGTCATACATATAGGTAGATGTACATTATAACCTCGCGGTAAATGCTATCTCAAAAACGGCTGCATAGAAACATATTGTGTTTGGATATCAAACACCTTGGAATCATACCTCCATATCGGTAACTGGTGTGGAAGGTATGATTAAACCCTTCTGAAGCGAGCTTCCTGGGGTCACTGGTCTATCAGGTGCCAGCATTCTCGACCAGGTCATCACAAAATGGATGCTGCCAACCAAAGACACACTTATGCCCTCCTGCTGCTGAGCCAGTCTTGAGCAGAGGAAGGCAGCACAATAGGCAGCCTGTTACAGGGAGGTGTGACCACCTCCCAGACACAATTTAGTCTATTGGGACTGGGTGGGTGCATTCTGAGAGCGTCTGAAAGTCTGCACCTGAGGCACATTTGTTGTCCCTTTGCATAGTCCTTTCAAACCAGTCCTGGGAGCCATTGGCTCCTGCTCTGGCGCAAAGCTGGACAAAGCACATGGGTGTAACCACCCCTCTGTCCTGACTCTCCCCTAGGAAGAGCCCCCAAATCTGTCCAACCCTCTCCTGTGGGTACAAAAGGGCTTACCTTACTGTAGCTCTTTCGATTTTACGTGGACAAGATTCTACAAGAAGAAACCACTGACCTTTGACCGTCTTAACATGCTGAACTTTGCTGGACTTCGACTGGGCCTGCCTTCATCTCCCTCTCTGTCCAAAGCTTTATCTGTGCCCTTGCTCCATACAAGCTCTGTGCAGGGCCTGTGGTGCACTAAGGACAACTGAAGAATCTCCCTTGGGGTGAAGGAGTCACTCCCCTGCCTTTGTCGGCTCCTTAATGCAACTGACCGGTTGGCTGCTGAGCCCCTGTGGACTCTGAAGACTCCAGCAGCACATGAGGTGGGTTTCAAAGGTCCTTGAGGTAGATCTGCCCTCTCAGCAAGCTTGAGTCCAGTATCCCTTGAGGGGACTGGATAACCCAATCCCCTGTGCGCCACATACATTTGCAAGTGGATATGCATGTTGCCAATTCCAGGGCTTGTGCATTGGACTCCCTGTAGTCCTGACCCTAAGCAGTATTTCCACCAAAGAAGTCCGACCTCCTTGCACCGAGTGCTCCGTGGGCTGGTACTTTATGATCTTGCTCGAGGTCTCCACGCAACTCCTGGTCATCAGCCTGTGGACCCTCCTGAGGGTTATCTTGAATGCTGTTGGGCTTTCCTGGTTGCTCCAGATGTTCCCTGACTCCCTATTGCTTGGTGAGTCCCCTGGACCTTGCTGGTCCACACCTTAACCAGCTTGACCTTCCTGCATGGGTTACTTTTGCAGAGGCTTGTTGGTGCTCCAGCTGGACACCAACCCCTCAGTACTTGACTTCCTTCGAGGGAGAGCTTGCATCTGACTCCTGGTCATCATCGACTTCTCCTGGTTCTCGTGGCTGCAGCGTCAAGCATCCCTTCTTTGCACCTGAATCACTTGACGTTGTTTGGCATTCGTCTCCCTGGTGACCCAGACTCTGTCACCTCTGCTTTCAGGTTCCTTTCTTCCAGGATCCCAGCTGGGATTCCACAGAACCCTCTTCACCATCACAGCAGCAGTACTTCTGCGCAGCCCTACATTGAGAATGACAGCGGTTTATGACACCACTCCAGACCTATGCACTTGGCTCCTCTGGGATAGGTAACTCGGTTACTACAGTATCTAAAGGTGGGGTGGCTCTCCAACCTCTTAAGTTTCAGAGGGTTTCCTCGAAGTCCTCTTAGAAGGGTCCTTAAACTGTAACATTGCAACCACGACTTCCCATAGAATTGTACGGAGCCCACAATTCATGGGTGGTTCCTTGGGGTTCCAACAATTCTACGTGCTCCAGACCTTGACTTGACCCGTGGTTGTTATACCACTATTTTAGTATATGGTTTGGTCTCCCCCTGGAGCTCACTGTGTATTGTACTCCTACAACTGTTCTATTGATATTGTATTGTGTGCTTTGTGTTCTATCCTCGAGTTGAGGATACTAGAGAGTGTTATCCTAATAAATACATATTTTTATACAACTACTGTGTGGTTTTCCTTTCATTTAATTAATCCGGGAGGTGATATTCTGGTAAAATAAGCTGGTTTACTTTCCTTCAAGATTAAGCCTGAAGGCTGCTCTCCACAGTTACTACTAGGATAGCTTTTGAAAGGTTATCTTTGACCTCATACATCATAAGGGTCGTTTGGACTGGTGCAAGATATCCACTTTAATTAGTAGACAGCATATACCAGGCTATCTTCTCATAATCCCCCATCTAGTTGCTCTGTTTAACTGTGCCACAGGTAAGCATGGGCGGATCTAGCGGATCTCGCGTACGCGAATTTGCGTATTTACGGATTCGCAATCCGCAAAATCCGCGAACTCTCACAGATTAGCGGATTTTTAAGTTTTTTGTGTTGGCGAGCGTTCGCGAGGATTTGTGGACCATTTCGCAATTGCGAACTTACTTTTCGGCTCGCAACGGCCGCGACTATGTTGTTTCTACGTCTGGTTTATCATCACAGGTTCACAGCACCCTCTGTTTCACCACTGCCACCCTCTGGTACACCCATGCCACCCTCTGGTACATCCTCACTGCCACCCATTAGGTTTGTTTATCACTGTAGATTATGGGGGTCAAAAAAAGCAAGCACACCTGCCCTGCTTCAACTGCCATGAATTAATTTGGGGTTGATTAATGTGTCACTTATTTTTAAACTTCCAGTCTGGCTGGCACCTGCTTCCTTCCTTATCTGTAATTTGCTTTCTGTTGCAGTGAAAGCAAGCACACATGCCATTCTTCAACTGCCATTAATTAATTAGGGGGTGATTAATGTGTCAGTAATTTTGAAACTTCCAGTCTGGCTGGCACCGGCTTCCTTCCTTATCTTTAATTTGCTTTCTGTTGCAGTGCAATTTTTTTTCACAGGACCTTTATGGTCTACTTGTAGCTATTCTATGAGCCTGCTGTTTGGGTCATAGCAGGGTCATGGAATAGTTGCAAATAGGCAACTGAACTCTGGAGGGGCCCCTCAGGAAGCACTAGAGTGAATGGTTACTAATGTTAAGTTTGAACTTTTGCACCTGCTGATTGCTTTCAGTTTAGCAAAAATAGTTTTTCTGCAATTTCGCGCGATTTGCGGGGCGCGAATCCGTGCGAGATCGATTTCGGAAGCCGCGAATGCGTGCGAATACACTATTTTTTTTTTTGCGCCGTGTATGTTCGCGTGATTTTTTGCGTGTTCGCAAGGCGCTTGTAGCTATACGTTTGCGAAGTTACCCTAGCGGTCGTACACGGGCGCGGCCATCTTGTTTGCGTGACGTAATTCCGTTTCCGGCCGCTATGTGTAATCTCGCAAAGTGTGCAGCTCGCTAGTACAATTTCGCGCGTGATCGCGAGGAAAATCTCGCGCGAACTTACCCACGCGGTCGTGAATGGGCGCGGCCATCTTGTTTCTCATTCATTGCTATGGTTCTGGGCATGCTTTCTGTATCCTCTCTGAATCTCTGCCATCCTTTGCTTGTTTGAAGTTTATTTGATCTATTTTACTTATTATCTATCCCTCTATTTTTCTAGCTCTATATTTTTGTGTTTTCTGCTACTTTTTGTTAATTTTAAACTACTTTTTTAAACTCTTTTCTTTTCTTATTCCCTATTCTATTTCTTCTTTATTATTTAACTCATTTCTGCCCAGACCATGGTAAAGGGAGCCGGGAAGCACCCTGAGAAGGGGAAGGGTCCCGCACCCCGTGCCCGGCTCCCGTGCGGGCGTTTGAGGGGGGAGCTAGTGATGCCACGGGAGGAGGTGGCTGCACTCATCTTCCACATCCAGCGCCGCCTCCCCAAGACCATCCTGGGAGGCGGCAAGATCGCAACCGGCTATGGCATCCGGGAGCGCCGGAAGCGGTGGGAGAAGGTGTGCCAGGCCATGTTTAAGCTCTCTGGGGTCTGGCGCACCTATAACCAGGACACCCACCGCTGGACGGATGTCATGGACCAGGAACAGGACTTGCTGGACGCGCTCGGCGTAGAGGTCCCCGGGCTTGGTGAGTAGTAGAAGCTATTTCTACCTATTTCATCACTAATCTGTTTTATCCGGCTCTGTTATTTGCAAATCTTTGTTCTTTACCAAGAGCAATAATGCTGCCGATTACATTGTAGGTAAATTATATTTCAAAATCTTCTATGCATTTCAGGTGCACTGCTCTCCTTCTCAGTAGCCTTGCTTGCTACTATGCTTATTTGTTTGTATTTTGTGTTCATTTCATTGGCCTGAGAAATTATGTATGAGTGTAGTGTAAAGAACTGCGAAATGCTAGACACTAAGGGTCATATTTTCAATTACCGGCGCATCCCTGCAAAGTAGCAGGGATGCGGCAGTAATTGTGCGCCATGCCACCACCACCCATTGGCCCAAAACGTCACAGAAGCCTTACGCATCTGTGCCGTAAAGGCGGCGCATTGCTGGAGTTGCGTGCCAACGATGGCGCAGCTCCAGCAATGCTCTGGGGTGCCCTATCTCCCCAATGCTGCATCAAGCCGTACGTCGGCTTCAAGCAGGCGCAGGGTTTGAGTCACGCATCATTGTCCTAAAAGTGACTGATTGACATCTTGTAGATTTCCCTCAGCCACTTTTAGGATTCGTTCCTGCGCCCTCCCTTGCACCGGAACGCCCCCTGATGGCGCAGGGCTTTACAACGTGATGCATCTCCCATATGCGTTTTTTTTATATATACGCCGCACCATGGCGACTCTTTTGTTCTGCCGCTGCGTCACAAAAGTCACGCAACAATGGAGGAAATGAGCCACAAGGGACTTCTAAATCAGCCCTAACAGACTGAAGTCCAGTCCTTCCTTTAGACACATGGCTATAGGAAGAAATAGTGGTGGTGGTCGGTGGATTGATAGTTTGAATATTCACTGATCTGCAAGCAGGATGGACTTTGTCTGTCACTTCGCGTGCTGCGGACTGCTGCCTGCCAGGCCTAGGCAAACCTTTGTAGTAGTCTGTTTAGTGAGTTACATAGGAACTTTCAAAGTCAACGGTCCGCAAATCAGGCAATACGAATAACGTAGTATACCACATGAGATAGGTCAATATATCCCGTGGAATAGTTGTCTATCTATTTGCTATTTCTCCAAAATATTTTGTTATTGTTCTTTTGAAATGTTTGATTTGGTTGACAAATCTCATCCATGTTTTCTGGTCTTTCTTTCTTTCATATTGTACATCAGTTCCCCCCAAGGGCAAGAGGACACAGGAGGAGGAGGAGGAGGGTGCTGTTCAGGAGGATGCAGGCCAGGATCGGGCAGGCGAGGGCTCCTTTGCTGGCCCCAGTAAGTTTTAATTTTAATATAGAGTACCTATTTTTTCCTAGCGTTCCTCGTTCGATTTTTTCCAAATCGTCTTTGATCTTCTTGTAGACTGGATCTAAATTCTTATCCTGCCTCAACTATGACTCCCTGTGGTATTACTAGATTATTCTTATTAGTCTGTCTGTGTAGCTAACTAAGATTGCACATTTGGCAATTCCATTGGACTCCCATTCTAGTCAGCAATAGCTCTATGCACTGAGTGCAGTCCTCTGGGAATGTCCATAATGTCTTTTCAAGTCTTCTAAATGTTTATGCTTTGACAATTGCCAACAATAAAAAGGTGAATGACCACCAAGAAAGAATAAGATACTACTTTACTTTTGGTTTGGATAGGAGGACAATCCATTCTACTACTGTTGCAGGGACAAATCTGCACAAACCGAACTATGAACACTAAATAGTGCATTGTTTATCAATTATAATAGGCGCAGGTAGACTTTCTTTCCACATACCTCAGTGATATCAGACTTTGAAGAACCCCCAATCTCCTTACTGACTAGATAGTGTGGCAGAGTCATTTAGCTCCCAAAGTCACCGATGATTGATCCCCAATGATCATTAGATTATCCAACGCAGGACAAGAGTACGGAGTCAGAGTCAAGAAGTGCCAGAGGCACTCATGCTTGCAAAAATTCCAAAACCTTTAGCTCATCCACTCTAGTCTGGAGGACCAAAAACCACAGAGTCTATTTAAGTTTAAAAGCTTTATTAAAAGTAAACACATTTATTAAAATCAAATTTGTCATAAAAGTAAACGTTTAACTGAAAATGGAAAAGTGCTTAGTGCTAACGATTAATTGGACACATTTCTTGTGGAAAAAGGGACATTTTTACTTTAGAGTAGACAGTTACAAATTATTACATTGTATTTCGTTTTTTTAACATTTGTTTATTCCTCCTAGACCAAATATTATATAGTAGTGAGTGGTGTATTCTAACATTCTTAAATGTACTTTGTAGGTGGAACATCTGGTGGCGGGCCAGCGCGGAGGTGGTGGTGTTGGGCGAGGACTCTGGGGAGAAGGTGGTGCAAGTGCCGGACGTTCCTGTGAGGGTTCGCACGGTGGTGGCGGGAAGAGGTAAGCTATATATTCCTTACTTATTAAGATTGAAGACTGCATAGTGTGCTTTCTGCATGGGTGTATTATAAATCAACCAGGTAGTAGCCTCCTCTAAATGTACTTCGACTTAGCTGTGAAGTTTTTGGTGAGAAGAATCCCAATAAGATCTTAGATGAACTTGATGGATGGGATGAACGAAAAGCGAAAGAAGGGTGTAAGTAAGTGTGGAAGGACGAGAAATTTTATGATGGCTGGCAAAGAAGAATGATATGTGTTTGCTTGGCCCCCGAGGTGGCTGGGAAGGAAAGAATATGGTATGGTGCATGGCTGGGTCAATGATGAAGCGAGGATGGGTGGAAGGACAACAGCCTGGGTGGGTGAAACAGAAACTGTATGTGTGCATATACTTTGAATGGATGGATGCCTGGAGCATGGTATTATCTGACTCTTAGATAGCACATGTGTATCTAGAGAGAGTAGATGGTCACTGGATGAAGTAAGTGTTACCTTGAAGAGCATGTAACACCGCACCCGCACGTCCGTTCCAGTGTAGGGAAGGCAAGGAAAAGAAATTGTCAATTTGTCCAATACTGTTAGAAACGGGATCTCTGGCTGGCCAAGGCTTGCGCCAAGGTCAGTCAGGGATCACCATTTCTAAGTCAGGGCAAGGGAGTCACACACCAAGGCAACCCCTGCTCACCCTCTAGGTAACGTGGCGCGAGCAGCAAGGCTAAACTTGGAGGCGGTATGAGTTAAGTATTCGCGCACACACCCCAGCGACAACACCCTAGGCCCACCACAAAGGAAACTCCACACAAGGTTATATCAAAAATAGCCTTTGTATTATAATAATAAAAACACATTAGATAACACACACACTTTACAATGTGCCAACAGGCACGGGCAAGATTTACAAGGGATTATGTACAGGACAGGGCCACCTGGACCACTGTCAGGGGTATGCACTTTTTAGAAATAATACTTGTAGGTATAACACTTAGCACATAAACATGTAATGACTGTAACACAGAAATCGTAAATGTAGCACACAACCAGTCACTACTGGTAAAGGGTAAATACCTCCTACGCCACCCTAAACACTGTAGGGAAATCACGCAGGGAACTAGGACCTTATCATCAGGACCTATGGAAGGAAAACCCATCACCTAAGCAAGTCACATTTAGCAAAGGGAAGGAAACCTAAAATAATCACCTAAGCAAGTCACATTTTGCAAAGGCAATAAAACATCAACAATCCTCTAAGCAGGTCACTTTTAGCGAAGGGGATAAAACCATAAACAATTACCTAAGCAGGTCACTTTTAGCAAAGGTAAAACAAACATTCCTCTAAGCAGGTCACTTTTAGCAAAGGGAAATAAACCATAAACAATTACCTAAGCAGGTCACTTTTAGCAAAGGTAAAACAAACATTCCTCTAAGCAGGTCACTTTTAGCAAAGGGGAATAAAACATAAACAATTACCTAAGCAGGTCACTTTTAGCAAAGGTAAAAACAAACATTCCTCTAAGCAGGTCACTTTTAGCAAAGGGGAATAAAAACATAAAGAATCACCTAAGCAGGTCACTTTTAGCAAAGGTAATAACAAACAATTGCACATGAAACATTAAAACACATTCAGAGGTGCAGGTAGAACATTTGCGCAGGAATCAAATTAGCAGTAAATCATAAATTGCGCAGGGTGCACATGGCACAACACTAGAATTGTCCCCCAGGCCAACTGGCCTCGCAAGGGTTGAAATACCCTGAGTCTCAATGTCAGGGAAGGCTGCGCAGGCAGCCAAAACACAAAGCCTAAACGTAGCAACTGTCCACTAAGTGCTGGACAGTTGTGAAACACGTGGGCAACGTTGGAGCCTCGTGGGCTCAAGAACACTGGTGGGGAGACACAGCGTGGGAGCCTCGAGGCTACAACCAACGAACTGGGCCCCCCAAGAACCTCGCTGGGCTCTAACAAATAGGATGTCACTCAAGAGCCTCTCTGGGGCTCTAAAACAATATGGGCCGTGAGCCTCTTGGGCTCAACAAACAACTGGGGGCCAAGAGCCTCTCAGGGCTCAAGGAACAATTGGGGGCCAAGAGCCTCTCAGGGCTCAAAATAAAAGAATGCCCCTGGTTCCTTTGGACGGGCAGCGACAATCTGCCCCGATATGCCCCCTCTCCCTCCTGCTCTAGGGAGACTCGTGGGAGCGGCCCGCTGCCAACCGGGGCCGCTCTGAGCACCAAGAGAAACGCCCCCGCACTCACCGGGATCTCGTCCGGTCTCGTGGCTTCTCTGCTGAGTTCTCCTGGCACTCGGGGAGCCAGGCGGGCGCCGGCACTTCTCCTTGGGGCGGCGGGGCTCTCCTCCTGACCACGGAGCCCTGCCTGCACCCTCTGTTGTTCCTCTCCTCGCTGCTCGGCTGCAGGCGGGACTTCCGGTTGGCCTTGAGAAGGCCGCGCTGCGATTGTCCAGATCACCAATCACTTCCGGGTCGTCGCGGGCAGCGCGGCGGCCCGTCTCAGGCACTCGTAGGCTGGGGGAGACTTGACCGAGGGGTGGGTTACCTCGAGTTCAACTATAAAAATATCGGCAAGTCAGGCGGCCAAATGCCGGGTGGGCACCGGCTGCACAAAAAGCGCTCCAAGCGCTATGAGCAAAGGGAAAAGCGCTCCCAGCGCTGGAAACACCAATAAAGCGCTCGAAGCGCTGGCAGTAAAGATAAAGCGCTCCCAGCGCTAGGCAGCACAAAGGAAGCGCTCTTCAGCGCTAGGGGCAAAAGAAAAGCTCCAGCAAGGTCTGGAGACAGGCAGGGGGCAAGGCTGGGCCCAGAGCCAGCACACTGGGTCTCCAGGCAGGGAGACAGTCCAAGTGGCGGTCTTCCTGGCCCCAGCAGCAGCAACAGCCCCCTCTGGCAGGATCCAAAAGTAGAACAAATTGAAAGGGGACACAGCCCCTTCTTATACTGTGAAATCCTTTGTTTCAGGGTGCAGGGTGGGGGGAAACCAGTTGCGTTGCAGCTGGCTTGGGAGTACCCTTGATGGCCCAACCACCCCTTTCATTCACTGGGGAGGCTAGGGTCATTAGACACACCACAGGGGGGCAGAGCCAGCATTGTGTGGGGAAAAACCCAGCCCATCCAGGACCCAGGTGCACTCCTCCCACACATCACTCATGCTGATCTCACACTCACCACCGGGCAGACCCATCCAGACTTCCTGGAGCCTGGCATGCCAGCCAGCTCCAGCCAATCACGCTCCAGTATCCTCACTGCACACATACATCAATGTCCAGAAGTAACACTTCCCTTCTAGACACATACAAGCCATACATACCATTGTGCAGCATTCATTCTCACAAGTTCACACATACTAAACTCGAGCCTGCACTCCCCACGCATCAGGAACTAACATGGACACACACATTCTCCATGCATTCCTATGGGAGGGCAGGCCAGCCATACTACACACACGCACTTTACTCTGGGACACAGGGAAAAAGTGCACAGAGACCCAAAAATCACTAACTCTGGGTCACAAACAAAAGCAAAAAGATTAGGGGTGAACCTGCCCTAAGGCCCAAGTCCAACAAATACTACCATGAATAGTAGCAGTAGTTTGTATTGCAACTGCAAGCACAGCATATATCCGGTTATTACGGTGGACACTCCGTACCTCTCTTAATAACTTTAGTTTAGTAGTAGTACGTCATTCATGTGTGGGTGTATCACTGTTCACTCAATAATAAGCAAAGCACCTAAAGTCATCCCATATGTCATCAAATACATCCCATGTGAAGTGATAGATAATCAAATTATTTAGCTTCTTCATTTTCCTTTTCTAGTACTCATTTGCACTGTAGGGTGAAAGGTAAATTAATTAAGCAGTAGCCCTTGTAACAGAGTATTCTCAGTGCCACCCGTAATAGAAAAGTAATAGCTTCACCACCTGCATGTACAGGACCGGTACAGTAACGCAAGTCTGTCTCACTCATCATGGTGTGCGTCTGTTTTTCTCGGGTGCAAGTTCACTGCGCTGGCATTCTGCCGGCTTGCATAAGATAACGTACCAATTTTCCTAAACAAGAGAGAAGAAGAAGAATAAGACTGGTGTACTGTCATAGTCGACTGTAATGGAAGTCCATAGTGGTATTAGAATTTGTTCATTAAACTCCCACTAATGTTAGAGCAAGGATGCAGAAGTGGGAGGTTAGATAGATACTGTCCTCAATAGTTATGTACTGTGCTTTCAATTTGCTACTTGTACTGTGACACAACTTTCGGCTTAATCACTTTGTGTTATTAATGTTAAGGAGCATTGGTTACAGACTATGTCTTTCTTTCTTCATATAGTTGCTCCTTCCAAATCGACATCACGGAGGGAGCAGGCTCGAATGGCCCGGCAACGGAGGCTGGATGCCACTGTCGCCGAATATCGGCGGCTGGTGGCCCTGGAGGAGGAGGACACGCAGTCAACCGGTGGAACCACAACATCCTCCACTGGGACAGCTGCATCCTCTTCCGTGCCCCCACGGGCTGCCAGCCAGCGCAGTGCTCCAGCGGTACGGAGCCGGGCTAACAAAGCCAACCGCCACCTCCAAGCAGCAAAAAGACCAGCTGCCCCCCACAGGAGTTGCAAGGCACGCCAGCGCCGCTTAGGACTCAGAGTGTCGTACCTGGAGCAGGAGGTCCATAACTATAAGAACTTGGTGGAGGGCCTCCGCTTCGACCATGCCACCCTCCGCAAGGAGTATGATGCCCTGGCCGCAAAATTCACCAGCACCCTTCAGTAGTGGAGTGTCCCTTGCCCTTTTTTTAGAGACTTTTGGGGGGTGGGATTTGGGAGTTGGGTTCTTTTTGGGACTTTTGAAAGACAATCGTTGGGGTTAGGGAGGGTCTTGAGGGAGATTATTTTGTTAGGGCTACATAAATATACTTTTTTAAACTTTATCTGACCATACCTGTTTTTTACTGCTTTTCAGTCTGGTGGGTGGGGGTTTAACAGTAAGTTTGTTTTCCTGAAGAGTCCTAGGACTTTAGTAGTACTACCGTCAATCTCTCGTCTAGTCCTAATACTCCATTATACTACCTCCCACCAAACGCTTATCTTACCTGTAATTTGTGTTAGAAATTAGGGCTAGGCCCAGGGCTGGCTCCACGGGAAATGGGGATTAAGGTTGGCAATCCTGGGCGGATGAAATTTCCTCGTTGCGGTGGTACTAGTGGTGTGACACAGTGGCAGTTGCATGCCTATGGAAAAAAAGAAAACGAAACCTGGTTTGTCCTTACTGTAGCATTACAATGGTTACGGTACGATAGAGAATATAGCAGGTGACAGTACACTAGAACAGTGCCACAATGTAGCCTAACAAATGGTAAAGTATTGCAAGTATAACTAGTACTTGCGTTGAATTTATTTGACATTGGCTCCTACTACTACAAGAAATAGTACTGAAGCTGAGTAAGTCTAGAATATATCCTCCTATTCCTTCACCAGCCTGTTGCTATGACCTTATCCTCCCCAGCAAGTGTGTGGAAATATTGATGTCATTTAGTCAGACATCAAGCAAAACCACACAGCCCGGGGGAAGAGGGTTAGAGTTTGGAAAATGGATGGGAATGGGGGTTTCTTTTTGGGTAGGTTTTGTTGAGAGAAGGAAAGAAAAGCACAGCATGGACAAACAATAATTGAAGATAAAGAAATCTTTGGGTACAAACTAAAGCTAACCACATGCAGTCACACTCATAGAAGAAAACAATGGATACTGTATCTGTATTCTGTATGTTGTGGGACTTGTGTACTTGTGGGACACCCCCGCGCCGCACGGCCACCAGCTGCTGCGTGTGCCCCTCGCCTGCCCTCTGCGCCGCTGCTGCCTCGTTCTGCCGATTGCCGGCGGGCGCCGCTGCGGTTGTTTTTGCCTTTGTCTTGCCTAACATTTGTGCCTGTTTTTTATAACTTTGTTTTTCTCCTTGTTTTCCTTGTTTTGTTGAAAAATTGTGCCTGTTCTGTTTAATTTATATTTCCCCCGTGTTGTGGTTCCTTCCTTGCTGCCCGCCTACCTCGCCGCCCTCCGCCCTCCCTTCCCGCCACCGCCGCTTTTCCCCGCCCCTTTTTCTATTCTGTACCCTCCCCGCTCCCGCCTCCCAGCTGCTCCGCCCACCCGCGCACTTGGCCTTAAATGGCGACCGTGCGACGCAGGTGAGTGTGACCCACTTGTGGGACACCCCCGCGCCGCACGGCCACCAGCTGCTGCGTGTGCCCCTCGCCTGCCCGCTGCGCCGCTGCTGCCTCGTTCTGCCGATTGCCGGCGGGCGCCGCTGCGGTTGTTTTTACCTTTGTCTTGCCTAACATTTGTGCCTGTTTTTTATAACTTTGTTTTTCTCCTTGTTTTCCTTGTTTTGTTGAAAAATTGTGCCTGTTCTGTTTAATTTATATTTCCCCCGTGTTGTGGTTCCTTCCTTGCTGCCCGCCTACCTCGCCGCCCTCCGCCCTCCCTTCCCGCCACCGCCGCTTTTCCCCGCCCCTTTTTCTATTCTGTACCCTCCCCGCTCCCGCCTCCCAGCTGCTCCGCCCACCCGCGCACTTGGCCTTAAATGGCGACCGTGCGACGCAGGTGAGTGTGACCCACTTGTGGGACACCCCCGTGCCGCACGGCCACCAGCTGCTGCGTGTGCCCCTCGCCTGCCCTCTGCGCCGCTGCTGCCTCGTTCTGCCGATTGCCGGCGGGCGCCGCTGCGGTTGTTTTTGCCTTTGTCTTGCCTAACATTTGTGCCTGTTTTTTTATAACTTTGTTTTTCTCCTTGTTTTCCTTGTTTTGTTGAAAAATTGTGCCTGTTCTGTTTAATTTATATTTCCCCCGTGTTGTGGTTCCTTCCTTGCTGCCCGCCTACCTCGCCGCCCTCCGCCCTCCCTTCCCGCCACCGCCGCTTTTCCCCGCCCCTTTTTCTATTCTGTACCCTCCCCGCTCCCGCCTCCCAGCTGCTCCGCCCACCCGCGCACTTCGCCTTAAATGGCGACCGTGCGAACGCGCAGCGGTCACGTGCAGCGGGCGCGCCGATTGTGCGCCGAAGGCGCGCCAAAGGTAAGCCCGTCTGCGCCCGTCCGCGACCGGATCGCGACCAGCGCCAGGACCCCTGGACCACGAAGACCCCGACCGACCCGCCTGACGTACTCCGCCGCCACCCTCACCGCTCTCGACACCGGCCGACTTCCAGACTGCCACCAGGCCACTCCACGACGTACCCACGGACCCTTCAGCTGCCACGCCTGCAAGTTCACCTGCATCCGGACCTGCCTCGCACCAGCACCCACCAAGTCGAAGTCGAACACCAGCAGCACCCACCTCAAGTGCATCCTGCTCAACACCCGCTCCGTCCACAGACACGCCATCGAACTCTGGAACCTCCTCGACACCACAGCTCCAGACGCTGCCTTCCTCACGGAGACCTGGATGAACGCCTCTTCAGCTCCCGACATCGCCATCGCCATCCCAGAAGGCTACAAGATCGTCCGGAGGGACCGAAACGCCAACCAGAGGGGAGGAGGCATCGCCATCATCCACAGGGACACCATCCGCATCACGACCAGCACCGACAACTCCCTGACCAGCGCCGAACACCTGCATTTCCAGATCCACACCAACCCGAACACCACCCTCAGAGGCACCCTGATCTACCGACCCCCTGGACCACGCACACAATTCAGCGAGGACATCGCCGACTTCGTCAGCCCGCATGCCCTCCCCTCCGCTGACTACATCCTCCTGGGAGACCTCAACTTCCATCTGGAGAACAACAACGACCGCAACACCAGCACCCTGCTCGACAACCTCGCCAACCTGGGACTCAAGCAACTGGTGTCCACCCCCACCCACCTCGCCGGACACACACTCGACGCTGTCTTCTCATCCAGCAAGGACATCGACTTCAGCCACGCCACAGAGCTTCAATGGACGGACCACAGCTGCGTCCACTTCACCTTCAAGAAAACTACGACCCTCCACCACCATCAACAGGCCGCCCGCAGAAGCTGGAACAAGATCACAGCAGACCAGCTCGCCACCTCCCTGAGCCAGCACCCTCCTGCCAGCTCAGCGAACCCCAGCCAGGCCGCCGACAACCTCAAGAAGTGGATCAGCAACTGCGCGGACGAACTCGCCCCACTGAGGACCCCGCCCAGCAGACCCGGCAGCAAGAAAGCCCCATGGTTCACCGACGAACTCAAGAGCTCCAAGAAGAACTGCCGAGCCCTCGAGAAAGTCTGGAGAAGGGAACCGACACCGGACAACAGGACCTCCTTCAAGCTTGCCACCCGGAAGCACCACCAGCTGATCCGCGCCGCCAAGAAAACAGCATTCAAGGACCGGTTGGACAACAACGCACACAACTGCAAGGAACTCTTCAACATCGTGAAAGAGCTCTCCAACCCCAGCGCAGGAAACAACGACATCACCCCATCACAAGACCTCTGCAACTCCCTGGCTTCATACTTCCACAACAAGATCGCGGACATACACAACAGCTTCAACAACCAACCAACGCACACCACGACCGAACAACCACCCCCTACCACCACCCTCCACGCCTGGACCCCGATCAGCACCGAAGACACCATCCGCACGATGAACTCCATCCACTCCGGATCTCCGACAGACCCCTGCCCTCACCACGTCTTCAACAAGGCCGACGCTGTCATCGCACCCCACCTGCGAGACATCATCAACACATCCTTCGACACCACCATCTTCCCCGAGAGCTGGAAACACGCCGAACTCAGCGCTCTTCTCAAGAAACCAACAGCGGACCCCACCGACCTCAAGAATTACCGCCCCATCTCGCTCCTCCCGTTTCCAGCCAAAGTCATCGAGAAGACCGTCAACAAGCAGATGGCCGCCTTCCTCGAGACAAACGGATCCCTCGACCCCTCACAGTCCGGCTTCCGAGCCAACCACAGCACCGAGACCGCCCTCATCGCCGCCACCGATGACATCCGAGCCCTGATGGACAACGGAGAAACAGCGGCCCTCATCCTCCTAGACCTCTCCGCGGCATTCGACACGGTCTGCCACCGCACCCTAGTACGGCGCCTCAGCAACGTCGGAATCCAGGACAAGGCGCTGGAATGGATCATCTCCTTCCTCGACGGGAGAACACAGAGAGTCCGCCTACCACCGTACAAGTCAGAGGCCACCGAAGTCATCTGCGGCGTCCCCCAAGGATCGTCTCTGAGCCCCACCCTCTTCAACGTATACATGAGCCCCCTCGCGGCCATCGTACGCAAGCACAACCTCAACATAATCTCCTACGCCGACGACACCCAGCTGATCCTCTCCCTGACCAACGACCCCGCCGCCGCCAGAGCCAACCTGCACGAAGGGATGAAAGAGGTAGCCGAGTGGATGACAACCAGCCGCCTGAAACTGAACTCGGACAAGACGGAGGTCCTCATCCTGGGCTCCTCTCCCTCCGCCTGGGACGACTCCTGGTGGCCTCCCGCCCTGGGCACCGCACCCAATCCGACAGACCATGCACGCAACCTGGGCTTCATCCTGGACTCCTCCCTCTCCATGACCAGGCAAGTCAACAACGTCTCCTCGGCATGCTTCAACATCCTACGCATGCTACGGAAGATCTTCTGGTGGATCCCCACCGAGACCAGGAAGACCGTCACCCAGGCCCTCGTCACCAGCCGACTGGACTACGGCAACGCCCTCTACGCCGGTACCACCGCCAAGCTCCAGAAGAGACTCCAGCGGATCCAGAACGCCTCAGCCAGACTCATCCTCGACATCCCACGAACCAGCCACATCTCCGGACATCTGAGAGACCTGCACTGGCTCCCCGTCAACAAAAGAATCACCTTCCGCCTCCTCACCCACGCACACAAAGCCCTACACGACCAAGGCCCGAGCTACCTCAACAGCCGAGTCAACTTCTACACTCCCAAACGCCACCTCCGATCAGCCAACCACGCCCTCGCCGCCGTCCCCCGCATCCGACGAGCGACTACAGGAGGAAGGTCCTTCTCCTACCTGGCCGCCAAGACCTGGAACTCCCTCCCGACCGACCTGCGCCTGACCCAAGACCACCTCTCCTTCAGGAAGAAGCTGAAGACCTGGCTGTTCGAGCAGTAGCGGCTCCCCCCCCCCCCCCAGCGCCTTGAGACCCTACGGGTATGTAGCGCGCTTTATAAATGTCACTGATTGATTGATTGATTGTTGTTGGAGTTGTCCTGTTGAATTTGGTAAGTAAGTTGCATGCAGCAAACAATTCCTCTTATTAGCGGCACTCCTCCATTCCAGCTGACGCTTCGTCGATCAATGTTGGTGACCAGTGACCACTGACAGAAGACACCCTGTCCACTGCCTGCCTGGCGGATGTTGACTGAAACCCGGCCTGTAATTATTGAACGGAAAACAGGAAGTGCTATTACAATACCACTGATAAATAAATATAAGGTATGTACGCTGTGTGGTGCAAAAAGTCACACTTTGATTTTCCTAATAGACAGTACAATATTTTTGAAATTGCGTAATCTGTCTGAGTCACCTTTTTAAGGATAAATAAGTATGGCCAAATTAATTTAGCGGATCTTTCCCCTCAAGCTAGGTGTACTGTAAACTGTGTTTTAGAACAAAATTAGACCTTCCCAGCAATGCTCCCACCAAGACCCTTACTAATGCCAGTCGCAAAAATGTAGAAGACCCCCAATCAGATCTCAAAAAACGAGGCCTAGCAGAAAAATGGTGACAAAACGTACTTTGAAAGTAAAAGTAGGCCCAAATACACCCTTACCCACCGTGGATTGTATTCAAACCACTTGCAAGCAAGCAAAAGTATCCATAGCCAGCATCGCTCCAAGAGTGCTCTAAGACCCCAGAACTCAGTTGCAAAAATCTAGAACACCCCGAAACACATGCAATCCTGCTGCTAGGGCTAACCCTAACGAACCCTAAGTTACAAAAAGTGCCAAAAGGCTTTTCCTTATGGATTTTGTCCAAACCACTTCTATCCGGTATTAGACCTTCCCAGGAATGCCCCAAGAGACCCGCCAACCCACCCGCAAAAAAGCACGCGACAACACCCCCAAACAGCCAAAAAGCAAAATCTCATACTTACAATATCTCTCGGCCTTCGGTCCAAACGCGCTGTGCAGCTAGGTCATCATCATAACTCCTGTTTTCCACCACGGATTTCCTGAAAAGCAAATGCAATCAAGATTAGACTGTCGCAGCAGTGCTTCGACAGAGACCCCGCAACCCACCCACAAACACCAGGAAGCCCCCCAAACAGGCCCCCGAAAACGCTACATTGAGCAAGATGTCAGAAGAAATAGCAAAAAAAAGGCTTTTCCTTATGGATTTTGTCCAAACCACTTCTATCCGGTATTAGACCTTCCCAGGAATGCCCCAAGAGACCCGCCAACCCACCCGCAAAAAAGCATGCGACAACACCCCCAAACAGCCAAAAAGCAAAATCTCATACTTACAATATCTCTCGGCCTTTGGTCCAAACGCGCTGTGCAGCTAGGTCATCATCATAACTCCTGTTTTCCACCACGGATTTCCTGAAAAGCAAATGCAATCAAGATTAGACTGTCGCAGCAGTGCTTCGACAGAGACCCCGCAACCCACCCACAAACACCAGGAAGCCCCCCAAACAGGCCCCCGAAAACGCTACATTGAGCAAGATGTCAGAAGAAATAGCAAAAAAAAGGCTTTTCCTTATGGATTTTGTCCAAACCACTTCTATCCGGTATTAGACCTTCCCAGGAATGCCCCAAGAGACCCGCCAACCCACCTGCAAAAAAGCACGCGACAATACCCCCAAACAGCCAAAAAGTAAAATCTCATACTTACAATATCTCTCGGCCTTCGGTCCAAACGCGCTGTGCAGCTAGGTCATCATCATAACTCCTGTTTTCCACCACGGATTTCCTGAAAAGCAAATGCTATCAAGATTAGACTGTCGCAGCAGTGCTCCCAGACCCCAAAACTCACCCACAAACACCCGGAACCCCGCCAAAGAGAACCTCAAAGGCAAGCAAGTCAGCAAAAACTGCAAGAAATTTCCGCCTCATATTTGGTCCAAAACACTTTTATCCGTTATTAGAGCTTCACAGCAATGGGCCCAGAGCCGTCAACTCACCCGCAAAGAAGTAGAACACCCCCACAAGTGCTGAGTCTTTCTTCATTGGGCGTAATCTAGCCCTCTGCTTTGAGGGAAATAGGAGGAGGAGGATAGAGGAGCATGTTCTTCTGAACTTGTGAACCTGAGGAATGTAGACTGCGGCACCTTCAAATCAATAAGCAAACAAGTGAAGACAGTTCTGCTGATGGGCTTGTTTTTGGGATAAAGTGATTAAAGTTTGAATTAAATTAACTGTGCAAAACAAAGAAAGACAGACACACAGGAATAAAAGTGAATAAGGACGAAAAAGAAAGTTATTGATTCATTGTCTCATTTTCAGGGCTCGGTGTCAGGGAATAAGAAGAAGTTTTCGTCATCATACTCTGCGAATTCAGGCAGGATGAGGTCAGCGTCACCGAACAGAGAACAAATCCCCTCATCTACGTTGCCGTCCTCCTCGTCTTCATGCGGCGTGCTTTCTCGTACTTTGTAATCTGGTGGTATGAGGTGCTGATTAATCTTGATCATTGTAAGCCTCTCCACATTTTTGGGCGAGAGGCGGCTCCGTTTGGGAGTTACAATGCCACCAGCAGCACTGAAAACACGTTCAGAAGACACACTTGCGAGTGGGCAAGACAAATAGTTGATAGCCAGGTTGGAGAGCTGTGGCCACAATTGTCTTTTCCCATGCCAATACTGCAATGGCTCATCATTAAGAAAGACTTCTGTTGAGTCATTCAGATAGTCCTGCACCATCGACTCAAGGTCCTCAACGGTTCCTCCACTTTGCTTACTTTTTGATGTGCCTGTGACCTTTTTTTGAGAACCATACCCAAGCAAAGTTAGCCAATCCACTTCAGCAGCCACTGTTACTCTTGTGTGTGGTGCAGATGATCCGGTTGCCGGTGTCTTTAACGGCTGAGAGGTCACTTGTGCCACAGCCACAGGTGCAGAAGTGGATTCTTTTGACTGGGGATGGCCTGCTGATGCTGATGCTGATGTACTGCCTTCTCCTTCAATATCCTGCCGTTCTTTTTCAAACCTCTTGGCTGACCAGGCTAGCCAACGTTTGTACTTTTTAACATCTTCATCAGCAAAAGGAAAGAATGCTTGGCCTGCCAGCGCCTTTTTGTAGCGTGGATCCAGAATAGTAGCACAAATGTAATGCTGTTCTGAGTTGATCTTTTTAAGACGTTCATCACCACGTAGGCGCTCTAATAATTTCTCCGACAAAAGAAAAGGGTCTTTGTTTTTTTCATCTTTTTCTAACTCAGAAGACACCGCCTTCAGTTGGTGCTCCAGCATGCACAACAATGGGATAGCTTTTCCCAAATTACAGTCCTCCTGGCTGACTGCACGCGTGAAGAACTCAAAAGGACGAAGCATGTCTGTCAGGCTTTTAACTATGTCCCATTGCGCCGCACCCATCCGTAGGTCCTTCTGAGCTGTACCCTCTTTTAAGAAATAGTGATCGAGTACCGTATACTGCTCATACAGACGCTCAAGCATGTAGAAGGTTGAGTTCCAACGTGTTGCCACCTCCTGGATGAGTGCTTTCACTGGCATTCGACGTTCAAGTAGCAGGCTCCTCAGATGCTTCCGGGCCTTAAAAGAATGGCTGAAATGGTTGCACATTTTGCGGCAGGTGGCCATTACCTCGCACGCTGGACTGTCTTTATCACTCAAGAATTTTTGAACTACCAGGTTGGTACAGTGCGCCAAACACGGCACTCTGAAATAGTCACCCAGCGCCATGGCCTTAACTACATTGGCGCCATTATCCGTGGAAACATAACCAATCTTGCGTTTTTTGGGGGACAGCCAGTGAAAGACCTTTTTGTTAAACTCGTTCAAAATGTTTTGTGATGTGTGACTTTTCTCCAAGCCAAACATGGCTAGTGTTGCATGTTTACGAGCAGCTTTAAAAACTTGGTCCGGGTCAACACCTGCGTTTAGCTTTGCTTTAACACCTGAAAAAGAGACCCAGTGTGCAGTGATGCACATGTAATCAGCGCCTGCGCCACTGGTCCACATGTCTGTTGTCAGATGTATTGTGTGAACAGCACTCTTCTGCAAAGCTGCCCCAATCGCCTCCAGCACATCTTCATGTAGTGCTGGAACCGCAACTCTGGCAAAATAGAACCGGCTAGGAACCTTCCATTTAGGGCAGAGCGTTGCCACTAATTCTAGAAAACCTACCGCTTCTACAAAAGAAAAAGGGAGAAGGTCCACAGCTAGCATTTTAGCCAGCTTAGTGTTATACAGACGCGTCAGTGGGTGGTTGCGTTCATATGGCGCGTCTGAAGAAAACATGGTTCTAATGTTGCCCTGGACCAAGCATTTACGGGCTGATAATGACTTCGTTGACCCAATTATGCTCGCTGGTGAACTTTTGCGCGTTGGTGTCTCACTCGCTCCAACACTCTTAGTGTGCCTCACATGGGGTGTGCTGCTGACAGGGGTACTGGGTGTAAGTGAAGTGTTTGACACGTCTTCTTCCTCCTCGTCATCATCAGATGAAACATCAACGTTTTCTTGACTTCCAATTCGGGCTTCCTTGATCGCCTTTAGGTGCGCAAACCATTGGACAGTGTGCTGTCTCCTAAGATGACCTCTCTGGCCTCCGGTACCATAGTTGGTACCAAGCTTACCACGACTAACTGCAACCTTACATAAGGTACAAATGGCAAACTTTTCCCTTTTTGGGCAAACAGTAAAGAAGTCCCAAACTGGGGACTTGAAGTGTCTGTGGGGGCCGGAGGAGGCGGCGATACTGGTGGTGGTGGTCATGCTGCTAATGCCAGATGAAGTGGAGGATCTGGATTGCCCAACTTTTGTACGTTGTGCACTTTCACCGCCACTAATTAAGGTCGAGGTGGATGGAGGTCCCTTCTTGTGAGAAAGAAATATGGAAGCGGTACGAGTTGGTGTACTTAACTCCAATGATTGTGGTGTTTCCACTGCCTCCTCGTCGACAACATCATCATCATCACGCTCAGCAGCTTTTCGGGCTAGGGTCAAAATGTCTGTTTGCTGCATGCCCGCTGGGGCTGCAGTGACCTTTATGATGACTGGGTCGTCGTTGTCAGAGTCTTCATCAGCAGCAGTATCCGCCACTTCTTGTTGAGCCTCATCATCACACTCCATAACTCTGAGACTTTGGACGAGCTTCCTTTTACGCTTAACTACCTTTGTCAGATCATGTGCCTCACTCTCAGACGGCAGTGGTGCTGGTTCCCAATTTTGATCCGTATCATTAGAAGGAGGTGTGCTTGAAGAAGATGTAGACACCACCCTTGATCTCTTCCTTGCTAGGGGTGTGGAAGACAATGAATGATCATCAGGAGGAGTGTCTTCCTCAAATGATACCTCGCCTTGATTGTCGATTTCCTGATGTGCCCCTACTTCGGGAGGAACAACTATTGTGGGCACTTGTGACCCTCCATGTACCTCTGCTTGCGCATCTCCTTGCGCTGCCTCTCCTTCCACATGTACTTGGGCTTGTACTTGCACATGTGGTTTTTGTTGCGGCTGTGATTGTTCAACACTCGTCAGATGAGTTATAACAACCTGTGTTGATTGAGGGACATTGCTGCTACTTTCTTGCGATGAGCCAACATCACTGGTCGATGGTGATTGAACAACTAGACTAAGTGCCTCTACAGCACTGAAGGGCTTGGACTTAAGTTGGCGTGGTGGTGGCGGTGGTGACACTGAGCCCAATGGAGCGGGGGTGCTGCTCCCAGCTTGGTCCCCAGCAGATCCCGCTGCTGCTGCAGGCATACTTTTTTTTTTACTCCCAAAAAAGGGGCGGCCGGCACACCAGTCTCCTTGGTAACTTGCTTCTTCTGCTCCTTACTGGCAACTTTCTTGCTAGAGGAGCTACGGGTAACTTTTTTGGGGGCCATCTTCTTCAGAACAGCAGGCAGCAGTTGCACGAGTTGCAGAGTTGTCTGTGTCCAGACGTGACGTCGCGTGACGTTATGCTGCACACACACACCGCTGCAGGACTTCTTCCTGGCACTGGTGGTTCTCTAGAGTCTTGTGCACCTAAAAGCAATGGAAGACAGAGGAACATCAGTTCAGTTATACACCCCAAAAAATGGAAAAACACAGAAAAATAAGCACAATCCCATGCCATCCATGATGTTTACATTCAAGACACCATACAGAAAGACTAGGCCCATGCAACACTCACTACCCCTGGGGATAATGGATGAAAAGTAGGCTAAATAAGTGCAGGCCTCAGACACTGCCTCTCTTCAAAATGGCCCCTTGCACCCCAAGCACATGTTGCCTGTACCAGCCAGCACTCAAGATGGCCACCACCACCACCCACATGGCCAGTCCACAGCAACAGTACACCCCAAAAAAACAGAAAAACACCCAAAAATCACCACAATCCAATGCCATCCAGGATGTTTACCTTAAAGAGAGTGAGACCCCACAGGCACACTCAGTCCATGCACCACTACCCCTGGGCAAAAGGCCACACCAGCAGCCCCAAAAAAATGACAAAAAACACAAAAAACAGCACAATCCCAGCCCATCCATGGCCTCAATGGTGTTTAAATTCAAGAGGACACCCCACAGAAAGACTGGGCCCATGCAACACTCACCACCCCTGGGCAAAGGGCCCCACCAGCAGCCCCAAAAAACGACAAAAACCACAAAATTCAGCACAATCCTAGCCCATCCATGCCCTCAATGGTGTTTAAATTCAAGAAGACACCCCACAGAAAGACTAGGCCCATGCAACACTCACTACCCCTGGGGATAATGGATGAAAAGTAGGCTAAATAAGTGCAGGCCTCAGACACTGCCTCTCTTCAAAATGGCCCCTTGCACCCCACGCACATGTTGCCTGTACCAGCCAGCACTCAAGATGGCCACCACCACCACCCACATGGCCAGTCCACATCAACAGTACACCCCAAAAAAACAGAAAAACACCCCAAAATCACCACAATCCAATGCCATCCAGGATGTTTACCTTAAAGAGAGTGAGACCCCACAGGCACACTCAGTCCATGCACCACTACCCCTGGGCAAAAGGCCACACCAGCAGCCCCAAAAAAACGACAAAAAACAAAAAAAACAGCACAATCCCAGCCCATCCATGGCCTCAATGGTGTTTAAATTCAAGAGGACACCTCACAGAAAGACTGGGCCCATGCAACACTCACCACCCCTGGGCAAAGGGCCCCACCAGCAGCCCCAAAAAACGACAAAAACAACAAAAATCAGCACAATCCAAGCCCATCCATGGCCTCAATGGTGTTTAAATTCAACAAAACAGTTGTATCATGCACCCATAACCAACACTGGTCCTACTGGATACTGTGGCTACCCACAATATATTTTATTTAATGTTCTGAAAAAGTTCCAAAATTGTAGTTGCAGCAACTGTAATGCCCCAAACAAACTTACTTGTGAAAGTTGATTTCTAATCCAAAAGTGATCCAAAGAAAGTCAAAAAGGCCTCAAATCCAAATATCCAGCAGCACCCACAAAAAGTAATCCTTCCAGGTCAAGGTCCAAATGAAAGTGACCAGCACATGAAGAAAGCACTGGGAGGAGCCTGCTGGACAGGAACAGGAAGTTGGAGACTGTGGGGCACTTCCTTCCTCCCCCCCCCAAAAATGGACTCCTTGCAAAAAAAAGGCCATGCAAATGTCAACCTGAGGAGTGATTCTGATAAAAATCATCATTTTCTGAAGGTTTATCCTGTTTGCTGGTGGATTTCTTGTGCAGAATTGCTAAATCTCTATTTCGCAAGTGCGAGATTGTTCCTTTCCCCCGCAACTACGTGTTCGCAATTGCGAACTCTCGCGAGGCGTGCTGTGCAAGGTGGCAAGCCGCGATTACGTATTCGCGGGCGCCAAACTCCCGCGGGATCCCGCAGCAAGATCCAAAATGGTGCAGCACTCGCAAAATATGATCGAGAAAAACAACTCAGCAAACGCTGAATGACGGAAAGTGAACGCCGTGAACCACGCCGCGCGCCGCAATATTGTATCACCAAGCAAAAAATCCGCCGCGAGCGAATTCACCGATTTTCAACAAATTCGCGAGAGTTCGCGGATTGCGAATTTGCCGAAAATCCCAAAAAACCGCGAGCGGAGCGGATTTTACGCCCATGCTTAGCCAAAGGCCAGAGCAGCCCATCACGGCTGGGCTCAAACTTACCGTATACAGGCCGAAACAGCACCACTCCCCTGTGTAGTTGAGGACTGGAGCCTCAGGGACTACCCGCAATCAGCCCCAGGTGCCAGGACACCTCTTGAGGCCACACCAATTTTCTCTTGGCCACTCCCCTCACCTCCCATTCAGCATACTTCATCCAGGTGGGCCAGCAAAGGTCCCCTTGGCTCATGCGATGCACCAGTGGCAGACCCAGCAGCCACTTTGCCAGGTGTCTCGAGTCGTGTTTGGCCACAAACAGTTTCCCAGGATGCTGGGTGGCTTAAAGGGCAAGGGTGCATCACATATTCATTGATGCTACCAGATGCTGTAGCAGAGGTCGGCTTTAGTTTATTGGGTTCCCGGGACCTCCACTAGATCGTGGCCATGTTGGTCAGCCCCAAGCCATGAACCCCCCACTTCATATTTTCAAGTTTGAGTGGATATGTCAAGTGAGAGCTACAGTTGTGTGAGTTAAAACAAGATATTTGTTTGCTTACAATTGAAGCATGCTTTGAACATTCCATATTCATTTGGGCAGTCATTTATCATGTTCAGTTTTCGGTTGGTTGATCAAGTTTTGTGTAGATCCATAAAGAATGGGCTAAGTTAAAGGGGGGGGTACAAAAGGGGGTGGTTAAAGGGGGGGCATAAAGATTGGCTAATTTAAAGTGCAGGAGGGACAAACGTATTCACATGCTAAAAAAGACTGAACAGATTTACACCAAAAAAAGCAAAGGCAATTCTCTGAGGAAAGTTATCATATCAAAGTTTATGTATGACTATTCAGTGTTTTTTTTTCATTGGAGAGTTAAGACTCAAACAGGAATTAAATTGGGAAATTTCACATGACAAATCCTTACCTGATGAATCTCATGCAGATTCATCAAGTGGCAAAAAAGTTTTTAAGGGGTGGGCCACAGAGCATAGACTCCAGGAAGACACTGCTATCACACATGTTGTGCTGGTCAAGCACAGCAGTAGTGTAGGATGGGCTAGATGTACAAAGTGTTTTTGTGTTTACTAACGGCCTGATTTGCAGTATCGGGCCATTTGCAAACGCAGAAAGGCTTTTTTAAATGTAAAAATCCCTATTTGCGATTTGGTAACTGATTACTAAATTGCAAATTTGGTTTGCAAATCGATATTAGTAAGGGGCGTGTTGAGAACATTCCTTCCTAATAACGAATTGCAGTGGTAAGTAAGAATGTTTTGCTACTGAAATGCGGTTGTAAAACATTTGCATATTACCATCTACTGAAGTAGGTGGTAACCGGTGTCCCTTAGGCACCCCTTCCCCTTTGTGAATGTTTATTAAAACATTTTTAAAGAGCAAGCAGTGGTCCCATTATCCTCTGCCTACCCTTACAAAATAAAAAAATAAACTTTTCATTTATCTTTTTGAAACGCATCCATTTTCTGTCGAGGAAAACAGGCTGCATTAAAAAAAACATTGCTTTATTTCAAATCAATCAAACACATGGTGGTCTGTAGTCCCCAGCAGGCTACCATCCCTGTTATTTAAGCGATTTTCAATGGGTTCCAAACCGAGACCTTCCTCATTATTATTCATGAGGTAGATTTACTTGCGACCCACTGGGAATCACCAAGGGGTCGATTCCGATTCGGGAAAAATAACATCCGTACGATTTGTATCCGGAGCCCTCTCCGTACGAATCGTACCTGTCCGTCGGAGTTGCGCAGTACAATCCGTATTCCGTGAATCCGTCCGAATCGTCGCGATCCGTATGTATTGCAAGGCTGTAACCGTGAACCGTACGACTCGTACACATACCGTACGACTCGTACACATGCCGTACGAACCGACGAGTACAATCCGGACCGGGGTATGAGGACGCGATTCGTACGGTCCACGTAAGGTAAGGGCGAGTCGTACGGAAAAGCACACAAACACATACACACCGTACAGTCCGTACCCCCATAATCGGAGGGGTATGCACCATACCCCTGCGATCATGGGGTGTATGAGCCATACCCCCATTGTATGATCGGTGTACGAGCCGTACTCCATGTACGATCGGTGTGCGAGCCGTACACCCATCGTACAATGGAGGTACGGCTCATACACCGATCGTACATGGGGTACGGCTCGTAGACCGATCGTACAATGGGGTACGGCTCGTACACTGATCGTACAATGGGGGTACGGCTCATACACCGATCGTACATGGGGTACGGCTCGTACACCGATCGTACAATGGGGGTACGGCTCGTACACCCCATGATCGCAGGGGTACGGTGCGTACCCCTGCGATCATGGGGGGTACGCACCGTACCCGGGGGGGCCGTTCCGTACCTGTTTCGGCGCAAACTCTGCTTTTACGGCTGTTTTCAGCTCCCGTTGAAAAAGGATCATACGGTGCATACCCAACACGTATCGTACTTGCTGGGTTGTGAAAACCAGCCGCAAACCGTACAGATGTCGCGTACAGCGGGTTCCGAGGGAGAATCGTACGGAGATTAGAGTCGTTTGGTGTCTTGTACGACTCGTACGGAGTACGGCTCCTGGTACGAATCGTACTTCGTCGTACGTACGGGACGTTTACAGGTACGATTCGTACGGGGAAAAAACGCCCCGTACAATGATTTGGAGCGCTTTTTACCGGTTCGGAATAGACCCCCAAATGTGCAAACCACACATTTGTAGATGGGTGTTTGCAATTACCAAAGGGCGAATCGCAACAGATTTCTGAATCTGCAGCCCCTTGTCCAATGATGTGCCTTTATTTTATAAACTGTATTCATCAATCCTTTTTTGGATCTACAAATCTGCTGCAGATCTGCCAGTTACTGGTCCAGATGTGAAAACATAACCGCTATGACAACAACTTCTCAAAGAAAAATTACAGGATATAAACAGTTTGTGGGGTGACCCCAACATAATTATCAAGCCCTCTGGTGTAGGAGCTATGTTAGTAACAGGGATGTAACAAATATTGAAAGGAGACAAGTGGACTGTTAAATAAATCAAGCTTTTATTAATTCACATCCTGAAGGAAATATCAAAAAATATATGATATTTATTTTAACCTCCTTTGAGACAGGAAGGAGCAGGGATTACTCATCTTTGATGAGTACAGCTTTATTAAGAGAGATGTACCAGTAATTCCCTGTTTTGACCCTATCATAGAAATACACAAAAATATGTCCGAACCTCCAGGCAGATCGATAGTAGCCTACAGTGGTAGCTTATAGGAGAACACATCCCTTTAGTTAGACCATTTCCTTCAGTAATTTTTGTTGAAAATACTTTCATAGAACCAGTACATCTTTTTAACCGAAAATCAATACCATTGAGCTGGCGGCACCAACTTACCAATTAATGACATTAGAATGGTTTCCTTCTTAGGCATACAAGTGTGTTGCCAAATTTGGAAGAAGACCCATTACTCAATATGACCCAATATCTAAGTTTTAATACATGATACATTTCTATCTCAACAACAATATATTCTTGTTCAGAGACTAATGGTTCCCTTTAAATTACAGCAATTGGCAGATGTTTCATCCCCACCGAATGAAATATCCTAATGAGCTGGTGCGAGGACTAGGTAACTCTGACCTCTGCACAAGAAAATGAGAATAATCACATTGTGGTATAAGCTCAATACATTGATGACCTATACGTTACTTGGAACAGGAACATTGGAGAAGCCAAAAATGAAGTGATGTATTTAAACAGAATGATTTGAACTCAAACACACTCATAAAATAAATAACACCCATATTGAGTTTTCTAAGACATTAAGATCCTGATCCAGAATAACAGTTTCATTACCAAGTTACACAGCAAGGAAACTACAGGAAATATCGTTCTGCATGACTTCAGTCATCATCACAGTCAACTGAAATGGAGTATCCCCTATGACAGATCCTAGAAGTGAAATGTAGATGCAGTAGTCAAGTTGTCTACAGAGGAAAAATAGAGAATCATGACAAGCTTGGCAAGTCTTTCCAAGGCATTATATGGCAGTGAAACTTGGGGGTACACTAAGACTGAGGACCTTCAAATCGTGCGAAATACGTTTCTGAGATGGCTTCTATCTGTTCTTCAAGGCACCCCCTCTTTCACAATACATGAAGAGCTTGGTATGATTCAGCATACTTCATCCAGGTGGGCCAGCAAAGGTCTCCTTGGCTCATGCGATGCACCAGTGGCAGACCCAGCAGCCACTCCGCCAGGTGTCTCGAGTCGTGTTTGGCCACAAACAGTTTCCCAGGATGCTGGGTGGCTTAAAGGGCAAGGGTGCATCAGATATTCATTGATGCTACCAGATGCTGTAGCAGAGGTCGGCTTTAGTTTATTGGGTTCCCCGGACCTCCACTAGATCGTGGCCATGTTGGTCAGCCCCAAGCCATGAACCCCCCACTTCATATTTTCAAGTTTGAGTGGATATGTCAAGTGAGAGCTACAGTTGTGTGAGTTAAAACAAGATATTTGTTTGCTTACAATTGAAGCATGCTTTGAACATTCCATATTCATTTGGACAGTCATTTATCATGTTCAGTTTTCGGTTGGTTGATCAAGTTTTGTGTAGATCCATAAAGAATGGGCTAAGTTAAAGGGGGGGTACAAAAGGGGGTGGTTAAAGGGTGGTTAAAGGGGGGCATAAAGATTGGCTAATTTAAAGTGCAGGAGGGACAAACGTATTCACATGCTAAAAAAGACTGAACAGATTTACACCAAAAAAGCAAAGGCAATTCTCTGAGGAAAGTTATCATATCAAAGTTTATGTATGACTATTCAGTGTTTTTTTTTCATTGGAGAGTTAAGACTCAAACAGGAATTAAATTGGGAAATTTCACATGACAAATCCTTACCTGATGAATCTCATGCAGATTCATCAAGTGGCAAAAAAGTTTTTAAGGGGTGGGCCACAGAGCATAGACTCCAGGAAGACACTGCTATCACACATGTTGTGCTGGTCAAACACAGCAGTAGTGTAGGATGGGCTAGATGTACAAAGTGTTTTTGTGTTTACTAACGGCCTGATTTGCAGTATCGGCCCATTTGCAAACGCAGAAAGGCTTTTTTAAATGTAAAAACCCCTATTTGCGATTTGGTAGCTGATTACTAAATTGCAAATTGGGTTTGCTAATCGATATTAGTAAGGGGCGTGTTGAGAACATTCCTTCCTAATAACGAATTGCAGTGGTAAGTAAGAATGTTTTGCTACTGAAATGCGGTTGTAAAACATTTGCATATTACCATCTACTGAAGTAGGTGGTAACCGGTGTCCCTTAGGCACCCTTTTCCCCTTTGTGAATGTTTATTAAAACATTTTTAAAGAACAAGCAGTGGTCCCATTATCCTCTGCCTACCCTTACAAAATAAAAAAATAAACTTTTCATTTATCTTTTTGAAACGCATCCATTTTCTGTTGAGGAAAACAGGCTGCATTAAAAAAAACATTGCTTTATTTCAAAGCAATCAAACACATGGTGGTCTGTAGACCCCAGCAGGCTACCATCCCTGTTATTTAAGCGATTTCCAATGGGTTCCAAACCGAGACCTTCCTCATTATTATTCATGAGGTAGATTTACTTGCGACCCACTGGGAATCACCAAGGGGTCAATTCCGATTCGGGAAAAAAACCATCTGTACGATTTTTATCCGGAGCCCTCTCCGTACGAATCGTACCCGTCCGTCCGAGTCGCGCAGTACAATCCGTATTCTGTGAATCCGTCCGAATCGTCGCGATCCGTACATATTGCAAGGCTGTAACCGTGAACCGTACGGCTCGTACACATACCGTACGACTCGTACACATGCCGTACGACCCGACGAGTACAATCCGGACCGGGGTAAGAGGATGCGATTCGTACGGTCCACGTCAGGTAAGGGCGAGTCGTACGGAAAAGCACACAAACACATACACACCGTACGGTCCGTACCCCCCATAATCGCAGGGGTACGCACCATACCCCTGCGATCATGGGGTGTATGAGCCATACCCCCATTGTACGATTGGTGTACGAGCCGTACCCCATGTACGATCGGTGTGCGAGCCGTACACCCATCGTACAATGGGGGTACGGCTCGTACACCAATCGTACATGGGGTACGGCTCGTACACCGATCGTACAATGGGGGTATGGCTCGTACACCAATCGTACAATGGGGGTACGGCTCGCACACCCATCGTACATGGGGTACGGCTCGTACACCGATCGTACAATGGGGGTACGGCTCGTACGCCCCATGATCGCAGGGGCACGGTGTGTATCCCTGCGATCATGGGGGTACGCACCGTACCCGGGGGGGCCGTTCCGTACCTGTTTCGGCGCAAACTCTGCTTTTATGGCTGTTTTCAGCTCCTGTAGAAAAAGGGTCGTACGGTGCGTACCCAACACGTATCGTACTTGCTGGGTTGTAAAAACTAGCCGCGAACCGTACAGATGTCGCGTACAGCGGGTTCCGAGGGAGCATCGTACGGAGATTAGAGTCGTTTGGTGTCTTGTACGACTCGTACGGAGTACGGCTCCTGGTACGAATCGTACTTCGTCATACGTACGGGACGTTTACAGGTACGATTCGTACGGGGAAAAAACGCTCCGTACGACGATTTGGAGCACTTTTTACCGGTTCGGAATAGACCCCCAAATGTGCAAACCACACATTTGTAGATGGGTGTTTGCAATTACCAAAGGGCGAATCGCAACAGATTTCTGAATCTGGAGCCCCTTGTCCAATGATGTGCCTTTATTTTATAAACTGTATTCATCGATCCTTTTTTGGATCTACAAATCTGCTGCAGATCTGCCAGTTACTGGTCCAGATGTAAAACATAACCGCTATGACAACAACTTCTCAAAGAAAAATTACAGGATATAAACAGTTTGTGGGGTGACCCCAACATAATTATCAAGCCCTCTGGTGTAGGAGCTATGTTTGTAACAGGGATGTAACAAATATTTAAAGGAGACAAGTGGACTGTTAAATAAATCAAGCTTTTATTAATTCACATCCTTAAGTATATATAAAAAAATAGATGATATTTATTTTAACCTCTTTTGAGACAGGAAGGAGCAGGGATTACTCATCTTTGATGAGTACAGCTTTATTAAGAGAGATGTACCAGTAATTCCCTGTTTTGACCCTATCATAGAAATACACAAAAATATGTCTGAACCTCCAGGCAGATCGATAGTAACCTACAGTGGTAGCTTATAGGAGAACACATCCCTTTAATTAGACCATTTCCTTTAGTAATTTTTGTTGAAAATACTTTCATAGAACCAGTACATCTTTTTAACCGAAACTCAATACCATTGAGCTGGCACCAACTTACCGATTAATGACATTACAATGGTTTCCCTCTTAGGCATACAAGTGTGTTGCCAAATTTGAAAGAAGACCATTACTCAATATGACCCTATATCTAAGTTTTAATACATGATACATTTCTATCTCAACAACAATATATTCTTGTTCAGAGACTAATGGTTCCCTTTAAATTATAGCAATTGGCAGATGTTTCATCCCCACCGAATGAAATATCCTAATGAGCTGGTGCGAGGACTAGGTAACTCTGACCTCTGCACAAGAAAATGAGAATAATCACATTGTGGTATAAGCTCAATACATTGATGACCTATACGTTACTTGGAACAGGAACATTGGAGAAGCCAAAAATGAAGTGATGTATTTAAACAGAATGATTTGAACTCAAACACACTCATAAAATAAATAACACCCATATTGAGTTTTCTAGACATTAAGATCCTGATCCAGAATAACAGTTTCATTACCATGTTACACTGCAAGGAAACTACAGGAAATATCGTTCTGCATGACTTCAGTCATCATCACAGTCAACTGAAATGGAGTATCCCCTATGACAGATCCTAGAAGTGAAATGTAGATGCAGTAGTCAAGTTGTCTACGGAGGAAAAATAGAGAATCATGACAAGCTTGTCAAGATGGTTAACAATTCTAAGTCCTTTAACATGCAAATAGGGGCTCACCTCAGCAGGCTGTACACCTTCAAGGTAGGGTCCACTCCTGTCCCAAGGTCGAGTGACTTTTTATACCTGGGTGTTTTGATGGATGATAAAATGAAATTGGGACCTCAACTTAACCCTAAGAGAAACGATCTATCCAGAGAATCCACAGTCATATTTAATTTTACAACGGGACTGGGAAAAAGACCGGCGGGAGCCTTGTTAAAGCTCTTCAGCGCTAAGTGTCTTTCCAAGGCATTATATGGCAGTGAAACTTGGAGGTACACTAAGACTGAGGACCTTCAAATCGTGCAAAATACGTTTCTGAGATGGCTTCTATCTGTTCTTCAAGGCACCCCCTCTTTCACAATACATGAAGAGCTTGGTATGATATATATAACTGACCTAATAGTATTTAGTCCTGTTTCCCAATGGTTACAACTTGGGCCCGTGAAAGGAAAACATTAAATAAACTCATTTTAAAAGATTGTTTGACCTTTGATTACGCCCCATGTATACAATGGCTCAAGTACATCAAATTGAGCTTAACGAGCAAGGGGACAGGTGATCTTTTTACCAATCTGGACAGGACAAACAAGAAAAACTTGAACGTTATAAAGGTGACTTTTTTGTGTGCAGTGGACTATGACAAGGGAAGATTGGGAGCTCCTGAAGCCTAGTGTATCTCACTTTGCATTGTTACAAACCTCCAAGTCAGCTGAGCCTTACTTACTGGGATTCATAAACTCGTATTACAGATTCCAGCTAACGTGGCTCTGGTGTGACCTTTTTCACCTCCTCCTTGCTCATCCTAGAGGTTGTAGTAAGGGCCAAACTTTCCTGTCCTGTGACAGCGATGGTCAATCTCCTCAGGACATGATTCATTTCATGATGTTTTGTCGTTTATATGAAATTCCTAGAAAGTCCTTCATAATTCCGATTCTGTAAAAGGCTAACTTTGCTCAAGTGCGCCCAGCTTTTATCTTTTTACAAATGATGACAGATAACACTGTGTTGTATGTACTCAGATTCTTAAAATTTGCCACCAGACTCTGATCTACTTGTGAATGACTAGCTTGCTCTTTTTTACTGAGCTTTCTCTTTCTTACTGTATTGATCCTGGTTGATACATTTGATTGCTATAGCACAAGTGATATTGGAGCCATTGAATTCTTGCAGTCCTATCGGTACAGGTTATTTTTATTTCGCCGGCTGATCCCTGTGAGGATTGGTTTTTACTAGACGTTACTATTGTATTATATTTAATATGTGCTTTCATGGTTTTATTATCTGAAACCGAATAAAGATGATTTTAATTTGAATTTGACAAGCTTCTAAAAGACACTATTTGAACGAAATTCTAAAAGAGCCTCTAGAAAAGCCTACTCCATGACTAAAGAGCAACTATTGTTTAGCAACACAAAGGCCAAAAACAACACCTTTAATAAAGCTAGAATTATTAACACTCACAATATTGAATCGAATAGTATCAAACAATTCATCTCACAGGATTGTCATATCATTTGATTAGATATCACCATTTGAAGGAAGATTATCGTCCATGCCTCCATTACCTATCATAGGCTAGGATCCCCCGAAAACCTTTAAGCTCATAGGCATATTTTTTATTTCAAGGTATATATGTATGTACACTTTATTCAGTAGAGAAATCAAAAGGGGGGAGTGAAGAGGTGGTGCTGGGTGGCACCAAGGTGGGCACGTCCTCCTCTTCCAAAAGTACTATTAATCAACAAGGTCCACCTCATGTAGGGTCAGTGTGTATCCTGTTGTTGATGGAATACACAGAGTGTGTTAAAATACCCCTCACACACCAAAAGTGCCCTTGGTGTCATGCTTCATCATTGGGGTCTACCCGCCCTGCTGCGGGACGGGGCAGTGCTACGACAAGCGACTACGCTGGGGCACCTTTTTAATGTGAGTGCTATGTGAGTGAATTGGAGTGAGTGTCAGTAGGGTCAGGGGTGATATAAATAAGTGGTGTTAAAAAATACCTGGCCTGGTGATAGAAAAAATTATTTAATAAACACTGGCTGGTATTGTTAAAATATGTGATTCGGAAAGATAAAGCGGGTTAATGGGCTTACTTTCCTGTGTGGGTCAACATGTTTCGGGGCGTCATGCCCCTTCGTCAGGACTGGGGTCAGATCCCCCTGTCACTCACTAATGTCTTTCCACAATGAAAAAATGTATTAAGGTGTATGTACAAAATAGTGTGATGATAATGTTATTATCAATGTGTATAGATATATACTTTATATTTATACAATTCCCTAGCTAATACAGAAATACTGATGTAGTATGCTTAGGGAGGTAGGAGTCGGTGCCCCATGAGCCAACAATAGACTAAGGGTATTTTGAGGGTCCAGTCAACCCCCAGCACGGTTGTGCTTCCTCCTTCGTCCATGGCTTCCGTGTTTATTCAGTGACACAGTACATAAGGGCTCTTGCCCGAGTGACATATTTAATAATTGGAGAATGTTAAAAGTACAGATATACTGTGTGTGATAACGAAATGATGTGGCTCTGAGAGAAAGTAAGAAACGAAGTGAGCAAGAGAGAGACTTACCAGGTAGCATACCATTACAGTGGTAAGTAGGGGGACAAGACAATCTGGTCAAATGAAAGAGTACCTTTTCTGTAGATTATTCAAGAATAAAGTCCTGTAGAATTTAGCCTAATGATTGCCATAGTCTCTAACAGATTCTGGGCATCCCAGGATGGTTGTCTTGTGAACTGTGTGCACTTTCGATATATTTGAGCCATGCCCATCACGTATGGAAGGATATGTAGTTGGTTGTTTTCCATGACTGCAATAGCATAATCCTTTACAGTGAGAACTGTAGCAGTAGGGTAAACTGAGGGGCCCAAGATCACTGTGGGGATTTTTAATCCAATTCCAGTTTTGGAAAAGCTGGATAGGTGATTAGCATACTTTTGCGTATTTGGCTTTGCTAGCTTAGAGCTAAATAATATTTGTCCTAAATCTATCTGCAACTCTTACCAGCACTTGTTTGTGTTAATTAGATTTAGTTTGGAAAGTTTGTCTGGTGCCCATTATAGCAGCAATAACAAGAATAGTTTTGATTGAAGGATGAAACAAACAATTTTGGAACCCAAATCATTAGAGCACATATTAACCCAGATTTCCTCCAGCGGGATTTCTCTACCTGGATTTTCAAAACTGCTTTACCTACTTGGCCTCAACAAGTGAAGCGGATTTCACCTTGAGCAAATTGATTATTTTGAACATTATATAGTCAATGTGTCTTGATGAATTGCATTTTCTTTGATAGAGGAACTAGGGGGGCGATTATGATGGCGGTGAATACGCATCCTCCGGGCCGGTGGAAGCCACCGCCGGCCCGGAGGATGGGGCTTCACCGCCGTGGTCCCTGTCAACACCACCCGCCAGATTAGGATGGCGGTTGGATCAGCGGCGGACCTCAGGTCCGTCCGCCGCTGATCCGTGGGGTGTAGACCGCTATTTGGTGGCGGTGTCTGCAAGACACCGGCTGCCAAATTAGGAAGCGTGTGTAAACATGCTTTTCCGCGGCGTTTTTTCCGCCGTGGAAAAGCATGTGGACCTTTGCTTTCTTGCGGGCCCCCAGGGTGTAGGGGGTTGGGGGTGCACATGGGGGGTACCTATGGTAACCCCCTGCATGTGCATGCACTAAGCGGCAGGCACCTCGCGGTGCCTGGCGCTTTGTGCATGCAAATGCAATGCATGCATTTTTAACATTGCGGCGGGTGCTGCTTGAAGCAGCACCCGCCGCAATGTTAAAGATACAGGATGTGACCGCCAGGGTGGCGGTCACATCCTAATTGACATGGAGGGAACACCGCTGCCCTTGCGGACGGTCCCTCCACCTCGGGGGTGGTGGACGGACGCAAGTCTGTCCGCCATCATAATCGACACCTAGGCCTGGGACATTGAGAGGGCCGAATTTAGAGATTTTGGATTTTATTTTTTTAGGAAAAGTCTATATTAGGGACAGAGTGCTTATGTTGAACTTCCGCAAATGATAATAGTCTAACAGCAGAGTACAGGTCGTCAAATAGATATATGCCTTTTGAAGCTTTTGATAAGGATTTATCTATGTTGGTTTTCTTTTTATTTAACAGTGAACTGAATTTGGATCTGGATATATTCCTGTCTACCATTGCTATCGCTCTCACCACACTTAAGTTAATTTGTTTAGAATGGGGAAGTTTGTAGTGAGACATGGTCAAAACTGAGATGATATGGAATGTGAAACAATCTTTGATCTGATGCATGAGAGTTGGACTAAAGGACTGTAAACGACCAACGAGCACCTTAGGCAACTGGATAGGCCATTTGGTTGTTAAACCGGTTAAGTCAGATACTGCCTCGCTCATTATAACCTAGCCAGAGTTTCTTTTTCTTAGGGATTCTTTTTTTTTTGTTCTACAGATATTTTGTGGTAATATTGTCGATTGTGCAGAAAAAAGTATGAGATAGTCGAATAGGGAATGCGCTGGAAGTGAAGTTCACAAGTGGCATGATCAATATTTTTAAAGCTTGAGCTCTGTCTCACCAGGATATATATTTGGGGGACCAGGAGTCTAGCAGGTTTTGGGTTTTTTCAAAGGTTTTTTGATTATTGTATTTGCTTGATCCTGTGAAATCCTTAGAAAATCTATTGCAAAAGTATTGGATGTATTTAGATTTACATCGTAGACCTCTTTTCCCAATGCAGGAGGGGAGGGACTGCTAATTTAGAGTTAAGACTTAGTTTTTATTTTTAATTAGATAGTAACCTGAGAAATTGGAGAATGTGTGGATGATATGTATTGCAGCTGTGATTTTGTACCAAAGACGTTAACAAGTCATTTAGGAGAAGAAAAAGTTCTGAAGTTTGTAACAGCCTGAAAGGGGGATTTATTCTGTCAACAAGAACACAAAAATAGGTCTCTGGAAAGCCCTTTCTTTATGATCTGGCTGGGTCGACAATACAGCTTGCCCACGTGCAGCTGCCAAACAAAAATGCCAATATTACTCTGATCTCAAGTCTGGGCTTACAATCATTACATCAGAATAAGACAATGAAACGGGTGGCTTGTCAGTAGTCTCAAAAAAAGGAGAACACAAACTTTAAGCTGTAATACCTATGCACTAAGGGGACACATAGGGTTTAATTTAGAATTCAGAGGAAGGTTACTCCATCACAAACGTGACAGATATCCCATCCACAGTATTGCAAGTGCCGTTGGATATTATGCATATGTAATATGATGTGCAGGATATCCGTTACGCTTATGACAAAGTAACCAGTTCACCAAACTCTAAATCAGGCCCATATTTATTTAACCTGGCTTCACAATACTAGCTACCTGACAGCTCAAAATGTTTCCCTTATAGATACTGGAAAGAATGAAAGGTTGCTCACAAATCATATACATTACTTAATGGTATGGAAAAGAAGATGCTAGATTTAATCTCTTATGCATCTGATTTTTGCACCTATGTAGTACAATGCCCTTAAATGTATGACATTGTTCTGCATTCTGTCCATCAACTGTTGTTTTTGGATTTGTCACCCCGAGTGGGACGGGTATGCTCAGACGTGAGTCCCGTGCTCTCCACACCACTGGAGTCAAGCTATCCTGGCTGATAATGGCTGATAGCCAGAAACCGGTCCTAGGATGCTTGATTCCGGTCCAGGGAAGACATGGCTTGGCAGTTTGGACTGGTCTGTTCCCATGAGGCACAGGGTCAAGGCTGATTTGCATATGGTCATGTCTGAACTGGGGTGGTGTGGAGTGCAAACAAAAGATGGATTTAGGCCCAGATCTCTGTACTGGGGTGAATGTATGACATTGTTCTGCATTCTGTCCATCAACTGTTGTTTTTGCATTTGTCACCCCGAGTGGGACGGGTATGCTCAGACGTGAGTCTTGTGCTCTCCACACCACTGGAGTCAAGCTATCCTGGCTGATGACGGCTGATAGCCAGAAACCGTTCCTAGGATGCTTGATTCCGGTCCAGGGAAGACATGGCTTGGCAGTTCGGGCTGGACTGTTCCCATGAGGCACAGGGTCATGGCTGATTTGATTATGGCCATGTCTGAACTGGGGTGGTGTGGAGTGCAAAAAAACGATGGAGTTAGGCCCAGATCTTTGTACTGGGGTGAATGTATGACATTGTTCTGCATTCTGTCCAACTGTTGTTTTTGCACTTAAAAGTGACAGCATTTTGGTAACACATTTTTTCCAGTCGAAAAGAAGATCTTAGAACCATTAAACAGTGAAAAAATGGGTATCACTCCTATCCAGTGGCAAGACATTGTCAAGCTCTGCATAACCGGAACACTGATGTGCTGAATATCTATGGCATTGACACGGTGACTGCAAACCAGTGTGAGGTGATCTGAAGGTGATCTGAGGTGATCTGAAGGAAACGTTATAAAGACACAAGTCTAAATATTTGCATGAATACTAAACTCAAGACACAAGTCTAAATATTTGCATGAATACTAAACTCAACTTGAATGAAGAGCTGAGTCTTCATATTGGATAAAATGAATCATCATAGTACAGCAGTACAGTTTCAATCTTAGTGCAACTCTTATTTAGAGGTGGGCATAATTGGCGTAATTCTCTCTAACATAATTACTCGCTAATGCTGCAAAAGTACTCAGAATTATGTGAGAAGAGTGATCTAGCATTTATCGCTATTTTAGTGCAAAATGCACCCTTGCACTCAAAATGAGCCAGCGGATGCATTTTTTGTAAGAAAATGCCACAAAATGCTACAGAACTGTTAAACCTGTCATCCTTAGGGTGGTCTTTCCCACAACTTTTTGCCTTTTACCTCTCATTTTTGCAGATTTTTGTTGGCCCTAGGAGTCTAAGCACTTTACCACTGCTAAAAAGTGTTAACATGCATATGCTTCTCCCCTAAACATAATGACATTGATGTATACCTGATTGGCATATTTGTTGTAGCTGAAAGTCCCTTGTAAAGTGATGTATCATGTACTGAGGGCCTGCACTTCAAATGCTACTAGTGGCCCTGCAGGACTCATTGTGACACCCACATAAGTAGCCTTTCAAACCTGCCTCAGGCATTCCACTGCAGTGCATGTGTGTGCAGTTTACACCTCTGGGCATGACATTTAAAACTACTTGCCAAGCTTTAACTTCCATTTTATTACACGTAAGTCACACCTAAGGTAGGCCCTTAGTAATTCTAAGGGCAGGGTGTTATGGAAGTAAAAGGTAGTACATGTACCTTTATGTTTTGTATGTCCTGGTAGTCACAAAAAGCCAATTTAATTTTTTACTACTTTGAAGCCAACCCATCACGTAGGCCAGCATTGGGAATTCCTTCATATACTTTAAAGCTGTAATTCCTGATCAAAGAGTAATAGCTTTTTCATGTTTGGTATGTTTGGAATGGTAATGATAAATCCTCCTTACTGGTGAAGTTGGATTTAACATTACTGTTTTAGAAATGCCACTTTTAGAAAGTGGACATTTCTCTGTACTTGCTGCTATTTGTGCCCGACAGACTGTCTCAAATACACGTCTGGGTTGGGTGCCTTCTACACTTTTTGCGTTCCCTCAAGGTAGCCTCAACCATAGGAAGGTAAGGCTCATCTGCATTCTGAGCACTCATCTTCATTCATTTACATTCTGATTGGCCTTCCTGGGCAGGAAGGCGGTGCCTTGTCCTCACACAAAGCACTGATTTACCCCCCCCCCCGCCCTCCCCAGGATTAGCCTGACAGACAGGACTGGTCTAGAAGGGATATTTCTGCACTTCAGAGAGTTCTTTTGAGGTCACCACCTACATCAAAAGCTCTTTTGGGTATAAGTATTGAGTCTGTGACCCACTAAAATCAGACACTTCTTGATATTAAGCTGACCGTCTGGTAGAAGGACTGATGTGCTGCTTAAAGTACTCAAATCGATTGCTCTTATGGAAGGACTGCTCTTCTGCTCATTGCCCTGCTTCCTGCTGCTCTCTGACTCTGCTGAAGGAGAGCTGGACATTGTCTTCCCTCTAAGTGTTCTTCAAAGGCTTGCTGAAGTGCCTCCTGTTTTCTGAAGTCCAAGGGACAGCAAAGACTTCCTACATTTCTGTTGTTGCTGCTGGATTCTGCTTTCTGTGATTCCTACCGTTTCCTGAGATGCCCCCTCCAAGGTCTGGGCCTCAGAAGTGGGTTCTGCAGCTGTTTTGCCACAAAATCAGCGCAGTGACGACTTCAACTCCGACAGAGGAGCTGATCAATGAAATTGCCTCGATGAACTGCGTGGCTCTAGATCAATAGACAGCATGGCTGGACAGTGTGGCTAGACAGTGACGCAGCACCTGCATTGTAAAGAGGTTTGATACCAAGACTTCCATCAACTGCGCAGATCGGTGCTGACGCTTGCCTCCTTCCATGGATGGAAAAGAACGCAGTGCCTCCTCGACTCCTCTCGTCTTCTAAGTTGACACTTTGCTCCATCCAAAATACTTTGTCAGCAGGACCTGCCTTCCCTTGGTCCCAGTTGGCCTGTGTTAGTCATGGCATCCTTTAACTTGTTTCCTTGGTCTTTTTGCTTTATGGTTTCCTGTTTTTAATGGATGCTGGACATCGTTTTGCTGGTTTAGTGCTTCTGCACACTTTCTCACTGCTGTTCAGCGTTAAAGTGCAAGTTCTCCTACTGTAAATTATGTTTATGAATTGGTATTTCCATGTTTAGCTAATTCGTTTTACTACTCATTCCCTAGTATAGTGCACTGCGTATTCCCAGGGCCTGTAAATCAAATGCTGCTTATGGGCCTGCAACACTGATTGTGTCACCCACACAAGCATCCTTTCAAAGGTGTCTCAGACCTGCAACAGCAGTGTCTGTGCACAGTTTGTACTGCCATGTCGACCTGGCAAGGGCCCCCACTTCCAGGTCCTAAACTTCCCTTTTCTTACATGGAAGGCACCCCTCAGGTAGACCCAAGGTACCCCCATTGGCATGGTGCAGTGTATGTGAAATGTAAGACATGTCCTGGTGTGTATAACATATCCTGATAGAGAAATATGGCCAATTTATTTTTTCACAATTGACAGGCTATCTGTCACATAGGCTAACATGGAAGTTGCTTTGTAACATCTTACAAGCCTAACGTTCCACTGGGACAAGATAGAGGAATCAAGTTTTGTATGCCTGTTCTCAGGATTTAAAAATTAATCTTTTAGTAAAGATGATTTTTATATTATGTGTTTGAAAATACCACTTTTATAAAGTTGGTATTTTCTTGCCTGACCATTCTGTGTACCTCTGCTGGCTTGTGTATTGACTGTCTGTTTTTGTAGTGACACAGGCTGGGGGTCTGAATTCACTGTAGACAGTCAGAAGGGAGGTTGAGGTGTGTTCTGGCTTTCCTGGGTGACTCAAAGTTGGGCTGAATAGGCTTGGTCTACATTTAGAGTGGTGGGAGGAGCTTTCACAAGCACCCGAGTAGGCAGTGTCTCCCTGCACAATACTGTCTCCACCTTCTGTAGTGAAGCTGGGCCAGAGAGGGTAGAACTTGTTTGGACTGGGCTCAGAGACCCCTACCACAAAGAAAACAACAAAAAAATGTAGTATACATATTTGGGCCTTGACCCCAGGATTTTAGAACTCTTTTAGATCAAGGAACCTGCAAGGAAGAAGAGCTGGAGAAGCTGTGAGGAGGAACTACTACTTTGTTGTCTGCTTTGCTGTGTTGGCCTGCAGTGGCTACTTCTGTCTTGAGCAGAGAAAGGACTGTACTGAACTTTCAGCAACTTCTTTCTTTGAATTTCTCTGAGGGCTTGAGGTAGAGCTTGCCCCCTGTTCATAAAGTCTCTGGAACAGCAAAGACTTCAAGTTTATCTCCTACCAGCACTGAGAAATGTGTGTTTTGTGCTACAACAGAAGAAAAAGCAACCCAACGCTTTCAACGACTCCACTGCCAGCTCTTTGTCCTGAAGGCACCGCAGAAGGAACCGCCCCACATTGCACCACAACCCTGGTCTCACTGATGACTCCGCCTGACTCCGCCACTGAGCCGCTGCTTACACCGTGACCTGTGTGCACTGCACTCCGCCCATCTCACTTCACACCACCACCCTGCTATCCCCGAAAACACCCCTTCATGCCGACATTGATGCAGTTGCTTGCACCCTGGTTTGAGCGCACCGCTTGAAAATTACACAACACATTGCCCTGTCCCACACAGCAGTCTCGGCCTGCCGGCCTGATCAACTCCAGTTCATCAGCCGACAACAGCACTTTAGCAACTAGAATGCTACTGCTTGCCCTGTGACCTGCTAGCAACCAGAGCATCAACCCACTTCACACCACAGCCCTGGACTCACAACAGTGCTGGATGACCATCACCGTGGGCACTGCTCACCACACGGCTGCACTTTGCACTGCAGCCCCGATGCCAGTCCTTCTGACTTCAACTGCATGGAGCTCGATCTTCATGCATGTGACTTCAAGGGACTGACAACTCCTGCACCAACCTCTTGCACCGACGCCTGCTTCGCCGACTCCTCGAGGCTCATCGCAAGGTCACCAATTCCCTCCATTTCTAAAGGTACCGTTTGCGGGTCTCCCAGACACTGTAGCTGGCCCGTAACACAGGGGTCAGCCAGAACTGTTTGGATTTGTTGTTCACGATGCTGTGATAGCCCTGGGGGAGCTGTTGACTTTAAGGAACAGTGTTTTAAGTCTATTTTTGCTTATTGGTAATTCTAAGAACTGTAGGGTCTTGTTTGTGCAGATAAAAAAATGGATATTTTTCAAAGACTGGTGTTGTGTCCTTTTTTTGTCTTTTCACTGTACTACTGTATGTTATGTGCAAATGCTTTACATACTGCCTCTTAGATAAGCCTGACTGCTCGTGTCGAGCTACCAAGGGGGTGAGCAGGGGTTATTTTAGAAGTGTAATCCCCTTACCCTGACTAGAAGGAAAGGTCCCTACTCGGACATGGTGCAAACCATTACCAACTAGAGATACCCATTTCCAACAGCCTTGATTTATCCAGGTCTAGTGTGACCTCAAGTAACCTTTTAGCGATATTGGCTTCTAAGCACTATTTTTGCATTTATTTTCTTAATATTCATATCTCATCTTCTACTGATTGGATTTTTGTTATTTTGGTCTTATTTTTCTGTACCTGTGTGAAGGCTTTTGTGGTGTATTCTTTGTGTTAGTGTGTGTGTGTGTGTGTTTGTGTGTGTGTGTTGCACAAATCCTTTACACATTGCCTCTTGAGATAAGCTTTGCTGCTTTTTGCCAAACTACCAGAGGGTGAGTACAGGTTATCTTTTAGTATGTATCTAGCTTACCCTAACTAGAGCGGTGGTTCCTGCCTGGCCTGTGTGCAAGTTTGGGGAAGTTTGGATTCATTCATCAGTCTCCCATTAGATCTACTGAATCTCTGTCTCACCATGAAGTTACAAACCATCAAGGGATCACACTTACGGTGGGAGACCAAGTTATATCAAAACAAGCAACAGAAACCCTGGCAAACGAGAAGGGCAAAAATATAATAGGTGTTGGTATAGTCTGGAAAAGCCCAAAAAGCAGATACAAATAGTCAGCAAAACATAAGCATCCCAGAGTCTCTGGAGCAACCGGAAACTTAATTACGAGGGGATGCGAAGGACCCTCAGGTCTCCTCGCTGGAGTTAAGCCAGTTGGCAGAGTACAAGGGAATGGTCCCCCTCTTGATGCCAAAAAACAGCTCCCCACTTCAGTTGCAAATCTTACAAGCTGGCACTCCAGCAGCACTGGTAGCTTTTAATGGCCCACTGGACAACAAACCTTCTGTGCGCCGTATGATGTCTCCTTATGAAGATTTCAACTTAAGAAATCCGCACATGTTCTTTCTGGCCTCACAGGAATGAGAGGACCGTGTTGCTTCTTATAATTTAAAGCCCGCCTTATATCATCCGCCCCTGTAACAACAAGCACACCGCTGTTATAAAGAAGCAACCTCAGCAAAGCCTTGTACACAGAATACATTTGGGAAACAATGCTAAGTACAATGCAATATTCAGCTACAGCACTTCAATACCAATTGCATAAATTGGATTTGCAGCTTACGGTTCTTCAGACCTTGGCCGATTTTACATCAGGGATTGACAAAAAGTTATCAGAAATTAATAGCTTAATAAAGCGGGGACAAGAAGCTGTTAATGGAAGCCGAACCCCCCGAACTTGAATGCACTTGGGGCCTAATAATTGACAAGCTAATAACCTTACCATCTATATAAGGAAACTTCCTATCAGATATAAAAATCAACGCCCCAGTGCTCACTTACTCCACCGATGGTTTACGTAGGCCAGGAACAGCTCCATCTTAACTCTAAAAAATGGATCTGTCACCAACCAACTTACTCCCTACAACCGAAGGCAGTGAAGCAGCGGCAACAACGGTAACAACACAAAAGAGTCCTGCCCGAAAAAATCACTTACCTCACAAACTCCGCCGCAAGCATAAAAGGAAGGGACGAAACAGGAAGTCACTAGTCCTGGACCTCAGCGCCACAATCAACCTCACGCAACTTTGGTTGTATCAGACTACGATGTCGAAGAAGTCAGGCATGTCTCTACCTCCAGCTTGTCAGACAGGATTGATCATTCCACTGCAAGGCCTAACATTACAGCGGTCCCTAAGATTACCGAGACAGAACATCTTAAAATGCGACAACAGACAGGGGTCAACTCTAATAGGAAAAGAGCTAGTAACACCATTAAAGAAGAACAAAGCTCCAGGCCGTTCTCAAATTAAGTCCAACTGTATGAAAACAATGAACTAGTACAACAGCCGTCAGGGGCACCATGAGATCAAGTTGTTCGCCAGGAAAAAACAAGCTTTCAACTGTCCCCTTGACAATTTTGTGCACTCATGGCAATCCAAGAGCAGGACAGAGCAACCTTTTGCAACCAAGGTCCCATCCTCAGGAGGCAATCCCTACCCAGGAAACGGAGGCGTGTATTAGAGAAGGATCGGCCACCATTATTTTCACCCCTGACTAGGAATCTCGGGGTAGAGTAGACTCATTAAACAGAGGGAACGTATTATGACTTTTAAATTCTATCACAAGCCCAGAAAATATAAGCTCATCAGTTCCATGGAGTTCCTTCCACGTAACAATCATCTGTGTCCAGAGGTGACCAAAACAAAATGGAACTCTAGTGGGATAGCAAATAAAGTCATGGAAGAAGAAAGTAAGTTTAAGGCCTGGGGTATAAAGCTGGAAGCTGAATTAAAATCTTCTTACCCTACACCTTTCCTAAATATTCACACCAATGTCCCAATCAAAACCACCACCTCAGTATTAAGAGGAGCAAGAAGTAGTACTCCTGGCGCTCTAACTACTTGCACAAATGCTTCTAATCCGAGTACAAGCCTTGGGCCACCAATTCCAGCTTCAACACCGGCAACGCAGATCTGGTTGCAAAGAAAATGAGCAATAACAATAGAGCGTCTAAACTGACAAGAGATCGGCACCTCACAGGTACCCCCTGCAGAGCAAGGGAACATCAAAATGTGTATTTGGAACATTAACGGCCTGTCAAGCAAAATTGATGATCCTGAGGCCGCTAACTACTTAACTTCAGTTGACATGATACTCCTCCAGGAGACCTGAAACAACAAGGCCTTTGAGCTCCAGGAATACACCTACTACTTTCTTCCGGCCATAAAGGGATCTGATTGATGTCACCGTTCAAGGGGCGTGAATGATCCTAGCTTCAATATCTACAATTTATTTATTTATTTATTTTATAAAGTTGTATTTAGCGCGAACCAGATCCTGAGGGATATCAGAGAAGAACAGTTGTAGTCACAACAATCATAGACAAATGATACACAGCGAGAAGAGAGGGAGAATAAAACTCCAATATGATATCGGATAAGAATACCAAACAGTAATAGTCACAATAATCACCAACAAATGATACACAGCGAGTAATGTGATTAACAGGTCAATAACAGGCTGCTACAAGGAGCAATGCCAAATTAAAGTGAAAATGTGTTCATTAGGAAACATTTGGCTTCAAGTTTGAAAGCAGTAATTGATGATATTCTGCGCAATTCCGGTGGAAGAGAGTTCCAGATATTTGGTGCAGCCCCTGAGAAAGCTCGACGATAAGTTCTCTTTTTATTCATGATATGTGGTTTCTGAAGGAAGTTGTTAGCGCTTCTTGAGGCTCTCTCGCTACATGATAATTCAAGCTTTTGTGCTAGGTACCTGGGGGTGTTGTCATGCAGGGCTTTGTGCGGTAGAACGATAACCTTAAACTGGATCCGAGCTTCATAGGGCAGCCAATTAAGAGATTTTAAGACTGGTGAAATGTGCTCATTTCGTTTGGTACCAGTAATTAGTCTGATCGCAACGCTTAGTACTGACCTTAGTGGAGCCAGGGTGTATTTGGTAAGGCCACAGAGCGTAGCTCTGCCATAATCTAGTCTCAGCAAGACCAGTGCTTGGAATGCTTGTTTGAAGTCATTTTGTGGAAGGAAGGGCTTGATATTGCTAAGTGTCCTCATAAAGTTATTAGCTCCCTTACATGCATTGCTGATATGATTTTTCATATTCAGGTGCTTGTCCAAGGTGATGCCAAGGTATTTGGCAGAGTCTATGATGAGAGGGGTGCAGTTGAAAGCAGTGAGGTGAGTCAGCCAAAGGTCTAGCTTGAAGGGGTGGTTCGGAGGAGAGATGAGAAGGAATTCAGTATTGAAGGTGTTGAGCTGGAGATGGCTCTCAGTTAACCAATTTTGAGTAGACGTTAAGGTAGAGTTGAGTGTTATGATGTTATCCAGGGATGACATTTTCAAGTAAGGTTGTGTGTCATCAGCGTACATATGGAATGGAATGTTCTTGTCATTTAGAGAATTAGCAAGAGGTTCTAAAAGGAGGTTGAAAAGGATAGGGGAGAGGGCGGAACCTTGGGGGACACCCATGAGTACTGGAGAGGGCTGGGAGAGGGAGTAGCTTGCCTTAACACTTGGTGTTCCTTGGTGGAGAAAGGAGGAGAACCATTGAAGCACCAGACCTGAGAATCCCATCCTATTCTTCAGAGTGGAAAGAAGGTTGTCATGATTAACTGTGTCGAATGTGGAGGAAAGATCCAAGAGGATCAGGAGGCAGGAGTCATTTTTGTCGAGTATATTTAATATGTTGTCCAAAACGTGCGTGAGTGCCAATTTTGTGCTGTGCCCCTTCCGAAAGCCTGATTGATGTTGGTTAAGGAGTTGTAAATTCTCCATGTGCACAAGAAGTTGGGATTGTACACAGTTTTCAAGAAGTTTAGCTAGAGTGGGGATGTTAGATATGGGGCGGAAATTATTGAGGTCAGATTTCTCTGCGGTTGTTTTTTTTAGTATGGGTGATACCTGTGCTGCTTTTAGACATTCTGGGATCATGCCTTGGGATAGCGAAGCGTTTATTATCTTTGTCCATGTGGGGATGAGAGGGTTCTTGATGTCTTTGAAGATGGTCAGGGCAGTGGGTCACTGAAGTGGTAGGATGGATTGAGGTTCTGGAGAATCCTGTAGATGTCTTTTTCACTGAAAGGGGTAAAGGTGTTCCATGAGTCCTTGTTCTTGATGATCAGGCTAGTGGGAATAGGTTTTTCTATGACAAGAGGTGGTGCAATAGGAAAAACTCTGTGCATAGAGGCCAAAATCGCAACACCAAGCGCGGTACAGGCAGCGATGATAGCGCTCAAGTTCAACAAGGTATCCCAAGAAATCATATTAATCAAACCCTATGTGCATCTCAAACAAAAACAAAAAGCGGTAAAGGAGTTGACTATAGAAATAAAAAGGATTATGGATGAGCAAGATACCGATTATGTTATCCTGGCTGGAGACTTCAATTTACATTCGGTCGGGACCAGATGATGACCCTATGCATGATCTCACAGCAGTATGGGGGATACCAAAACAGGGCTCAGCAAAAACGTATAAACAAAAGAGATGTTCAAAACATCTGCTTCAGGAACTTGAACACTTAGACTTAAGGGAACTGAACGGCCGCTTCCCAGGGGACAACCCACTGGACGCTATATTCCACTCTTCAAAAACCTCTTTTTATCTAGATTTTACGTTCACAGCACTAGCTAATTTCAACAAAATAGCAACCTTTAGAATAGGTGACAATGAACATCGTCACCACTTACCACACAAAGTGCTGTTAAATGCAAGTCCGGCTGTCGCACTAGATGCTTGGAATCCCATTGAAATCCAAGACATCTCAAACCTTAAACGTATAAGGTGTAATGTTAACAACATAGAAGCATTAACAGCCTCCGACAAAACATTATATAATCTAGAAAAAGAATCCACAGCTTCAACAGTAAAAGCATGGGAAAATGTCACTATGATCTTCGGCGGGAAATTTGCGAACTAGATAGAGACTAAATTAAGACAAACGGAAGATGCCCAAACTAGGCTGACAAGTATCCCGGAATCAAAGACACAAAAACTTACCATAAACCAAACATTGAGACAGCTTTGTAAAACCCCACAAAACCTGGACTTGCAGTCAACCCTCCGGAAAGCATAAGCACCACTAAAAAGAAAGAAGTGGGGGGAAATAAGATACAAGAATGATGAACTATGGGCCAAGTTACTTCACAATGCCAAACAAAAAAACAGCGCTAACTTTTGGCAAATAATCCATAGGATATTGCTACCAAGCCACCAGGAATAAGCTCTAACAGAACAGAGGCTGTTTGGGTAGATTACCGCTCCTCCCATTTTAATAACAACAGGCAAAAGGACGTGGAAGTGGACAAGGAAACGAGTAACGCGATAACGGATGGAGGAGACACCAATAGGGAAGAAGTGACACAAAATCCCACTCTGGAAGATCAACTGGCTGCCAACCTCAAACCGTGCAATCAACAGGGGACCCACCTGGCTTCAGACTCAACCTCATCAGCCTCCATTAAAGAGGAATGCTAGGTCCCTATGGTAAAACAGATAAAGAGACTAATAGCCAGGGGTAGAGCTACGGGTGCCCCAGGCCCCGATGGCATCCCTCTGATGTTGTACAAACACAATGCCGACTTCTAGAGTAATTTGGAAAAAGAGGGAGTCAGGTCCTGGGACGTGTAGTCGGTTGGACCATAGGTTATAGTTATATGAAAAAGCAATTTACCAACTACACACTTCTTTCAGTCCTCTATTTTGAGGAAAAAAACAAGTGATACTCCTGGGTTAATTGGGTATATTTCACTCGTACCCTTTTGTTTTATTATTTTCAAATTTTCGTTATTTCATGTTTGAAAAGGACACTTAACGTTTTGCTTCATTTACAGTTTTACTTCATTTACACAAAAACACAATACATTTCTACAACAAAGATACACCATTTATATATACACGAGTATTTTTTGTTGTTGATATATACACAAACATTTGTTATCTTGGAAAGACAAGAGTCACGCTTTCGACTCAAAGGTTAAATAAACAACAAGTTAATGCAACCAATGTTTTTTTAAAACAAAATAAACCATAAATTAATTTGGTGGTCTATTAGGCAACTGATGTCTATTCTCTTTATGTGCCGACGCGTTTCGAACCCGATGTATTCAGTTGTCGGGTTCTCCTCAGGGCTCTGCCTTTTAAATTTGTCTAAAAGTGTATAAAACACAAAAATATATTTTAACTTATTTTGTCTATATCCTATGTGCTTCCCTCTATACGGCACTAATGTCACTGTTATTACCTGTTTTCCAGCAATCGCCGGTCCGCAAGTACTATTTTGTATTCGACTGGGTTTCTTTGACTTTGAACCTAAAAACAAGTGGGGACATGTTGTCATTCTCTATTTAGCCCTGACAGTGCGGTGATGTACATACTGTAGTTGGACATACCTCAGATTGTCGGTTTTAGTCTTTTTGTAATCTTCTGTTTATGTCCTGCTTTTAATGATAATGTTTATCCTTGCCGATTGTTCACAGCCTAGAATTGATAAAACATTCATGTAATTCTCTCTGACAATCGTTTAAAAGAGACAGCGTTCGCTACTCTAACCGGCATACCTGGCGTGTATTGAATTTCCACATAGGCTGCAATCGCTCTGCGTGTGCTCTGCGTATTATGTCAAGCAGCTATTCTCGTTCTGGGCCAACAGTCGTTCTCCTGTGTGCATAAAATGACTTTAGGATCTGGGCATAGGGTTTGGGCAAAAGATACCTATTCCAATATTCTACATTGCACCTACTTTATTTCGCGGCGATCTGGTGACTTCCTAGTCAGTCTGTGGATGCGGCGGCCGTCTTTGGATGGAGATTTTATACCTAGAAGCGCGTGGTTAGGACCCGCGTATTCTGTGGTGGCCATCTTTTATTCGGTTTTTAGTATATTCATATTATCAGTTTGCGGGACCTTAGTATTATAGTAAGGGAGGATGATTTATATTTATTGCAAAGAGAAGGTGAATTACAGTTTTAAATTCAATACCTTTAAAATGTACACAGTGCACCTAGTTTTCGGTCACTCGCTTTCTAACTGGTGCCACCATATCCCGGGGTCAGTGTTTTTTCTTTTTTTCGGTTGAAGTATAGGTAATTTCTGAATGTTACAACCTTGATACTTCAGATAATGAATTTAGACCAGTAAGCGCACTATTGAATTTTAGTATCAGGTACGACTCTTTTTGTAACAATATTTTGTCAAGGGCCATAGGTCTTGATTGTTGCAAAACATACAGGATTGACCACTTAAAATCATTTTCAGTGTGAATGTTCTCTATAAAGTGTTCAACCATGGGAGCGGTTAAAATCTTATTTTTTAACCGTGATTTATGTTGGGTTATGCGTATATTGGCTTGCTGTGTTGTCTTGCCAATATCAATCTTTGAGCATGGACAAACAATTACATACACGACATTGCGTGTTTTGCAATTGGAAAAACGCAGGTGTTTCCATCTCACACTTCCATGTTGGAATTCCTTCCCTTCCATTGTGTTCCTGCATGCCGCACAAGAGCCACATTTATGATGTCCCTCTAAGGGTTTCATCCCCCACTGGGACAATAAGTCGCTTTTAGGTTTGGGTAAGGCAATGTCTGCCCGTACTATTTGTTGCCCAATGCTTTTGTTTTTCCGGTACGCAAAAAGCGGACGTGGAAAAGGGCAGTCCAGATTTTCTAATAGGTGCCAGTTTTTTAGGACCACCTGTCTCAATTTATTAGTGTCGGGCCCGAATGTGGTTACGCAGACTAGTCTGTCTAATTCGGGTTTTGTTCTAGTCTGCAAAAGACATTCTCGAGATGTGCAACGCGCCCTCTTGGATGAATGCTTTAACAGTTTGTTGAGATACCCTCTGTCTTTTAATTCCTCGCAGAATGTGTCAGCATGCCTTTCATAATCAGACAGATCCGTGCAATTTCTCCTAATAAGAAGCAATTAGCCATATGGTAAGTTGGCCTTCAGGTTTCTTGGGTGGGCACTTTGGTGATGCAACATGGTGTTTTTATCAGTCTTTTTTCTATATAGAGAAGAAATTAGTCGTCCTCCTGAATATGTGATTTCCACATCTAGGAATGTCATTTTCCTATCACTATGTTCCATAGAGAATTTTATATCTTGGTGTTTGGCATTAAGCCATGCATGGAACTCCATCAACTCTGTGTGGCTCCCCTGCCACAGGAGCCACACGTCGTCAATATAGCGTAACCATTGCTTGATGTGTCCACTGTATGGGTTGTCATTGTCAATGAACTTTCTTTCATATTCCGCCATGTACAGTATAGCCATCTCTGGGGCATAAGGGCATCCCATAGCAGTACCTTTCGTCTGCATGAAGAATTGCTCATTGAATCGAAAATAATTCTTCCTCAAGGCTATTTCTGCCAGTTTTAGAATAAAACTGGTGGGAACTCGGTGTGGTCTTTCACGAGCTTCCAGATATAGTTCAATTACCTCCAGTGCCTCATCCTGGGGGATCTGGGTATAAAGGGACGTAACATCCATCGGTACTAGTAATTGTGGCGTTGGATTGAATTCAATCCCTTCCACTTTCACCAAAAAGTCCATTGTGTCTTTTAGGTATGATTTGACTGTGCTCACAAAGGGTTTCAGGAAAAAATCTACATATTTTGCGAGCGGTTCCAGGCAAGAGTCGCACCCAGAGACAATGGGTCGTCCCGGGGGCTCATTCAGATTTTTATGAATCTTTGGGAGGAAGTACAGGATAGGAGTCCTTGGGAATTTTTGGATTAAGAATTCACCTTCTTTTGCACCCACATAGCCATTTTCCATCCCTACTCTGACAATGTCAGCTATTGCTCCCTGTATGCTTTTGACAGGATCTTCTTGAAGAATTCTATACCAGACTTTATTGTTAACCTGTGACCCTGCTTCCGCAAGATATTTATCCCTTGGCCAGAGGACTACTGCACCGCCTTTGTCGGCCTGCTTGATAACTATTGACTGATCTTCCCTCAAGTTTTTTAACGCAGTTCTTTGCCCTTTACTTATGTTTTGTCGAATGTATTTTTTATTATTCTCTAGTTTGTCTTTTGAAGATAACATAATTTGCTCAAAGGCATAGACCTGTTTTGGGATTTTTTGAGTGGGTTTAAAATTTGATTTGTTTCGTAGCCCAGTAGTCTCTTTTTCAATCATTGGCGGCTGATTAGCAAAAAATGCCCTGAGTCTAATTTTACGGCAAAACTCAATAGTTTCAAGTTTCATTTGAGTAAAGTCTGTTTGCTGGCGTCGGACAAATTTTAATCCTAAATTCAGTACAGACTCTTCGTCTTTCGTTAATGTTTTGGGGGATAGATTAACTACTGTTGTGGTTGCCCTTACGACTTGTAAAAGTTCCTCCTTGTCCGCATCTCCCATTGTACCTTGAACCTTGTCTTTACTTGCTGGCCTTTCTCTAAAAAAGACACCTGTTTTTTGTTTTGGTTCCCACGTGTATCTGAACCTGATGAGTCAGTTGAAGAAGAAGTTTCAGAAAAGGTTTTAAATCTGTTACGGGATCTTCCCTGATAATTATACAGTGCCCCCCGTGAATCTGCTTGTGTATAATACTCGTCTTTTAGAAAAGGGTATGCCTTTTCGAGTGTGAACGCCTCAGAGTATCTTTCGTACTGTGGGATTTTATTATTAAGCGTATTATCCTTAAAGGCCAAGATCTCTTTCTCTATCTTTTCTAGTAGAGCTTTGGCATCGGATACTGTCGGACTGTCCTTGATAGCCTGGGTTAGTATTTCTATTTCTTCTAGTTCCTGAGTAGCACTGAGTCTCTGCGCAGTTTCGATGGTATGGACCATAAGGTCCCTGCTGCATTTTGTGTTAATACAACTAAATCCCTTTCTGTACTCAGCGTCCTCAGTGAAGATTACAGGGACATTTTTCACCTGTAGTCCCCAGGGTATTGTCCCTCCTCTCAGATGTTTTAACAAGAAGTGTCCATGGAGTTCTGTTCTGATATGTTTTTTGCTCAATCTGATCAGTTTATCTGACTCATTCTGCTGTTGGGCAGAAGAGCTCAGAGTGACATTAGAAAATGCAGAGGAAGCAATTAGACTTTGTATATGATCTTCACTAAACGATAGAGTGTCCTTCTCAGACATTCCTTTGGAAGGATAAAATATCCCTCCTCGTATTGTTTTTAAATTCACGGAATGGGAACTTGACTGAATCGTGTGCCCTTCGAACTCTCGCGGGGGTGTCCCGCTCTATAATTAAGAAAAAGAGGGAGTCAGGTCCTGGGACGTGTAGTCGGTTGGACCTTAGGTTATAGTTATATGTTATATGAAAAAGCTATTTACCAACTACACACTTCTTTGAGTCCTCTATTTTGAGGAAAAAACCAAGTGATACTCCTGGGTTAGTTGGTTATATTTCACTCGTACCCTTTTGTTTGATTATTTTCAAATTTTCGTTATTTCATGTATGAAAAGGACACTTAACGTTTTGCTTCATTTACAGTTTTGCTTCACTTACACAAAAACACAATACATTTCTACAACAAAGATACACCATTTATATATACACACGAGATTTTTTTTTATATATACACAAACATTTGTTATCTTGGAAAGACAAGAGTCACGCTTTCGACTCAAAGGTTAAATAAACAACAAGTTAATGCAACCAATGTTTTTTTAAAACAAAATAAACCATAAATTAATTCCGTGGTCTATTAGGCAACTGATGTCTATTCTCTTTATGTGGCGACGCGTTTCGAACCCGATGTATTCAGTTGTCGGGTTCTCCTCAGGGCTCTGTCTTTTAAATTTGTCTAAAAGTGTATAAAACAAAAAAATATATTTTAACTTATTTTGTCTATATCCTATGTGCTTCCCTCCATATGGCGCTAATGTCACTGTTATTACCTGTTTTCCAGCAATCGCCGGTCCGCAAGTACTATTTTGTATTCGACTGGGTTTCTTTGACTTTGAACCTAAAAACAAGTGGGGACATGTTGTCATTCTCTATTTAGCTCTGACAGTGCGGTGATGTACATACTGTAGTTGGACATACCTCAGATTGTCGGTTTTAGTCTTTTTGTAATCTTCTGTTTATGTCCTGCTTTTAATGATAATGTTTATCCTTGCCGATTGTTCACAGCCTAGAATTGATAAAACATTCATGTAATTCTCTCTGACAATCGTTTAAAAGAGACAGCGTTCGCTACTCTAACCGGCATACCTGGCGTGTATCGAATTTCCACATAGGCTGCAATCGTTCTGCGTGTGCTCCGCGTATTATGTCAAGCAGCTATTCTCGTTCTGGGCCAACAGTCGTTCTCCTGTGTGCATAAAATGACTTTAGGATCTGGGCATAGGATTTGGGCAAAAGATACCTATTCCAATATTCTACATTGCACCTACTTTATTTCGCGGCGATCCGGTGACTTCCTAGTCAGTCTGTGGATGCGGCGGCCATCTTTGGATGGAGATTTTATACCTAGAAGCGCGTGGTTAGGACCCGCGTATTCTAGTGGGTTTTTAGTATATTCATATTATCAGTTTGCGGGACCTTAGTATTATACTAAGGGAGGATGATTTATATTTATCGAAAACATCTATAGCAAATGCTATCTAATGCTGATGCTAAAACCCCAGAGAAAGTGTGGATATAAAAGATAATCTCTAAATTACATACTTTTTTAAATTATAAAATCCCCAGAACCTAATTCTGTCAGTTGACATCTTTCTATTCAATATGAGCCCACATTGATTTTAAGAAATTTTATGAACAAGTCAGAGGACATAATGATCATTATATACAAACTAGAAAGCCCAAGGTTAAAGACAGGTATGGAAATCCTCACTAGAATTGAACCCCGCTGGATGTTTAGTGTCGAGTTCGATTATATACCTCGTTGCATGGAGACAAAGCTTTGCTTCTCGGTTGCCACCCCGCTTCATGGAAAAATAGTATCAATTACATAGTATTGCAGTAGGTTGGGGTTGCTGTTATGGGACTGCTCGAAGTGCCTGGCTACTGGGTAGGCTTGAGCCTTTCCTGTGATTGCTCTTATGTGCTGGAGTATCCATTTGTGGGCTGGCAGTTTGTACTGCCGATGTACCTGAGCCCACATGGACACTCCAGCACATAAATAGCAAAATCCGTCCTACATGTCAGTCTTTTGTTGATCATGATGGGTTCTGTATGGAAAGGACTGGTGTATTGGGTTTTGTTGCTGCCAAATTTACAGGCCTTGCAACTAGGACATTTCCTAAAACCCTTGACCTGTGACATCCATGTCCCCTGAATAACTACTTCAGGGCTACTGCTCACCAGACTATTGCCCATTGACTGTGATTTTCTAAAAGTAAGTGCAGGTTTGTTTGACACCAACCCTCCAATCTCTGGATCCCCTTGTACCAAGTTCCAATTACGAGTATAAATCCTACGCAATTCTTGATGTTGTCTATTGAAGATAACAATTATCCTAGTTTGGGAACCTGATTTATTTTCAACTTGACTCCCTTTCTGTGACTTAGGTATCAATGCTTCACTTCTAGTTAAGGACTTGCTCTTATTGACAGCTTAGTCAATCACCCCTAGGGCATACCCTCTGGCCAAAAAGCGTCTTCTACTGGCAAGTTGGGCAGTCTGACACTCAACGTCTGAGCTGCATATGCGTCTGATATGCAGCATCTCCCCAAACAGGTTGCTGCGTATCACATGCTGCCGATGGTGACTCGACACTTGCAGTACAGTATTGCCCACTGTGGACTTTCTGTATAGTTTAGTTGCAAATGCATTATTCTCTGTGTACACCTCTACATCTAGAAAGCAGACATATATATATATATATATATATATATATATATATATATATATATATATATATATATATATATATATATATTCCACAAACGCTCAAAGCTGGAGGACACCGCCGACAACTCCCAGGCGCCGCTGCAGCAAGGAACACGAGACCCAAGAGTTCAGGTGAGAAGATTTTTAATCGGCACCTTCGTCAAACATAACGTTTCGGCCTCCGAAAGGCCTTGGTCACATGACACACAGAGAGCTCGATCAAAATTTAAAGTGCTAGTGCTAAAATTCGACCACTTTTGATTGGACACCACCTAGTCTTCAAAGATGACATAGAAGACAGACTTTTAGTACATTCAAATCACTGGATAATCCCATTTAGATTTCATTTGTACATTAAAGTGACATAGTGCATTATTATTCGGCATGTAAAAACATATGTTACTGAAGCTACCCATATAAATATATCTAGCAATCTCATAACATTTAGCTCTATAATGTATTGCAATATATTCAATTAATTCATTTTGCACAACCTAAAGAGCAGAAAAGAGACACATTGCATCTGTTGTGGTTATAAATAAACCAAACATTAACACCTTGACTATATAAATACAGTAACACAAATATCAAATTTGCATCAACAGTCCCAAAAAATTAGATGGAACAAACATGTCAAAATAATCACCCCTCCAGTGTCCAAAACTTTATGGGTCGAAGTGAATAAACAAACAAATAAGTGAATGTGAAAACATATACATATAAATAATTATGCATATGTAGCTAAAATCAATTGAATTCAAATACATAGGCTGGTCCCAACCTATGATGATGTATTGAGTACACAGTTGCTCCTGAACCGACCACAAGCAAAGGTAGTTAGAAAAAAAACCCTGTTTCTTCTCCTAAATTCATAAATGCTGTAAATGCCTTATAGATGTAAGGAGGTAAATGTACAGTAGCACAATAGCCCACACTCAAGACTTATATAGATGGTAACACAGCAGCACGGATAAATATTAACAAGATATTTCAAAGACATGTGTAAAGATCTTCAGTGTAATTTAATCCCCACAGGGATTTGCTGTTTAGTTCAATAATGTACTTGGTCTCCAAAGCTCTAAGGAGGCCTTCCCTATTGCCACCTCTTCTGAGAGGACCCACCGCATTGATTGCATAGTATCTAAGGAGTGCACTGTTGTTACTGTGACACTCCTTGAAATGCCTAGCAACCGGGTACGTGGCATCGTGTGTGTTGATAGCCCTAATGTGCTGGAGCACCCTCTTGTGGACCTGCAGTTTGGTACTACCAACATAACGCAGTCCACACGGGCACTCCAGCACATATACCACGTACTCACTTTTGCAAGTGAGTTGCTTCGAGATTTTACGGGGCGTAGCTGTAAAAGGGATGGTGTATTCAGTTTTGCTAACACCATGTAAGCAGGCTTTACAGTTGGAACACTTTCTAAAACCCTTACTCCCTAGCATCCAATTATCAGGCAGAACCACCTCAGGGCTGGATTTAACTAATGCGTCCTGAAGAGAAAATGCCTTCCGATAAGTAATGCAGGGTTTCCTAGGCATACGCTCTCCTATTACCGGATCAAATCTTACAAGATCCCAGTGTTTATTGATGATCTTTCTCAAAGCCCCATGCTGTCAATTGTAGGTCCAAATCAGTCTGGTGGGTTGTTCCTTAACCTCAGTAGTGGTTATTAGGGTTTTTTTGTGGATGAGGGCAGTATCTCTAGATATCGCATTGGCCTTGTTGATAGCAGCATCTATGACATTGATGCTGTACCCCCTTGCAAGGAACCGCTGTTTACTGGCCTCCTGGACCAGCTTGCATTGGCTCACAGTACTACATACCCGCCTGATTCTGAGCATTTCCCCGTAGGGAATGCTCCTTATCAGGTGGGGAGGATGATGGCTCATTGCATGTAACACTGTGTTACCCGCAGTGGGTTTTCTATACAAGGTGGTTTGTAGCTGACCCTCACTGCCTTCAAGAGTAACATCCAGAAAGTGTGCTACACTGGGACTCACTTCTGAGGTGAATGACAAATTATATTTGTTACAGTTTAGCTTGTCAATAAACTGCTCAACTTCTGTCTGTGTTCCATGCCATGTAAGAAAAACATCATCGATGTATCTGTAACACCGGATGATGTTCTTCATACAGATGTCATGGTGTTCGCCAAAGAGGACCTGTCTCTCCCAGTAGCCCCTGTGCAGACAGGCATAACTGGGAGAGAAACAGGCCCCCATGGCCACACCTCTCACTTGTTGGTAGTACTGTTTAAGGAACATAAAATAATTGTTGTGAAGACAGAAGCTAATCATAGAAGTGACCATTTTGTTGTGTTCTAGCAGTTCCAATGGTCTCTGCCCCAGATAGTATTGTACCGCCCGAATCCCATCCACATGCACTATGCTGGTATAAAGAGATGTAACATCCAATGTTACCAACAAATATTCAGGACTCCATTCCACCTCCCTGATTTTTCTTAGGAAGTCACTTGAGTCCTGAATGTAGGATGGTAGTCCACAGACGTGTTCCTGGAGAAAGGAATCCACATAGATTGTAGTTTTTTCTAACAATCCCCCACATGCTGATATAATGGGTCTCCCGGAGGCTTAAAAACGTCTTTGTGGACTTTTGGGATGAGGTAAAGGACTGGGGTGACAGGGGGGTCATTCTTTAAGAATTTTAACTCATCCATGCTAATGAGACCTGATGATCGCCAGCCCATTAGCATGGAATAAAACTCTGACTGTGCTTTCCTGACCACTCCCACGTCACAATGTTTGTAGCAATTGTTGTTATTTAGTTGTTTGAGCGCTTCCTCCAAGTACAAACTCCTTGGCCACAACACCACATTTTCGCCTTTATCTGATTGGCGGACAATCATGTTTCCATCTTTCTGGATTCTCCTCACAAGGTCAGAGTACATTTGATTCTGTCTATTCTTGTATTTGTTAGTTGCTAATGTCTTGACATAGAGTTCTTTGATCTCCTGGGTAACGGCTTCGTGAAAAATGTCAATATTGTCAAAGGTCATTAAAGGTGTGAAGGTTGACCGTGGTTTAAAATTAGATTGACATTTAGAATTGGTGATGGGCAAGTCTTGTGTGCTTTGCGAGATTGATTGTTCAAATCGCAATGCCTCCAGATCTTCCAAAAGAGGTGCATCATTGACTACAGGTCCTATCATTGTAGTAACATCAATTGGTCTCTCCTGTATCTTTCGGGATTTGCTACCTGAAAAATGTTTCCTTAATTTCAACTTGCGTGTATATTTAAATAGATCTATGCGTGTTTTGGCGTAGTTGAAATCATTTGGTGGGCAAAATGACAGGCCCATAGATAAAATGCGCAAATCCGAACTTGAAAGTTTAGTAGGGGTCAGGTTGATAACTGAAAGACCACAGTCACGAGCTGGTGCAACATCACTTACTTCTTGTTGTTCCATTTCTTGTTGTTTTGTTTTTTCCATTTTGTTTGGCGTCTTGCGTTGGCTTTCCGTCGCTCTCTACGCTTGTAGTTGAGGTTTTTGCTTTTGGCTGAGGCCTGACCCTGGGGCGTAGAGTGTCGCGTCTGTCCTGCCGGACACAGTCCAATTCCTGTGCCAGGGTAAGCCGTGTAAACCCCAACTGAGCTCTATTTGCGCCTGCTTCTACTTCTGAGCCACTATCCATATTAGAACTCAGATCAGTATTTGACGAACTTTGGGATACTCTGGAGGAAAAGGTTAATGCATTGTTGGTGGATGCTTGAGACATATTGGGTTTGGCAGCTTTAATTACATCGTATTTACGCGCAAATGTGAAAATGCGCCCCTGTAAATAATCGTTTTTGTCCCTTTGAAACTTATATTGTTTCCTTTTGATTATAATGTCCTCTTCCTTCTGAACACGCACTAACATTTTATCTCTAAGTTTAGTGCATTCAACCAGTAAATCTTCTCCTAGTTTATCTATTTCCTCATTCAGTTCATCAATTAGTATTTGAATTTTTCTACGATCTGAGTCAGCATAACGGATCAAGATTTCAACCAGTCTACGCGATGAGTCTAAATTGCACTCAGCCCACTCCCTTAACATCTCTGGGTCTGGTTGTTCATAGCTAGGAGCTAGCATAATCCTAAGCCCCCGTGGGATACGATTAACCTCCAAGTACCGGCTTAAAGACTGATGCTCCCACCATTTAGATTGCTCACGTTTAGTGAGTTTCTCCAATAGTTTAAACTTGTCACGGGCCGTTGAACCAGCGCTTGTAGTCGGCTCCGAAGAAGCAACCGTGGTCGACCCCCCAGCCGGGGAATCGTCAAAGACATCGAGGGCAGTTACCTCCCTCCCTCTCCTTGCGCCAGTTGACATGGTGCCTTAGATAGATGAAAAACGCGTACTCGCGTACTCACTTGCGGGGCGGTTATGTACGCAAATGGAGAAACCGCCCAACACGAACAGCACTCCTCGTCCGGACTTTCCTTTGCACGCCAGACTGCAACGAGCAACAGATTCGGTCTAGGACAGCCGTCCCACCGCGCCCAGCTCGATTTCAGTAAACGGCGTTTCTTCAAGGGTCCAGGGGCTCGAACAGTCTCTCCCCAACGGGAGTTCACCAAACGACCTCCAGGTCACCAGGGGTCACAGCTTCCTGCCGTTCTGCCACTTCAAGAGGAGGGGTCTCGTTACGCCGGAGAAGCAAACAACCGGCAAATAATATTCCACAAACGCTCAAAGCTGGAGGACACCGCCGACAACTCCCAGGCGCCGCTGCAGCAAGGAACACGAGACCCAAGAGTTCAGGTGAGAAGATTTTTAATCGGCACCTTCGTCAAACATAACGTTTCGGCCTCCGAAAGGCCTTGGTCACATAACACACAGAGAGCTCGATCAAAATTTAAAGTGCTAGTGCTAAAATTCGACCACTTTTGATTGGACACCACCTAGTCTTCAAAGATGACATAGAAGACAGACTTTTAGTACATATATATATATTAGTACATGATACACAGTAGGCCAATCTGCACCATTTCTAGCCAACCACCAACTAACAATTAGGCAATTGCTAAACACAATCAGAAAAACATATGTAGAAATATATGTGTATAAGAGTATGGTACCTGAAAACAGAAAGTTATAGTAAGCAAGAAGAGTAGGAAAATTAGAGATTAGTGGAACACCTCACCACTGCCTGTTCATCCTGTTTCCACTTCGCCAGAGGAGAGTCCGGTTCTCCAGCCAAACCAGGAGACAATGGCAACACTATACGCCCCACCGCCACAGCTGCACATCTGCCCTGTGCTGAACTTCCACCGAGCAGAACCCAGACACCTCCTTTAGTACAAGTGGAGACGTAAGACGAAGCTCCTGATGAGCCGCGCTCCCTTTTCCCATCAGAGTCCGTACCACGCCACACCAAGGCCACAGCTTCAGCTGGCCAGGTGTCTGTTATGACTTCAGAGCAGACCGAGCACATTCCTCTGACAAGATCCGGTTCCCTCTGGTTGGTAAAGTGTGAAAAACAAGTGAAAAGGAAAACACGGCTTCTCACCTAGTGAAGCTCAGAAAATTGGGTCACTCAAGCATAGGCCTCTATTTACGCAAAAGAGCAAGGTTAGTATACAAGATGACATGAGAGCATGTCAAAGGCAATAGGCAAGCACTGCCGTTAAGCAAGATAAAGTCAGAAACAGAAAGAGACATAATCAAGGCCTACTTTGTAACTTATTCTTACTAGGCAGGCCTTCACATCACTATATTATGTTAAAACATGCTAAATGAGACTGAGATGGTGATGGGCGATGGTCATTATCAGGCTATTTATCCACATAAATGGTACATTCATTACAGTGAGTTATAATAATTTGATAGTATTGTGTAAAGTATAAATTAAAGGCACCAGTAAAAGTTTAAGAATGTACATATTTGGGCTACTTTAACTTTTGTTTGAAGCTGAAGTATAAATAGTTATATTAAGGTAAAGTTAGTGGTACATTATAAATCTAAATTTTTACTATAATGTAAAAAGAATTTCTAATGTTTGGGTATTTTAAGTTTGCTCTTTCTAGAAAGAATAAAAAAATAATGTTTTCCTAACGATAACTAAGGCTTGACCGCTGCTCCTTTAATTGAATTTCAATATATTTTTTATAGTACAAAATTTGAAATTGTAGAGTTTACTGTCATCAAATAGAGTGTCATTAAGTGGACTGTGGTACAGTAGAGTGAAAGAGAGTGTTGTAAAGTGTACTGATATAGAGTATAGTGTTGTGGAGTGGAATGCGGTACAGCAGTGAGGTGAATAGTCCAGTGGTGTAGAGTAGCATGTGGGACAGTGGAATGGCTTATGCTGGTGTGGCATAGAGTAGAATAGCATACATTAGAGTTTTGTAGAGTGGAGTAGCATAGAATGTAGTGGTGCACAGTAAAATAACATGGAGGGGCTAAAAGTGTAGTGGCGTACAGTGTAATTTGGCAGAGTGAAATAGCATACTGTGTAGAGTGAAGTGGCAGTGGAGTGAGGTGCAGTGTAGTAGCATACAGTACAATAGAATAGAGTGGAGTGTATTATCTTATAGTGGAGTGTCTTAGAGCGGAGTGCTATTAATTGTAATAGCAAATAGTGGAGTGCGTACAGTTGAGTGTCCTAGAGTGTAGTGACATAGAGTGGAATAGAGTGTAGTGGAGTGGCGTAGAGAGGAGTGGTGTTGAGTGGTATAGAATGAATAGCGTTGAGTGTAGTGGGGAGAATGGAGTTGCATACAGTGGACTAGCGTAGAGGGGACTAGCGTAAAGTGCAGTGGTGTAAACTTGAGCGGCGTAGAGTGGAGTGGCATGGAGTGGGAAAGTGTAGAGTGGCAAAGAGTGCAATGGCTTACGATGGAGTGGCATATACTGGAATTCTGTATATCAAAGGAGCATACAATGGAGTGGTGTACAGTGGAGTGGCATAGAGTGGAATGGTGTAGAGTGGGGTGCTGTATGGTGGAGATGGTTAAACTTGAACAGTGGAAAATGGATTGGTATACATTGTAGCAGTGAACTTAGCAGTGGTGTGCAGTGGAGTATGTTAGAGAGGAGTGGCTCACAGCGGAATAGTGTAAAGGTTGAAGTGGCGTACAGTTGAGTGGCATAGAGTGGAATGGTAGACAGTGGCATGTTCTAGAGCTGCTTGACGTGGAGTAGGGTACAGTGTAGTGTAATGCAGTTGAATAGTGTTGAGTGGTGTGGCATAGAGTGGATTGCATACAGAGGAATATTGTACACTGGAGTGAGGTAGAGTAGAGTGGACTACCATGGAGTGGAATGGTGTAGAGTGGGTTAGCATAGAGTGGAGTGGTGTACAGTGGATTTGGGTACACCTGAGTGACGTTGAGAGGAGTGAGGTACAGTGTTGTGGTATACAGAAGATTAGTGTTGACAGGAGTGGCATACATCTTAGTAGAGTAGAGTGAAGTGTGGTAGAGTGGAATACCATCGAGTGGAGTGTAAGTATAGGCAAAATTTGCGAATTCGCGGTACGCGAATTCACGCGAAAGCTTACTCAGCCTTTGCAAAATCCGCGAACTTTCGTTCGATTGCGGATTTTTCAATTTTTGTAAGTTTGCGGGATTTTTTTCACCGTGGCTACCGCAAACTTACCCATGCGGTCTTCTATGGGCGCAGCCATCTCGTTCACGTTGCATATTTCCGTTTCCGGTCGCTAGTTGCATGCTCACGTTGTGAATTTCCAGAATTATGCACAATATTGGGTGGTAGTGTTTCTCATGAGAGAAAGCGTCCGCACATCAAGCAAATACAATTCCTAGAGTATGTAATGTCAATAATAAGTAGATAATTTGAAAGGAGGTGCACAGTAAATCCTGTTATACACCCACCACCAGGGGTGTTAGGCTAGCAAGGGAATGCTAACGTAAATTATTTTGAGAAAAAAACAGGTTAATCAGGCACACCCCAAGTATGACATCAATTCAACATTGATCATTATATCTCATCAGTTGTAGAAACAAATGGAGTGCAATAAAATTATTTCAATCATTAGGGAAATACTGTCCATTCCAAAATAACTTTCAAGATACAAAAGTATGGATCCAGAAACAAATGTTGTTCTTCACATTCTTTATTTCATACACGTTAAAAGTTATTCCAGCTCACACCGCCGACACGTGTTTCGTCTCAACATGAGACTTTTTCAAGGCTGGAAGTATATAAAAAAACTACAATGAATATACATACAACAATAAGTTGTACCAAAACATAAAAACAACCTTATTTAAAAGACGTACACAATCATTTTATAGAAAGAACCACAAAAGAAAAAACAATGTGCACGTCATATTGTAAATAGTACTATTTAAGTCAGTAGACCACAAGTCATTGTAATTATGCTTTCATACGTAGTAATTCATCATCAATTTGAACAATGATCCAAACTGGGTAAATAGTGTAAGGCAGGACACTGAAACAGCTTAGTTGTATTGCGCAATTTATCATTGCTAGTAAAGTTCACGGGACCAAAGCTGTAAAGACATAGTGCGATCCTATAGTAAACTTGCTGTGAACCTGTTACAATGTTCTGCATAAATAACCCAACAAGAATACAACAAAAACATACCTAAAAGGTGTTGGTGTAGAGATCTTACTATTCCAGATCTTGCCTCAAAATATGGGATCAATATGCAATATAGATGTACGTACTAGACATAATTTCCTGAAAAAACAAAGGCATATGAATATCTAGAAACCACCCAAACACGATAAACTTCCGTGTAAATATACCCGTGGCATCCAAAACACATACCAAATAAGGATGAACAGATTAGAAGCACTCTTTGAAGTCCTAGTAATTAAACCGTAGGTAGTCTTGGAGCATGAATAACGGCCCCTGGTCTTATCAGACGTCGAGATGTGGTTCCTACAAATATATAGAGTGAAAAATAGGAAAACCACATATTCTCCTGATTGTCATTTATCATACCATTCCTTACAATCTATTTTACACAGAGGGTGTATTGAATAGCACATGGGATCAAGCAATAGTATAAGAGAAAGTCCTCACCTAAAAATAATTTTTAATTTTTGTATTTGCAAAGATATATGTCTCTAACAGAGTGGCCGGTTTGACACATTCAATTAAAAGTGCGGGATTTAGGGCTCGAGACATAAAAAACGACAATTAGGGTTATACCATCTGGGATATGTCATATGCTAGGCTATTATAGAAAAAATATACAGTTCTCATTGGTATAGAGTGATTTATATGATTCATCCGAATCAACAGTGCCACAACACTAGAAATGCATATTTCAATTATTGTAGAGATATATGCCATACACATTTAAACCTCATTAAAGTGGAGCGTTTTTATATTTATATTACATGCAGACTCACTTCATAAATACAGAAGTGTTGCCACGTGGAGGTTGCGTTCAACAGTAAAAGAGGTAATGAATGACCATGATACGTCACTGTAAGGAAAAGCATACACATATAAAAAACGGGACGATAACTTGCATATTCTGTGTTATGACGAAAAAAGCATAACTCGCAATAGTAATTAGCAATAACTCAAGCAGATGGAGAAAAAACCCCATATGGCACATTATGTATAAATACCATATAATGACTAGTACTGTGGTACTGCTCAATAAAGTCACGTACTGACCATGGTGAAAAGGAGTATTCCGTGATGACCCCTGTAGTTATACACATGGGTCCTAGCCGGGTACTCGAAACACCGATCTATCTGTCCGTGTCTGAGGGGAATGCGCAAGTCTTACCTCCGTGTTATAATAATGCGCGCGGGAACCTCCACTGCTACCGAGTAACCGGAGTGTTCCTTCGCGCTAATATTTAAAGGGAAGAGGGGAGTGGCTCCGTACCAGAAACCCGGTGACTGTCATCAGACCTACACGTACCTCATCAGTATCGTGTAATGATGGCGGCCATCTTAAAGTGGTTAGTTATACACGGAAAACGGACAAGGAGAGCATATGAACTATAAGGAAATGAAAAAGCACAAAACATAACGAATAATGAAAAGGGGTCAGGATATACTGAAACTATTAGTATAAGAAATAGGTGAAAATACAAAAATACTAATCTTATGGTATTCCAAGGATGAGATTACCTATTCTGAATGTTATGATGGAAACGAAGTGTTAATAATATACAACACAATGTAGAATATAGACCAGGGTCACTGGATAATATCATCGCAAACAAATATATTTACAAGAAGTGAAAAAATAAAATAAAAGAGCACCCAATGTAGATTCAGTAATATGCAGAAAGTACCAGTAATGAAATTTTATATTAATCAAAAAATAATATGGACTCAATAACAATTGTAATTCATCTAACGCTCCATATTATAAAATATCATTACAATGAGACACAATATAACACAGCAAACAAAACATGCATTAATCTTTCAGAAAAACATGTAGTTCCCTGTCTGTGTTAAGTCCCTGATCCACTGCACGAAGCTTGATCAACCATTTCGATTCTAATTTGCGTAAGGCCAAAGTGCTATCGCCTCCTCTCAAATCAGGTTTAATCATGTCTATGCCATGGAAGCGAATACCCAGTATCTCTAGATCTGAGTGTTCTTTGTTATAGTGTGCTGCCAAGGGATACTTGGTGTTATTGTTCCGAATGGCTCTGACATGTTCCTGTAACCTCTCCTTAAGTGGACGAATCGTGCTTCCCACGTAGATAAGTCCACAGTAACAGACAATGCAATAAACCACAAGCTTTGAATTACAATTAATACATTGTTTAATGTGGTATATTTGTTTGGAATTATAGGAAAAGGTCTTTTTCTTATCCAAACCAAATTGGCACATATTACACATGGTGCACTTGTAAAAACCACAAGGTTTGATAGGCATCCATATTTTTTCTCCATTTGGTCCATGTACACTGGGACCCAAATTTTTGGGGATTGATGGACTTAGTAAGTTTCTTAAAGTCCTGCCTTTTTTGTATATCACTCGTGGTTTAACGCCAACATGTGTTACTAGATCTTTGTCCAATTGCAGAAGGTGCCAATGTTTCTTTATGGCATTATACATTTGAGTGCTGTTAGCACTATATTGAGTTATGAGGGCAAGTTTTTTGTCAACCTGTTGGTTAAGGCCCCTCTGTTTACTTTTCAAAGTTGATTCTCTGGGTATTTTTTGGATCTTTTTATGTGCCTTTTCTAATAGGTTCTTATCGTAGCCTCTATTCAAAAACCTATTTTTCAAGATGTTAATTTCTGCCACAAAATTGTCCTCTGTGCTGCAGTTACGCCGCAGTCTGGTCATTTCTCCATAGGGAATAGCTCCAATCTGGGAGGCAGGATGTGCACTACTCGCATGGAGAACAGAGTTACAAGAGGTACTCTTTCTATGTAATTTCGATTCAATTTTATCACCTGCTATAAACAGGGTAACATCCAAAAAAGCAATACTGCTACTGCTAGATTCAAAAGTAAATGTAAGATTGTAATCATTTTGATTGAGGTATGTCATGAAGTCTTTTAAAAGGTCGTCTCCCCCCGCCCAAATCATAAAAACATCATCGATAAATCGACCCCAATATACAATATGTTCAGTTAAAAGAGGGGGACCTTTTTTCCAAATATGATGTTCTTCAAAAAACCCCATATAGAGGTTCGCAAATGACGGGGAGAATTTGGCTCCCATGGCAACTCCCGAATGTTGTTGATACCAACTATCCAAATGTTTGAAAAAATTATTATTCAGTGCAAATCTGGTCAAATCAATGATCATTGTGGTGTGTTCATAGAGTGTAGCATCCCTTTTAGACAGGAAATAGGTTAAAGCGGACATACCCTTTTCCAGTGGGATGCTGGTATACAAAGCGCATACATCCAATGTTACCAATGTAAAGGTCGAGGCCCAATCTAGATCTTCCAATTTACATAGAAGATCCCTCGTATCCTCCAAAAAGGCCAATTTGGTTTGGATAAGAAAAAGACCTTTTCCTATAATTCCAAACAAATATACCACATTAAACAATTTATTAATTGTAATTCAAAGCTTGTGGTTTATTGCATTGTCTGTTACTGTGGACTTATCTACGTGGGAAGCATGATTCGTCCACTTAAGGAGAGGTTACAGGAACATGTCAGAGCCATTCGGAACAATAACACCAAGTATCCCTTGGCAGCACACTATAACAAAGAACACTCAGATCTAGAGATACCGGGTATTCGCTTCCATGGCATAGACATGATTAAACCTGATTTGAGAGGAGGCGATAGCACTTTGGCCTTACGCAAATTAGAATCGAAATGGTTGATCAAGCTTCGTGCAGTGGATCAGGGACTTAACACAGACAGGGAACTACATGTTTTTCTGAAAGATTAATGCATGTTTTGTTTGCTGTGTTATATTGTGTCTCATTGTAATGATATTTTATAATATGGAGCGTTAGATGAATTACAATTGTTATTGAGTCCATATTATTTTTTGATTAATATAAAATTTCATTACTGGTACTTTCTGCATATTACTGAATCTACATTGGGTGCTCTTTTATTTTATTTTTTCACTTCTTGTAAATATATTTGTTTGCGATGATATTATCCAGTGACCCTGGTCTATATTCTACATTGTGTTGTATATTATTAACACTTCGTTTCCATCATAACATTCAGAATAGGTAATCTCATCCTTGGAATACCATAAGATTAGTATTTTTGTATTTTCACCTATTTCTTATACTAATAGTTTCAGTATATCCTGACCCCTTTTCATTATTCGTTATTTTTTGTGCTTTTTCATTTCCTTATAGTTCATATGCTCTCCTTGTCCGTTTTCCGTGTATAACTAACCACTTTAAGATGGCCGCCATCATTACACGATACTGATGAGGTACGTGTAGGTCTGATGACAGTCACCGGGTTTCTGGTACGGAGCCACTCCCCTCTTCCCTTTAAATATTAGCGCGAAGGAACACTCCGGTTACTCGGTAGCAGTGGAGGTTCCCGCGCGCATTATTATAACACGGAGGTAAGACTTGCGCATTCCCCTCAGACACGGACAGATGGATCGGTGTTTCGAGTACCCGGCTAGGACCCATGTGTATAACTACAGGGGTCATCACGGAATACTCCTTTTCACCATGGTCGGTACGTGACTTTATTGAGCAGTACCACAGTACTAGTCATTATATGGTATTTATACATAATGTGCCATATGGGGTTTTTTCTCCATCTGCTTGAGTTATTGCTAATTACTATTGCGAGTTATGCTTTTTTCGTCATAACACAGAATATGCAAGTTATCGTCCCGTTTTTTATATGTGTATTCTTTTCCTTACAGTGACGTATCATGGTCATTCATTACCTCTTTTACTGTTGAACGCAACCTCCACGTGGCAACACTTCTGTATTTATGAAGTGAGTCTGCATGTAATATAAATATAAAAACGCTCCACTTTAATGAGGTTTAAACGTGTATGGCATATATCTCTACAATAATTGAAATATGCATTTCTAGTGTTGTGGCACTGTTGATTCGGATGAATCATATAAATCACTCTATACCAATGAGAACTGTATATTTTTTCTATAATAGCCTAGCATATGACATATCCCAGATGGTATAACCCTAATTGTCGTTTTTTATGTCTCGAGCCCTAAATCCCGCACTTTTAATTGAATGTGTCAAACCGGCCACTCTGTTAGAGACATATATCTTTGCAAATACAAAAATTAAAAATTATTTTTAGGTGAGGACTTTCTCTTATACTATTGCTTGATCCCATGTGCTATTCAATACACCCTCTGTGTAAAATAGATTGTAAGGAATGGTATGATAAATGACAATCAGCAGAATATGTGGTTTTCCTATTTTTCACTCTATATATTTGTAGGAACCACATCTCGACGTCTGATAAGACCAGGGGCCGTTATTCATGCTCCAAGACTACCTACGGTTTAATTACTAGGACTTCAAAGAGTGCTTCTAATCTGTTCATCCTTATTTGGTATGTGTTTTGGATGCCACGGGTATATTTACACGGACGTTTATCGTGTTTGGGTGGTTTCTAGATATTCATATGCCTTTGTTTTTTCAGGAAATTATGTCTAGTACGTACCTCTATATTGCATATTGATCCCATATTTTGAGGCAAGATCTGGAATAGTAAGATCTCTACACCAACACCTTTTAGGTATGTTTTTGTTGTATTCTTGTTGGGTTATTTATGCAGAACATTGTAACAGGTTCACAGCAAGTTTACTATAGGATCGCACTATGTCTTTACAGCTTTGGTCCCGTGAACTTTACTAGCAATGATAAATTGCGCAATACAACTAAGCTGTTTCAGTGTCCTGCCTTACACTATTTACCCAGTTTGGATCATTGTTCAAATTGATGATGAATTACTACGTATGAAAGCATAATTACAATGACTTGTGGTCTACTGACTTACATAGTACTATTTACAATATGACGTGCACATTGTTTTTTCTTTTGTGGTTCTTTCTATAAAATGATTGTGTACGTCTTTTAAATAAGGTTGTTTTTATGTTTTGGTACAACTTATTGTTGTATGTATATTCATTGTAGTTTTTTTATATACTTCCAGCCTTGAAAAAGTCTCATGTTGAGACGAAACACGTGTCGGCGGTGTGAGCTGGAATAACTTTTAACGTGTATGAAATAAAGAATGTGAAGAACAACATTTGTTTCTGGATCCATACTTTTGTATCTTGAATGTTATTTTAGAATGGACAGTATTTCCCTAATGATTGAAATAATTTTATTGCACTCCATTTGTTTCTACAACTGATGAGATATAATGATCAATGTTGAATTGATGTCATACTTGGGGTGTGCCTGATTAACCTGTTTTTTTCTCAAAATAATTTACGTTAGCATTCCCTTGCTAGCCTAACACCCCTGGTGGTGGGTGTATAACAGGATTTACTGTGCACCTCCTTTCAAATTATCTACTTATTATTGACATTACATACTCTAGGAATTGTATTTGCTTGATGTGCGGACGCTTTCTCTCATGAGAAACACTACCACCCAATATTGTGCATAATTCTGTTAAAGTGAGTCCATGCACTCTTTGTGATACTTTTTCTTCTGTCGTGTAGCTGGCCTAATACTCTCCCCTACTTCCATATTAGATTTAATAAGAATCATGGCCAGTTTTGGAGATGATCGTGATAACATTTTCAATGAGATATTTCAGAATCAGGGGATCCAAAACAAACCTAATGTTACAGTTGAAGAAAAACCACAGAATCTTAAACAACTTTTCATCAAATTGGAACGCTTACGTAAAGCAGAACTATCCCGTTGGTGGGACCTGACCACCCTCAAAAAATATATTGAGATCAAACAGATCCCAAGAGGGTTAAGAGTTATAATCTTTCCTACATTCGAAGACCTGGACCCAGACTTACTGGGAGAATGGGAAAATCTAATTGCGGGTTCCTCTTTTGGTATGATGGATATCCTAATCCGCCATGCGGAACGAAAAAGGGAGAAACTTTTGAAGGATATTGCAAAAATTGAAGGTGAAATTAATTCCCTCAATATGAGTGATATTACTGACAAGAACTATAAGATACTAAAGGATGTCCTCAGTTCCCACCAAAATTATATTAGGGATAAAAAGATCAGAAAGCTCAAACGTGACGAACTCGACTACAAAAATGGAAGAGTCTTCACGTTTGCCAAACGTTTTGATGAAACTAAACCAAGACTAGGGACATCCACACTTAATGAACCTCGGACAGATATGACTGTTTCGGTTAGTGGATCAGAAATATCTAGCATCAATAGTGAATTCACTGAAATCAGTGACAGGAGAAGTGACTCCTCTGTAGTTGAAGGACCGTCCAAAAGCCCTACCCCAGGTTCATCTTTTTTAACAGAGCTAGAAAGATACCGGAAGGGAATTCAGGCGGGCTTCAACCGCAAAAGCCAACCAGAAAGAGGACAAGGAGGGGGGGCAGGAAAAACAGAAAGGGTCCCCGATCAAAGAGTAACCAGGTCAGTCTCACGACAACAGATAAAGTAATACCATTGGATAACAATGATAATGCTCTGACCATGTGTAATAACATCGTGCCTGTTTGTCCGAACGAGAATGATTCGAATATTGTAACTGATTTACAAGTTGTCAATAATGATGTTTCTGTGATTAACCTTTCTAGTATGGAATTACAAACTAGTGAAACTAACTTACTTAAGAAAGGATTAAGTTTTTGTACTATGAGCAAAGCTGACTTTAAGTTTGTACATATTGATTTCTACAAATTTGTCAGAAAGCTTAAACTCAAAAAGTTCTTTGATCTTAATAAAAAACCTAAAGCAATTCCTGTGTACAATGTGTGTGAAAGTGGTAGAAGCATTCAAGACATCATGGAAGTACAGATGCTTCTAGAATTGGATGATGACTTAGAACAAACACCTACTATGAATAGTGTAATGTCAGACTTGGGCATTGAGAGCAACATCTATACAGACAGTGGTCTCAGGAACAAATCAACATTCTTACCACTGACGCCATCTGATACGCTCATAGATTGTTTTTATAAGACAGTCACGGATGAGTTATATAAACTGGAGGACAAAATTTCTGGAAGACCCTTAGGTACAAGAGACAATCTTAATGTGAGTGAGAGACATGCCCTAAGGGAGTTAAGAACTAGGAGTAATGTGATTATAAAAGAGGCTGATAAAGGGGGGAATATAGTCATGTTGGATAGAGATGACTATATTGGAGAAATAACCCGTCAGCTTAGTGACACCAACTCATATATCAAACTCATGTCTAACCCCATGAACACTACTACATCTAATTTGGAGAAAATATTGAAATACTGGCACAGTGCAGGCCTGTTGTCTGATCTTGAACTCGGATATCTACTTGTCCCGAATCCCAAAGCGGCATACATTTATGTATTGCCCAAAATACACAAGTGTATTTCCTCTCCACCTGGAAGACCCATTATCTCCGGGATAGGAGGACCAATAGAAAAAATCTCTGAGTATATTGATATAACTCTACAACCGCTTGTACGCAACATTCCATCCTTTTTGGAGGATACGAGGGATCTTCTATGTAAATTGGAAGATCTAGATTGGGCCTCGACCTTTACATTGGTAACATTGGATGTATGCGCTTTGTATACCAGCATCCCACTGGAAAAGGGTATGTCCGCTTTAACCTATTTCCTGTCTAAAAGGGATGCTACACTCTATGAACACACCACAATGATCATTGATTTGACCAGATTTGCACTGAATAATAATTTTTTCAAACATTTGGATAGTTGGTATCAACAACATTCGGGAGTTGCCATGGGAGCCAAATTCTCCCCGTCATTTGCGAACCTCTATATGGGGTTTTTTGAAGAACATCATATTTGGAAAAAAGGTCCCCCTCTTTTAACTGAACATATTGTATATTGGGGTCGATTTATCGATGATGTTTTTATGATTTGGGTGGGGGGAGATGACCTTTTAAAAGACTTCATGACATACCTCAATCAAAATGATTACAATCTTACATTTACTTTTGAATCTAGCAGTAGCAGTATTGCTTTTTTGGATGTTACCCTGTTTATAGCAGGTGATAAAATTGAATCGAAATTACATAGAAAGAGTACCTCTTGTAACTCTGTTCTCCATGCGAGTAGTGCACATCCTGCCTCCCAGATTGGAGCTATTCCCTATGGAGAAATGACCAGACTGCGGCGTAACTGCAGCACAGAGGACAATTTTGTAGCAGAAATTAACATCTTGAAAAATAGGTTTTTGAATAGAGGCTACGATAAGAACCTATAGAAAAGGCACATAAAAAGATCCAAAAAATACCCAGAGAATCAACTTTGAAAAGGAAACAGAGGGGCCTTAACCAACAGTTTGACAAAAAACTTGCCCTCATAACTCAATATAGTGCTAACAGCACTCAAATTTATAATGCCATAAAGAAACATTGGCACCTTCTGCAATTGGACAAAGATCTAGTAACACATGTTGGCGTTAAACCACGAGTGATATACAAAAAAGGCAGGACTTTAAGAAACTTACTAAGTCCATCAATCCCAAAAAATTTGGGTCCCAGTGTACATGGACCAAATGGAGAAAAAATATGGATGCCTATCAAACCTTGTGGTTTTTACAAGTGCACCATGTGTAATATGTGCCAATTTGGTTTGGATAAGAAAAAGACCTTTTCCTATAATTCCAAACAAATATACCACATTAAACAATTTATTAATTGTAATTCAAAGCTTGTGGTTTATTGCATTGTCTGTTACTGTGGACTTATCTACGTGGGAAGCACGATTCGTCCACTTAAGGAGAGGTTACAGGAACATGTCAGAGCCATTCGGAACAATAACACCAAGTATCCCTTGGCAGCACACTATAACAAAGAACACTCAGATCTAGAGATACTGGGTATTCACTTCCATGGCATAGACATGATTAAACCTGATTTGAGAGGAGGCGATAGCACTTTGGCCTTACGCAAATTAGAATCGAAATGGTTGATCAAGCTTCGTGCAGTGGATCAGGGACTTAACACAGACAGGGAACTACATGTTTTTCTGAAAGATTAATGCATGTTTTGTTTGCTGTGTTATATTGTGTCTCATTGTAATGATATTTTATAATATGGAGCGTTAGATGAATTACAATTGTTATTGAGTCCATATTATTTTTTGATTAATATAAAATTTCATTACTGGTACTTTCTGCATATTACTGAATCTACATTGGGTGCTCTTTTATTTCATTTTTTCACTTCTTGTAAATATATTTGTTTGCGATGATATTATCCAGTGACCCTGGTCTATATTCTACATTGTGTTGTATATTATTAACACTTCGTTTCCATCATAACATTCAGAATAGGTAATCTCATCCTTGGAATACCATAAGATTAGTATTTTTGTATTTTCACCTATTTCTTATACTAATAGTTTCAGTATATCCTGACCCCTTTTCATTATTCGTTATTTTTTGTGCTTTTTCATTTCCTTATAGTTCATATGCTCTCCTTGTCCGTTTTCCGTGTATAACTAACCACTTTAAGATGGCCGCCATCATTACACGATACTGATGAGGTACGTGTAGGTCTGATGACAGTCACCGGGTTTCTGGTACGGAGCCACTCCCCTCTTCCCTTTAAATATTAGCGCGAAGGAACACTCCGGTTACTCGGTAGCAGTGGAGGTTCCCGCGCGCATTATTATAACAAGGAGGTAAGACTTGCGCATTCCCCTCAGACACGGACAGATAGATCGGTGTTTCGAGTACCCGGCTAGGACCCATGTGTATAACTACAGGGGTCATCACGGAATACTCCTTTTCACCATGGTCGGTACGTGACTTTATTGAGCAGTACCACAGTACTAGTCATTATATGGTATTTATACATAATGTGCCATATGGGGTTTTTTCTCCATCTGCTTGAGTTATTGCTAATTACTATTGCGAGTTATGCTTTTTTCGTCATAACACAGAATATGCAAGTTATCGTCCCGTTTTTTATATGTGTGTGCTTTTCCTTACAGTGACGTATCATGGTCATTCATTACCTCTTTTACTGTTGAACGCAACCTCCACGTGGCAACACTTCTGTATTTATGAAGTGAGTCTGCATGTAATATAAATATAAAAACGCTCCACTTTAATGAGGTTTAAACGTGTATGGCATATATCTCTACAATAATTGAAATATGCATTTCTAGTGTTGTGGCACTGTTGATTCGGATGAATCATATAAATCACTCTATACCAATGAGAACTGTATATTTTTTCTATAATAGCCTAGCATATGACATATCCCAGATGGTATAACCCTAATTGTCGTTTTTTATGTCTCGAGCCCTAAATCCCGCACTTTTAATTGAATGTGTCAAACCGGCCACTCTGTTAGAGACATATATCTTTGCAAATACAAAAATTAAAAATTATTTTTAGGTGAGGACTTTCTCTTATACTATTGCTTGATCCCATGTGCTATTCAATACACCCTCTGTGTAAAATAGATTGTAAGGAATGGTATGATAAATGACAATCAGGAGAATATGTGGTTTTCCTATTTTTCACTCTATATATTTGTAGGAACCACATCTCGACGTCTGATAAGACCAGGGGCCGTTATTCATGCTCCAAGACTACCTACGGTTTAATTACTAGGACTTCAAAGAGTGCTTCTAATCTGTTCATCCTTATTTGGTATGTGTTTTGGATGCCACGGGTATATTTACACGGAAGTTTATCGTGTTTGGGTGGTTTCTAGATATTCATATGCCTTTGTTTTTTCAGGAAATTATGTCTAGTACGTACATCTATATTGCATATTGATCCCATATTTTGAGGCAAGATCTGGAATAGTAAGATCTCTACACCAACACCTTTTAGGTATGTTTTTGTTGTATTCTTGTTGGGTTATTTATGCAGAACATTGTAACAGGTTCACAGCAAGTTTACTATAGGATCGCACTATGTCTTTACAGCTTTGGTCCCGTGAACTTTACTAGCAATGATAAATTGCGCAATACAACTAAGCTGTTTCAGTGTCCCGCCTTACACTATTTACCCAGTTTGGATCATTGTTCAAATTGATGATGAATTACTACGTATGAAAGCATAATTACAATGACTTGTGTTCTACTGACTTAAATAGTACTATTTACAATATGACGTGCACATTGTTTTTTCTTTTGTGGTTCTTTCTATAAAATGATTGTGTACGTCTTTTAAATAAGGTTGTTTTTATGTTTTGGTACAACTTATTGTTGTATGTATATTCATCGTAGTTTTTTTATATACTTCCAGCCTTGAAAAAGTCTCATGTTGAGACGAAACACGTGTCGGCGGTGTGAGCTGGAATAACTTTTAACGTGTATGAAATAAAGAATGTGAAGAACAACATTTGTTTCTGGATCCATACTTTTGTATCTTGAATGTTGTGAATTTCCAGTTCAGGGGCTCAATTGCGTGTTTGCGTCTGTTTTTGCATGCTCGCGAGGGAAATATCACGCAAACTTACCCACGTTGTTGCAATGAGTGAGGCCAACTTGTTTTTCATTCATTGCTATGCTTCTGGGCATGCCTTTTCTATCCTGTTTCAATCTTTGTAATCCTTTGTTTCTTTGAACTTTTTTTTCTTCTTTTTTACTCATTATCTATCTCTCTATTTTTCTACATCTATATTTTGTGTTTTTTTCAGCTTTTTGTTACTTTAATAACTACTTTTTTTTTAGCTTTTTTCATTTTTTTTTCCTATTCTTTTCTATTTTTCCTTTCTTTCACCCAGGACCATGGCAAAGGGAGCCTGCAACAAGTTCAAGGGGAAGAGTCCCGCACCCTGTAGCTGGCTCCCTTGCGGACGTTTAAGGGGGGAGTCTGTAAGTCCTAGGGAGATCTTCAGCGTGGTAGAGGTGGCCGCACTGGTCTTCTTTGTTCAGCGCCACCTCCCCAAGACCATCGCAGCAGGCGGCAGGCCCGGTACCGGGTACGGCCTCCGGGAGCGTCGCCAGCTATGGGGTAAGGTGTGCCGGGCCATGTATCGGGAGTCAGAGGTCCGGCGCACCTACAACCAGGTGACGCATTGGTGGTCTGACATACTGGACCGGGAGCAAGACCTGATCCACCTGCTTGGCGTCGAGATCCCTGGGCTTGGTGAGTACTAGTAGCTATTTAATAACTACTTTGTTTTCTTCTGCTCTGTGTTATATTGCAAATATATGTTTTTTCCGAAGAGCAAGAATGCTGCCTATTACATTGCAGGTAAATTATGTTTCAAAAGCTTCTGTGATTCCAGGTGCTCGCCTGCTGAGTGGCGGTGCTACTATGCTTACTTGTTTTCAATTTTGTGCTCCTTTGGCCTGAGTGATTATGTATGAGTGTACTTTACAGAACTCCGTAATGCTAGAGAGACTAGAGACTCAAGTCCAGTCCTTCCTTTGTACTCCTGCCAGTAAGAAGAGATAGTGCTGGTGGATTGATAGGTTGAGTACATTATGATTTGTTATTTAGTAGGACATTTTTTAGTGGTCTACAATCATGACGGGCTGTGTCTGTCACTTCGCGTGCTGCTGAGTGCTGCCGGTCCTAGTAGAACCTTTTTGTAGTTGGTTTAGTGAGTTACATAACTTTCCAAGTAGGCGGTCCGCGAATCCAGCTATGATATCCTGGTAGACCACATCAGATAGATCAATAAATTTAGTGCAATTGTTGTTTATTCCCCAAAATAATTTGTTATTGTTTTTTTTAAATGTTTGATTTCGTTGACAACAATCATCCATGTTTGTGTCTTTCTTTCATGTACATCAGCTCCTCCCAGGGGCAAGAGGACAGAGGTGGCGGTTGCGGCGCCGGCGGAGCTGGAAGGCCAGGATCGGTCCGCCGAGGGCTCTTCTGCTGCCCCAGTAAGTTTTCCTGTTAATATTAATAATTATACTTCCCTAACTTTTACCGAACCTATTTATTCCAAACGTTCATGATAATTCTATTTTTTCCTAAATCGTCTTTGATCTTCTTGTAGACTGTTTCTAAATTCTTATGCTGCCTCTACTATGACTCTCTGTGCTACTACTATTTTATTAGTCTGCCTGTGTAGCTAGCTAAGCTTGCACAGTTGGCAAAAGGTGTTAAACAAAACTCCTATTCAGCAAAAGCTCTAGGCACTGAGTGCAGTCCTCTGGGTAGTCCATAATGTCTATTGAAGTCTTCTTAATGTTTATGCTTTGACAATTCCCAACAATAAAATTACCAATGGCCACCGAGAATAAGATACTAGTTTACTTTTTGATTGGATAGGAGGACATACTACTTCTGTTGCAGGGACTATTCTGCACATACAGACCTATGAACAAGAAATAGGGCATTGGCGATAATAGGCTCAATTAGACTTTCCACTTACCTCAGTCATAACAGAAGTTGAACCCCCAATCTCCTTACTGACAAGCTAGTGTGTCAGAGTCATTATTTAGCTCCCGAATGCAGCGATGATCCCCAATGATTATACAACCCAGAAAAAAAGACTAAGGAGTCAGAGTCCCGACCTCTCAGAGTCACGGAATCATGCTTGCAAATTGCAAATCCTTTTGCTCACTCACTCATGACCAAAAACCACCGAGTCTATGTAAGTTTTAAAGCTTTATTAAAAGTAAAACAACTAGCTCTGTGTGTAGTCTGTATATTAATATTCAATTGTGCATTATATAAAAACATTTATTAAAATCAACTTCTTATAAGATAAATGGTGAACTCTTAAAAACTGAACAGTGGCTGATTTTACACATTAATTGTGGGAGAGCCCTCACCTGGTTGGAACTTAAAGTCTTGGTGATGATGATGACGACTCCGAGTAACATATTGCTCTTGTTCCTAGAAGGGAAGCTTCTGTCTGTTATGAGAAAAATGGTGCGTGTTAAAAAGCAAGCATTCATCAGTTGTGCCAAAAGTGTAGCATGTTATGGCTAAGTATAAATAAAAACACCCTCCCCTTCCGAAAGGGGAATTTTTAGTTTAGACTAGAGAGTCACAAATAATTAAATTTGTTTATGCAGTAACATTTTTTTTCATTCCTAGACAAAATAGGGAGTGGTGTATATGGCATCTAAAAATATGAAATGTATTTTCTAGGCGTAACACCATCGGAACAGGCCACCACCAGTGCCGGGGCCAGCGTGGAGGTGGTCACTCCAGGGGCGGATGCGGTGCCAGCAGGAACTGCTGTGGGGGATGCCATGGTAGTGGCGGGCAGTGGTAAGTTACTATATTCCTTGTATGTTGTACAGTACAAGTACACTTTACTGTTAAGAAGACTTACAAATTTAGAACTAAGTTTTTGTCAACCAGGTAGAAGACAGTCACCCTTGACTTCGCATTAGCAATAGCATTAGCGGCGGGAGTTGACGAGTAACCAATATCCTCCTCTAAATTTGACTTCAACTCAGCTGTTAAATTTTTATCGAGAAGCCAAGTCAGATTAGAGATGAACTTGATGGATGGGATGAACAAAAAGGGAAAGAAGGGTGTAAGGAAATATGAGCGAGTTAAATTAATGACTGGCAAAAAATGATATGTGGTTTTGAATGCAGACACAGGTGGCTGGGAATCTGATGCATGGCCGGTTGAAGGCTGAAGCAAGGATGGGTGGAAGGAGAAAGAAAAGAGGACTGCCTGGGTGGGTGAAACAGAAACTGTATGTGTGCACAATCTATCCTTTGGTTCAAATTCAAATGCAAGTCAAGCACGGAGGCATGGCTAGCGGTTTACAAAATAAAATAAAAAGGGTATTTTTCGGTGAGAAAAAGTAAAGTTTGTCCAGTTGGGATATTAAGAAGAATGATTGACATTTACTTTGAATGGATGGATGCCTGGGTGGTATCTTCCTCATAGATAGCATAGGTGTATGTAGAGTAGACAGAGTAGACGGTCACTGGCTGAAGAGTGTTACTTTGAAGAGCATGTAACACTGCACGTCCGTGCCAGAGTAGCAAAGCAGAGGAAAGTAGAAGTTGTACTTTTTCAGAATACTCCCTTGACTAACAGTAGTTTGCAAGCACAGCATATATTGTGTATCTATATTGTATAGTTCAGTTCACATTATCAAGTCAAGTCACAAGTGCCTTCCTCCGGCGATTACGGGGACCACTCACTTCCTCTGTTAATCATTTTTTTTCAACTCTGTCATTCATGTGTGGCCTATCGTTGTTCACTCAATCAATAAAAACAAAGCACCTAAAGTCATCCCTTATCTAAGGAATATATGCTGTGAAGGGATAGATGATCATATTATCTTTATCATTTTCCTTTTGTAGTAGTCAGGGGCAGAGCAGGGAGAAAGTTAAATTAATTGAGCAGGAGCCCTTGTAACAGAGTATGGCCAGTGCCACCCGTAATAGAAAAGTAAGAGCTTCACCACCTGCATGTACTGGACTGGTAATAGTAACGCAAGTCTGCATCATCGTGGCTTGCGTCTGTTTTTCTTGGGTGCAAGCTGACTGCGCTGGCATTATGCCGGCTTCCACAAGTTTACATACTAATTTCGCTAAACAAGAGAGAAGAAGAAGACTGGTGTACTGTCTGAGTCTAATGTAGTGAGTCCATATAGTGCTAGTAGAATTCCTGAAACTCCCACTAATGTTAGAGCACAGGCCGATGAAGTGGGAGGTTAGATAGATACATGCCACAAATGTTATGTACTGTGCTTGCAAGTTGCTAGTGCTACTGTGACACAACTTTCTGTTGAATTATTTTGTGTTAATCTTAAAGAGTATTGGTTACAGTATTTTTTTCTTCATATAGATACTCCTTCTAAGCTATCAAGGAAGGAGTTGGCTATCGGGGCCAGGCGACAGAAGCTGGAGGCTATTGTCGCCGAATATCGGCGGCTGGTGGCTCAGGAGGAGGAGGATGATTTGCAGTCAACATCCACAACAACAGCTGCATCCTCCTCTGCTGACCCTGGGTCATACAGCCAGTGCAATACTCCAGCGGTACGGCGCCGTGGTCCGGCAGCCACCTGCCACTGCCGAGCAGCGAAAACAACAGCTGACCCCCACAGTACCTGCAAGACTCGTATGCACCGATTGACCCTGCGAGTGGCCTACCTTGAGCAGGAGGTGGAGAGGCAGAAAGCCCTGCTCAAGGCCTTCCGGAGAGAGCTGCATGACCACCTGGCCACAGGACACCGCCGGCCAAAGTAGAGACTGGAGAGAGATTGTCCCTTGCCCCTTTTTTAAAGACTTTCGGGGAGGTGGGAATTGCGCATTGGGGTTTTTGAACTTTTGAGGACATTTCATGGACATTGGTTGGGGTTAGGGAGGGGGTGGTTCGGGTCTTGTGGGATAGTTTATTTTTGTTAGGCTCAACATAATTATTTATTTTACACTTAAACATAGCATACTCGTTTTTACTGTTTTGTGGGGGAGGCAGGGGGGGTTAACTACTGTACGTTTGTTTTCCTGAAACTTAACTTGCTGGTTGGAAGTAATGGCCCAAATTTGTACAAAAGTGCCACTGACAGAGTTAGTGAATTCAATTGTCCTACTACTTTACTAGTACTACCGTCAGTCTCTCATCTCCTCCTACTCCATTATTCTTCCTCCCCCAAAATGCTTATCTTACCTGTGATTCGTGTTTGAGAATAGGGCTAGGCACAGGGATGGCTGCATGGCAAATGGAGATTAAGGTTGGCTATGGAATCCTGGATGGATGAAATGGCATCGTTGTGGTGGTAGTAGTAGTGGTACACACTGGCAGTAGCAGCATATGAAAAAAAAGGAAATGAGACATTGAGTGGCCTGAGGGGAGCATTAGAACAGTACGATAGTACACAAGAACAGTGCCATAAATTGTAGCCTAAGCAATGCTAAAGTATTCAATCAAAAGTTAACTACTAGTTGCGTGGATTATGGCTAGTACAAGAACTAGTACTGAAGGACACAGCAGCGTAAGCTTTCGTCATGTGTAGGAGGATGTTGTTATTGATGAATCCACTCGATGGCGGACATGAAATTCTGAATTGATTTGCAAATACTCATGGGTGTGTGTCAAACAGAATAGGAATATATCCTCGGATTCCTTGACCTGCCTTGAAATAGATTTTCTGTTGCTTTTGACCTTATCCTCCCCAGCAAGCGTGTGGAATTATTGGTGTCATTTACACACACCTCAATGAAAACCACACAGCCCGGGGGAAAAGGGTTAGGGCTTGAAAAATGGATGGGAATGGGGGTTTTTGGGAAAGTTTTTTGGAGAGAGAAAAAAAAACACAGCATGGACAAACGACAAATGAAGAAAAACAAATCTTTGGATAAGACTGTATCCATAAATCTTTTAAGGGACATAAAGGAAGTGCATGGATGAAGTTGTTTGCTAAATGGACGGTTAGGTTACTGAGAAGTAGTACTTATACTACAACTTACTAACTAGTACTAAACAATTAGACAGTACAGGGCTGCAGTAATTACGCAATTTCACTTGCCTATCTGTCCTCAGAGAGAATAAACACTTAGTAGTACATTACATTAGTTTTAAAAATAGCAAACAAACTTATCAAATAACTGTAGGGATGAATTTGAAGCAGAGAGCAAACGCACAGAGTCACACTCATAGAAGTTCACAACAATAACATTATTTAAAAGATAAGGACAAGTGAAGTGGATACTGTAACTGTATGTTGTAGTTGTCCTGGTCAAATTGGTAAGTTGCATGCATCCAGCTATTCCTCTTATTCGCGGTACTCCTCCATTCCATCGGGCGCTCCGTCGATCAATCTTGGTGACCCCACTGTCCACTGCCTGCCTGGCGGATGCGGAATTGCGAATTGCTATGGTAAGCCTGAGTTAATTTTTTTCCCATCGCACAGGGTAAGTGCCGGCCTGTAATTTTCGATGGAAAAACAGAAAGGGATATTAAAAAACCCTGTAGGAAAAATATAATGTACGGTGTAGTGCAAAAATAAAACTTTCACTTTCAGAGGCGACAGTATTACATACATGCATCATTTCTAAAATGCCTACTCTGAGTCTCTGTTTCCAGGGTAATAATTAGCACACAGCAAGCCAGGGCCATGCAGACGGTCAAGGCAGGCACCACTGAGTGAACTAACCTCCATGTAGCATACCTCTTTGACACAGACAGACAAAGCAGATCTAATTTTATACAGCAAGCCACATAGCCGCAATTTTACATGAACCACTGTCTGGACTCTGGCATAACACTACACTGGCTTGAACACTCCATACTAAGCATGGGCGCAAAATCCGTTCCGCTCGCGGATTTTGCGGATTTTCAGCGAATTCGCGATCCGCGAATTTGCCGAAAATCCCCGAATCCGCGAGCGGAACGGATCCGGGGGGCAAAAGTTCAAGCTTCAAGCTTGTAACTATTTTAGAACGGCGCCGGCAATCTGCCAGCACCATTCTAAAATAGTTACTAAGTAAGCTTCAACAGGAAGCACTAATAGATAAAATGCAGGTGCTCGAGCACCTGCTTTATTTTATCTATTAGTGCTTCCTGATGAAGCTAACTTAGTAACTATTTTAGAATGGCGCTGGCAGCTTGCCGGCGCCATTCTAAAATAAAACAGGAGTGGGGCAGAGGGCAGAAGGTCACAGAGTGGGGCAGAGGGCAGAAGGGCACAGCAACGAGTGGGGCAGAGGGCAGAATGGCACAAAAACGAGTGGGGCAATGGCACAAGGGCACAACAACGAGTGGGGCAGAGGGCAGAATGGCACAAAAACGAGTGGGGCAAGGGGCACAAGGGCACAACAACAAGTGGGGCAAAGGGCAGAATGGCACAAAAACGAGTGGGGCAAGGGGCACAAGGGCACAACAACGAGTGGGGCAGAGGGCAGAATGGCACAAAAACGAGTGGGTCAAGGGGCATAAGGGCACAACAATGATTGGGGCAGAGGGCAGAATGCCACAAAAACGAGTGGGGCAAGGGGCACAAGGGCACAACAACGATTGGGGCAGAGGGCAGAATGGGACAAAAACGAGTGGGGCAAGGGGCACAAGGGCACAACAACGATTTGGGCAGAGGGCAGAATGGCACAAAAACAAGTGGGGCAAGGGGCACAAGGGCACAACAACGAGTGGGGCAGAGGGCAGAATGGCACAAAAACTAGTGGGGCAAGGGGCACAAGGGCACAACAACGAGTGGGGCAAGGGGCACAAGGGAACAACAACGATTGGGGCAGAGGGCAGAATGGCACAAAAACGAGTGGGGCAATGGGCACAAGGGCACAACAACGATTGGGGCAGAGGGCAGAATGGCACAAAAATGAGTGGGGCAAGGGGCACAAGGGCACAACATTGAGTGGGGCAGAGGGCAGAATGGCACAAAAACGAGTGGGGCAAGGGGCACAAGGGCACAACAACGAGTGGGGCAAGGGGCACAAGGGCACAACAACGAGTGGGGCAGAGGGCAGAATGGCACAAAAACAAGTGGGGCAAGGGGCACAAGGTCACAACAACGATTGGGGCAGAGGGCAGAATGGCACAAAAACGAGTGGGGCAAGGGGCACAAGGGCACAACAACGAGTGGGGCAGAGGGCAGAATGGCACAAAAACGAGTGGGGCAAGGGGCACAAGGGCACAACAATGATTGGGGCAGAGGGCAGAATGGCACAAAAACGAGTGGGGCAAGGGGCACAAGGGCACAACAACGAGTGGGGCAGAGGGCAGAATGGCACAAAAACGAGTGGGGCAAGGGGCACAAGGGCACAACAACGATTGGGCCAAGGGGCAGAATGGCACAAAAATGAGTGGGGCAAGGGGCACAAGGGTACAACAACGAGTGGGGCAAGGGGCACAAGGGCACAACAACGATTGGGACAGAGGGCAGAATGGCACAAAAACGAGTGGGGCAAGGGGCACAAGGGCACAACAACGATTGGGGCAGAGGGCAGAATGGCACAAAAACGAGTGGGGCAAGGGGCACAAGGGCACAAAAACGAGTGGGGCAGAGGGCAGAAGGGCACAAAAAAACGAGAGGGTGGCAGTGATGAACCAGAGGGCGCATCGCGTTCTCGCACAAAAAAAACCCCCGAACACGCAAAGCACCCCGCGAACACGCCAAGAGCCCCACGAACACGCAAAACTTGAAAAATCCGCAATTTTGCACAAATTCGCAAATTTTGCGGATCGCGAATTCGCAAATCCGCGGATCGCGAATTCGCAAAATTCGCCCATGCTTACTCCATACCACGACTAGACAGACATGTAGTTCTGCTGTAGTTGTTGTTGACTTGTTTACATGTTTGCCACTCACGAAATGGCCATAGTTCTTCTGTAAATGGACGATGATGATCCATCCCAGTAAGTGACTGTATAGATATTATGTAACTTTGGTCATCATGAATCATCACCATCATCATGATGTAGGCAAACTCAATGTTGTTCATGCAGTCACAGTCTACACACAGTGAGTCCAAGGACATTTTCTATATTGAAAAATGCAACGTAGTGGCCCCTGCAGTAGAAGTACAATTTGTATTAAACAAGGTAAACAGAGTAGACTTGAGTTACATTTAGTGTGTAAAAGATTAAATAATAACAGAACACATAGGATTCATTTCATGTACAACAATCAGCAATTGCTTTCATCAGAGCCAGACAGCCAGTGTTGTCCACTGCATGCCATCTCATCATTTATTACCTGTTCCACTTTTTGTCAGCATCTTATTCTTAAGCGAAGGGCCACAGGGCAGCCTCTCGTATCAATTTCAGAAGTAACAGTCGCATAGTCAGTCATTCCAGTCCCACTTCTTTTGAGGGGACTCGTCTACGGAACAACAGTTTCTTTATTCTGCATAATCTGGCCATCTGCCTTGTGGGAAATGGATAGGGGAGTCTGGAGGAGGAGGATGGAGGAGCATGACTGAGTTGTAAACTTGTGAACTTTAGGAATGGAGACAGCGCCACCTTCAATATGGAAATATGACGAAGACAGTGCTGCTGATGGATTTGTTGTGATTAAAGTTTTGTTGTGCTAAAAGTTGCAAATCAAAGAGAGACACACAGAAATAAAAGTGAATAAGGACAACAACAAAAAAAGTAGGTATTTCAAGCCTAAGTGTCAGGGAAGTAAAGCTCGTCCTCAAACTCTGAATTGAACCAGGAGTAGGTCAGCTAACAGAGAAGAACCTCCGTCACCTAAGTCGGTGTCCTGTTCTTCCTGCGTGGATTCACGTATTTTGTAATCTGGAGGTATGAAGTGCTGATTCATCTTGATCATTGTTAACCTCTCCACATTTTTGGGCGAGAGGTGGGTCCTTTTTGAAGTTACAATGGCACCAGCGGCACTGAAAACACGTTCAGAAGACACACTTGCGAGTGGGCCAGCCAAATAATTTATAGCCAGCTTGGTGATCAGTGGCCATTGAGGCCTTTTCCCATACCAATACATCAATGGGTTCTGATCAAGGAAGACCTCTGTTGGGTCATCCAGATAGGCCTGCACCATCCACTCAAAGTCCTCCAGGGGTGCTCCACTTTGCGTACCATCTGTTGCCTTTGCATCAACACTGGAACGATCAAACCCTTGATGAGTTATTCAATCTGCTTCAGACAATATTATGGCTGGGCCTGGTGCAGGTGATGATATGGTTGCTGTTGTCGGTAACGGCTCTGAGGGAAAGTGACTGCCTTCGGCCACAGAAGTGGACCGTGACGCCGGAAGGCCTGCTGCTTCAGTAGTACTTGTGGTGGCTCCTTCAATTTCCTGCGCTCTTTTTCAAACCGAGTGGCTGACAGAGCTAGCCAGTGTTTGTACTTGGAAACATCTTCTTCAGAAAAAGGAATGAATGTATTGCTGGAGAGTGCCTTTTTGTACCGTGGATCCAGAATAGTGGCACAAATGTAATGTTGTTCTGAATGTATTGCTTTAAGCCTTGCATTGTCAACTAGGCGGCTTCATAAGCTCTCGCCAACCGATATGCGTCTTGTTTTTCAGCATCAACTCGGAACGTTGAAGATATCGCCTTCAGTTGGTGCTCTAGCATGCGCAGCGATGGGATAGCTTTGCCCAAAGTACAGTCCTCCCTGCTGACTTCACGGGTGAAGACCTCAAAAGGACGAAGCATGTCTGTCAGGCTTTTAACTAGGTCCCATTCCTCCACCTCTAGCCTCATGTCTTTCATAGAAGCAGCCCGTGCGTGAAAGACATACTCATTGATTACCAAGTACTGCTCAAACAGACGCTCAAGCATGTAGAAGGTTGAGTTCCAACGTGTTGGCACCTCCTGGATGAGTCCTCTGACTGGCACTCTACGGTCACGTTGAATGATCCTCAGCTGCTTCCGGGCATTAAAAGAACAGCTGAAATGTGTGCAGATTCTTCGGTAGGTGGTCAGGACCTTGCTGACTGTGTTTTCTTTTTTCAAGAAATCTTGAACAATAATGTTAATGCTGTGCGCCAAACACGGCACTCTGAAACAGCCACCATCAGCCATGGCCTTAACTATATTACTGCCATTATCTGTGGAAACATAACCAATTATGGGCCTTCTTGGATGTAGCCATTAAAAGACCTTACTGTTAAACTCCTCCAAAATGTCTACTGCAGTATGAGATTTCTCCATGGCAAACATGGCTACTGTGCATGTTTCCAAGTAGCTTGAAAAATTGTGACACTGTCAACACCTGCAGCTATCTTCTTTCTAACCCCCGCAAACGAGACCCAGTGTGCAGCGATGCACATGTAATCAATGGCTTGGCAACTGGTCCACATGTCTGTTGTCAGGTAGATAGTGTGAACAGCACTCTTCTGCAAAGCTGCCCCAATCACGTCCAGCACATCTTGATGTAGTGCTGGAACCGCAACTCTGGCAAAATAGGACCAGCTAGGAACCTTCCATTTAGGGCAGACTGTTGCCACAAATTCTAGAAAACCCACCCCTTCCACAAAAGAAAAAGGGAGAAGGTCCAGCAGTAACATTTTAGCCAGCATTGCATATACAGACGTGCCGTTAGGTGGTTGCGTTCAAATGGTGCCTCCGGCCAAAACAGGCTGTTAATGGTGGTCTGGACCGTTTTCATATATGATGACGATCCAGACTTCTTCAACCCAGTGCGGCTCATTGATGTACTTTTAAGCATTGGTGTCTCTACCAGACTCTTACTGTGCCTCCTAGATGTTGCTGGGGTAGAGGGTGTGGGCGCTGCAGTGCTGCTGCCAGGGGTGCTGTGTGTACCAGAAAAAATGTCTCTCACTTCTTCACCTCCCCCCTGCACGATCAGCTTCTCGTCATCAGATGCAATATCAATGGCTACGAAGCACAAAGAGTGGGGGAAGATGGCGGCCGGATAACACATCCGGTCGGAGGCTCCTGACCCGATCATGCAGGACTGCGCATAGAGGCGCCTAAACGTTTCTAAAAATTGCAAAATTGCACTGCCACGAACGACAATAACGACAACAATAGGGAGGCGTGCATTTGGAAAACATGAAATGATAACCTACCTATCGAGTAAGAACGGAGGACGCTGCCCGCATCAAAGCCGGGAGACGCGGGACGCTGCTGGGCTGTACCTCGGGATCTGGACTGCAGCAGCTCTAGCAAGGAAGAACCTCTGGAGCGTAGCCGGTAGACTCGGCTTCCACTTCCGGGGTGAGAGTGGCAGAGCCCGCTGGGGGTGTGCGGAACAAGCAGCACAAGCAGAGTGCCCGTTGGCCCCAGCGGAGGTGATACTTGCTTCAGCATACACGCACACGCACCAAAACACCTCCAGTGGGGGGTTCAAAACAGCGGAGGCAAGCGCCTCAGTGCCGGAGCAGAAAGAAACACTTATTTGGCACAAACTTAAAGGAAAGGAATACCTTGGCGCACCGGAACAAGCAAAGCCCACGGAGGAGAGGGAAACAGGCTGGCAAGAAGTCCATCGAGAAACCCTGCAAGAAAACAGCAAGTATCAACCCATGAGCAAGGAACTGGGTGGGGGGGCGGAGAAGGGGCTTCCAGTGGGATCGGCATTTACACTGACATTGACACTGAGGACATTGAGGATCCCGAAGAAGAGATTGGTAGTAGGAAGAAGAAGGTCACCGACATATCTGATAAATCTCTAGCTACATACGCCCAGTGGGGGCCGAAGGGGGGGATAGAACCTCAAGCGGAGCAGAGCAAACTAATAAGATCTTGCTATAGCCTTAGGAACAGACAGTATCTTAAGCAGGCCTACAACCCCCCCGCACTCATGGGAATCACACCGAAGTAGTCCGGTAAAAAGCCCAAGAAGGTACGCCCTACACCTAAGTCCAGATCAGAGAGGGTAAGCCCAGAGGAGAAGGGACAGGTGGTCCCAAAGGTAAAGATCACTCCCTCATTGAGAACCTTTTTTAAAGTCTAACACTTCGCACAAAACGGCGGCGACCCACTGAGTAAGAAACAAGGAGAACAACTGGCCCCACTGGAATCAAGGGGCCCCCTTTTCATTGCCTCAGGAGCGCGATTTTTAAACCTAAAGACTCAAGACAGGGGGAAAGATCTCGTGAACTCTGAAGGTATAGACATGGCAGATATGGCAGGTGTAGGTCGCACAGGAGAAGCGCACCCATTGAGCAGTGAGGGGAACTTAGTAGAAGACGAAGCAGAAATAACCATAACTGGTTCCGAGCTTCAGGTTAACCCTACGGAGAAATTCCTGGAGAGAATACTAAGTGAAATGAGAGACAAATTTGCGATCTCAGAGGCCAACCAAGGTAAAATTCAAGATGCATGCGAGGCACTGGACTGCAAGCTAAATGCGCTTGGTGACAGAGTGACAGCAGTGGAAGAGGAGGTGGGAGCCCTTAGTAAGAAGGTAGATGTCCATCAAAGAGAGATTAGATCCTTAAGACAAGAGGGCAAAAACTTGAGTGAGAAACTTGAGTCACTGGAAAACCAGGCCAGAAAAAACAATATAAGAATTTTGAATGTCCCAGAGAATCAAGAAGGGGCTGATATCAAAAAATTTGTAGTAACACTTCTCGCAGAACACTTCCCATGGGCAAGTAAGGAACTGCTCGAAGAGGACATACAAAGGGTTCATCGAGACCCATTCGGAAAAGCCAAAGAAAGGAAAACACCCAGGAAAATCCTTGTCAATTTTAAAACATATACGTTGAAGGAGAGAATTCTTGGTGAAGCGCTAAAAAAGGGAATCTTCAGTAAGGACAACTGGTCCATCAGGATCAGGTCAGATATGTCCAAAGCCTCGCAAGACAGACAATGGGAACTGGGACAATTCATGACAGAGCTAAAGTCTCTCGGGCTATAGTGCAAATGAAGTTCCCTCCGTCACTCAGAATCATGTGGAGGAATAAAATGCGCAACATAAGAGACTTTGAAGAGGTTAAAGAATTTCTTGAGCTGGCCCGAGACTACGTCAGGTCTGAAAACCCCATAAACCTCTAGAAAAATGAGATTACGGAAAAGGCAGGAAAAGAGCAAAGTATAGGTGCAAAATAGGAAATATAAGAGTCAAGGAGCCTGAAAAGAACAAGGAGAATAGCCCTAAGAAAAGAAGAAGGAGGCTTCCCCAGGGAGGGCAAACAAGATGTACATAAAGTAAAAACAAAATATATGAAACAGAACACGGGTGGGGAGCAAATTAGGGGAAAAAAACTAAAAAAATCCTCTATAATTCAGAAAAATTGGGAAATCAAGGTTTGGGCCAGTACAATCATAATGACTGCCATTATACAGTATACAATTCAAGTAATAGATGGGGTCAAACAGTAGAGAGTTCAATATACTCTCATGGAACGTAAATGGACTCAGGATGAAAAACAGAAGAAACAGGATCCTAGAGTATTTAAAGACATCAGACAGCGAGGTATTATATTACAAGAAACGCACCTCCTGAAAGAAGAATGGAGCCAGATAATGAAAAATCAAGGGTGGGTGGTCATGTATGTATGCACGAATCAGGAATGCAACATAAAAGGGATAGCTATAATTTTCAAGAAAACTCTCAAAATCAAGCTTAAATACTCCGAAGTAGATAGCAAAGGTAGATGGGCAATTGTTAGGGCAAGAATTGGAAATAACCTCTATACAATAGCAGGTTACTATGGCCCGAACACAGACGACTCGGGGCCTCTACAAAAGTTGTACACCCATCTGTTGTCAGCTACCTCCCCAATAATACTAGGAGGTGATTTCAATATAATTATGGACCCTAGAGTAGACAGATCACCCCCGGGAAGACAAACAAACCTCCCAAAAATGAGAGAGTGGCTTGGAAACTATAGGAGAGACCTAGACCTACTGAATATCTGGAAAATGAAAGGGGACAAAAGAAACCTTTCACTCTACACAATAAGAAACTTGGACATAGGTCAAGAATTGATTATTTTTTAATTAATAGAAGTCTCACAGAAGATGTAACAAACCTAGAACACCTTCCAGCTCACCTGTCAGATCATTCTGCAGTCCGGCTTATGTTGCAGAGGACGAAAATTAAAACACAAAGTAGATTGACAATCGAACGGGCTATTCTGCTTGACCAGCATTGCATACAGGAGCTCAGGTCAGAAACAGAACACTTTTTTGAAAATAACAGGGTAGGTACAACAAGACAAATTACATGGGATACATATAAGGCAGTCATCAGGGGGAAACTACTAAGCCAAGGGGCATTTAGATCAAAGACAATAAAACACAAGATAAGGGATTTGGAAAACTCTATAAACCTTCTGGACGCACAAATACTGGTTGAACAAATAACAAACAAAAGGGAAGAGATGGAGAAGGAAAGACAAAGATAAAAAGAATGCCTTGCTGACATCCTAGAAGACAGAGTAAGGACAAAGTGGGAAGCGAGCAAGCTAGCAAACCACGAATATGGAAAAGGCTGTGGGAAACTACTGGCCTGGAAACTAAAGTCAGACCTAGCAAGGAATAAGGTATTAAGTATACAACAAGACAACCAGCCAACACCATCATCAGAGGAAACGTTAATCAGGCAAGAATTTACAAAATTCTTCGCTGAGTTATACTCCGAAGATGTCAACCCATCGGAAGAACAAATAGAAAGTTACTTGAATACTCTACCCACCCTAGCCCTAACAGAGGAAGAGAAAAAACACTTAAATGAAGAATTTTCCAGAGAAGAAGTAGAAGAAGCAATAAAAGGATTGAAAAAAGGGAAAGCTGCGGGTCCGGACGCTCTTCCAAATGTCATGTCATGTCATGTCATGTCAAAGGTTCTTATATAGCGCCTTATCACCGCAAGGTCTCAAAGCACTTGCTTTGGGAACCCGTCCTGGCTTTTTCCCTGTGAGATAACCCATACTGGGCATCCCCAAGGTGAAAGCCAGGCATCCCGCCGCGGGGGGGCCGTAGTGGAGATTAAGCAAGCTATTGCCCAGAGTTGCAGAGTGTGAACCCGTGATTCGAGTAGGCACCGAAGTGAGAATTTTCGAGTCCGTGGATATTTGGCCTCAAGACCCTGCCGCGTCGGGAATTGAACCCTGGTCCCGGGTCTGACCTCTGCTTCAGGGTCTGCCTCCTCTAACCAGTGAGCCACACTTCTCCACCAATATATATGGCGCTTAGAGAAACTCTGTCGCCACAAATCACAGACTTACTCAATCTGGTCTATAAACAACACGAAAAGATCCCAGACTCTTGGAACGACGCCATCATAACCATAATCCTAAAACCTGGAAAGAAGCCCACAAGATGTGAATCATACCGGCCAATATCATTACTCAACTGTGACTATAAGATCTGCACAAAAATCTTGGCAAAAAGGCTGGGGAGATTGATGACCCAGCTGGTTCATATTGACCAGAAAGGCTTCATCAGAGGAAGACAACTTCAGGACCTGACTCAAGAGCTATTTGGGGCAATAGACGTCGCTACTTCCGAAAAAAAACCTCTCACAATACTCACCTTTGATGCCGCAAAGGCATTTGACCGGGTTAACTGTTTTTTTCTAAATAGGGTAATGATAAGAAATAACCTGGGGGAATCTTTCCTACATATGGTGAAAGAGATCTATAAGACCCCAAGATCCAAGATTCTGGTGAATGGGGATCTTACGAATAACATACATATAGAAAGAGGCACCAGGCAAGGTTGCCCCCTCTCACCATTACTTTTCAACTTGTACATTGAGCCATTGGCAAACTTCCTAAGGGAAAACAAAAAAATACTACCATTCAAACACCAGGGGTGGTCTAAAAAAGTTGCTCTGTATGCTGACGATTTAATGCTTTTCACAAAAGACTACCAGTCCTCCATACCCGAAATCAAAATTACCCTGGAGAATTTTGGGAAAGTGTCAGGTTACTTGGTTAATCACTCCAAAACCGAGATTATGACTTGGAATACAAATCTCACCAATCCCAGTATCAAGAAGGAGATAAAATATTTAGGAATCACATTAGTCCACGACCTGGAGAAAATCCCGCGGATAAATCTAAAGAGAGTGGCAGGCGAAGTAAGAAAACTTTTAAAGGTCTGGACTAGCCTCCCATTAAGCTTCCTAGGTAGATCAAACATCATAAAAATGTCTATCTTACCCAAGTATACCTACCTGTTTAATACAATTCCCTTAGAATTCCCTTAGAATTCAAAAGGAATTCACTGAAAAAACTACAGGGAGAAATTGCGAGCTATACCTGGGCATCCAAGGGAACCAGAATATCATGGAAGAAAATCAGAAGAAGAAAAGAGCACGGAGGGATAGCCAGCCCTGACCTGTGGGAATACTACAGAGCTTTTCATTTTAAGAATATGAGACCACTGTTGAGGGTTCACCAATATTATCCCGAATATCTTCAAACAATGACCAAGAGAGCTGACCACTTCCTATATAAATTCGGCCATCCGAAATTCTTTAAGAAAATAAAACTGAAGGTCCTGAAGGATGCGGCCAGGCTATGGATGCAGATCAGAGGGACCTCCCCGGGCACCCCAGATTGCCTAAAAGACAGCATGGCAAACCCTCTGAAAACAGCCGACATTAAGTACTGGGGTCAAATCATAAGCGGATCAACTCTGATCTCATGGGATGATCTTCATACCATCACTAACTCTACCGTCTCGAAATTTAAATACTATCAGCTTTCTAGTTGGGCAAAAACCTTTACAGATCATGAAAAGGATACCGAAGAGCTGGAGAAAGAAATGTAGGCTTATTTGACCCCAAAAAAACTGTCCAAATTTAAAGGTGCCCAAATCAGGAAATGCCCGAAATGCGGAGAGGAGAGGACAGATGACATTCACATCTTTAAAGAGTGCCCATACCTTGACGGGTTTTGGTTTGAAGTGGGTAAGACCTTAAGCTCGATCCTACAACAGCAACTAACTGTAAGTACCAACCTTCTACTCTTTGGGATCGACAGCAATATAGGAGCGGGTAATCTAACAAAAGTGCAAGAAAACTTGGTTTTTGTTTTAATCCTCCTTGCAAGAAGGGAGATATATATTAAGTGGGTTGGCCCAGTACCCCCTAAGCTCGGGGAATGGATGAATTCAGTCTTGAAAATAAACAAACTAGATAGGAGGGGAAAGCATACCAATAGAAACAACTTCTGGGCACTATGGGAAAATCATTTTAACTCCAACGCTGTGGCCGAGACGGAATGATGATCCTATGATTAAGCGATGGTAACTTCTGTTGATCGGTATAATACTCATCGAGTAGTCATGGTGGTTAGCTCTCACCCACAAACGAAAAAACAGAAAAGTTATTTATGTGAGGGTTTCAAAAGGGACTCCTCTGCAAAAATCCTCCGTTTGGAAAACTCCCCACACACACTCGTATTTAGGGGCAGTGCTGGTACAGTCAATGCAGAGGCTGAACCCTGACATTTCCAGAAAACATAAAATCGCAATATGAGGATAAAAAAAATATATATATATATCAATGGCTACATTTGGATTTGTTCGTTTGGCTTTCCGGCTGTTACTTAGGTGCACCTCCCACTGGATGCTGTGGTGTTTTTGGAGATGACCTCTCTGGCCTCCGGTACCATAGTTGGTACCAAGCTTACCCCGACTAAATACTTGTTTACAAATTGAACAAATAACGTGGTTTTCCACCTTTTTGCTAATACTAAATAAGTCCCACACTGGGGAGTTGATATTTCTGGTGATGGTGGAGGTGCCACTTTCAATGCCAGATGAAGTGGAGGATGGGAGTGGCGGAATTTGACAATGTTGTGCACCACAACTTGAGGTAATGGAGGTCGAGCTGGATGGAGCTTCCTGCTGGCCCTTCTGAAGGGAAAATATAGAAGCTGTAGGTTGTGTTGGTATAGTAGTGACCTGTGTTGGTGGTGGTGGTACCAGTGCCACGCCGCCCACATCCTGCGCAGCATTTTGGGATAGGGTAAAAATGTCTGTCTACTGCATGCCCGCTGGGGCTGGAGTGACGACTGTGATGACTGGGTCGTCATCGTCAGACTCTTCATCAGCAGCAGAATACACCACTTCTACTTCTTCTTCATCATCACCCATAAGTGAAAGCCTTGCGGGAACCTTCCTTTTACCTAGCTTTGTCGGCTCATGGCGTGCCTCCCTCTCAGACTGAATTGGTGGGGGCCAATCAAGATCTAGATCTTCAGAAGGAAGGGGGCTTGAAGAAGAACTTGTACTAGCCCTCCTTTTCCATGCTGGGGATCTGGAAGACAATGGATCATCAGGAGTGGCTTGCTCGGCTGATACCTCCGCATGAATCTCGATTTCCTCATGTGCCGCTACTTCTGAAGGAACAAGCATTGTGGGCAGTTGTGCCTCTCCTTGTGCCTCTCCTTGCGCCGCTCCTTGCGCCTCTCCTTGCGCCTCTACTTGCTCCTCTACTTGCGCCTCTCCTTGCGCCTCTCCTTGCGCCTTTCCTTGCGCCTCTCCTTGTTGCACCTGTGGTTGTCGTTGCGGCTGTGGTTGAACACTCGTCAGATGAGTTACAGCCTGCGTTGATTGGATGCTACTTTGCGATGAGTCAACGCCAACATCACTGGTTGATGGTGAAAGAGCAATTAAAGTGGCTGCCTCTGCGGCACTCATGGGCTTGGGCCTAACTTTGCGTGGTGGCACGGAGACCAATGAAGCGGAGGTGCTGCTCCCAGTTTGGTCCCCGGCGGACACCGCTGCTGCAGGCGTAGGTTTTTTTCCCCAAAAAAAGTGGCGGGCTGTACACCAGTCTCCTTGGTAAGTGGCGCAACTTGCTTGTTCTGCTCCTTCTTACTGGCAGTGGCACTGCCAATTTCTTGGTAGAGGACCTACGGCCACCTTTCTTTGGGCCCATCTTCTTCAGATGTCCGAACAGCAGGTCGCAGTTGCACGAGTTGCAGAGTTGTCTGTGGCCACACATGACGTCATGTAACGTTGTGCACACACTGCAGCAGGACTTCTTCCTGGCACTACAACAAGTGATGATGATGAGGATGATTCCTGGTTCTCAGTCTTTGTGCACCTAAAAGCAAAGAAGCCAAAGGAACATCAGCTAAAATGTTGAATATGTCATGCTTCAATTAATACTATTGCAACTAGGCATGTATTATTATTAAGTTAACACAACACACCCAAAAACTGAAATACCCAAAATAAAAATTGCAATTCTAATAAAAAATGGATGTTTAAATTAATAGAAGAGAGACCACACAGAGAGAGCTGTTTCATGCACCCATTCATAACCCTAGGCCTACTGGCCCGCAAGTTTGCCGGCCTATGGCAAAAACTGCCCGGCCTCAATATATGCCCCCCCGACCCACATGGCTAGGCCCTAGACCAGGCCTCAAAATGGCCCCCACCTCAATGGCCAGGCCCGGGACCAGGCCCCAACAACACCCACAAAAATCAAAATACAGACAACAATCACCCCAATCCAATGCCATCCATGCAATAAATGATGTTTAAATTCAAGGGACAACACAGAAAGACTTTGTCCATGCACCACTGAGTACCCCTGGGCATAATGGATGAAAGCAAGGCAGACTGGGTGCAGACTTATGGCACAAAGCACACTGCCTGGCTTCAAAATGGCCCCTAGACCCCCACCCACATGGCCAGGCCCTGGACCAGCCCTCAAAATGGCCCCACCTACATGGCCAGGCCCTGCACCAGGCCCCAACAGCACCCCAAAAAATCAAAATACACACAAAAATCACCCCAATCCAATGCCATCCATGCAATAAATGATGTTTAAATTCAAGACACCACACAGAAAGACTTGGTCCATGCACCACTGACTACCCCTGAGCCTACTGGCTAGTGTGGCTTTAACACGCACCCCAAAATTAAAAAAAAACGTCCACATATAACAGTGAGCTATTCAATTCGATGCCATCCATGCCGTAAATGATATTTAAGTTCAACAAAACTCACAGAAACAGTGTTATCATGCACCCATGACTAACCCTGGGAAGTTTATACATTGTAGTTTGTTTGGGGCATTGCAACTGCAATGCCCCAAACAAATAACACCAACTTACTTGTAAAATCTCAAATCCAAAAGTGATCCAAACAAAAAGTCCTCAAATACAAATATCCAGCAACAGCCACAAAGAGTAATCCTTCCAGCTCCAGATCCAAATGAAAAGTGACCAGGACATGGACAAAGCACTGGGAGGAACCTGCTGGACAGGAACAGGAAGTTGGAGACTCTAGGGCACTTCCTTCCTCCTAACCCCCCAAAAATGGACTCCTTGCACAAAAAAAGTGCAGCCAAATGTCAACCTGAGGAGTTATTCTGATCCAAATCATCAGAGTCAGAAGGTTTATGCTGCCAGCGATATATTTCTTGTGCAGAATTGAATTTTTGCGACTTCGGGAAAGCGAGCTGTTCAAATCTCCCGACGGATGTCAGCTGCGCTTCGCATCTACGTATTCGCAATTGTTTACTCTTGCTATGCGTGATTGCGGGCCCTTATGACATATTCGCGTTTTCAAAGTCTCGCGGTGCAAGGTGGCAGGACTCCATGACGTACTCGCGGTCGAAAAGTCTTGCACGATCACGCAGCCAAATCCAAAATGGCAAAGCGCAGGCAAACCGGGAGGAAAACAACTTGGCGAACTCAGAAGCATGGTAAATCAATGCAGCGCGCGAGAGATTGTATTTTTGAAGCGCGACCAAGCAAAAAAAATTCGCCAACTAGCGAATTGCGGATTTTTGGGCAAATTTGCGTTATTCGTGGACCGCGAAATTGGCAAAAATCCGCAAATTCCGCGAGCGGAACGAATTTTCCGCCCATACTTAGTGGAGTGTTGGTAGAGGGGAGCAGGGTAAAATGTGGTGGGGTGGACTGTAGTGGCAAACAGTGTAATAGCATACTGTGGTGAAGAGTTTTGTAGAGTGGAGTGGCTTACAGTGGAATAGTGTAGAGTGTAGTATTGTAGAGTCGCTGCCTTGCGTTACTAAGTCCCAGGGAGGCATTCCATGGGTGGATCGTGGGTGTTCCCACTCATCCACCCATGGATTCTGCAGCATTCACAGATTTGCCAATATTGGTAGACCTGGGAAAACATCAGAATGCTATGTCTTTCCTCGAGAGGTGTAATGAGGAGAACTATCTTTCATTAGGCTTGTTTCTTCCTCTTTCTGCGTGTGTTGCATTACCTCCTCGTTAGTCTTCCTCGCCACATGACTAACAAAGTGAGCTTCAGCTCAACACGAGAACCATCCAAAGCAAAAAGTCAGCCTCCCATCTCTTCCCAATATGGCCGACTGATTACACCCTGACCTCTATAAGACGAGAGCCGGCCCAACCCTTCAGCCTGTTTTTTTAGTTCTGTGCAGACTCTCAGAGGCGAATTCAGGTAAGTGTGTTCCTGCTTTAGCAAGAAGCATGAGTCCCTGGGTGGAGACCCTGCTCTAGCGGACCCATGGCATGGGGATCCTCACCCCTTCCTGCCCCTGTTTCCACTTGCGTGGGGGCAGTTAGGCTCTGCTGTAGCGAGCCACAGGTTAATAGGGGGTGGCCGCAGGGGAATTGGACTCTGATTTCCCGTCTTGTCCCCTGCAGCCATGGAGGTTGTGGGGTGCGGTTGCATTTTTCCCCGTCTGAGGTTGACTGCATTTAGTCCTGCGCTGCAATGGGCCTCTAGCAGTAGTGTCAACCGGCCTCCAGATGAACTTGCAGCATTAGAATGCTCGCGGTGAGGGGACGTGTTTGTGCATGGACCTCGCGGATCCTGGCCTTTCCTCCTGAGTCAGCTTCTGGGACGGTGGCAGTTCTCTGCACCGTTCCGCACATCACTTCCCTCTATGACCACCCAAGCTTGCTGCATGGGCGGGTGGCGGCACTCCATTTCTCCCGCCCGGTCACGCTCAGCGGACCGTTCTGAGTTTTCCTTTACATGCCGTCCTCCTGTTGGCGGCAGAGCTCCTCCATTTTTGCGGCGGGGGTCTGTGGCATGGGGCCATCGGCAGCAGCCGTTCCTCGCTGGTCGGCCTCCAGGGGCGGGGCCTCGCTCCCCCGGCTTTGCTCGGGGCTATTTCCTTCAGGTGCGGCGGATCAAGCAGCCGGACTGTTTTTTTTGGCGGCTGCAATGGTGGGCCCACATTTACGTTGTTTTTTTGGGTCATGGTGGCCCTGTGTTCTGTAGGTTGCTCGTCCCCTTGAGTTTATGATTCTGGGCGACCCACTGCATTCTTCCTGGGCTAATGCTATACGTTTTGTTTCCTTCAGGTCAAGTTCGCGCTGTTTGGGGCTGGTAGTGGCTCCATACTTGTTTGCCGTGACAGCAACTCGCTTGTTTGAAGGTGCTAATGCTCAAAGGGAAGTTGTGTGCCTTTGGTGGCGCCAGCTCCCACAGGCCAGGGTTTCGTATCCTGCCATGCTGTAAACGTATCCCCAGGTGGTTCATTTTCAAACAGTATATTTATTTAAATAAAAATAAATAAATACATTAAATAATATTATATATGAATACTTTTTTTTTGTGAGGTCTGCACTGGGCGACCTTGTCACTGAGTGACTGGGTTCCCGTCTCGGTTCCAGCGCTCGACGTTCCAGGTCTTTGTGCACTTCACTTTTTCTCCCCGTGTTCCGCTGGGGAGGCCTGTGTTCTTGGGTCTCGGGCTCTTCTCTTGGCGTCACTCAGCGTTTCTTTGGTCTGTCCTGCCCTCACAGGCCAGGGTTAATATCCTTCCAATACTGTGTTGATTGTGGTCCTTTGGGTTGCTGTGGTCTTCTGTTTTCCAGGGTTTGATGCCGTGTTACGTGCACTTCTTGACACAGTGTTCGGCCCTTCCAGGCGGTCTGTCTTCCGTCCTGGCCCTTCGGCCTTGCCACCCTGTATGCACCTATTCTCGTCTGTTCTCAGACGTTAGGCATGGTCAGGGCTGGTTGGTTCCTGGATGGGACTCCGCCTGGGTTTCCCTGATGCTGTTGACATGGTGGTTCTCAGTTCCTCTTGTTGAGCTGTGTTTTTGCCATGTATGTGCTGGTTGTTCGTGCATTCTTGGGCCTTGGGCCCGGTGGGAAGTGTGTTTCCTTTTCCCATGCTTCACTTCCGGGTTTTGGTCCGGCGGTCCTACCTTCCTGTGTTCTCCTGTCGCCGTCTGCTCTCCATGGTGGTTCCTGGTCAGTCCTGGTTGGTGTGGTCTTAGGGGTTCCCGGGGATGTGGGTGCCTGCATGTTTGATGGGGGCGGTCCTCTGTTTGCCCCTGTTCTTTCATCTCGGGCTGCTTCCGTGGTCTCCGGGTTGGCTTTTGGGTTCTGCTCCTGTTGCAGTCCGGTTTTTCTTCCATGGACCGTGGCAGTGGTCTCCCCTCCTCCTCCTGATCCATAGCTCGGCAGGCGTCCCTTGCACCCTCTTCCTCGTTGTGTGTTTCAAGGGTCTCAGTGGGTGAAAATGGTGCGTGTTCACTTCTGCTTCCTCCTGAGGCCTCTGCGGATGCCAGTTTGCCAGTGGTGTGCAATGTTGTTTTCCTCACACGCTCCTGTGCACATGTTGTGGCTGGTGTGACCTGGGGGTGTTTTGCTGTTCCTCGCAAGAATGGCATGGTGTGCATATGTGTATGGTGGATTTAGACCCAGTTCTCTTGTACTGGAGTGTATGCATGTTGTTGTTCTGATTTCTGTCCATCTTCTGTGCTCTCCTTGCCACTGGTTTCCAGCATTCCTGACGGCATGGGTCTGCACCCTTACTGCGGTGCTGTTCTCAGCAACGTCCTCTGGCTGTGTGCCTGGCTCGTCCTTGGGATCTTCCCTTGGTCCTTCGGGGTCTGCTGGGTCCTCCGTTTGTGCCTCTTCTGTCATTGAATCCGGTATTCCTCACCTTCATGGTGGTTTTCCTAGTACGCCTTTGTCTCGGCTGGCCGCATGGGCGAGCTGGGGTCCTTCCATTGGTCTCCGCCCTTCTTGTGGTTGGTCTCCTGCCTTGGGTGGCTGTCCCCCTTCGTCTTGTTTTGTGTGGCCCCCTGGCTGGGTTGTCCTCCCTGGCGATGTCCTTCCATTGGGTGGGTTTTGGGCTCCTTGTGCCTGGGTGACTGGCGGTGCTTGCCCGATCTGTCCGTTGGGGGTCCTCCTTGTCTGGTTGGTCCCGGAGCTCTGTGCTCCCCTTCCCGGGGTTTGGCGACCTCTACACCTCTGGGCAGTGCTTGGGTCTGTGCTGGGTCGGTTGGTGCGTTTGTTGGCAGTTTCTCGTCTGCCTTCTGTTGGCCGTTTCCTGGCTTGTTTTTGCCCCTGCCTCGCAGGGGCTTCTTGTTGTTCTCCTGGGTGGTTTGTGCTCTGCCTCATTCCCTGTGGGGTTTGCCGGCTTGCCTCAGTCACTCTTTTCCGGTTTGTGTTGCTGGTTTTTCATGCCTTCTTGTCCGGGCTCCCTGCTTCACGCCTGGGCTTGTGGGCCTGGCCGGTATGTTTATCCTGTTGTTGGGGCAAGCCTGGGTGCTTCCCGATTCTGCTCCTGCGGATGGTGGCTCCGGGTTTGCTCTGTGGTCCTTGTTGGGCCTCTGTGGGCTCTGGCTCCCTAGGTTCTGGGGTTTTCATGTCCTGACACAGTGTTTTCTTACCCCTTGGGGCTCTTGGATCACTTTATGCTTGTGTTTTTCCAGGGCTGTTGTTTTTTGCGGTTCTCTTCCCCGGTCAGGGGCCGATGCTCCTTGTGCGGATTGGGTCCTGTTCTTCTTTTTCCCTGGTGGGTGTTCTGGGTCCTTCCTGCTCGTGTTTTCTCCCTGGGGGTGTTGGCTTTCTCAGGGCTCGTTCCGCCCAGCAATTCTGTCTTTCTTGCCTTTGGTGGGTTGCTGCCTGTGGCCTTCCCCCTGTGTTCCCTCCGGTTCCTGTCGGATATCCGTTTTTGGGCTGGGTCGCTCCTAGGTGTGGGTTTGAATCACTGGGGCCTGGTGTTTTTGTTGGCAGGCTCTTCCACATGGGTTTGTGTCCCGAGGTTTGTTGATTTTTGCCTCCTGAGTGCTCACCTCGGCGGCTCTTTTGTTGCATGTGGAATGTTGCGGGCAGTTTCCTTGTCTCCTGCGCTGGGCCGTCTTGCTCGTTTGTTCTGCAATCCCCTTCCTTCCGGGTTCATTATGCTTTCTTGTGCGTGGGTTCCCTGGTGGGTGTTAGCCTTCCTGTTTTGGGGCTTGGCCTTTGTCCTGGTCCTCTTGAGTGCCCTTGCTGTTAGTGTTGCTTTGCTGTGGTTTCCTGCGGCCCCCGATGTCTGTTTTGCCTTGCTCTTGGCCTGACTCTCTCGTTGCTGTCTCACTGCCTTCCTGGGATCTTTTGGGCAGCTGTGATCCGTGTCCCGCCTGCCTCTCCTTGCGGGTGGGGCTTGGGTGCCCTTTGTTTTTGTTGTTCGGGTGAGGTGCTGGTTTCGTTTCTGCACCTCCGTCCATTCTTACGGCTCCTGCCGATCTGAGTTCCCTCTGGTTCCTTTTGCTTCTGCCCCTGATTGCCACCAGATCTGGTGGTTTTTGTTTTCTTCTCCCCTCCGGTCTTTGGTTTGGGGGTGGTTGGAGACTCTCGCTGTTGGTAGTCCACTGTGTGTGTGGTTGGGCTTCGGTCGGTCTGTGTCTCTTGCTGCTGTGGCTTTTTTGTAGGGTTGCTGTGGTGGGGTTGCCCTCTGTTACTTCTGTTCCTATGGTACCCCGGTGGCTCATGGTCTGTTTGGGTTTTTGCTCCCCTCTTGCTTTGGGCTGTCCTTTGGGCGGTTTTGGCGTGTTTGGTCCTGCTTGCTGCTTTCTGTTTGAGGGCCTGTTTGCGGTTGCTTTTTGGCTCCGTGTGGTCTGGTGCCGTGCCTTCTCTGTCCTCCTTTGTTCTTTGGTTTGGGCAAGTTTTCTGTGGGCACTTCGTGTCTTTGGGGTACTGTTTCCGGCCCTTCTGATGTTTTTCTGTCCTGGGCTGGTCTTCCTGCTTGTGGTTGTCTCTCTCTAGGGTGGTTCTTCCACTCACTGACCTGTTTGATGTTGCCCTCTTCCGTGGGGGTCTCATCCTGGTCCATTGGTTTCTTGTGAGTTTCCATGAAGCCCCTTGGCTTTGGTATGTGCTCACTTTGTTAGTCATGTGGCGAGGAAGACTAACAAGGAGGTAATGCCCTGGCTTACTTAACGGTAATCTTCATTACTCCGAGTATAGTCTTCCTCGCCAGATGAGTTCCCATCCCTCCCTCCCTGTCTGGCTATCGGCTTCATGTTTCTGCTTGGTATTTTCAGGCTGAAGGGTTGGGCCGGCCCTCCCCTTATAGAGGTCAGCGTGTAATTGGTCGGCCATATTGGGAAGGGATGGGAGGATGACTTTTTGCTTTGGAGGGTTCTAGTGTGGAGCTGAAGCTCACTTTGTTAGTCATGTGGCGAGGAAGACTATACTCGGAGTAATGAAGATTACCGGTAAGTAACCGGGGGATTCCTGCTTGTCCCTTTCTCGCAGCACAGCAATGCGTCTTGCTACATGAGTGAAACAATGCCAAATATAGACCCCACGTGATTTTCCCCAGAATCGAAGGATGTTAAGCTGACTTCAAGACCGGAACCTGGTTCCACAGCTCCAAAGTCGATAGCTCCGCCATAAAGCCATATAATCTGTCATTTGACATGGCCATTTACAATGTGTAACACTGTTAATGAGCAGTGTGAAAGGTGATTAAACCATTTAGTTACATGTGCTTAGACTTTCTTGTGTAAAATATTTAAACAATTAGTGATCACAAGCAGTGGTTATACTGAAAATGTATTTCTTCATTTGCATGTATCGTTTGTTTTCAGGGCTTAATTATTTATTGATATTTTCTCTTTTCGTTTCTTAAAAATCAAATCAGTCACGTGGAAAGAATCAGAAGGATGCAACAGGGAGCTTTGGATAATGCAAGAACGTTGCAAACACTGGTTAGTTATATTTTATTTCTAAGATGTTTATTTAAAAATGTGTAGAGTAAATTTCAGTACAAAGTAATTTACTATGAGACAACGCATGATAGGCATTGTGGGCTCAAATTACAAAAATGTTCCCATGAGTAAGTGCAGTTCCTCTATAGTATGCTTGGCTCACATCTGAATTGAAGAGTTAACTAATTCATTGCGGAATGTGGTGTAATACAAAAAAAGGTTATAGCAAAATGTTTGCGAATCTGCTCGGATTATTATACTTTCAAAATGTGACTATATGAATTCATATTTGATGATCTTTGGTTACGTTCTATTTTTTTAGACTAAAAACAATGTGGGCCTCATTTATGAGGCCGTGCGTGAGTTTTGCGCTTCCGATGCGTCACTTTTTGTGACGCATCGGCGGCGTAAAACATGCCTCCTGATGCGCCCTATTTACAAAGTGATGCATCTAAGCAGATGCGTCACTTTGTAAACCCCTGCGCTACATTATACCTGCGTCAGGTATAATGTATGCAGAGGGGGCGTTCACCCGCAAAAAGCCTCGTAATAGTGACGCAGTGAAATCTATGAGATTTCACTGCGTCACTTTTAGGATGCTGTTGCGTCAAAATCTTGCGCCTGCCTCACAGCAGGCGTAAGACTGACGCAAGCCCTTTCACATGAGGCTTTCCCCATGTGAGAGGAAGCATTGCTGGAGTTGCGTCACTTTTGTGACACACTCCAGCAATGCGTCACTTTTGCGCCTACAGATACATCAGAAATACTGACGTATCTGTAACTCCTTGCGACATGATGCGTCATATTATAAATATGACGCATCAATCATGTCGCAGGGAGAGCGCAGTGAAAAGTGACGCATCGCTGTTTTCAGGCAGCGATGCGTCACTTTTCATAAATGAGGCCCCCGTGTGTCTTTGGGGCATGGTTACAGTCGTTTAGAACGTTTACTAACTCACAGAACGATCTCACTAGGCACAATTATAGTCTATTTTATGTAAGTATATTTGTACTACTAAGTGAGGCTTTCTGTAAGGAAGATTCCTTTCCAAAGTTTTTCCCTTCCATTCTTTTCTTCGGAGGGGAAAAGACAGCAAAATCCATTTTCTGAAAAGTCACTTTTACTCGGAAGCAAGGAGACCTCACATGTAAAACCTTAATCTTAGCCCCAAAAACAAAAATGCTCTGTCAGATTTCTAACGATAAACATTAACTCGTATCCCAACCCCACTCCCCTTTCCCCCACCCCCCCAAGCAGGCTAGGATTACCACAGAGCCTGCTCTGTAGTGTCTGCGTTGCAGGGAATAATTGTTTACGTGCAGGAAGGGACACCTTCCTGCACATAAGCATTCTTTAAAACAAATTTGATCTTTCTATGTCTACTGCAGAATGCAGCACAAAAAGAAAGATAAAAAATGAGGAGAAATAAAAGTATTTCTACTCGTGCACCAATCTAACACATGCTATTTAGTGCATTAGTTTCTGGCGCTACCTCAGATCTACAGACCTGGGGCAGCTTCAAAAAGCAATAGGTGTGGATGTGGAATGCCCACAGAACACCCATTGCACGCCCCTTTCACGCAGATACCTGCGTGAAAGGGGGCATTATTTACAAAGCCTCATTAAACCACAGAAAATGGTTTAACACAGCTTTGTAAATATGGAGCAGGGCTTCGCGCCACTGTAACATCAGAAAAAGTGATGTTCGGGTGGTGCAATGCCCTTGTGAATATGCCCCCATGTATCTGGGATACCTTTACATAGGAACTCTGCTGGCTGCAAATTAATTATATATTTTATTGCATCAGCTACATAGTTTCGGTTAGAATTCACGGCCCCGAATTCACCTGAAGGGGTCCTCACTAGCTAACCAAATCAATATGTTTCACCAGATTTCTCTCATTTATGCGCAAGTATATTTGCCATGGATATTCAACACTATACACCTCTGAGCATGTCCCTCAAAATCAATCAATCTGATTTCTGCCTGCACTTCAGCACCAAAATTGCTGTTTTTAATGGCATCAAAACCATCCAGGATAAAGGAGGCTCAGCAGCGGTGGGCCTCCTTGACGTTTCCTCAGTGTGTCTGATATGGTCTCCCATTCCATTTTTACCCATTGCCTATATGAATGCGACATCTGTCATTCAGCATTAAAATAGCTAGCTTTTTTCTCATGGACTAATCCCATCCCATATTTGTATCCCCTTTTCAATCTCCTTCCAACTCAGTCTATTGTCTCTCTGGACTCCTCTTTCAGTCAAATGCTTTTTAATGTCAATGTCACTTCATTGGCTTCTGTATTTCGGACCTTTAGAATTAATATCATATCCTACACCAACAAAACCCACACCATAATTTTCTTTTCACATAATTACACTGATACAAAGGAACAGTTCTTAACTTTCATGTCAGCTGTGGCTGTCTGGATAAGAACTAACGGCCACATGCATCATTGTTGCCGTTTGCGATTTCTTCATTGCGAAAATTAAGGAATCGCAATTAAGAAATCGCAAACGGCTATGCATCAAGAAATAGCAATTTTTTTTGCGATTTCTTAAATTCTCTTAATTGCGATTCACAATTTGCGAATCGCAATTAAGGAATCCCTTCCCATTGATTCCTATGGGCCTAGAGGCCCATAGGAATGAATGGGAAGCCATTCTCATTTTTCGAATAGCAATTAAGGAATCGCAAAATGAGAATGCTATTTCAAGGGTGCAGGGGAAAGTCCAAAGGACCCCCGCTGCACCCCTGAAATTTAACCTTAAGAACATTTTTCACACACACATGCCCTAAGGGCATGTGTGTGTGTAAAATGAAACTTTGAAAAATGCACTTTGGTGCATTTTTCAAAGTTTTCGCAAATTACCATGAAGGTGAACTTCATGGAATTTTACCTCTCCCTATTTGCGAATTCGCAATTTCTAAAGTGTGATGCATGCAATTGCATTTTAAGAAATCGTAACATAATTGCGATTCCTTAAATTGCGAAAAAAGAAAAAAACATGATGCATCCCAAAAAAGGAAATTGCATTCGCAAACGGACGAATTTTGCGATTCGCACCGTTTGCGAATGCAATTTACCTTGATGCATGTGGCCGTTACTGTTAAAATTAAACTGCTACAAAATCAGCCACACCTCCTCTGCTAAGATGGAGGAGCGTCACCCCACTGCTCTCAGAGCAGTGAAAAAAGGAAAATAAAATGATAATAACAGCGATAATATACTTTATGTTTCGTACTGGCTATGGAGCTATGTTAGGGCGACGAGGCTGGGGTCACAGGGAAGACGACTGGTTTGCCTACCATAAGAGCGCATGACAATTTGGCCAGGTGTCTTGGTCTGGCTAGTCAGAAGTGGTGGCCATAATCAGTTATGCGTTTTTGAAAATAAAAAATTATCCTTCCCCTTCCGTAACAGCCACCACTGTACAAAACACAAAATCTCTTTTTTGGCTGTCATCTCTCCTACTCAGCAAATTGGTTGACTGCCGGCCTAGGCCCTCTTACCACCCTTGCCATCCTTTCTAAGAATTAAGGTTTCTATTTTGATTCTGACTTGTCTTTCAGTACTTGCATTGTCTCGTCTTGCTTCCTGGTCCTGAGAATACTTAAGGAAGTCTTCCCATTTCTTCCAGTCTTCTTACATAAATCAGTTATCCAGACACATATCACCTCAAGACTAGACTATGTACCTTGGCCTCTCAGAATGTCTGCTGTACAGACTTCAGGTCTTCTGAAAAGCTGCAGTCCATTTACTTCTCAACTCCCACCTAACCAGTCAGTGCCTTTCAAAGCACTGTGTCTCAATTACAAAGCTTACAACTAAAGTGGCCTAAGATGCCCCACTTGGAGGCTTAAGCCTTACATTACAACTCGCCGTATACCGATCCGACCCTGCCCTTCTTCTTCACCCTTTGGTAAAGAAAAAGTCGCTTTGGTGGCCGCTCTCTTTTTAGCTAACAAATAAGGAAACTAATTACCCCTCACTTAAGCACAGTGGCGGCTCGCATGGCTCGCAAGTGGCAGGGTGGGAGGCTTGAGTTGGTTGCCTGGGGGGGTCATGCTTATAGACTAAAAACATAAAAAAAATTAAAATAACCGTACCTTTGCGCCGGGTCCCTTGTCTCTGCTCCTGCTCTCCTCGTGGAACTTGAGGAGCAGTAAGCAGGCCCCACTGATCAATCACAACGCTGCAGTGCAGCGTTGTTATTGGTAAGCACCCAGGCTCCTCTGATCAATCACAACACTGCAGTGCAGCTTTGTGATTGGTTGGGCGTCCTGGTTCGACTCACAACCAGGGGAATGGGGGCCTGGGCTTGTTCCCCTTGCAAGCTGTAATGTGGCCTGCATGGAGAACGGGCAAAGTGCGCATGACTGGTTTGGGTGGCCAGAGAGGGCCGACCAAACAGTAATTGTGCATTTAGGAGTGGACAAACCACTACTCCTCTGCCCTGCTCAGAGAGCAGAGCAGCCACACCCACAAACCCGCCTGCCCGCAAGCCAGCACGAAGCATAAGATGATAATAACTTAAAGTTATTATCATTTTATGTTTCTTCTTCGCACTGCTTTAAAGCAGTGGGCGATGCTCCTCCGCTATAGAGGAGGAGCCACCACTGCTTAAGCAACTTAACACATGGCTTCTTCAGCAGTGCTAATCCTTCCTGTTCCATTCCCATGATATTTGCTCCTTTTTTAATGCAGGACGTCAATTCAAGTAGCAGAGCACTCTATCATTTTCATTCATACATTCAGTGTTTTTTCTGCTAAATTAATAAAATAAATAAACATATCTATGCCATGGATAGTCAGAAGCTGGACAGTGTTAATGCTCATAGTACACTGCTTTGTTTTCCAGAAGAAGCCCTAATTTTGTGTGTTTTTACTTGATCACTTCCAATACAGTTTGTCTTTTTTTCACTTTTATTTATTTTTTTGTATTTATATTTCAGTGAGTTGGGTGTGCTGATTGTGTTTATTTGATGGGATTTTGTTGGCTTCATTAAATAGGACAATACCCCTAACAAAAGCCTTAAGGAGAATGGTCCATTGGTTAGTTAATCAAAAATATTCTAAATGGCAAGAACTTCCACAAGTGGATTGTCGAAATAAATGAGTCCAGAAAATGTAGTCCAACTACTCTCAAAGTCATTATTATCCTACTAGAGGTATGGGCGTTTAACATGGATCCTCAGCGCGAATCCTACACACCATGGATGATTCTATGACCCCCTAATAGAAGTGTTGGCATACTTTAACAAACAGGAGGCAGGTTTCCAAACTCCAATAAAAAAGTAATGCATCGCAAATTAAAGTTGATGTCAGCCAGTGCTACTGCCTGAAACATCTAATTCGTTGTCAATTAAGGAAACAGGTTTACAGTACCAATTTTCTGTTAGAGCAGTACAAATTTACGACACGTTCCGTTTGATTATTTGGTTTCTCCTTGTGCAAATTACCTATTACAACTAAACTCATTATATTTTGTATCTCTTTAAGCCTGCATTTCCAGAAATGCCACCTGTTGTAGAAGAGGCAGGTGGTTCTAACGAAGAGGAATGTGAAGAGATGTAAGTAATCACTTTGTCATAAATTGTTATTATTTTATCTTTTGATTTGTATTTTGATGACAGGGTATTCACTTAGATCCAATATTATCTTAGTCTTATCTGACAAATTGTCTGCTACGCAAAGGGTTAAGTGCCGAATCTCCAGTCATCCAAACTTAGAGATCTATTTAGAATTAGATACACCTCATTCACCAAGATTTGGTCGAATGTATTCATAGCTATGGGCTGCATGTATGAAACATATTTTTCTTTTGCAAACAGACCAATTATGTGAATCAGGCCATTTGCGACTACCAAAATTGTGATTTACAAAACCCAATTTGCAATTCAGTAACTACTTATTGAAAAGCAAATTTGGGGTTTGTGATTTCGTATTTGGAAGGGGCGTAGTGAAGGGTGTCCCTTACTAATACCTAATTGCAAAGATATGTAAACATGTTTTGCAACCAAAATATGGTCACAAAACATCTGCTTTTTACTGCCAATTGAGCTAGTGGTAATCCATTCGCAAATAGGAATGGGTCTCCAAAGTACCATTTCACCTTCAAAAATGATTGAAAAAAAATTGTTTATGAGCAGATAGTGGTCCGAGACACATCCTGTTTATTTTTTAGGAAATTGAGTTGTGTTAAAGAAATGATTGCTTTATGTAAAAGCAATCACAAACATGGTGGTCTGCTTACCCCAGCAGGCCACTAGCCCTGTGATTGCAGTGAATTGCAGCGGGTCTCAAATTGTAACCTACCTCATTGATATTCATGAGGTAGGTCTATTTGTGGCCCACTACAACTCTCTTATGAAACGAAAAAGAGTTTAAAACCTGGGGAATGGTGATTTCCTTATTGCGATTTGCAAAATATTGCAATTAGGAAATCGCTATTCCTGACCTTCATACATCTAGACTTATATTCTCTAAATAGGGTGGACGTGACAACTGCTGTTTTTTGCTGGATTTCCCATCAAACTTTAAATAGCCCTCTAAATTTATAACACAAATGGATCTTGTCAAGCACTACTTGTTGGAAGGGAACGTAATGAAAGGTTTAACACATTTAGTCAACAATATGAAGCTATATACAATGGGACAATTATACGCATATGGATTAAAACATCCATTCAACAGTTATGTACCAAAGAACTGTCTCTTTTAAAAGCAATGATATATTTTTGTTGTAGGATAAGAGTAAGGAGCCACCTTGATCCCGTCTGAATATGGGAGCTTGATACAATTTTTTCCCCACTCTGCCACACTTCCATAATAATCTGGGACAAAAATGATCAATCCTTATCCCCTGAGTGTGAATTTCCCTTGTCTTGGGTTCTGGCGTCTTTCAGCCATTCTTTATATCAAGGGAACCAATTCTTGACTCTTTGCAGCATAGCTCATTAATGTAGGCTCTGTTAAAGCCACATTTGTAAGCCCACTGACCTGTTCATGTAACTGCTCTCCCCATGCAGTTCCACCACTAAGTGCTGCCCCCTGACCTCTCTGTTGCAGGGTGTTCGAGACCCTCCTCCACCCGCAGGCTCCTGCCTGTGCCTCATCCCTGGTGGTCCCAGATGGGTCAGTGGGAGCGCACTCTGCTCTTCAGCTGTTCTGCCTCTGTCTCTCTTTGCTTCTTTCCTTTTGTGCCCTCTTTTTCTTTTCCTTGTTGTGCCTGTGTTCTGTCACTTTTCACTTTTTCACTACTCACTCTCCTCACTAGTCTCACTCTTTCCTTTGTTTTCTCCCACCGCTGCAGCTCCTCCCCCTCTAGTGTGTCCTACCTGCCTCTCAGCTGATCTGCCCTCCTCCTGATCCCTACGTAATGACGGCTGCTGCGTGGCTGCGTGGCTGCGTGCAGCCAAAGGCAAGCCACAGGCAAATCCATCCGTGACGGACCACGACCAGTGCCAGGGACCCTGCTCCTCTGACCCACCACCACTACATCTCCAGCACCCTCATACTCTCAAACCTGGATGCAACAACAACTACCATCTCTCGACACTGAACAACACCCAGAGTCCTCTCATCAACACTCACAAACCAGTCAATTGCATCCTCAATGTATGTTCCCTATACAAGCAGGTCATAGAAATCTGGGACTTCCTCAACATCTACTTACCCAACGTTGCCTTACTCACAGAAACCTGGACAAAGGCAAATTCTGCACACGACATCGCCACCGCCATTCCTGATGGATACAAGATCTTGTGCAAGGACCGCCCCATCCCTCCAGGAGGATACATCGCCGTCGTTCACAAAAGCACCCTCCACATGACCACCCTCCCGTATGACAGAATGACCCTCATGGAGCACCTCCACTTCCAGATCCAGACCAACCCCCAAACAACTCTTCATGCAACCCACATCTACAGGCCACCCGGCCCCTGCGATCCCTTTACCAACGCCATCACCGATTTCATCTCGCCTCATGCCCTCCCATCCAGAGACTACATCCTACTCGAAGACCTAAACTTCCACCTGACTAACCACGATGACTCAAACACCACCTCCCTCCTAGAGAACCTCACCAACATAGAAATGAAACAATAAGTCTCCACCTCCATGCACACAGCAGGACACACACTCTACCCTGTCTTCACTGGAGGAAACAGTGTCTCCTACAGCCATACCACAGAACTCCTCTGAACAAATCACCACTCATCCACATCTCCTTCAGAAAACCCACCGTACACAAGCACGCCCACCAACTCCTACCCAAGATCAGCTCACCTCTGCCCTCGTCAGCACCCCACCACCGACTACATAAGACACAAACACTGCAACCTCCACCACTGGATCACGAAGTCCGCCGACACACTCGCCCCCTCAAGAAAACCACAGAAAGCCACAACTAGAAAGCAACCTGGTTCACCCCTGCACTCCAAGAATCCAGACAATCCCGCAGATAGCTAAAAAATACATGGAGGAACAACAAAATCCCAGAAACATGTGCTGCCTACAAAGCAGAGAACTCAGCTCACCACCAACTCATCAAATCCACAAGGAAGAAATCCCTCCAAGACTGAATCCTCCTCAACACACACATCATCAAAGAACTCTTCTCCATCATGAAGGAGTTTGCTAAACCATACAGTGAAACAACAGATGTCCCACCCTCCCAAGGCCTCTGCAACATACTTAGCACCTTCTTACACCACAAGATCAAGATGATCTACAACAACTTTGACAACCAAGACCACCTTGCGGCTCTAGCTCCCCACTCATGCAACACCACCCAACAGACCCTGCTCAAATGGATCCTGCTCATGTCAGAAAACACCTTGAAAAGCATCCACTCTGGGACACCATCAAACTCCTGCCCAGGCCACATCTTCCACAGAGCTGGCTCAGCCCTCACACCCGAACTATGTTGGATGATTAACTGCTCCTTCGAGAACGCCACCTTTCCTGACAACTGGAAACACGCTGAAGTCAACCCCTCCTGAAAATACCCTCCACGGACCCGACAGACCTCATGAACTTCAGGCCCTTCCCCCTGCTTCCCTTTGCAGGCAAGGTCTTCGAACAGGCCATCAACACCCAGCAAGCAAACTTCATTCAAGCTAAAAATATTGTGGACATCTCCCAATCTGGATTCCGAAGCAATCAAAGCACCGAGACTGCCCTACTCGACACCACCGATTACATCCGCTCCCTCCTTGACCAGGGCGAAACGGCAGCCCTCATCCTTCTGAGCCTCTTGGCTGCATTCGACACCATCTCCCACCGCACCCTAGCTACCAGCCTCCACAAAGCCGGCATCAGCGTCAAGGACTTCGACTGGATCAGCTCCTTCCTCACCGGCAGAACTCAGTGGGTCAGACTCCCTCCCTAACTCTCGGAACTGACAGAGACCAACTGTGGAGCTCCCCAGAGCTCCTCCCCCAGACCCACCCTCTTCAACATCTGCATGGCCCTTCACGCAACCATTGTCAAGAACCACAGGCTCAACATCATCTCATATGCAGACGACACCCAGCTGATGCTCTCCCTCACCAACGAACCCAACATCACCAGACACAACTTCCATGAAGGGATGAAAGCCATCGCCGTCTGGATGAACAACAGCTGCCTGAAACTCAACTCAGAAAAGACAGAAGTCCTCATCAGTGGCTCCACCCCCTCCACATGGAATGACTCCAGGTGGCCCTCTGCCCTCAGAAATCCCCCCATCCTGATGGACCATGCACAGAACCTCTGCATCATACTAGACTCATCACTCACAATACACTGCAAGATCAACTCCATCTCCTCGACCTGCTTCAACACCCACCGCATGGTTGGAAAGACCTTCAGATGAACCCGAACCGAATCCAGAAAAACTGTCACGCACACACACATCAGCAGCAGACTGGACTAAGGCAACACTCTCTATGCCAGAATCATCAAGAAACTCATTTGCAAACTCCAGACTGTCCAGAACGCCCCAGCCAGACTAACCCTTAACATCCCCCTTCGCAGTCACATGACCCAACACCTTTGCGATCTCCACTGGCTTCCAGTCTAAAGAAAAAATAACCTGCAAACTCCTCACCCACGCATACAAAGCCCTTCACAACACGTAACCTGCATAGCTGAACAGCCACCTCCTTCCACGCACCCAAAAATACATCTCCGATCACCCCAGCGCTCACTGGCCACCGTCCCATGTACCAGAAAGACTACAGTAGAAAGAAAGTCCTTCTCCTACTTCTCAGCCAAAGCCTGGACCACCCATCCCCTCCGACAATCTCCCACATTGCCCTTGTTCACGAAGGACTTCAAGACCTGGCTTTTTGGGTGACCCTAGCACTCAACAGAGCAAGACCCCATTCCCCCTAGGTCATTGAGACCCTCACAGGTGAGTAGTTGCGCTTTACCAACCCTGATTGATTGATTGATTGACTGAATAAGATAATTCCCACCTGAATGTTAGCATTCTGTGTTGTGTGTGGCAGAATATCTTCGACACCAAAAGCACTGCTCTTGGCACCTCCTTTCTTCTGGCGATGCTGAACAAGGTCCTGGCTGCACAAGGATGTGTTCCGCTGGGCATCCCAGGCTGTAGAGACTTGCAATATGGGGTAGTTCTAATTTCAAAATATTTTATTGAAATTTATAAGCAGGTAATAGTAAAGACAATACAAAAAATATTACCATACGGCGAAAATACCTAAAACACCTCGTACCTCTAAAAAGAGAAAACTGATGAGAAATGTGTCCATTGATAAATAAACGAGCAGTAGGAGCAGAATATAAAGCAGAAACCACACATATAAAAGAATCTCCAAATTAAAAAAAGGATAATGTATGAAATAAAAATTGCAATTGAATCTTATCAAAAGCTTTCTCAGCATCTAAGGCTAGAATACCGGAGGGGGATGATAAAGTAGAACTTTGCTCAATAACATGAAGTAAAGTTCTGGTGTTATTAGCAGAAAATCTATTTTTCATAAAACCAGATTGATTGGGATAGATAACTGAATCTAAAATAGGTCCTAATCTAGTAGCGAGTATTTTTGCATATAATTTACAGTCTTGATTAATCAAAGATATAGGGCGGTAGTTAGAGACAAGAGTGGAATCTTTATCAGGCTTTGGAAGTACAATTATTAAAGCTTCCGTGAATGAACCAGAAGTCGTACCTGTGGACCCAAAAAAAGTGAAAAGTTGAAATAAAAAGGTAACAAGTGTAGTTGAAATCCTTTATAAAATTCTGCTGGTATCCCATCTGGACCAGGAGACTTGTTTTTTTAAAGGATTTAATGGCTAATAAAATGTCATCTTTAGTGATGGGAGAGTCAAGACTATTTTTAACAGATTGGGAAACCTTGGGTAAATAACAGGAAGATAAAAATGAGTCAATTAAAGATACATCATGAAAATCAGGTTTGTTATATAATGTAGAATAAAACTTCAAAAATTCATTAATAATATTATTTTGAGAAAAAGCCATTTTTCCATGAGAACTTTGAATAGAATAGATTTGAGTTTTGTCCTTTATTATGCGTAAGTAATTAGCTAAAAGTCGGCCAGATCGATTGGTGTTAAAACTAAATCTGGCTTTAGCATTAGAAATTTGAATGCCTGCTCTCTTACTAAGAATGGAGTTAAATTCATATCGTAATTTTTGAAGCGTAAACCTATATTGGGGATCATTAGAAGTTATAAAGAGTCTTTCAGTTGTCGCAATTTGTTTTTGTAGTTCTGTAATGGATGCATTGAAGGTTTTGTTTTCATGTGCCATAATGGAAATTGTAGCCCCCTAATATAAGATTTAAATGCATCCCATCTGTTAATTAAAGAGGTAGAACCTTCTTGATTAAATAAAAAATACTCTTTTATGGCTGATAAAAGTTTTGGTTTGTTCTTTTCATTTAATACAATACCAGTGTTCATTCTCCACCTAGATTGTTTAGTATATGTTAATTCTAAATTTAAAAGTAATGAAACCGAGGCGTGGTCAGATATATCAATGTTACCAATTCGAGGATCTGTAACAGAATTAATTAAGTGTCTAGAAATTAATAAACAATCAATTCGGGAATGGGAGTTATGAGGGTTGGAGAAAAAAGTTAAACTTTTTTCTGTGGGGAAATGTAATCTCCACATATCTACTAATTTAGTAGTTTGAAGAAAAGCTTTGAATGCGAAATACACTTTAGAAGGGTGAAATTTAGTACGAGAAAGTCTATCCAATAAAGGATCAGAAATTATATTAAAATCCCCTACAACAATTAAAGGAACATTTCCAACCTTTAGGACCTCTGTAGCAAGAGTGGACCAGAATGTAGGAATATCTGCAGTAGGACCGTAAACATTTAATAAGAATAAGAGTGTATCATGAACTTTAATTTTTGCTAATATATATCTACCATCAGGATCAAAGTGTTTAATTCATAAATGCCATATGCACACACTTGAAATGTTTTTTAATAGTTCATTCCCAATCATAGAGACAAAATATGAATATGCCAAAAACAACAGTAATAAACAAAATGTGTAGGTTCTTGTTGCTGTAGTTATTGTAGATTTATTTTCATTTTTTTTAATTGGTTTCACAACCAGCCGACACGTGTTTTGGCACGTTTTGAACAGTTTGTTTGCGACTCCTCAGGGCTGGGAAAGAGATAAAATATATATAGTGGAACATCTGACATGATGTTTTACATATGGTGTGTTGGCTCAGCATCCATTCGTGTCTTTGGACAAAAACATAAGTGTCACCCGGTTGGAACGGATATCGGGTGAGGTACTACGATTTGTATCTAGTGGAAACACTTTGGTGAATCCCTCATCTGTTCCCTCATGCGCAGATGTCATTCGGCGGAACAGTGGAAGAGGAGCACCTATATTAACTGCTGATGCACCTGAGTGTAGATGCACCACCAGGTGTGCAGCGAAGTGCATAAACGTGACGTACACATCATACGTTTCTATGGTGCCTATTAGTGCTCGTGCTATGTAAGAGAAAATATGTTTTTTAGAGCCATACCTGTGGTGTGTGAACCGAGAGATAAAAGGTCTGTAGGTAAGAAAAATACGAAAGAAAAGGAGACAAGGGTCAAGAATGAAACAAAGAGGGGTTGAAAAAAGCAAGAACAGAGACAAAATGAGTGCCACAGAGGATCGTCCAAGGGACTGCATGAGTGTTTAAAACGGCTCACTGCTCCACCGGTGATAATTCCGTCCCGGCGGGGCCTGTGACCAGTTAGGAAAAGTCTCTTGTAATGAGGTTGCTGTGGGGTAAACAGCAGAGAGCACAAGGCATGGTTTAAGTGAAGATTATTTAAATGTTCAAAATGGCATTGTTCGAGTGATGAGCTAGATAGTTACCTGAAAAGACGTACCCTTTGTTGCTTTAGGTTCTACGTTTATTGTTCACGATGAGGTGATACAGCGAGGGTGAATGATATCAGCGGTGACTCAGAGTGGAGTTCGCACTGAAAGGAAGGGAATGTTACTATATAAGTATACACTCCCGAGAAGTGTGGTAGTGCATCAATATAAAGGTGGACTGCCTAATACAGTAGAACTCTACTTTCGCTGAAAATAATAGTTAAAAGCTAGTTGTAAATACCTATTTTGTTGAGTCTTTACGTGGTGAGCCCGGGATAAGTGGCTGCTTGTCCCACAGGTGGCGGATAACCATCAGTGGTTGCGTGTCCTGTAACAAGACACACTCATGAGGATCGTGGTTCCTAATTGCTATAAAGCAAAAGAGATCTTAAAAGGACGGTAAAGTGATTTATTGAAACACCGAGTGGGGACTTACTTGGTATGTTGGGTTATCTCCAAACGACCTTCCCGGGTCGCCGTGTTCCAAATACTGGACACGTGACCGGAAGAGGAAGAAACTTGAGTAATAAAGGGTACGCCTCTAGCTGAAAAACTAGAACGCTGCCCTCGGGAACGAACGATAGAAACCTCTTTTGTTTCTGTTGTTCATGGGAGCACTGACAAACATGGGAGAAAGCAAGATCCTACCGAGAGTTTACGAGTAGAGCTGGTTGAGGCACTTGCTAAAACAAAGGGAAAGATAAATGTAAAAAGGCAGAAGTAAAAGTTCAAGTTAAAGGTGCATATAAATCCTATCATTAACCGTGCAGGAGACTTGAAAGGTACTTAGTAAAATGCAGCACCCATATTGTGAATTAACCGAGACAGTGTGTTTCTGTCTCGGGGTACATATGAAAAAAATGCATTGCGAAAAACACGTGTGTGTTACGTCACAACTCGTGTTTGGAGCGTCATAAATCAAGTGTGCACTTTTGTAATGCATTACAGACAACAATGGCAGTACGTTCGGAAAGAGTACGTCCATATTAAACACTACATCAACATATACTGTCCGTAGCCTTACAAAGCATTACATGTACGCGTGCGTAATTCTGTCCAATAATAATGACTGCAGTCAAATACCACAATGTGCCATTATTTGACACCTCATGAGCACATAAACTCTCTTGTATATGGGACATTACATAGTTATGAACAAGAGTCAATCATATAACCTAATGGACCAAAGGTTCATTAAACTGTGTGAGAAAAAAGCGTTTATGTTACATTCATTGATTCACAGCTTAAAGTTGTATTAGGATTCAAAAAAGACAAAACATGGTGTGTGGCGCAGTACAAAGGAGCACGTCTACAGTTATCCAGTACAGAACGGTGATGAAGCATAATGATGGTGTTAATAGTAGATTCATAGTTATATTGTTGGTCATGCTTCAATCCCCCCAAAAATATTGAAATTTGTGATCATAATTGAGACCCTGTTCAACAGACCGCATGCGCATTATCCACATTGCTTCCTTGTGTCGTAGGTTTAGTTCTCAGTTGCCTACCCTAACGCTGTTTGCGACTGTCTCAATCCCAAACAAACAAACCCCAATGTCATCTTCCTGAGAGTAAAACCAAAGGAGGTGATGGACGGAGCGTTGACAATACAAACACTCACCCCCAGTCAACTGATCTGGGTTTAATCCATCACCGTTCTTTAGCTCAATCCGCCACCCCAGTTCGGACATGGTCATATGCAAATCAGTCTGACCCTGTGCCTCATGGGAACAGTCCAGCCCGAACTGCCACGCCATGTCTTCCCTGGACCAGAATCAAGCTTCCCAGGACCGGTTTCTGGCATTGCAGCCGTCTTCAGCCGGGCTTGCTTGACTCCAGTGGCAAAGTGCGCAAGGGATTCACGTCTGAGCATACCCTGCCAGCTTAGGGCGAACAAAGAAAAACTAAAGGTGGTGATGGACGGAGCGTTGACAATACAAACACTCACACCCCGTCTCCTGATCTGGGTTTAATCCATCACCGTTCTTTAGTTCACTCCGCCACCCCAGTTCAGACATGGCCATATGCTAATCAGTCTGACCCTGTGCCTCATGGGAACAGTCCAGCCCGAACTGCCAAGCCATGTCTTCCCTGGACCAGAAATAAACTTCCCAGGACCGGTTTCTGGCATTACAACCGTCTTCAGCCGGGCTTGCTTGACTCCAGTGGCAAAGTGAGCAAGGGACTCACGTCTGAGCATATGCTGCCAACTTAGGACGAACAAAGAAAAACCAAAGGTGGTGATGGACGGAGCATTGACAATACAAACACTCACCCCCAGTCAACTGATCTGGGTTTAATCCATCACCGTTCTTTAGCTCACTCCGCCACCCCAGTTCAGACATGGCCATATGAAAATCAGTCTGACCCTGTGCCTCATGGGAACAGTCCAGCCCAAACTGCCAAGCCATGTCTTCCCTGGACCAGAATCAAGCTTCCCAGGACCGGTTTCTGGCATTACAGCCGTCTTCAGCCGGGCTTGCTTGACTCCAGTGGCAGAGTGAGCAAGCGACTCACGTCTGAGCATACCCTGCCAACTTAGGGCGAACAAAGATAAACCAAAGGTGGTGATGGACGGAGCGTTAACAATACAAACACTCACACCCAGTCAACTGATCTGGGTTTAATCCATCACCGTTCTTTAGCTCACTCCGCCACCCCAGTTCAGACATGGCCAAATGCAAATCAGTCTGACCCTGTGCCTCATGGGACACGGCCTAGCCCGAACACCCAAGCCATGTCTTCCCTGGACCGGAATCAAGCTTCCCAGGACCGGTTTCTGGTATTACAGCCGTCTTCAGCCGGGCTTGCTTGACTCCAGTGGCAAAGTGAGCAAGGGACTCATGTCTGAGCATACCCTGCCAACTTAGGGCGAACAAAGAAAAACCAAAGGTGGTGATGGACTGAGCGTTGACAATACAAACACTCACCCCCAGTCAACTGATCTGGGTTTAATCCATCACCGTTCTTTAGCTCACTCCGCCACCCCAGTTCAGACATGGCCATATGCAAATCAGTCTGACCCTGAGCCTCATGGGAACAGTCAAGCCCCAACTTCCAAGCCATGTCTTCCCTGGACCGGAATCAAGCTTCCCAGGACCGGTTTCTGGCATTACAGCCGTCTTTAGCCGGGCTTGCTTGACTCCAGTGGCAAAGTGAGCAAGAGACTCACGTCTGAGCATACCCTGCCAACTTAGGGCGAGCAAAGAAAAACCAAAGCTGGTGACGGACGGAGCGTTGACAATACAAACACTCACCCCCAGTTAACTGATCTGGGTTTAATCCATCACCGTTCTTTAGCTCACTCCGCCACCCCAGTTCAGACATGACCATATGCAAATCAGTCTGACCCTGTGCCACATGGGAACAGTCCAGCCCGAACACCCAAGCCATGTCTTCCCTGGACCAGAATCAAGCTTCCCAGGACCGGTTTCTGGCATTACAGCCGTCTTTAGCCGGGCTTGCTTGACTCCAGTGGCAAAGTGAGCAAGAGACTTACGTCTGAGCATACCCTGCCAACTTAGGGCGAGCAAAGAAAAACCAAAGCTGGTGACGGACGGAGCGTTGACAATACAAACACTCACCCCCAGTCAACTGATCTGGGTTTAATCCATCACCGTTCTTTAGCTCACTCCGCCACCCCAGTTCAGACATGGTCATATGCAAATCAGTCTGACCCTGTGCCTCATGGGAACAGTCCAGCCCGAACTGCCACGCCATGTCTTCCCTGGACCAGAATCAAGCTTCCCAGGACCGGTTTCTGGCTTACAGCCGTCTTCAGCCGGGCTTGCTTGACTCCAGTGGCAAAGTGAGCAAGGGACTCACATCTGAGCATACCCTGCCAACTTAGGGCGAACAAAGAAAAACAAAAAAACCAAAAGGTGGTGATGGACGGAGCGTTGACAATACAAACACTCACCCCCAGTCAACTGATCTGGTTTTAATCCATCACCGTTCTTTAGCTCACTCCGCCACCCCAGTTCAGACATGGCCATATGCAAATCAATCTGACCCTGTGCCTCATGGGAACAGTCCAGCCCGAACTGCCAAGCCATGTCTTCCCTGGACCATAAATAAACTTCCCAGGACCGGTTTCTGGCAATACAGCCGCCTTCAGCCGGGCTTGCTTGACTCCAGTGGCAAAGTGAGGAAGGGACTCACGTCTGAGCATATCCTGCCAACTTAGGGCGAACAAAGAAAAACCAAAGGTGGTGATAGACGGAGCATTGACAATACAAACACTCACCCCCAGTCAACTGATCTGGGTTTAATCCATCACCGTTCTTTAGCTCACTCCGCCACCCCAGTTTAGACATGGCCATATGCAAATCAGTCTGACCCTGTGCCTCATGGGAACAGTCCAGCCCGAACTGCCAAACCATGTCTTCCCTGGACTGGAAATAAACTTCCCAGGACAGGTTTCTGGCATTACAGCCGTCTTCAACTGGGCTTGCTTGACTGCAGTGGCAAAGTGAGCAAGAGACTCACGTCTGAGCATACCCTGCCAACTTAGGGCGAGCAAAGAAAAACCAAAGGTGGTGACGGACAGAGCGTTGACAATACAAACACTCACCCCCAGTCAACTGATCTGGGTTTAATCCATCACCATTCTTTAGCTCACTCTGCCACCCCAGTTCAGACATGGCCATATGCAGATGAGTCGGACACTGTGCCTCATGGGAACAGTCCAGCTCGAACTGCCAAGCCATGTCTTAGCTGGACCGGAAATAAACTTCCCAGGACCGGTTTCTGGCATTACAACCGTCTTCAGCCGGGCTTGCTTGACTCCAGTGGCAAAGTGAGCAAGGTACTCACGTCTGAGCATACCCTGCCAACTTAGGGCGAACAAAGAAAAACCAAAGGTGGTGATGGACGGAGCGTTGACAATACAAACACTCACCCCCAGTCAACTGATCTGGGTTTAATCCATCACCGTTCTTTAGCTCACTCCGCCACCCCAGTTCAGACATGGCCATACGCAAATCAGTCTGACCCTGTGCCTCATGGGAACAGTCAAGCCCGAACTGCCAAGCCATGTCTTCCCTGGACCGGAATTAAGCTTCCCAGGACCGGTTTCTGGCATTACAGCCGCCTTCAGCTGGGCTTGCTTGACTCCAGTGGCAAAGTGAGCAAGGGACTCACGTCTTAGCATACTCTGCCAACTTAGGGCGAACAAAGAAAAACCAAAGGTGGTGATGGACGGAGCATTGACAATACAAACACTCACTCCCAGTCAACTGATCTGGGTTTAATCCATCACCGTTCTTTAGCTCACTCCGCCACCCCAGTTCAGACATGGCCATATGCAAATCAGTCTGACCCTGTGCCTCATGGGAACAGTCCAGCCCGAACTGCCAAGCCATGTCTTCCATGGACCGGAATCAAGCTTCCCAGGACCGGTTTCTGGAATTACAGCCATCTTCAGCCGGGCTTGCTTGACTCCAGTGGCAAAGTGAGCAAGGGACTCATGTCTGAGCATACCCTGCCAACTTAGGGCGAACAAAGAAAAACCAGAGGTGGTGATGGACTGAGCGTTGACAATACAAACACTCACCCCCAGTTAACTGATCTGGGTTTAATCCATCACCGTTCTTTAGCTCACTCCGCCACCCCAGTCCAGACATGACCATATGCAAATCAGTCTGACCCTGTGCCACATGGGAACAGACCAGCCCGAACACCCAAGCCATGTCTTCCCTGTACCAGAATCAAGCTTCCCAGGACCAGTTTCTGGCATTACAGCCGTCTTCAGGCGGGCTTGCTTCACTCCAGTGGCAAACTGAGCAAGGGACTCACGTCTGAGCATACCCTGCCAACTTAGGGCGAACAAAGAAAAACCAAAGGTGGTGACGGACGGAGCGTTGACAATACAAACACTCACCCCCAGTTAACTGATCTGGGTTTAATCCATCACCGTTCTTTAGCTCACACCGCCACCCCAGTTCAGACATGACCATATGCAAATCAGTCTGACCCTGTGCCTCATGGGAACAGTCCAGCCCGAACTGCCAAGCCATGTCTTCCCTGGACTGGAATCAAGTTTCCCAGGACCGGTTTCTGGCATTACAGCTGTCTTCAGCCGGGCTTGCTTGACTCCAGTGGCAAAGTGAGCAAGGGACTCACGTCTGAGCATACCCTGCCAACTTAGGACAAGCAAAGAAAAACCAAAGGTGGTGACGGACGGAGCGTTGACAATACAAACACTCACCCCCAGTCAACTGATCTGGGTTTAATCCATCACCGTTCTTTAGCTCACTCCGCCACCCCAGTTCAGACATGGTCATATGCAAATCAGTCTGACCCTGCGCCTCATGGGACACGGCCTAGCCCGAACACCCAAGCCATGTCTTCCCTGGACCGGAATCAAGCTTCCCAGGACCGGTTTCTGGTATTACAGCCGTCTTCAGCCGGGCTTGCTTGACTCCAGTGGCAAAGTGAGCAAGGGACTCATGTCTGAGCATACCCTGCCAACTTAGGGCGAACAAAGAAAAACCAAAGGTGGTGATGGACTGAGCGTTGACAATACAAACACTCACCCCCAGTCAACTGATCTGGGTTTAATCCATCACCGTTCTTTAGCTCACTCCGCCACCCCAGTTCAGACATGGCCATATGCAAATCAGTCTGACCCTGAGCCTCATGGGAACAGTCAAGCCCCAACTTCCAAGCCATGTCTTCCCTGGACCGGAATCAAGCTTCCCAGGACCGGTTTCTGGCATTACAGCCGTCTTTAGCCGGGCTTGCTTGACTCCAGTGGCAAAGTGAGCAAGAGACTCACGTCTGAGCATACCCTGCCAACTTAGGGCGAGCAAAGAAAAACCAAAGCTGGTGACGGACGGAGCGTTGACAATACAAACACTCACCCCCAGTTAACTGATCTGGGTTTAATCCATCACCGTTCTTTAGCTCACTCCGCCACCCCAGTTCAGACATGACCATATGCAAATCAGTCTGACCCTGTGCCACATGGGAACAGTCCAGCCCGAACACCCAAGCCATGTCTTCCCTGGACCAGAATCAAGCTTCCCAGGACCGGTTTCTGGCATTACAGCCGTCTTTAGCCGGGCTTGCTTGACTCCAGTGGCAAAGTGAGCAAGAGACTTACGTCTGAGCATACCCTGCCAACTTAGGGCGAGCAAAGAAAAACCAAAGCTGGTGACGGACGGAGCGTTGACAATACAAACACTCACCCCCAGTCAACTGATCTGGGTTTAATCCATCACCGTTCTTTAGCTCACTCCGCCACCCCAGTTCAGACATGTTCATATGCAAATCAGTCTGATCCTGTGCCTCATGGGACACGGCCTAGCCCGAACACCCAAGCCATGTCTTCCCTGGACCGGAATCAAGCTTCCCAGGACCGGTTTCTGGCATTACAGCCGTCTTCAGCCGGGCTTGCTTGACTCCAGTGGCAAAGTGAGCAAGGGACTCACGTCTGAGCATACCCTGCCAACTTAGGGCGAACAAAGAAAAAACAAAGGTGGTGACGGACGGAGCGTTGACAATACAAACACTCACCCCCAGTCAACTGATCTGGGTTTAATCCATCACCGTTCTTTAGCTCACTCCGCCACCCCAGTTCAGACATGGTCATATGCAAATCAGTCTGACCCTGTGCCTCATGGGAACAGTCCAGCCCGAACTGCCACGCCATGTCTTCCCTGGACCAGAATCAAGCTTCCCAGGACCGGTTTCTGGCTTACAGCAGTCTTCAGCCGGGCTTGCTTGACTCCAGTGGCAAAGTGAGCAAGGGACTCACATCTGAGCATACCCTGCCAACTTAGGGCGAACAAAGAAAAACAAAAAAAACAAAAGGTGGTGATGGACGGAGCGTTGACAATACAAACACTCACCCCCAGTCAACTGATCTGGGTTTAATCCATCACCGTTCTTTAGCTCACTCCGCCACCCCAGTTCAGACATGGCCATATGCAAATCAATCTGACCCTGTGCCACATGGGAACAGTCCAGCCCGAACTGCCAAGCCATGTCTTCCCTGGACCATAAATAAACTTCCCAGGACCGGTTTCTGGCAATACAGCCGCCTTCAGCCGGGCTTGCTTGACTCCAGTGGCAAAGTGAGGAAGGGACTCACGTCTGAGCATATCCTGCCAACTTAGGGCGAACAAAGAAAAACCAAAGGTGGTGATAGACGGAGCATTGACAATACAAACACTCACCCCCAGTCAACTGATCTGGGTTTAATCCATCACCGCTCTTTAGCTCACTCCGCCACCCCAGTTTAGACATGGCCATATGCAAATCAGTCTGACCCTGTGCCTCATGGGAACAGTCCAGCCCGAACTGCCAAACCATGTCTTCCCTGGACTGGAAATAAACTTCCCAGGACAGGTTTCTGGCATTACAGCCGTCTTCAACTGGGCTTGCTTGACTGCAGTGGCAAAGTGAGCAAGAGACTCACGTCTGAGCATACCCTGCCAACTTAGGGCGAGCAAAGAAAAACCAAAGGTGGTGACGGACAGAGCGTTGACAATACAAACACTCACCCCCAGTCAACTGATCTGGGTTTAATCCATCACCATTCTTTAGCTCACTCTGCCACCCCAGTTCAGACATGGCCATATGCAGATGAGTCGGACACTGTGCCTCATGGGACACGGCCTAGCCCGAACACCCAAGCCATGTCTTCCCTGGACCGGAATCAAGCTTCCCAGGACCGGTTTCTGGCATTACAGCCGTCTTCAGCCGGGCTTGCTTGACTCAAGTGTCAAAGTGAGCAAGGGACTCACGTCTGAGCATACCCTGCCAACTTAGGGCGAACAAAGAAAAACCAAAGGTGGTGACGGACGGAGCGTTGACAATACAAACACTCACCCCCAGTCAACTGATCTGGGTTTAATCCATCACCGTTCTTTAGCTCACTCCGCCACTCCAGTTCAGACATGGTCATATGCAAATCAGTCTGACCCTGTGCATCGTGGGAACAGTCCAGCCCGAACTGCCACGCCATGTATTCCCTGGACCAGAATCAAGCTTCCCATGACCGGTTTCTGGCATTACAGCCGTCTTCAGCCGGGCTTGCTTGACTCCAGTGGAAAAGTGAGCAAGGGACTCACGCTTGAGCATACCCTGCCAACTTAGGGCGAACAAAGAAAAACCAAAGGTGGTGATGGACGGAGCGTTGACAATACAAACACTCACCCCCAGTCAACTGATCTGGGTTTAATCCATCACCGTTCTTTAGCTCACTCCACCACCCCAGTTCAGACATGGCCATATGCAAATCAGTCTGACTCTGTGCCTCATGGGAACAGTCCAGCCCGAACTGCCAAGCCATGTCTTCCCTGGACCGGAAATAAAACTCCCAGGACCGGTTTCTGGCATTACAGCCGTCTTCAGCCGGGCTTGGTTGACTCCAGTGGCAAAGTGAGCAAGGGCCTCACGTCTGAGCATACCCTGCCAACTTAGGGCGAACAAAGAAAAACCAAAGGTGGTGATGGACGGAGGGTTTACAATACAAACACTCACCCCCAGTCAACTGATCTGGGTTTAATCCATCACCATTCTTTAGCTCACTCCGCCACACCAGTTCAGACATGGCCATATGCAAATGAGTCTGACCCTTTGCCTCATGGGACACGGCCTAGCCCGAACACCCAAGCCATGTCTTCCCTGGACCGGAATCAAGCTTCCCAGGACCGGTTTCTGGCATTACAGCCGTCTTCAGCCGGGCTTCCTTGACTCCAGTGGCAAAGTGAGCAAGGGACTCACGTCTGAGCATACCCTGCCAAATTAGGGCGAACAAAGAAAAACCAAAGGTGGTGACGGACGGAGCATTGACAATACAAACACTCACCCCCAGTCAACTGATCTGGGTTTAATCCATCACCGTTCTTTAGCTCACTCCGCCACTCCAGTTCAGACATGGTCATATGCAAATCAGTCTGACCCTGTGCCTCATGGGAACAGTCCAGCCCGAACTGCCTCGCCATGTCTTCCCTGGACCAGAATCAAGCTTCCCAGGACCGGTTTCTGGCATTACAGCCGTCTTCAGCCGGGCTTGCTTGACTACAGTGTCAAAGTGAGCAAGGGACTCACGTCTGAGCATACCCTGCCAACTTAGGGCGAACAAAGAAAAACCAAAGGTGGTGATGGACGGAGCGTTGACAATACAAACACTCACCCCCAGTCAACTGATCTGGGTTTAATCCATCACCATTCTTTAGCTCACTCCGCCACACCAGTTCAGACATGGCCATATGCAAATGAGTCTGACCCTTTGCCTCATGGGACACGGCCTAGCCCGAACACCCAAGCCATGTCTTCCCTGGACCGGAATCAAGCTTCCCAGGACCGGTTTCTGGCATTACAGCCGTCTTCAGCCGGGCTTCCTTGACTCCAGTGGCAAAGTGAGCAAGGGACTCACGTCTGAGCATACCCTGCCAAATTAGGGCGAACAAAGAAAAACCAAAGGTGGTGACGGACGGAGCATTGACAATACAAACACTCACCCCCAGTCAACTGATCTGGGTTTAATCCATCACCGTTCTTTAGCTCACTCCGCTACCCCAGTTCAGACATGGCCATATGCAAATCAGTCTGACCCTGTGCCTCATGGGAACAGTCCAGCCCGAACTGCCAAGCCATGTCTTCCCTGGACCGGAAATAAACTTCCCAGGACCGGTTTCTGGCATTACAGCCTTGCTTGACTCCAGTGGCAAAGTGAGCAAGGGACTCACGCCTGAGCGTACCCTGCCAACTTAGGGCGAACAAAGAAAAACCAAAGGTGGCGATGGACCGAGCGTTGACAATATAAACACTCACCCCCAGTCAAATGATCAGGGTTTAATCCATCACCGTTCTTTAGCTCACTCTGCCACCCCAGTTCAGACATGGCCATATGCAAATCAGTCTGACCCTGTGCCTCTTGGTAACAATCCAGCCCGAACTGCCAAGCCATGTCTTCCCTGGACTGGAAATAAACTTCCCACTACCGGTTTCTGGCATTACAACCGTCTTCAGCCGGGCTTGCTTGACTCCAGTGGCAAAGTGAGCAAGGGACTCACGTCTAAGCGTACACTGCCAACTTAGGGCGAACAAAGAAAAACCAAAGGTGGTGATGGACGGAGCGTTGACAATACAAACACTCACCCCCAGTCAACTGATCTGGGTTTAATCCATCACCGTTCTTTAGCTCACTCTGCCACCCCAGTTCATACATGGCCATATGCAAATCAGTCTGACCCAGTGCCTCATGGGAACAGTCCAGCCTGAACTGCCAAGCCATGTCTTCCATGGACCGGAATCAAGCTTCCCAGGACCAGTTTCTGGCATTACAGCCGTCTTCAGCCGGGCTTGCTTGACTCCAGTGACAAAGTGAGCAAGGGACTCATGTCTGAGCATACCCTGCCAACTTAGGGCGAACAAAGAAAAACCAAAGGTGGTGATGGACTGAGCGTTGACAATACAAACACTCACCCCCAGTATACTGATCTGGGTTTAATCCATCACCGTTCTTTAGCTCACTCCGCCACCCCAGTTCAGACATGGCCATATGCAAATCAGTCTGACCCTGAGCCTCATGGGAACAGTCCAGCCCGAACTTCCAAGCCATGTCTTCCCTGGACCGGAGTCAAGCTTCCCAGGACCGGTTTCTGGCATTACAACCGTCTTCAGCCGGGCTTGCTTGACTCCAGTGGCAAAATGAGCAATAGACTCACGTCTGAGCATACCCTGCCAACTTAGGGCAAGCAAAGAAAAAACAAAGCTGGTGACGGACGGAGCGTTGACAATACAAACACTCACCCCCAGTCAACTGATCTGGGTTTAATCCATCACCATTCTTTAGCTCACTCCGCCACCCCAGTTCAGACATGGCCATATGCAAATCAGTCTGACCCTGTGCCACATGGGAACAGTCCAGCCCGAACACCCAAGCCATGTCTTCCCTGTGTGGTAAATAAATAAATAATACCCTATTTTTGACTAGGCATATAGCATAACAGATAGCTCAATAAATAAGAGTCAAGATTCGAGGTAGTAGGAGCTTCTGCAGGTTTATTACAGCATAAGGACAGGATCAGGACAACCTGCATAGGAACAGAGGTGACAGGGCCCAGCAGGACAACTGGGGCCCAGCAGCTGCCGGGGCTTGATCTGGGATGAGCGCGCTAACTTTTAATAACAATACATTGACTTATATACATAGCGCAAACACATAGCATTACATTGTAGTAGGCGTAGCAGTGGGTGGAGCAGAAAGCGTGACGCGTAGCAGTCGCGAAAGATAACAGTAAAAATAGGTGTAACTGGGCGTGTACATAGACATGTGGTGCAGACGTAACAGAATATGTCATGAATGGGCGGAAACATAGGAGGGGGCTACCTAAGGAGCCGGGACCTCTAACCTGATGGTGCGCGTAAACTGGCAATGACGTGTTACTAGGAGAAGCTGGGGGCTATGAACTCTGTGCTAGGAGCAGAGACTAGAGTCTGGAGGGTCGGAGCGACATGTACCTAAACCCTATCTGGTATCTGGTGTTTAGGGAACATGTTGATATAAACTAGAAGTCATGAGGGGAAAAGCTAACTCGATTCTAAGACTGGACCATGCATTATTCTACATGTAGTGCGTGATGAAGAATATTAAATGACCATTTAAATACAGTATTTCTCTAACGTGGAGCCGAATAGGCTAGACAATGACGGAAACTATTGATGCAGTTCAGTAGCTTAGGAATGCAGAGAAGAAGGACTGAACTGATAACTGGAACTATAACATACTTTTGGCAGACTCAGAGGCAGAGCCAAGCTGCACCGGGCACTGCGAGGCAGGAAGTAAGTGAAGGGTCGAGGATACAGGTGGGGGCTGTATCGCTCCTCAGCGAGGCTTTCAGGAGACAGGAGCTGAATCTGATGTCCGGGCCCTTTTGAGGCCTGGAAACGGGGACTTTATAATGGAATAACGTGCACACTGAGAAACGTGGCAACATTACTTCACATAGGCCTGATATTCGTAGTATTCACGAGGACTGGAAACTGACATATCAGAGGTGGACACAACTGAAATTGCGTCATTAATCGGACATGGGAAATAACATATGCATATTGGTCATGCACACATAACATATGATGGATGAGGCGTAGGGACACAGAACATGGCAAAATTTACTTTTCCACATTCCCTCCTTGTCACTACGTTTCCATCAGGAAACATCAATTTTCATGATACCGTCTATCATTTCATACAGTACCATTTGTTCGTCTCGAATTATCTTGGAACGGGATTTAGAACGGGGCTTGGGACTAGGAATACAAGAGGTAGCACACATGCTGCAAATCGCAGGGCCACATTGTATACAGAGGCAGCAGCTAAATATGATCGCTACTGCAATACCTAAAAAGGACAGGACTTTCCATCCCCATGCGGAAATTATATTCCAGAACCAACCGGACCATGTCCAGGTGCCTGGATCTTGGTGTAACAGATGGGCAATTTTATGGAGTCTGGTTATAGCTGAATAAACAGACGGCGCGTTATTTGGAATGAAAATGCAGCAACTAGATCCGATGACTCTACAGGCCCCGCCCCTATCGGCCAGTATGACGTCAAGGACGAGACGATTTTGCAAAACGACAAATCTCATAGCAGATTGTTCTTCGGTTAGGTTACCTAGAGCAGAGGCAGTCTCATTTACTACAGCTTCAAGGGTTCTTGTTAACCTACGGATCAGTTTACTATTCTGGACAGGTCCTACAAAGAAGAAGAAACCTTTATTGAAATCTGTATACTGTTCTAGAGCAGTTTCAGTATAATCGACAATTGGGGACTCCCTTCTATGTCTAATGTGTACTAGATGTGTGTTTCTGTGATAATCAGATGGGGCTAGAAAAACAGGTGGCAGTAGGAAAGCAATGTAACAGGTTCCCTCCCAATCGAGGGGCAGACGGACATATGCAGTTTGACCACAAACAAAATAAGAATGACGTGAAGCTTTGAAAACAGATTTCCCACCGTCACTATACTGGATAACAGTAGTACATTCACTATGACCTACATGTATGGAACCATAACTACGGACACATAATTCGCCTTTGACAGGTAGTACTGAAATAGCAGGTAAGTCTGGAGTAGTATCAGACTGAACATTCAGGACCATGAAATTCGACGAATAATTACCTAAATTATATACTTCATTTTCTAGATCTAAACCTGTTCTGTGGGGGAAACCTTGCTTGTCTGGAAAACATGTACTGTTAAGAAAAGACATATCTGTTGAGGATGACGTTAACGTGGACCATGCTCCACACGAACCATTGTGTGAGAATGGATAAGGAAACAGTGGCAGAACTCCCTTCGGTGTCTGGAAAGGGGGGAGTCGACCACACACCCAACAATTAGTGGCATTGCTGGTCTGGTGTGAGTAATGTAACATACGGATAAATGTGTTGTTACGCATAGCGAGGCGGTATGAATATTCGTGAGGAGGTAGATCACTAAACGTGTGCTCTACTGTAGCATTAGCAGACATATTTACATGAGGAACTGGAAAATACAAATAGAATGCATAGCTGGTGCAGGAAATCAAAATGCTGATGAATAATACGAAACTCAGAAAAACGATACATTGAATTGAGTTATTACTGACTCTCTCACTATGGGGGTCTATTTTATACATGTCAGAAACAGTCTAACCGTTTCACCTAGGGGAGGACTTATACAATCAAACTGACTGACTTATTTTACTAGACCTGAGCTTTAACTTATACTCCTGCTGCGGAGTTTTCTCTAACCAGGGAGGGGTTGTAATAATGTCTTGTGCGGGACAGTCCTTTAAAACAATGTTTTGACAGTTTTTAAAATCCTGGGAATCCTGGGAAATGTTCTTGGAGACGGGTTTCAATCCATTGAAAAGTTTTACATGAGAAAGATGGACCCACCCCTTCCTGCCTTCCAACTTGACGGCAGTACGGGTGGTCAAGAGAACCTGACGTGGCTCCTTCCAACGTGGTTCCAGCGGACTTGATCTGTCAAAATTTCTGATCATCACCAAGGAACCTGGAACGATTTCATGCGGTGCCACCTCGGTGTTGTCTGGAAATGCGGCGGCAACCTGTGAACGACATGAGTTGAGGGCAGACATCAAGGAAGCTAGGTAATCTGTCAGCATATTACATGAAACATCGGTAATACTTCGGGGTCTAGGAGTACCCCACATGTTAGGGGGGCGGCCGAATACGACCTCATACGGGGACAGACCTGATCTGGAATGTGCGACCATGCGCATATAGAATAGAGCAACTGGCAGAGCTACTAGCCAGTCCACACCTTTTTCTTTACAGACTTTGGCAATACGGATTTTCAGGGTCTGATTATGTCTCTCGACCAGACCGGCTGCTTCAGGATGGCGTACACAATGGAACTTCCACTGGTACCCTAACAACAGGGAAACATGCTTCATTAACTCTGAGGAGAATGGCTGACCGTTATCAGAATATACGACTCTAGGGAGTCCATACCTAGGGAAAAATTCACGAACCAACTGCTTGGCAGTGGTCGCGGCTGTGTAATCTGGGACTGGATATGCTTCTGTCCACCTGGACAAAGCGCATACAACTACAAGGACATACTTGAAACCTCGACATCGCTCCATCTGAATATAATCCATCTGGAGGACCTCAAAAGGGTGGTCAGGGGGCTGGAAACCACCTTGTTCCACCGGGACACTTTTACCTGGGTTAAACTGACAACATATCATACAGGTACGGACTTTCTGCTTGGCTGCAGCTCGTAAATGCTTGTTGAACCAAATGTTCTGGATACTGTCTAACATAGCTTTTTCTCCTAAATGTGCTGGACTATGTGCGGTATTGATAATGACTTGAACCATAGAGTCGGGGAGAAACCATGTGGCTCTACCCTTCGTTAACCATCCTTGATCTGTCTGGACCCCTCCTTGTTCAGACCATTTCTTGATTTCATCGGGAGTAGCATGTAACTGGATATCTATGACATCTTGTGTAGGGTCCTTAACTGTCATGCATGTAGTCGGATCTGGAGTATGTGTCATGTTAACTGGAATGTCTGGAGTCTGTGCTGTAAGCTTGGCTGTGCGGTCTGCTAGATCATTACCTTGGGAAATAATGTCTGTAACTTTCGTATGTGCTTTGCACTTCATGATAGCAATAGATGTCGGTAAATGTATGGCATCTAACAGGGCTTGAATAAGGAGACCATGCTGAATCTTGGTTCCATGAGAAGTCATGAAACCTCTCTCCTGCCAGAGCACTCCGAAGTCGTGTACAACTCCGAATGCGTAACGTGAATCTGTGTAAACATTAACTTTCAGGTTCTTGGCATGTATACAGGCTTGTGTCAGAGCGACTAGCTCTGCTGCTTGAGCGGACAGGGTATCAATACGGTGTGTTTCAATAACTTCGGTGTCAGAAGTCACTGCATACGCAGCGACTAGTTCTCCTGTACTAGTTCTCATACATGAACCATCCACATAAAGTGTCAGGTCGGGATCTGGTAACGGAATGTCTGTCAGGTCTTGTCTTGGCTTTGTCGTAATGTTGACTACTTCCACACAATCATGTGTGTCAGGATTTGAATTAACTGATGGTAACAGTGTAGCAGGATTCAGAACGTTGCAGCGTCTAATTTCTATGTGTGGCTGGAACAGTGTCAATTCATAACCTGTTAAACGTGCAATTGTCAAGTGCTGTGTTTGTGTTCGGTTTAAAAGAACTTCTACGGAGTGTGGAACTTGTACTGTCAGGGAATGCCCTAAAACTATGGAATCACTTTGTCTGATAGCTAGTGCTGTGGCTGCAACTGACTTGAGGCACGCAGGCAACGCCTGGGCGACTGGATCTAATGTGCTCGAAAAATAAGCACAGGGCTTGTATTGTCCTGCTTGATCTTGTGTGAGAACAGATAATGCTGTACCTTCGCGTTCAGTAACGAAAAGTGTAAAAGGCTTACTGTAGTTCGGTGTAGCCAGAACTGGAGCTTGACATAGGGCTTTCTTTAACTCATTGAAACTAAGTGTATGTTCAGATGTCCAAGGGAGGACAGTCGATACGGCTGCCTCCTGTGTCGTTAACTGTATCAGTGGCTTGGCTAGAAATGCATACTGGGGAATCCATTGTCTACAATAAGAAGTAAGGCCGATAAAGGCACGTACCTCCTTCTGGGTTCTGGGCTGGGGAAGACTCGCTATTAACTGGATACGGTCTGGTGTCAACTGCCTACCCCTCTTGGACAGCAAGTGTCCTAAGTATACCACTTGCTGGACACAGAATTGAAGCTTCGAAGGTGACACCTTGTGCCCCATCTCGGCAAGGAAATACAAAACTGTAAGTGATGCTCGCTCGCAGTCACGTTCAGAACGGGCTGTGATCAGTAGATCATCGACATACTGGAGCAGGGCAGTGTCAGTTGGCATGTTAATATTGTCTAGTTGTCTCTTGAGTGCTTGACTGTAAATACTAGGACTTTCTGTGAAACCTTGAGGAGCGTGTGTGAACATATAGCTCCTTCCATTTAAACAGAATCCGAAAAGAAACTGGCTGTCTGGATGAATTGGAACACTAAAAAATGCATTCTTGAGGTCAATAACAGTGAAGAACGTGGCTTCGGAATCAATGGCTGTCAATAGGGAAGAGATGTCTGGAACAACTGGGTACTGAGGAATAATACATTTATTAAGCTCTCGTAAATCAATCACTAATCGATATACTGGGGGTGCATTTGGATCAGTACGTTTCATGACTGGAATGATCGGAGAATTACATACATTGGAGTCAGTTTCTACAACTACTCCTTGAGCCATAAGCTCGTCTATAATTTTGGATAAGGCTGCTACAGCCTCAGGTGGCAATCTGTACTGTCTGATTCGGGGTAACACTACACCTGGTTTGAGAGTCACACGATGGGGTGTGATTTGCATATAACCTACATCAGTTGGACCTTGCGCCCATAAATGCTGTGGAACATTAGACAATCTTGAATCAAAATCTCGTAATACATAGTGACCCTTAAAGTCACGTAGGAACAGACGTATTCCCTCTGGGGAACAGCAAATAACTGCACCTAATTCTTTCAATGTCTTAATGCCTAATAGATTTTCTGGACATGACTTAGTAAGTAACAGATCAGTAGTGCGGGACAATGGACCTACTTCTAGAGTGACTGGCTTTGATATCTCATTAACTATTGGCTTTCCTGAAAATCCAAGGGAAACATTTCTTGAGCCTGAGAGCGGAGCCCCTGGAACTTCGGCATGACTAATTGTGGTCCTACTTGCCCCTGTATCGATCAAAAACTTTCTGTCTTTCCCTAATACTTGACTGTGAACATAAGGACCTTCTTGATCTACAGGTATCTCGATGAGAGGCAAGCCTACCTCCCTCTCTAGGCTGTTTCATGAATATGGCTGATACTCTGGATACTCGGACTGTGCATACTGGTACATCTGCGATGTGACATGCTGTGTTGCAGCGATAGGCTGCGGTACTGTAACTGTCGGTTGTGCATTCTGTGACTGAGGAGTCTGTGAAACTTGTTCTTGTCTAGGCGGACGTGGTCTTTCTTTAGTCTTACCAGTAGCTATGTTGTGTTTCAGAACTGCACACTCGTTTATAAAATGACCTGGTTGTTTACAATAATTGCAGTTCCCTTTAACGGGAGCTGCAGGATGACTGGCTTGATTCGGACCCCTCTTCTGACTGTCTTGAAGAACAGATTGTGCAACTAGTACTTTCATTTTCGTATCTTTCATACGTTTTCTCTCGTGTTCTTGCTCTTCTCTGATTCTATTCTGGTGGTACTGGAGCATCTGGAGCATCTGGGACGGGGTATTAGCTTGCCAGGTGCTTTCGACTTTCAAAACTCGATTTTTAATTTGTGGGCTTGAATTCTCGACTAATTTAGTAACAAAAAGATGAGGGTATGACTCACTACTTGTCTTGAGACCACTATTGATACTGAAACATTTTTCAAATCTAGAATAAAAATCACTAATATCTTCATCTTGTTTCTGTTTACAGGCTGAGATTGCATCCCAGTCTTCCTTCCTCGTTATCAATAATCTGGGTAAAACTTGAATCAATAATTCTGGTAATTCTTTACATTTAACTCCAAGACCGGTACCTGGTACTCGTGCCTTGTCTTCAGCTTCTAGAGCTGCCCAATCGATCTTTTTCTCTCCCACCTCCCATTCTTTTTCCTTTAACTTTTCATACACCCCTGCGGGTAACAGGACCTTTAACATTTTAATGATATCTGGGTAGGTGTATTCTCCCATACGGAGCATGTCTTTTAATTCTCTATGGAACCCCGCTGGATCTTTGTCATGACAGGGAATTAATTTCTTCATTTCAAGAAGTTCCATCTTTGAAATTGGAGTGTATACAAACACTCGTTGCATTACGCCACCCGCCCCTTGGACTGGGTGGACTTCTCGTAACGGATTCTGTCTGTCTATGTAGAATGATTTACTTTCTGGGGGTGAGACAGGAACAAAATGCGGGTTCAGAAACGTTCTGTATTTGTGACGCTGTTCTAAAATGACACTAATTAAATCGGTACCTAGACCTCTCCATCTATACTGGAGTAACTTGTTCAGAATATCATGCAACGGACCTGGATCAGAGTGCTGACCCTCATACAGAGTGATGAGGTACTGGATCATATACCTACCCACCAGTCGTTGCTCGGCTGGGGGCAGTTTCAGAAACATTTGTGCCACTATTTCGTCTGGAAAAGTGGTAGAATCAGTAATCCATCGGACTGCTGATCGGGCTAGTTCTTGTTCATGCATGGTACTTAACTCACTGTAACCGACTCGTGATTTCAGAATGTGATCGGTAGCTTGAAATACTTGTTCTAGAGAACCTTGTTCTGGTGCTTGATGATGGAAAATAGACTTGGGTTCTAGACGTAAATGGCGATCTGGAAATCTAGATTTTCCTACATACGCTATTCTGGCGGGATTCTCGTCGTCTTCCTCTTCAGGTTCAGAGGTACTTTCTTTCTCGCTTACTTGTGCTGCTTTACGCTGTTCGTGTATCTTTATTATTTCTTTACGGATTTTCTTGTACATACTCTCCATAGCACCGACGGTCTTGTGTTTACCCTCGGCTATATTATCACTCCACCTTGTCAGGATTCTCATTTCGGCGGGATCTTTAGACGGGTAATCTTGTTCTCTTATTAGACAATTGATCAGGAACTTTAATATCATGAGCTGGATCTCGGCTTTCCTCTGAGACATAATCTCGCCAATACTTTCTGGATCATCCCCTGTACGGATGAAACGATATATTCTGTCTAGATCTTCTTTCATATTCGGTAAGGTGACTAGATACTCGGTCACCCTCCTTACGCGTACGGAATATAAAACCATATTATACTCGCCTGGGACTGCGTCATAGACACATTCGCCAAGGGCTTGTCTGATTTCTGTGACAGACTTATTACTTTTAGGAGTACGCTGTGATGCTTGAGCATGTAATTCGAGTGCTGATAAACGCTTGTGTGGCGGCGGGGTTTGAGGAGTAGCTCCTCCTGCGGCCCCTAGACTGGAGTCGTCTACTGAGGCTCTACGTCCTGGCAGAGTGGGAAATGGAACTGTAGGCTGGACCGGGGGTACCGTAACAGGTACTCCGGTGTCTGGAGGAGCGGGAAGTGCCTGATTTGCAGGGACTGGCGGAGCGCGAACAGGATTCGCATATTCTGGGACTGTGTCGTCCAAATAGGACGAAATAAAAATATCAGCTGCGGTCTGTTTGTGACGTAACTTAGTCGGAACTAATGGTGGCGGGAAATTACTGGATGCCTCTGGGGTCGCTTTTGGCACACCTTCGGCAAGAAGAGGATACATACCCTTAATAAGGGCATGCCTCTGTCTGTCTGACTGTTCGGCTTTGACTTGTTCACCTATCTCGATTAATTCTCTTTCTTGGACTCGTTCTTGGGATTCTCTACTTAACTCTGACTTTCTGACTTCCTTTTCCGTTCTTTTATGAGCTTCCTTACGCCATAACTCGATGGCATCTTTCTGTGACTGTCTGGCTTTCTTTTTCCATAATGCTTCTTCTACTCGCATGATACATTCGGCATCCCATGTACCCGATACGGGCCATCTATACTTTTCTTCTAACTGTTTGGTATACTCTACCCATAAATCTAGATATAATATGGCGCTTATGCCATGTTTCTGATACATAAAGTGACCTGGACTGTCCCTAGGCGGAACAGGAACTGCTTCTTCTAATAAACCCTTTCTAGTTTTTAACTGTCGTAACTTGGAAAAGAGCGGCATTGTAAACTTGAATCGGAACACAATACAATACACAAAGAACAATAACAATTGGGAAAACAATTCAGGCATACCACGATATTGGAAATACATTGAACAACATCATAACATAACAGTTCGGACAGAATACTACCTGAAAATACTGAGAACAGAAACAGAACAGATTTTCTCGAGAACGGAACAGACTAGAGTTACTGGATGCACTGCTGTAACAGTACGGAACATACCGGTCCCATAAAGGGACGCATCAAGACCCGTATCCACCTAGGTGAACACTTCGTTTGTGAGTCTGGGCACCACCAACCCACGGACCAGGAGTCAATTTAGATTGGTCCTGTCTAGATACTACCCCAGCAATGGTACTCACCGGGCAGCACGGAACGGAAGGCCTCGGACGGGACTGGACTGCTACGGCGACGGACGACGAACTTCGGACTTCAGTTACGGGTGGGCCTCCGGATACCTCGGACCTTGGACTCTTGGCTTGGGCTCTGGTCGGGACTCGCCGCGTTCCTCCACCGTCTCGTTCGGATGCTGGACCGCCTCCTCCGTCTCCTCCGTGGGCCTGAGGGATACTTGAGCAGAAATATCTGCCACTGCGCAGAAGAGTTCCGTCACGACTGCAGAGGGTCAGGGGGTCGGCGTGGCTTCACCGACGCGTGGGGAAAGGGCAAGTCCCTATTCGGGCGCCATTATGTGGTAAATAAATAAATAATACCCTATTTTTGACTAGGCATATAGCATAACAGATAGCTCAATAAATAAGAGTCAAGATTCGAGGTAGTAGGAGCTTCTGCAGGTTTATTACAGCATAAGGACAGGATCAGGACAACCTGCATAGGAACAGAGGTGACAGGGCCCAGCAGGACAACTGGGGCCCAGCAGCTGCCGGGGCTTGATCTGGGATGAGCGCGCTAACTTTTAATAACAATACATTGACTTATATACATAGCGCAAACACATAGCATTACATTGTAGTAGGCGTAGCAGTGGGTGGAGCAGAAAGCGTGACGCGTAGCAGTCGCGAAAGATAACAGTAAAAATAGGTGTAACTGGGCGTGTACATAGACATGTGGTGCAGACGTAACAGAATATGTCATGAATGGGCGGAAACATAGGAGGGGGCTACCTAAGGAGCCGGGACCTCTAACCTGATGGTGCGCGTAAACTGGCAATGACGTGTTACTAGGAGAAGCTGGGGGCTATGAACTCTGTGCTAGGAGCAGAGACTAGAGTCTGGAGGGTCGGAGCGACATGTACCTAAACCCTATCTGGTATCTGGTGTTTAGGGAACATGTTGATATAAACTAGAAGTCATGAGGGGAAAAGCTAACTCGATTCTAAGACTGGACCATGCATTATTCTACATGTAGTGCGTGATGAAGAATATTAAATGACCATTTAAATACAGTATTTCTCTAACGTGGAGCCGAATAGGCTAGACAATGACGGAAACTATTGATGCAGTTCAGTAGCTTAGGAATGCAGAGAAGAAGGACTGAACTGATAACTGGAACTATAACATACTTTTGGCAGACTCAGAGGCAGAGCCAAGCTGCACCGGGCACTGCGAGGCAGGAAGTAAGTGAAGGGTCGAGGATACAGGTGGGGGCTGTATCGCTCCTCAGCGAGGCTTTCAGGAGACAGGAGCTGAATCTGATGTCCGGGCCCTTTTGAGGCCTGGAAACGGGGACTTTATAATGGAATAACGTGCACACTGAGAAACGTGGCAACATTACTTCACATAGGCCTGATATTCGTAGTATTCACGAGGACTGGAAACTGACATATCAGAGGTGGACACAACTGAAATTGCGTCATTAATCGGACATGGGAAATAACATATGCATATTGGTCATGCACACATAACATATGATGGATGAGGCGTAGGGACACAGAACATGGCAAAATTTACTTTTCCACACCTGGACCGGAATCAAGCTTCCCAGGACCAGTTTCTGGCATTACAGCTGTCTTCAGGCGGGCTTGCTTCACTCCAGTGGCAAACTGAGCAAGGGACTCACGTCTGAGCATACCCTGCCAACTTAGGACGAACAAAGAAAAACCAAAGGTGGTGACGGACAGAGCGTTGACAATACAAACACTCACCCCCAGTTAACTGATCTGGGTTTAATCCATCACCGTTCTTTAGCTCACTCCGCCACCACAGTTCAGACATGACCATATGCAAATCAGTCTGACCCTGTGCCTCATGGGAACAGTCCAGCCCGAACTGCCAAGCCATGTCTTCCCTGGACTGGAATCTAGTTTCCCAGGACCGGTTTCTGGCATTACAGCTGTCTTCAGCCGGGCTTGCTTGACTCCAGTGGCAAAGTGAGCAAGGGACTAACGTCTGAGCATACCCTGCCAACTTAGAACAAGCAAAGAAAAACCAAAGGTGGTGACGGACGGAGCGTTGACAAAACAAACACTCACCCCCAGTCAACTGATCTGGGTTTAATCCATCACCGTTCTTTAGCTCACTCCGCCACCCCAGTTCAGACATGGCCATATGCAAATCAGTCTGACCCTGTGCCTCATGCGAACAGTTCAGCCCGAACTGCCAAGCCATGTCTTCCCTGGACCAGAATCAAGCTTCCCAGGACTGGTTTCTGGCATTACAGCCGTCTTCAGCCGGGCTTGCTTGACTCCAGTGGCAAAGTGAGCAAGGGACTCACGTCTGAGCATACCCTGCCAACTTAGGGCGAACAAAGAAAAAACAAAGGTGGTGACGTACGGAGCGTTGACAATACAAACACTCACCCCCAGTCAACTGATCTGGGTTTAATCCATTACCGTTCTTTAGCTCACTCCGCCACCCCAGTTCAGACATGGTCATATGCAAATCAGTCTGACCCTGTGCCTCATGGGAACAGTCCAGCCCGAACTGCCACGCCATGTCTTCCCTGGACCAGAATCAAGCTTCCCAGGACTGGTTTCTGGCATTACAGCCGTCTTCAGCCGGGCTTGCTTGACTCCAGTGGCAAAGTGAGGAAGGGACTCACGTCTGAGCATATCCTGCCAACTTAGGGCGAACAAAGAAAAACTAAAGGTGGTGATGGACGGAGCATTGACAATACAAACACTCACCCCCAGTCAACTGATCTGGGTTTAATCCATCACCGTTCTTTAGCTCACTCCGCCACCCCAGTTTAAACATGGCCATATGCAAATCAGTCTGACCCTGTGCCTCATGGGAACAGTCCAGCCCGAACTGCCAAGCCATGTCTTCCCTGGACTGGAAATAAACTTCCCAGGACCGGTTTCTGGCATTACAGCCGTCTTCAGCCGGACTTGCTTGACTGCAGTGGCAAAGTGAGCAAGAGACTCACGTCTGAGCATACCCTGCCAACTTAGGGCGAGCAAAGAAAAACCAAAGGTGGTGACGGACGGAGCGTTGACAATACAAACACTCACCCCCAGTCAACTGATCTGGGTTTAATCCATCACCATTCTTTAGCTCACTCCGCCACCCCAGTTCAGACATGGCCATATGCAAATGAGTCGGACCCTGTGCCTCATGGGACACGGCCTAGCCCGAACACCCAAGCCATGTCTTACCTGGTCCGGAATCAAGCTTCCCAGGACCGGTTTCTGGCATTACAGCCGTCTTCAGCCGGGCTTGCTTGACTCCAGTGGCAAAGTGAGCAAGGGACTCACGTCTGAGCATACCCTGCCAACTTAGGGCGAACAAAGAAAAACCAAAGGTGGTGATGGACGGAGCCTTGACAATACAAACACTCACCCCCAGTCAACTGATCTGGGTTTAATCCATCACCGTTCTTTAGCTCACTCCGCCACCCCAGTTCAGACATGGCCATATGCAAATCAGTCTGACCCTGTGCCACATGAGAACAGTCCAGCCCGAACACCCAAGCCATGTCTTCCCTGGACCGGAATCAAGCTTCCCAGGACCAGTTTCTGGCATTACAGCTGTCTTCAGGCGGACTTGCTTCACTCCAGTGGCAAACTGAGCAAGGGACTCACGTCTGAGCATACCCTGCCAACTTAGGGCGAACAAAGAAAAACCAAAGGTGGTGACGGACAGAGCGTTGACAATACAAACACTCACACCCAGTTAACTGATCTGGGTTTAATCCATCACCGTTCTTTAGCTCACTCCGCCACCACAGTTCAGACATGACCATATGCAAATCGGTCTGACCCTGTGCCTCATGGGAACAGTCCAGCCCGAACTGCCAAGCCATGTCTTCCCTGGACTGGAATCTAGTTTCCCAGGACCGGTTTCTGGCATTACAGCTGTCTTCAGCCGGGCTTGCTTGACTCCAGTGGCAAAGTGAGCAAGGGACTAACGTCTGAGCATACCCTGCCAACTTAGAACAAGCAAAGAAAAACCAAAGGTGGTGACGGACGGAGCGTTGACAAAACAAACACTCATCCCCAGTCAACTGATCTGGGTTTAATCCATCACCGTTCTTTAGCTCACTCCGCCACCCCAGTTCAGACATGGCCATATGCAAATCAGTCTGACCCTGTGCCTCATGCGAACAGTTCAGCCCGAACTGCCAAGCCATGTCTTCCCTGGACCAGAATCAAGCTTCCCAGGACTGGTTTCTGGCATTACAGCCGTCTTCAGCCGGGCTTGCTTGACTCCAGTGGCAAAGTGAGCAAGGGACTCACGTCTGAGCATACCCTGCCAACTTAGGGCGAGCAAAGAAAAACCAAAGGTGGTGACGGACGGAGCGTTGACAATACAAACACTCACCCCCAGTCAACTGATCTGGGTTTAATCCATCACCATTCTTTAGCTCACTCCGCCACCCCAGTTCAGACATGGCCATATGCAAATGAGTCGGACCCTGTGCCTCATGGGACACGGCCTAGCCCGAACACCCAAGCCATGTCTTACCTGGTCCGGAATCAAGCTTCCCAGGACCGGTTTCTGGCATTACAGCCGTCTTCAGCCGGGCTTGCTTGACTCCAGTGGCAAAGTGAGCAAGGGACTCACGTCTGAGCATACCCTGCCAACTTAGGGCGAACAAAGAAAAACCAAAGGTGGTGATGGACGGAGCCTTGACAATACAAACACTCACCCCCAGTCAACTGATCTGGGTTTAATCCATCACCGTTCTTTAGCTCACTCCGCCACCCCAGTTCAGACATGGCCTATGCAAATCAGACTGACCCTGTGCCTCATGGGAACAGTCCAGCCCAAACTGCCAAGCCATGTCTTCCCTGGACCAGAATCAAGCTTCCCAGGACCGGTTTCTGGCATTACAGCCGTCTTCAGCCGGGCTTGCTTGACTCCAGTGGCAGAGTGAGCAAGCGACTCACGTCTGAGCATACCCTGCCAACTTAGGGCGAACAAAGATAAACCAAAGGTGGTGATGGACGGAGCGTTAACAATACAAACACTCACACCCAGTCAACTGATCTGGGTTTAATCCATCACCGTTCTTTAGCTCACTCCGCCACCCCAGTTCAGACATGGCCAAATGCAAATCAGTCTGACCCTGTGCCTCATGGGAACAGTCCAGCTCGAACTGCCAAGCCATGTCTTAGCTGGACCGGAAATAAACTTCCCAGGACCGGTTTCTGGCATTACAACCGTCTTCAGCCGGGCTTGCTTGACTCCAGTGGCAAAGTGAGCAAGGTACTCACGTCTGAGCATACCCTGCCAACTTAGGGCGAACAAAGAAAAACCAAAGGTGGTGATGGACGGAGCGTTGACAATACAAACACTCACCCCCAGTCAACTGATCTGGGTTTAATCCATCACCGTTCTTTAGCTCACTCCGCCACCCCAGTTCAGACATGGCCATACGCAAATCAGTCTGACCCTGTGCCTCATGGGAACAGTCCAGCCCGAACTGCCAAGCCATGTCTTCCCTGGACCGGAATTAAGCTTCCCAGGACCGGTTTCTGGCATTACAGCCGCCTTCAGCTGGGCTTGCTTGACTCCAGTGGCAAAGTGAGCAAGGGACTCACGTCTTAGCATACTCTGCCAACTTAGGGCGAACAAAGAAAAACCAAAGGTGGTGATGGACGGAGCATTGACAATACAAACACTCACTCCCAGTCAACTGATCTGGGTTTAATCCATCACCGTTCTTTAGCTCACTCCGCCACCCCAGTTCAGACATGGCCATATGCAAATCAGTCTGACCCTGTGCCTCATGGGAACAGTCCAGCCCGAACTGCCAAGCCATGTCTTCCATGGACCGGAATCAAGCTTCCCAGGACCGGTTTCTGGAATTACAGCCGTCTTCAGCCGGGCTTGCTTGACTCCAGTGGCAAAGTGAGCAAGGGACTCATGTCTGAGCATACCCTGCCAACTTAGGGCGAACAAAGAAAAACCAGAGGTGGTGATGGACTGAGCGTTGACAATACAAACACTCACCCCCAGTTAACTGATCTGGGTTTAATCCATCACCGTTCTTTAGCTCACTCCGCCACCCCAGTCCAGACATGACCATATGCAAATCAGTCTGACCCTGTGCCACATGGGAACAGACCAGCCCGAACACCCAAGCCATGTCTTCCCTGGACCAGAATCAAGCTTCCCAGGACCAGTTTCTGGCATTACAGCCGTCTTCAGGCGGGCTTGCTTCACTCCAGTGGCAAACTGAGCAAGGGACTCACGTCTGAGCATACCCTGCCAACTTAGGGCGAACAAAGAAAAACCAAAGGTGGTGACGGACGGAGCGTTGACAATACAAACACTCACCCCCAGTTAACTGATCTGGGTTTAATCCATCACCGTTCTTTAGCTCACACCGCCACCCCAGTTCAGACATGACCATATGCAAATCAGTCTGACCCTGTGCCTCATGGGAACAGTCCAGCCCGAACTGCCAAGCCATGTCTTCCCTGGACTGGAATCAAGTTTCCCAGGACCGGTTTCTGGCATTACAGCTGTCTTCAGCCGGGCTTGCTTGACTCCAGTGGCAAAGTGAGCAAGGGACTCACGTCTGAGCATACCCTGCCAACTTAGGACAAGCAAAGAAAAACCAAAGGTGGTGACGGACGGAGCGTTGACAATACAAACACTCACCCCCAGTCAACTGATCTGGGTTTAATCCATCACCGTTCTTTAGCTCACTCCGCCACCCCAGTTCAGACATGGTCATATGCAAATCAGTCTGACCCTGTGCCTCATGGGACACGGCCTAGCCCGAACACCCAAGCCATGTCTTCCCTGGACCGGAATCAAGCTTCCCAGGACCGGTTTCTGGTATTACAGCCGTCTTCAGCCGGGCTTGCTTGACTCCCGTGGCAAAGTGAGCAAGGGACTCATGTCTGAGCATACCCTGCCAACTTAGGGCGAACAAAGAAAAACCAAAGGTGGTGATGGACTGAGCGTTGACAATACAAACACTCACCCCCAGTCAACTGATCTGGGTTTAATCCATCACCGTTCTTTAGCTCACTCCGCCACCCCAGTTCAGACATGGCCATATGCAAATCAGTCTGACCCTGAGCCTCATGGGAACAGTCAAGCCCCAACTTCCAAGCCATGTCTTCCCTGGACCGGAATCAAGCTTCCCAGGACCGGTTTCTGGCATTACAGCCGTCTTTAGCCGGGCTTGCTTGACTCCAGTGGCAAAGTGAGCAAGAGACTCACGTCTGAGCATACCCTGCCAACTTAGGGCGAGCAAAGAAAAACCAAAGCTGGTGACGGACGGAGCGTTGACAATACAAACACTCACCCCCAGTTAACTGATCTGGGTTTAATCCATCACCGTTCTTTAGCTCACTCCGCCACCCCAGTTCAGACATGACCATATGCAAATCAGTCTGACCCTGTGCCACATGGGAACAGTCCAGCCCGAACACCCAAGCCATGTCTTCCCTGGACCAGAATCAAGCTTCCCAGGACCGGTTTCTGGCATTACAGCCGTCTTTAGCCGGGCTTGCTTGACTCCAGTGGCAAAGTGAGCAAGAGACTTACGTCTGAGCATACCCTGCCAACTTAGGGCGAGCAAAGAAAAACCAAAGCTGGTGACGGACGGAGCGTTGACAATACAAACACTCACCCCCAGTCAACTGATCTGGGTTTAATCCATCACCGTTCTTTAGCTCACTCCGCCACCCCAGTTCAGACATGGTCATATGCAAATCAGTCTGATCCTGTGCCTCATGGGACACGGCCTAGCCCGAACACCCAAGCCATGTCTTCCCTGGACCGGAATCAAGCTTCCCAGGACCGGTTTCTGGCATTACAGCCGTCTTCAGCCGGGCTTGCTTGACTCCAGTGGCAAAGTGAGCAAGGGACTCACGTCTGAGCATACCCTGCCAACTTAGGGCGAACAAAGAAAAAACAAAGGTGGTGACGGACGGAGCGTTGACAATACAAACACTCACCCCCAGTCAACTGATCTGGGTTTAATCCATCACCGTTCTTTAGCTCACTCCGCCACCCCAGTTCAGACATGGTCATATGCAAATCAGTCTGACCCTGTGCCTCATGGGAACAGTCCAGCCCGAACTGCCACGCCATGTCTTCCCTGGACCAGAATCAAGCTTCCCAGGACCGGTTTCTGGCTTACAGCCGTCTTCAGCCGGGCTTGCTTGACTCCAGTGGCAAAGTGAGCAAGGGACTCACATCTGAGCATACCCTGCCAACTTAGGGCGAACAAAGAAAAACAAAAAAAACAAAAGGTGGTGATGGACGGAGCGTTGACAATACAAACACTCACCCCCAGTCAACTGATCTGGGTTTAATCCATCACCGTTCTTTAGCTCACTCCGCCACCCCAGTTCAGACATGGCCATATGCAAATCAATCTGACCCTGTGCCTCATGGGAACAGTCCAGCCCGAACTGCCAAACCATGTCTTCCCTGGACTGGAAATAAACTTCCCAGGACAGGTTTCTGGCATTACAGCCGTCTTCAACCGGGCTTGCTTGACTGCAGTGGCAAAGTGAGCAAGAGACTCACGTCTGAGCATACCCTGCCAACTTAGGGCGAGCAAAGAAAAACCAAAGGTGGTGACGGACAGAGCGTTGACAATACAAACACTCACCCCCAGTCAACTGATCTGGGTTTAATCCATCACCATTCTTTAGCTCACTCTGCCACCCCAGTTCAGACATGGCCATATGCAGATGAGTCGGACCCTGTGCCTCATGGGACACGGCCTAGCCCGAAGACCCAAGCCATGTCTTCCCTGGACCGGAATCAAGCTTCCCAGGACCGGTTTCTGGCATTACAGCCGTCTTCAGCCGGGCTTGCTTGACTCGAGTGTCAAAGTGAGCAAGGGACTCACGTCTGAGCATACCCTGCCAACTTAGGGCGAACAAAGAAAAACCAAAGGTGGTGACGGACGGAGCGTTGACAATACAAATACTCACCCCCAGTCAACTGATCTGGGTTTAATCCATCACCGTTCTTTAGCTCACTCCGCCACTCCAGTTCAGACATGGTCATATGCAAATCAGTCTGACCCTGTGCATCGTGGGAACAGTCCAGCCCGAACTGCCACGCCATGTATTCCCTGGACCAGAATCAAGCTTCCCATGACCGGTTTCTGGCATTACAGCCGTCTTCAGCCGGGCTTGCTTGACTCCAGTGGAAAAGTGAGCAAGGGACTCACGCCTGAGCATACCCTGCCAACTTAGGGCGAACAAAGAAAAACCAAAGGTGGTGATGGACGGAGCGTTGACAATACAAACACTCACCCCCAGTCAACTGATCTGGGTTTAATCCATCACCGTTCTTTAGCTCACTCCACCACCCCAGTTCAGACATGGCCATATGCAAATCAGTCTGACTCTGTGCCTCATGGGAACAGTCCAGCCCGAACTGCCAAGCCATGTCTTCCCTGGACCGGAAATAAAACTCCCAGGACCGGTTTCTGGCATTACAGCCGTCTTCAGCCAGGCTTGGTTGACTCCAGTGGCAAAGTGAGCAAGGGACTCACGTCTGAGCATACCCTGCCAACTTAGGGCGAACAAAGAAAAACCAAAGGTGGTGATGGACGGAGGGTTTACAATACAAACACTCACCCCCAGTCAACTGATCTGGGTTTAATCCATCACCATTCTTTAGCTCACTCCGCCACACCAGTTCAGACATGGCCATAGGCAAATGAGTCTGACCCTTTGCCTCATGGGACACGGCCTAGCCCGAACACCCAAGCCATGTCTTCCCTGGACCGGAATCAAGCTTCCCAGGACCGGTTTCTGGCATTACAGCCGTCTTCAGCCGGGCTTCCTTGACTCCAGTGGCAAAGTGAGCAAGGGACTCACGTCTGAGCATACCCTGCCAAATTAGGGCGAACAAAGAAAAACCAAAGGTGGTGACGGACGGAGCGTTGACAATACAAACACTCACCCCCAGTCAACTGATCTGGGTTTAATCCATCACCGTTCTTTAGCTCACTCCGCCACTCCAGTTCAGACATGGCCATATGCAGATGAGTCGGACCCTGTGCCTCATGGGAACAGTCCAGCCCGAACTGCCTCGCCATGTCTTCCCTGGACCAGAATCAAGCTTCCCAGGACCGGTTTCTGGCATTACAGCCGTCTTCAGCCGGGCTTGCTTGACTCCAGTGTCAAAGTGAGCAAGGGACTCACGTCTGAGCATACCCTGCCAACTTAGGGCGAACAAAGAAAAACCAAAGGTGGTGATGGACGGAGCGTTGACAATACAAACACTCACCCCCAGTCAACTGATCTGGGTTTAATACATCACCGTTCTTTAGCTCACTCCGCTACCCCAGTTCAGACATGGCCATATGCAAATCAGTCTGACCCTGTGCCATCATGGGAACAGTCCAGCCCGAACTGCCAAGCCATGTCTTCCCTGGACCGGAAATAAACTTCCCAGGACCGGTTTCTGGCATTACAGCCTTGCTTGACTCCAGTGGCAAAGTGAGCAAGGGACTCACGCCTGAGCGTACCCTGCCAACTTAGGGCGAACAAAGAAAAACCAAAGGTGGCGATGGACCGAGCGTTGACAATATAAACACTCACCCCCAGTCAAATGATCAGGGTTTAATCCATCACCGTTCTTTAGCTCACTCTGCCACCCCAGTTCAGACATGGCCATATGCAAATCAGTCTGACCCTGTGCCTCTTGGTAACAATCCAGCCCGAACTGCCAAGCCATGTCTTCCCTGGACTGGAAATAAACTTCCCACTACCGGTTTCTGGCATTACAACCGTCTTCAGCCGGGCTTGCTTGACTCCAGTGGCAAAGTGAGCAAGGGACTCACGTCTAAGCGTACACTGCCAACTTAGGGCGAACAAAGAAAAACCAAAGGTGGTGATGGACGGAGCGTTGACAATACAAACACTCACCCCCAGTCAACTGATCTGGGTTTAATCCATCACCGTTCTTTAGCTCACTCCGCCACCCCAGTTCATACATGGCCATATGCAAATCAGTCTGACCCAGTGCCTCATGGGAACAGTCCAGCCCGAACTGCCAAGCCATGTCTTCCATGGACCGGAATCAAGCTTCCCAGGACCAGTTTCTGGCATTACAGCCGTCTTCAGCCGGGCTTGCTTGACTCCAGTGACAAAGTGAGCAAGGGACTCATGTCTGAGCATACCCTGCCAACTTAGGGCGAACAAAGAAAAACCAAAGGTGGTGATGGACTGAGCGTTGACAACACAAACACTCACCCCCAGTATACTGATCTGGGTTTAATCCATCACCGTTCTTTAGCTCACTCCGCCACCCCAGTTCAGACATGGCCATATGCAAATCAGTCTGACCCTGAGCCTCATGGGAACAGTCCAGCCCGAACTTCCAAGCCATGTCTTCCCTGGACCGGAGTCAAGCTTCCCAGGACCGGTTTCTGGCATTACAACCGTCTTCAGCCGGGCTTGCTTGACTCCAGTGGCAAAATGAGCAATAGACTCACGTCTGAGCATACCCTGCCAACTTAGGGCAAGCAAAGAAAAAACAAAGCTGGTGACGGACGGAGCGTTGACAATACAAACACTCACCCCCAGTCAACTGATCTGGGTTTAATCCATCACCATTCTTTAGCTCACTCCGCCACCCCAGTTCAGACATGGCCATATGCAAATCAGTCTGACCCTGTGCCACATGGGAACAGTCCAGCCCGAACACCCAAGCCATGTCTTCCCTGTACCGGAATCAAGCTTCCCAGGACCGGTTTCTGGCATTACAGCCGTCTTCAGCCGGGCTTGCTTGACTCCAGTGGCAAAGTGAGCAAGGGACTCACGTCTGAGCATACCCTGCCAACTTAGGGCGAACAAAGAAAAAACAAAAGTGGTGACGGACGGAGCGTTGACAATACAAACACTCACCCCCAGTCAACTGATCTGGGTTTAATCCATCACCATTCTTTAGCTCACTCCGCCACCCCAGTTCAGACATGGTCATATGCAAATCAGTCTGACCCTGTGCCTCATGGGAACAGTCCAGCCCGAACTGCCACGCCATGTCTTCCCTGGACCAGAATCAAGCTTCCCAGGACTGGTTTCTGGCATTACAGCCGTCTTCAGCCGGGCTTGCTTGACTCCAGTGGCAAAGTGAGGAAGGGACTCACGTCTGAGCATATCCTGCCAACTTAGGGCGAACAAAGAAAAACTAAAGGTGGTGATGGACGGAGCATTGACAATACAAACACTCACCCCCAGTCAACTGATCTGGGTTTAATCCATCACCGTTCTTTAGCTCACTCCGCCACCCCAGTTTAAACATGGCCATATGCAAATCAGTCTGACCCTGTGCCTCATGGGAACAGTCCAGCCCGAACTGCCAAGCCATGTCTTCCCTGGACTGGAAATAAACTTCCCAGGACCGGTTTCTGGCATTACAGCCGTCTTCAGCCGGACTTGCTTGACTGCAGTGGCAAAGTGAGCAAGAGACTCACGTCTGAGCATACCCTGCCAACTTAGGGCGAGCAAAGAAAAACCAAAGGTGGTGACGGACGGAGCGTTGACAATACAAACAATCACCCCCAGTCAACTGATCTGGGTTTAATCCATCACCATTCTTTAGCTCACTCCGCCACCCCAGTTCAGACATGGCCATATGCAAATGAGTCGGACCCTGTGCCTCATGGGACACGGCCTAGCCCGAACACCCAAGCCATGTCTTACCTGGTCCGGAATCAAGCTTCCCAGGACCGGTTTCTGGCATTACAGCCGTCTTCAGCCGGGCTTGCTTGACTCCAGTGGCAAAGTGAGCAAGGGACTCACGTCTGAGCATACCCTGCCAACTTAGGGCGAACAAAGAAAAACCAAAGGTGGTGATGGACGGAGCCTTGACAATACAAACACTCACCCCCAGTCAACTGATCTGGGTTTAATCCATCACCGTTCTTTAGCTCACTCCGCCACCCCAGTTCAGACATGGTCATATGCAAATCAGTCTGACCCTGTGCCTCATGGGAACAGTCCAGCCCGAACTGCCACGCCATGTCTTCCCTGGACCAGAATCAAGCTTCCCAGGACAGGTTTCTGGCTTACAGCCGTCTTCAGCCGGGCTTGCTTGACTCCAGTGGCAAAGTGAGCAAGGGACTCACATCTGAGCATACCCTGCCAACTTAGGGCGAACAAAGAAAAACAAAAAAAACAAAAGGTGGTGATGGACGGAGCGTTGACAATACAAACACTCACCCCCAGTCAACTGATCTGGGTTTAATCCATCACCGTTCTTTAGCTCACTCCGCCACCCCAGTTCAGACATGGCCATATGCAAATCAATCTGACCCTGTGCCTCATGGGAACAGTCCAGCCCGAACTGCCAAGCCATGTCTTCCCTGGACCATAAATAAACTTCCCAGGACCGGTTTCTGGCAATACAGCCGCCTTCAGCCGGGCTTGCTTGACTCCAGTGGCAAAGTGAGGAAGGGACTCACGTCTGAGCATATCCTGCCAACTTAGGGCGAACAAAGAAAAACCAAAGGTGGTGATGGACGGAGCATTGACAATACAAACACTCACCCCCAGTCAACTGATCTGGGTTTAATCCATCACCGTTCTTTAGCTCACTCCGCCACCCCAGTTTAGACATGGCCATATGCAAATCAGTCTGACCCTGTGCCTCATGGGAACAGTCCAGCCCGAACTGCCAAACCATGTCTTCCCTGGACTGGAAATTAACTTCCCAGGACAGGTTTCTGGCATTACAGCCGTCTTCAACCGGGCTTGCTTGACTGCAGTGGCAAAGTGAGCAAGAGACTCACGTCTGAGCATACCCTGCCAACTTAGGGCGAGCAAAGAAAAACCAAAGGTGGTGACGGACAGAGCGTTGACAATACAAACACTCACCCCCAGTCAACTGATCTGGGTTTAATCCATCACCATTCTTTAGCTCACTCTGCCACCCCAGTTCAGACATGGCCATATGCAGATGAGTCGGACCCTGTGCCTCATGGGACACGGCCTAGCCCGAAGACCCAAGCCATGTCTTCCCTGGACCGGAATCAAGCTTCCCAGGACCGGTTTCTGGCATTACAGCCGTCTTCAGCCGGGCTTGCTTGACTCGAGTGTCAAAGTGAGCAAGGGACTCACGTCTGAGCATACCCTGCCAACTTAGGGCGAACAAAGAAAAACCAAAGGTGGTGACGGACGGAGCGTTGACAATACAAACACTCACCCCCAGTCAACTGATCTGGGTTTAATCCATCACCGTTCTTTAGCTCACTCCGCCACTCCAGTTCAGACATGGTCATATGCAAATCAGTCTGACCCTGTGCATCGTGGGAACAGTCCAGCCCGAACTGCCACGCCATGTATTCCCTGGACCAGAATCAAGCTTCCCATGACCGGTTTCTGGCATTACAGCCGTCTTCAGCCGGGCTTGCTTGACTCCAGTGGAAAAGTGAGCAAGGGACTCACGCCTGAGCATACCCTGCCAACTTAGGGCGAACAAAGAAAAACCAAAGGTGGTGATGGACGGAGCGTTGACAATACAAACACTCACCCCCAGTCAACTGATCTGGGTTTAATCCATCACCGTTCTTTAGCTCACTCCACCACCCCAGTTCAGACATGGCCATATGCAAATCAGTCTGACTCTGTGCCTCATGGGAACAGTCCAGCCCGAACTGCCAAGCCATGTCTTCCCTGGACCGGAAATAAAACTCCCAGGACCGGTTTCTGGCATTACAGCCGTCTTCAGCCGGGCTTGGTTGACTCCAGTGGCAAAGTGAGCAAGGGACTCACGTCTGAGCATACCCTGCCAACTTAGGGCGAACAAAGAAAAACCAAAGGTGGTGATGGACGGAGGGTTTACAATACAAACACTCACCCCCAGTCAACTGATCTGGGTTTAATCCATCACCATTCTTTAGCTCACTCCGCCACACCAGTTCAGACATGGCCATATGCAAATGAGTCTGACCCTTTGCCTCATGGGACACGGCCTAGCCCGAACACCCAAGCCATGTCTTCCCTGGACCGGAATCAAGCTTCCCAGGACCGGTTTCTGGCATTACAGCCGTCTTCAGCCGGGCTTCCTTGACTCCAGTGGCAAAGTGAGCAAGGGACTCACGTCTGAGCATACCCTGCCAAATTAGGGCGAACAAAGAAAAACCAAAGGTGGTGACGGACGGAGCATTGACAATACAAACACTCACCCCCAGTCAACTGATCTGGGTTTAATCCATCACCGTTCTTTAGCTCACTCCGCCACTCCAGTTCAGACATGGTCATATGCAAATCAGTCTGACCCTGTGCCTCATGGGAACAGTCCAGCCCGAACTGCCTCGCCATGTCTTCCCTGGACCAGAATCAAGCTTCCCAGGACCGGTTTCTGGCATTACAGCCGTCTTCAGCCGGGCTTGCTTGACTCCAGTGTCAAAGTGAGCAAGGGACTCACGTCTGAGCATACCCTGCCAACTTAGGGCGAACAAAGAAAAACCAAAGGTGGTGATGGACGGAGCGTTGACAATACAAACCCTCACCCCCAGTCAACTGATCTGGGTTTAATCCATCACCGTTCTTTAGCTCACTCCGCTACCCCAGTTCAGACATGCCCATATGCAAATCAGTCTGACCCTGTGCCTCATGGGAACAGTCCAGCCCGAACTGCCAAGCCATGTCTTCCCTGGACCGGAAATAAACTTCCCAGGACCGGTTTCTGGCATTACAGCCTTGCTTGACTCCAGTGGCAAAGTGAGCAAGGGACTCACGCCTGAGCGTACCCTGCCAACTTAGGGCGAACAAAGAAAAACCAAAGGTGGCGATGGACCGAGCGTTGACAATATAAACACTCACCCCCAGTCAAATGATCAGGGTTTAATCCATCACCGTTCTTTAGCTCACTCTGCCACCCCAGTTCAGACATGGCCATATGCAAATCAGTCTGACCCTGTGCCTCTTGGTAACAATCCAGCCCGAACTGCCAAGCCATGTCTTCCCTGGACTGGAAATAAACTTCCCACTACCGGTTTCTGGCATTACAACCGTCTTCAGCCGGGCTTGCTTGACTCCAGTGGCAAAGTGAGCAAGGGACTCACGTCTAAGCGTACACTGCCAACTTAGGGCGAACAAAGAAAAACCAAAGGTGGTGATGGACGGAGCGTTGACAATACAAACACTCACCCCCAGTCAACTGATCTGGGTTTAATCCATCACCGTTCTTTAGCTCACTCCGCCACCCCAGTTCATACATGGCCATATGCAAATCAGTCTGACTCAGTGCCTCATGGGAACAGTCCAGCCCGAACTGCCAAGCCATGTCTTCCATGGACCGGAATCAAGCTTCCCAGGACCAGTTTCTGGCATTACAGCCGTCTTCAGCCGGGCTTGCTTGACTCCAGTGACAAAGTGAGCAAGGGACTCATGTCTGAGCATACCCTGCCAACTTAGGGCGAACAAAGAAAAACCAAAGGTGGTGATGGACTGAGCGTTGACAACACAAACACTCACCCCCAGTATACTGATCTGGGTTTAATCCATCACCGTTCTTTAGCTCACTCCGCCACCCCAGTTCAGACATGGCCATATGCAAATCAGTCTGACCCTGAGCCTCATGGGAACAGTCCAGCCCGAACTTCCAAGCCATGTCTTCCCTGGACCGGAGTCAAGCTTCCCAGGACCGGTTTCTGGCATTACAACCGTCTTCAGCCGGGCTTGCTTGACTCCAGTGGCAAAATGAGCAATAGACTCACGTCTGAGCATACCCTGCCAACTTAGGGCAAGCAAAGAAAAAACAAAGCTGGTGACGGACGGAGCGTTGACAATACAAACACTCACCCCCAGTCAACTGATCTGGGTTTAATCCATCACCATTCTTTAGCTCACTCCGCCACCCCAGTTCAGACATGGCCATATGCAAATCAGTCTGACCCTGTGCCACATGGGAACAGTCCAGCCCGAACACCCAAGCCATGTCTTCCCTGGACCGGAATCAAGCTTCCCAGGACCAGTTTCTGGCATTACAGCTGTCTTCAGGCGGGCTTGCTTCACTCCAGTGGCACACTGAGCAAGGGACTCACGTCTGAGCATACCCTGCCAACTTAGGGCGAACAAAGAAAAACTAAAGGTGGTGACGGACAGAGCGTTGACAATACAAACACTCACCCCCAGTTAACTGATCTGGGTTTAATCCATCACCGTTCTTTAGCTCACTCCGCCACCACAGTTCAGACATGACCATATGCAAATCAGTCTGACCCTGTGCCTCATGGGAACAGTCCAGCCCGAACTGCCAAGCCATGTCTTCCCTGGACTGGAATCTAGTTTCCCAGGACCGGTTTCTGGCATTACAGCTGTCTTCAGCCGGGCTTGCTTGACTCCAGTGGCAAAGTGAGCAAGGGACTAACGTCTGAGCATACCCTGCCAACTTAGGGCGAACAAAGAAAAAACAAAGGTGGTGACGTACGGAGCGTTGACAATACAAACACTCACCCCCAGTCAACTGATCTGGGTTTAATCCATTACCGTTCTTTAGCTCACTCCGCCACCCCAGTTCAGACATGGTCATATGCAAATCAGTCTGACCCTGTGCCTCATGGGACACGGCCTAGCCCCAACACCCAAGCCATGTCTTCCCTGGACCGGAATCAAGCTTCCCAGGACCGGTTTCTGGCATTACAGCCGTCTTCAGCCGGGCTTGCTTGACTCCAGTGGCAAAGTGAGCAAGGGACTCACGTCTGAGCATACCCTGCCAACTTAGGGCGAACAAAGAAAAAACAAAAGTGGTGACGGACGGAGCGTTGACAATACAAACACTCACCCCCAGTCAACTGATCTGGGTTTAATCCATCACCATTCTTTAGCTCACTCCGCCACCCCAGTTCAGACATGGTCATATGCAAATCAGTCTGACCCTGTGCCTCATGGGAACAGTCCAGCCCGAACTGCCACGCCATGTCTTCCCTGGACCAGAATCAAGCTTCCCAGGACTGGTTTCTGGCATTACAGCCGTCTTCAGCCGGGCTTGCTTGACTCCAGTGGCAAAGTGAGGAAGGGACTCACGTCTGAGCATATCCTGCCAACTTAGGGCGAACAAAGAAAAACTAAAGGTGGTGATGGACGGAGCATTGACAATACAAACACTCACCCCCAGTCAACTGATCTGGGTTTAATCCATCACCGTTCTTTAGCTCACTCCGCCACCCCAGTTTAAACATGGCCATATGCAAATCAGTCTGACCCTGTGCCTCATGGGAACAGTCCAGCCCGAACTGCCAAGCCATGTCTTCCCTGGACTGGAAATAAACTTCCCAGGACCGGTTTCTGGCATTACAGCCGTCTTCAGCCGGACTTGCTTGACTGCAGTGGCAAAGTGAGCAAGAGACTCACGTCTGAGCATACCCTGCCAACTTAGGGCGAGCAAAGAAAAACCAAAGGTGGTGACGGACGGAGTGTTGACAATACAAACAATCACCCCCAGTCAACTGATCTGGGTTTAATCCATCACCATTCTTTAGCTCACTCCGCCACCCCAGTTCAGACATGGCCATATGCAAATGAGTCGGACCCTGTGCCTCATGGGACACGGCCTAGCCCGAACACCCAAGCCATGTCTTACCTGGTCCGGAATCAAGCTTCCCAGGACCGGTTTCTGGCATTACAGCCGTCTTCAGCCGGGCTTGCTGGACTCCAGTGGCAAAGTGAGCAAGGGACTCACGTCTGAGCATACCCTGCCAACTTAGGGCGAACAAAGAAAAACCAAAGGTGGTGATGGACGGAGCCTTGACAATACAAACACTCACCCCCAGTCAACTGATCTGGGTTTAATCCATCACCGTTCTTTAGCTCACTCCGCCACCCCATTTCAGACATGGCCATATGCAAATCAGTCTGACCCTGTGCCACATGGGAACAGTCCAGCCCGAACACCCAAGCCATGTCTTCCCTGGACCGGAATCAAGCTTCCCAGGACCGGTTTCTGGCATTACAACCGTCTTCAGCCGGGCTTGCTTGACTCCAGTGGCAAAATGAGCAATAGACTCACGTCTGAGCATACCCTGCCAACTTAGGGCAAGCAAAGAAAAAACAAAGCTGGTGACGGACGGAGCGTTGACAATACAAACACTCACCCCCAGTCAACTGATCTGGGTTTAATCCATCACCATTCTTTAGCTCACTCCGCCACCCCAGTTCAGACATGGCCATATGCAAATCAGTCTGACCCTGTGCCACATGGGAACAGTCCAGCCCGAACACCCAAGCCATGTCTTCCCTGGACCGGAATCAAGCTTCCCAGGACCAGTTTCTGGCATTACAGCTGTCTTCAGGCGGGCTTGCTTCACTCCAGTGGCACACTGAGCAAGGGACTCACGTCTGAGCATACCCTGCCAACTTAGGGCGAACAAAGAAAAACCAAAGGTGGTGACGGACAGAGCGTTGACAATACAAACACTCACCCCCAGTTAACTGATCTGGGTTTAATCCATCACCGTTCTTTAGCTCACTCCGCCACCACAGTTCAGACATGACCATATGCAAATCAGTCTGACCCTGTGCCTCATGGGAACAGTCCAGCCCGAACTGCCAAGCCATGTCTTCCCTGGACTGGAATCTAGTTTCCCAGGACCGGTTTCTGGCATTACAGCTGTCTTCAGCCGGGCTTGCTTGACTCCAGTGGCAAAGTGAGCAAGGGACTAACGTCTGAGCATACCCTGCCAACTTAGGGCGAACAAAGAAAAAACAAAGGTGGTGACGTACGGAGCGTTGACAATACAAACACTCACCCCCAGTCAACTGATCTGGGTTTAATCCATTACCGTTCTTTAGCTCACTCCGCCACCCCAGTTCAGACATGGTCATATGCAAATCAGTCTGACCCTGTGCCTCATGGGACACGGCCTAGCCCCAACACCCAAGCCATGTCTTCCCTGGACCGGAATCAAGCTTCCCAGGACCGGTTTCTGGCATTACAGCCGTCTTCAGCCGGGCTTGCTTGACTCCAGTGGCAAAGTGAGCAAGGGACTCACGTCTGAGCATACCCTGCCAACTTAGGGCGAACAAAGAAAAAACAAAAGTGGTGACGGACGGAGCGTTGACAATACAAACACTCACCCCCAGTCAACTGATCTGGGTTTAATCCATCACCATTCTTTAGCTCACTCCGCCACCCCAGTTCAGACATGGTCATATGCAAATCAGTCTGACCCTGTGCCTCATGGGAACAGTCCAGCCCGAACTGCCACGCCATGTCTTCCCTGGACCAGAATCAAGCTTCCCAGGACTGGTTTCTGGCATTACAGCCGTCTTCAGCCGGGCTTGCTTGACTCCAGTGGCAAAGTGAGGAAGGGACTCACGTCTGAGCATATCCTGCCAACTTAGGGCGAACAAAGAAAAACTAAAGGTGGTGATGGACGGAGCATTGACAATACAAACACTCACCCCCAGTCAACTGATCTGGGTTTAATCCATCACCGTTCTTTAGCTCACTCCGCCACCCCAGTTTAAACATGGCCATATGCAAATCAGTCTGACCCTGTGCCTCATGGGAACAGTCCAGCCCGAACTGCCAAGCCATGTCTTCCCTGGACTGGAAATAAACTTCCCAGGACCGGTTTCTGGCATTACAGCCGTCTTCAGCCGGACTTGCTTGACTGCAGTGGCAAAGTGAGCAAGAGACTCACGTCTGAGCATACCCTGCCAACTTAGGGCGAGCAAAGAAAAACCAAAGGTGGTGACGGACGGAGTGTTGACAATACAAACAATCACCCCCAGTCAACTGATCTGGGTTTAATCCATCACCATTCTTTAGCTCACTCCGCCACCCCAGTTCAGACATGGCCATATGCAAATGAGTCGGACCCTGTGCCTCATGGGACACGGCCTAGCCCGAACACCCAAGCCATGTCTTACCTGGTCCGGAATCAAGCTTCCCAGGACCGGTTTCTGGCATTACAGCCGTCTTCAGCCGGGCTTGCTGGACTCCAGTGGCAAAGTGAGCAAGGGACTCACGTCTGAGCATACCCTGCCAACTTAGGGCGAACAAAGAAAAAACAAAGGTGGTGATGGACGGAGCCTTGACAATACAAACACTCACCCCCAGTCAACTGATCTGGGTTTAATCCATCACCGTTCTTTAGCTCACTCCGCCACCCCAGTTCAGACATGGCCATATGCAAATCAGTCTGACCCTGTGCCACATGGGAACAGTCCAGCCCGAACACCCAAGCCATGTCTTCCCTGGACCGGAATCAAGCTTCCCAGGACCAGTTTCTGGCATTACAGCTGTCTTCAGGCGGGCTTGCTTCACTCCAGTGGCAAACTGAGCAAGGGACTCACGTCTGAGCATACCCTGCCAACTTAGGGCGAACAAAGAAAAACCAAAGGTGGTGACGGACAGAGCGTTGACAATACAAACACTCACACCCAGTTAACTGATCTGGGTTTAATCCATCACCGTTCTTTAGCTCACTCCGCCACCACAGTTCAGACATGACCATATGCAAATCAGTCTGACCCTGTGCCTCATGGGAACAGTCCAGCCCGAACTGCCAAGCCATGTCTTCCCTGGACTGGAATCTAGTTTCCCAGGACCGGTTTCTGGCATTACAGCTGTCTTCAGCCGGGCTTGCTTGACTCCAGTGGCAAAGTGAGCAAGGGACTAACGTCTGAGCATACCCTGCCAACTTAGAACAAGCAAAGAAAAACCAAAGGTGGTGACGGACGGAGCGTTGACAAAACAAACACTCACCCCCAGTCAACTGATCTGGGTTTAATCCATCACCGTTCTTTAGCTCACTCCGCCACCCCAGTTCAGACATGACCATATGCAAATCAGTCTGACCCTGTGCCTCATGGGAACAGTCCAGCCCGAACTGCCAAGCCATGTCTTCCCTGGACCAGAATCAAGCTTCCCAGGACTGGTTTCTGGCATTACAGCCGTCTTCAGCCGGGCTTGCTTGACTCCAGTGGCAAAGTGAGCAAGGGACTCACGTCTGAGCATACCCTGCCAACTTAGGGCGAGCAAAGAAAAACCAAAGGTGGTGACGGACGGAGCGTTGACAATACAAACACTCACCCCCAGTCAACTGATCTGGGTTTAATCCATCACCATTCTTTAGCTCACTCCGCCACCCCAGTTCAGACATGGCCATATGCAAATGAGTCGGACCCTGTGCCTCATGGGACACGGCCTAGCCCGAACACCCAAGCCATGTCTTACCTGGTCCGGAATCAAGCTTCCCAGGACCGGTTTCTGGCATTACAGCCGTCTTCAGCCGGGCTTGCTTGACTCCAGTGGCAAAGTGAGCAAGGGACTCACGTCTGAGCATACCCTGCCAACTTAGGGCGAACAAAGAAAAACCAAAGGTGGTGATGGACGGAGCCTTGACAATACAAACACTCACCCCCAGTCAACTGATCTGGGTTTAATCCATCACCGTTCTTTAGCTCACTCCTCCACCCCAGTTCAGACATGGCCTATGCAAATCAGACTGACCCTGTGCCTCATGGGAACAGTCCAGCCCGAACTGCCAGGCCATGTCTTCCCTGGACCAGAAATAAACTTCCCAGGACCGGATTTTGGCATTACTGCCGTCTTCAGCCGGGCTTGCTTGACTCCAGTGGCAAAGTGAGGAAGGGACTCACGTCTGAGCATATCCTGCCAACTTAGGGCGAACAAAGAAAAACTAAAGGTGGTGATGGACGGAGCATTGACAATACAAACACTCACCCCCAGTCAACTGATCTGGGTTTAATCCATCACCGTTCTTTAGCTCACTCCGCCACCCCAGTTTAGACATGGCCATATGCAAATCAGTCGGACCCTGTGCCTCATGGGAACAGTCCAGCCCGAACTGCCAAGCCATGTCTTGCCTGGACTGGAAATAAACTTCCCAGGACCGGTTTCTGGCTTTACAGCCGTCTTCAGCCGGGCTTGCTTGACTGCAGTGGCAAAGTGAGCAAGAGACTCACGTCTGAGCATACCCTGCCAACTTAGGGCGAGCAAAGAAAAACCAAAGGTGGTGACGGACGGAGCGTTAACAATACAAACACTGACCCCCAGTCAACTGATCTGGGTTTAATCCATCACCATTCTTTAGCTCACTCCGCCACCCCAGTTCAGACATGGCCATATGCAAATGAGTCGGACCCTGTGCCTCATGGGACACGGCCTAGCCCGAACACCCAAGCCATGTCTTCCCTGGACGGGAATCAAGCTTCCCAGGCCCGGTTTCTGGCAATACAGCCGTCTTCAGCCGGGCTTGCTTGACTCCAGTGGCAAAGTGAGCAAGGGACTCACGTCTGAGCATACCCTGCCAACTTAGGGCGGACAAAGAAAAACCAAAGGTGGTGATGGACGGAGCGTTGACAATACAAACACTCACCCCCAGTCAACTGATCTGGGTTTAATCCATCACCGTTCTTTAGCTCACTCCGCCACTCCAGTTCAGACATGGTCATATGCAAATCAGTCTGACCCTGTGCATCGGGGGAACAGTCCAGCCCGAACTGCCACGCCATGTCTTCCCTGGACCAGAATCAAGCTTCCCATGACCGGTTTCTGGCATTACAGCCGTCTTCAGCCGGGCTTGCTTGACTCCAGTGGCAGAGTGAGCAAGGGACTCACGTCTGAGCATACCCTGCCAACTTAGGGCGAAAAAAGAAAAACCAAAGGTGGTGATGGACAGAGCGTTGACAATATAAACACTCACCCCCAGGGGTGTCAACTGATCTGGGTTTAATCCATCACCGTTCTTTAGCTCACTCTGCCACCCCAGTTCAGACATGGCCATATGCAAATCAGTCTGACCCTGTGCCTCTTGGTAACAATCCAGCCCGAACTGCCAAGCCATGTCTTCCCTGGACTGGAAATAAACTTCCCACTACGGGTTTCTGGCATTACAACCGTCTTCAGCCGGGCTTGCTTGACTCCAGTGGCAAAGTGAGCAAGGGACTCACGTCTAAGCGTACACTGCCAACTTAGGGCGAACAAAGAAAAACCAAAGGTGGTGGTGGACGGAGCGTTGACAATACAAACACTCACCCCCAGTCAACTGATCTGGGTTTAATCCATCACCGTTCTTTAGCTCACTCCGCCACCCCAGTTCATACATGGCCATATGCAAATCAGTCTGACCCTGAGCCTCATGGGAACAGTCCAGCCCGAACTTCCAAGCCATGTCTTCCCTGGACCGGAATCAAGTTTCCCAGGACCTGTTTCTGGCATTACAGCCGTCTTCAGGCGGGCTTGCTTCACTACAGTGGCAAACTGAGCAAGCGACTCACGTCTGAGCATACCCTGCCAACTTAGGGCGAACAAAGAAAAACTAAAGGTGGTGACGGACGGAGCGTTGACAATACAAACACTCACCCCCAGTTAACTGATCTGGGTTTAATCCATCACCGTTCTTTAGCTCACTCCGCCAACCCAGTTCAGACATGACCATATGCAAATCAGTCTGACCCTGTGCCTCATGGGAACAGTCCAGTCCGAACTGCCAAGCCATGTCTTCCCTGGACTGGAATCAAGTTTCCCAGGACCAGTTTCTGGCATTACAGCTGTCTTCAGCCGGGCTTGCTTGACTCCAGTGGCAAAGTGAGCAAGGGACTCATGTCTGAGCATACCCTGCCAACTTAGAACAAGCAAAGAAAAACCAAAGGTGGTGACGGACGGAGCATTGACAAAACAAACACTCACCCCCAGTCAACTGATCTGGGTTTAATCCATCACCGTTCTTTAGCTCACTCCGCCACCCCAGTTCAGACATGGCCATATGCAAATCAGTCTGAACCTGTGCCTCATGGGAACAGTTCAGCCCGAACTGCCAAGCCATGTCTTCCCTGGACCAGAATCAAGCTTCCCAGGACCGGTTTCTGGCATTACAGCCGTCTTCAGCCGGGCTTGCTTGACTCCAGCGGCAAAGTGAGCAAGGGACTCACGTCTGAGCATACCCTGCCAACTTAGGGCGAACAAAGAAAAACCAAAGGTGGTGACGGACGGAGCGTTGACAATAGAAACACTCACCCCCAGTCAACTGTTTTGGGTTTAATCCATCACCGTTCTTTAGCTCACTCCGCCACTCCAGTTCAGACATGGTCATATGCAAATCAGTCTGAGCCTGTGCCTCATGGGAACAGTCCAGCCCGAACTGCTTCGCCATGCCTTCCCTGGACCAGAATCAAGCTTCCCAGGACCGGTTTCTGGCATTACAGCCGTCTTCAGCCGGGCTTGCTTGACTCCAGTGGCAAAGTGAGCAAGGGACTCACGTCTGAGCGTACCCTGCCAACTTAGGGCGAACAAAGAAAAACCAAAGGTGGTGATGGACGGAGCGTTGACAATATAAACACTCCCCCCCAGTCAACTGATCTGGGTTCAATCCATCACCGTTCTTTAGCTCACTCCGCCACCCCAGTTCAGACATGGCCATATGCAAATCAGTCTGACCCTGTGCCTCTTGGTAACAGTCCAGCCCGAACTGCCAAGCCATGTCTTTCCTGGACTGGAAATAAACTTCCCAGGACCGGTTTCTGGCATTACAACCGTCTTCAGCCGGGCTTGCTTGACTCCAGTGGCAAAGTGAGCAAGGGACTCACGTCTAAGCATACACTGCCAACTTAGGGCGAACAAGAAAAACCAAAGGTGGTGATGGACGGAGCGTTGACAATACAAACACTCACCCCCAGTCAACTGATCTGGGTTTAATCCATCACCGTTCTTTAGCTCACTCCGCCACCCCAGTTCAGACATGGCCATACGCAAATCAGTCTGACCCTGCGCCTCATGGGAACAGTCCAGCCCGATCACCTAACCCATGTCTTCCCTGGACCGAAATCAAGCTTCCCAGGACCGATTTCTGGCATTACAGCCGTCTTCAGCCGGGCTTGCTTGACTCCAGTGGCAGAGTGAGCAAGGGACTCACATCTGAGCATACCCTGCCAACTTAGGGTGAACAAAGAAAAACCAAAGGTGGTGATGGACGGAGCGTTAACAATACAAACACTCACCCCCAGTTAACTGATCTGGGTTTAATCCATCACCGTTCTTTAGCTCACTCCGCCACCCCAGTTCAGACATGGCCATATGCAAATCAGTCTGCCCCTGTGCCTCATGGAAACAGTCCAGCCCGAACTGCCAAGCCATGTCTTCCCTGGACCGGAATCAAGCTTCCCAGGACCGGTTTCTGGCATTACAGCCGCCTTCAGCCGGGCTTGGTTGACTCCAGTGGCAAAGTGAGCAAGGGACTCACGTCTGAGCATACCCTGCCAACTTAGGGCGAACAAAGAAATACCAAAGGTGGTGATGGACGGAGCGTTGACAATACAAACACTCACCCCCAGTCAACTGATCTGGGTTTAATCCATCACCATTCTTTAGCTCACTCCGCCACTCCAGTTCAGACATGGTCATATGCAAATCAGTCTGAGCCTGTGCCTCATGGGAACAGTCCAGCCCGAACTGCCTCGCCATGTCTTCCCTGGACCAGAATCAAGCTTCCCAGGACCGGTTTCTGGCATTACAGCCGTCTTCAGCCGGGCTTGCTTGACTCCAGTGTCAAAGTGAGCAAGGGACTCACGTCTGAGCATACCCTGCCAACTTAGGGCGAACAAAGAAAAACCAAAGGTGGTGATGGACGGAGCGTTGACAATACAAACACTCACCCCCAGTCAACTGATCTGGGTTTAATCCATCACCGTTCTTTAGCTCACTCCGCTACCCCAGTTCAGACATGGCCATATGCAAATCAGTCTGACCCTGTGCCTCATGGGAACAGTACAGCCCGAACTGCCAAGCCATGTCTTCCCTGGACCGGAAATAAACTTCCCAGGACCGGTTTCTGGCATTACAGCCGTCTTCAGCCGGCTTTGCTTGACTCCTGTGGCAAAGTGAGCAGGGGACTCACGTCTGAGCGAACCCTGCCAACTTAGGGCGAACAAAGAAAAACCAAAGGTGGCGATGGACCGAGCGTTGACAATATAAACACTCACCCCCAGTCAACTGATCTGGGTTTAATCCATCACCGTTCTTTAGCTCACTCTGCCACCCCAGTTCAGACATGGCCATATGCAAATCAGTCTGACCCTGTGCCTCTTGGTAACAATCCAGCCCGAACTGCCAAGCCATGTCTTCCCTGGACTGGAAATAACTTCCCACTACCGGTTTCTGGCATTACAGCCGTCTTCAGCCGGGCTTGCTTGACTCCAGTGGCAAAGTGAGCAAGGGACTCACGTCTGAGCATACCCTGCCAACTTAGGGTGAACAAAGAAATACCAAAGGTGGTGATGGACGGAGCGTTGACAATACAAACACTAACCCCCAGTCAACTGATCCGGGTTTAATCCATCACCATTCTTTAGCTCACTCCGCCACACCAGTTCAGACATGGCCATATGCAAATGAGTCTGACCCTGTGCCTCATGGGACACAGCCTAGCCCGAACACACAAGCCATGTCTTCGCTGGACCGGAATCAAGCTTCCCAGGACCGGTTTCTGGCATTACAGCCGTCTTCAGCCGGGCTTGCTTGACTCCAGTGGCAAAGTGAGCAAGGGACTCACGTCTGAGCATACCCTGCCAACTTAGGGCGAACAAAGAAAAACCAAAGGTGGTGACGGACGGAGCATTGACAATAGAAACACTCACCCCCAGTCAACTGTTTTGGGTTTAATCCATCACCGTTCTTTAGCTCTCTCAGCCACTCCAGTTCAGACATGGTCATATGCAAATCAGTCTGAGCCTGTGCCTCATGGGAACAGTCCAGCCCGAACTGCTTCGCCATGTCTTCCCTGGACCAGAATCAAGCTTCCCAGGACCGGTTTCTGGCATTACAGCCGTCTTCAGCCGGGCTTGCTTGACTCCAGTGGCAAAGTGAGCAAGGGACTCACGTCTGAGCGTACCCTGCCAACTTAGGGCGAACAAAGAAAAACCAAAGGTGGTGATGGACGGAGCGTTGACAATATAAACACTCCCCCCCCCAGTCAACTGATCTGGGTTTAATCCATCACCGTTCTTTAGCTCACTCCGCCACCCCAGTTCAGACATGGCCATATGCAAATCAGTCTGACCCTGAGCCTCATGGAAACAGTCCATCCCGAACTTCCAAGCCATGTCTTCCCTGGACCGGAATCAAGCTTCCCAGGACCGGTTTCTGGCATTAGAGCCGTCTTCAGCCGGGCTTGCTTGACTCCAGTGGCAAAGTGAGCAAGAGACTCACGTCTGAGCATACCCTGCCAACTTAGGGCGAGCAAAGAAAAAACAAAGCTGGTGACGGACGGAGCGTTGACAATACAAACACTCACCCCCAGTCAACTGATCTGGGTTTAATCCATCACCATTCTTTAGCTCACTCCGCCACCCCAGTTCAGACATGGCCATATGCAAATCAGTCTGACCCTGTGCCACATGGGAACAGTCCAGCCCGAACACCCAAGCCATGTCTTCCCTGGACCGGAATCAAGCTTCCCAGGACCAGTTTCTGGCATTACAGCTGTCTTCAGGCGGGCTTGCTTCACTCCAGTGGCAAACTGAGCAAGGGAATCACGTCTGAATATACCCTGCCAACTTAGGGCAAACAAAGAAAAACTAAAGGTGGTGACGGACGGAGCGTTGACAATACAAACACTCACCCCCAGTTAACTGATCTGGGTTTAATCCATCACCGTTCTTTAGCTCACTCCGCCACCCCAGTTCAGACATGACCATATGCAAATCAATCTGACCCTGTGCCTCATGGGAACAGTCCAGTCCGAACTGCCAAGCCATATCTTCCCTGGACTGGAATCAAGTTTCCCAGGACCGGTTTCTGGCATTACAGCTGTCTTCAGCCGGGCTTGCTTGACTCCAGTGGCAAAGTGAGCAAGGGACTCACGTCTGAGCATACCCTGCCAACTTAGAACAAGCAAAGAAAAACCAAAGGTGGTGACGGACGGAGCATTGACAAAACAAACACTCACCCCCAGTCAACTGATCTGGGTTTAATCCATCACCGTTCTTTAGCTCACTCCGCCACCCCAGTTCAGACATGGCCATATGCAAATCAGTCTGACCCTGTGCCTCATGGGAACAGTTCAGCCCGAACTGCCAAGCCATGTCTTCCCTGGACCAGAATCAAGCTTCTCAGGACTGGTTTCTGGCATTACAGCCGTCTTCAGCCGGTCTTGCTTGACTCCAGTGGCAAAGTGAGCAAGGGACTCACGTCTGAGCATACCCTGCCAACTTAGGGCGAACAAAGAAAAAACAAAGGTGGTGACGTACGGAGCGTTGACAATACAAACACTCACCCCCAGTGAACTGATCTGGGTTTAATCCATCACCGTTCTTAAGCTCACTCCGCCACCCCAGTTCAGACATGGTCATATGCAAATCAGTCTGACCCTGTGCCTCATGGGACACGGCCTAGCCCGAACACCCAAGCCATGTCTTCCCTGGACCGGAATCAAGCTTCCCAGGACCGGTTTCTGGCATTACAGCCGTCTTCAGCCGGGCTTGCTTGACTCCATTGATAAAGTGAGCAAGGGACTCACGTCTGAGCATACCCTGCCAACTTAGGGCGAACAAAGAAAAACCAAAGGTGGTGACGGACGGAGCGTTGACAATACAAACACTCACCCCCAGTCAACTGATCTGGGTTTAATCCATTACCGTTCTTTAGCTCACTCCGCCACTCCAGTTCAGACATGGTCATATGCAAATCAGTCTGAGCCTGTGCCTCATGGGAACAGTCCAGCCCGAACTGCTTCGCCATGTCTTCCCTGGACCAGAATCAAGCTTCCCAGGACCGGTTTCTGGCATTACAGCCGTCTTCAGCCGGGCTTGCTTGACTCCAGTGGCAAAGTGAGCAAGGGACTCACGTCTGAGCGTACCCTGCCAACTTAGGGCGAACAAAGAAAAACCAAAGGTGGTGATGGACGGAGCGTTGACAATATAAACACTCCCCCCCAGTCAACTGATCTTGGTTTAATCCATCACCGTTCTTTAGCTCACTCCGCCACCCCAGTTCAGACATGGCCATATGCAAATCAGTCTGACCCTGTGCCTCTTGGTAACAGTCCAGCCCGAACTGCCAAGCCATGTCTTTCCTGGGCTGGAAATAAACTTCCCAGGACCGGTTTCTGGCATTACAACTGTCTTCAGCCGGGCTTGCTTGACTCCAGTGGCAAAGTGAGCAAGGGACTCACGTCTAAGCATACACTGCCAACTTAGGGCGAACAAAGAAAAACCAAAGGTGGTGATGGACGGAGCGTTGACAATACAAACACTCACCCCCAGTCAACTGATCTGGGTTTAATCCATCACCGTTCTTTAGCTCACTCCGCCACCCCAGTTCAGACATGGCCATACGCAAATCAGTCTGACCCTGCGCCTCATGGGAACAGTCCAGCCCGATCACCTAACCCATGTCTTCCCTGGACCAAAATCAAGCTTCCCAGGACCGATTTCTGGCATTACAGCCGTCTTCAGCCGGGCTTGCTTGACTCCAGTGGCAGAGTGAGCAAGGGACTCACATCTGAGCATACCCTGCCAACTTAGGGCGAACAAAGAAAAACCAAAGGTGGTGATGGACGGAGCGTTAACAATACAAACACTCACCCCCAGTTAACTGATCTGGGTTTAATCCATCACCGTTCTTTAGCTCACTCCGCCACCCCAGTTCAGACATGGCCATATGCAAATCAGTCTGCCCCTGTGCCTCATGGGAACAGTCCAGCCCGAACTGCCAAGCCATGTCTTCCCTGGACCGGAATCAAGCTTCCCAGGACCGGTTTCTGGCATTACAGCCGTCTTCAGCCGGGCTTGGTTGACTCCAGTGGCAAAGTGAGCAAGGGACTCACGTCTGAGCATACCCTGCCAACTTAGGGCGAACAAAGAAATACCAAAGGTGGTGATGGACGGAGCGTTGACAATACAAACACTCACCCCCAGTCAACTGATCCGGGTTTAATCCATCACCATTCTTTAGCTCACTCCGCCACCCCAGTTCAGACATGGCCATATGCAAATCAGTCTGACCCTGTGCCTCATGGGAACAGTCCAGCCCAATCACCCAAGCCATGTCTTACCTGGACCGGAATCAAGCTTCCCAGGACCGGTTTCTGGCATTACAGCCGTCTTCAGCCGGGCTTGCTTGACTCCAGTGGCAAAGTGAGCAAGAAACTCACGTCTGAGCATACCCTGCCAACTTAGGGCGAACAAAGAAAAACCAAAGGTGGTGACGGACGGAGCGTTGACAATACAAACACTCACCCCCAGTCAACTGATCTGGGTTTAATCCATCACCGTTCTTTAGCTCACTCCGCCACCCCAGTTCAGACATGGTCATATGCAAATCAGTCTGACCCTGTGCCTCATGGGAACAGTCCAGCCCGAACTGCCACGCCATGTCTTCCCTGGACCAGAATCAAGCTTCCCAGGACTGGTTTCTGGCATTACAGCCGTCTTCAGCCGGGCATGCTTGACTCCAGTGGCAAAGTGAGGATGGAACTCACGTCTGAGCATATCCTGCCAACTTAGGGCGAACAAAGAAAAACTAAAGGTGGTGATGGACGGAGCATTGACAATACAAACACTCACCCCCAGTCACCTGATCTGGGTTTAATCCATCACCGTTCTTTAGCTCACTCCGCCACCCCAGTTTAGACATGGCCATATGCAAATCAGTCTGACCCTGTGCCTCATGGGAACAGTCCAGCCCGAACTGCCAAGCCATGTCTTCCCTGGACTGGAAATAAACTTCCCAGGACCGGTTTCTGGCATTACAGCCGTCTTCAGCCGGGCTTGCTTGACTGCAGTGGCAAAGTGAGCAAGAGACTCACGTCTGAGCATACCCTGCCAACTTAGGGCGAGCAAAGAAAAACCAAAGGTGGTGACGGACGGAGCGTTGACAATACAAACACTCACCCCCAGTAAACTGATCTGGGTTTAATCCATCACCATTCTTTAGCTCACTCCGCCACCCCAGTTCAGACATGGCCATATGCAAATGAGTCGGACCCTGTGCCTCATGGGACACGGCCTAGCCCGAACACCCAAGCCATGTCTTACCTGGCCCGGAATCAAGCTTCCCAGGACCGGTTTCCGGCATTACAGCCGTCTTCAGCCGGGCTTGCTTGACTCCAGTGGCAAAGTGAGCAAGGGACTCACGTCTGAGCATACCCTGCCAACTTAGGGCGAACAAAGAAAAACCAAAGGTGGTGACGGACGGAGCGTTGACAATAGAAACACTCACCCCCATTCAACTGTTTTGGGTTTAATCCATCACCGTTCTTTAGCTCACTCCGCCACTCCAGTTCAGACATGGTCATATGCAAATCAGTCTGAGCCTGTGCCTCATGGGAACAGTCCAGCCCGAACTGCTTCGCCATGTCTTCCCTGGACCAGAATCAAGCTTCCCAGGACCGGTTTCTGGCATTACAGCCGTCTTCAGCAGCGCTTGCTTGACTCCAGTGGCAAAATGAGCAAGGCACTCACGTCTGAGCGTACCCTGCCAACTTAGGGCGAACAAAGAAAAACCAAAGGTGGTGATGGACGGAGCGTTGACAATATAAACACTCCCCCCCAGTCAACTGATCTGGGTTTAATCCATCACCGTTCTTTAGCTCACTCCGCCACCCCAGTTCAGACATGGCCATATGCAAATCAGTCTGACCCTGTGCCTCTTGGTAACAGTCCAGCCCGAACTGCCAAGCCATGTCTTCCCTGGACTGGAAATAAACTTCCCAGGACCGGTTTCTGGCATTACAACCGTCTTCAACCGGGCTTGCTTGACTCCAGTGGCAAAGTGAGCAAGGGACTCACGTCTAAGCATACACTGCCAACTTAGGGCGAACAAAGAAAAACCAAAGGTGGTGATGGACGGAGCGTTGACAATACAAACACTCACCCCCAGTCAACTGATCTGGGTTTAATCCATCACCGTTCTTTAGCTCACTCCGCCACCCCAGTTCAGACATGGCCATACGCAAATCAGTCTGACCCTGCGCCTCATGGGAACAGTCCAGCCTGATCACCTAACCCATGTCTTCCCTGGACCGAAATCAAGCTTCCCAGGACCGATTTCTGGCATTACAGCCGTCTTCAGCCGGGCTTGCTTGACTCCAGTGGCAGAGTGAGCAAGGGACTCACATCTGAGCATACCCTGCCAACTTAGGGCGAACAAAGAAAAACCAAAGGTGGTGATGGACGGAGCGTTAACAATACAAACACTCACGCCCAGTTAACTGATCTGGGTTTAATCCATCACCGTTCTTTAGCTCACTCCGCCACCCCAGTTCAGACATGGCCATATGCAAATCAGTCTGCCCCTGTGCCTCATGGGAACAGTCCAGCCCGAACTGCCAAGCCATGTCTTCCCTGGACCGGAATCAAGCTTCCTAGGACCGGTTTCTGGCATTACAGCCGTCTTCAGCCGGGCTTGTTTGACTCCAGTGGCAGAGTGAGCAAGGGACTCACATCTGAGCATACCCTGCCAACTTAGGGCGAACAAAGAAAAACCAAAGGTGGTGATGGACGGAGCGTTGACAATACAAACACTCACCCCCAGTCAACTGATCTGGGTTTAATCCATCACCGTTCTTTAGCCCACTCCGTCACCCCAGTTCAGACATGGCCATATGCAAATCAGTCTGACCCTGGGCCTCATGGGAACAGTCCAGCACGAACTGCCAAGCCATGTCTTCCCTGGACCGGAAATAAACTTCCCAGGACCGGTTTCTGGCATTACAACCGTCTTCAGCCGGGCTTGCTTGACTCCAGTGGCAAAGTGAGCAAGGGACACACGTCTGAGCATACCCTGCCAACTTAGGGCGAACAAAGAAAAACCAAAGGTGGTGATGGACGGAGCGTTGACAATACAAACACTCACCCCCAGTCAACTGATCTGGGTTTAATCCATCACCGTTCTTTAGCTCAGTCCGCCACCCCAGTTCAGACATGGCCATAGGCAAATCAGTCTGACCCTGTGCCTCATGGGAACAGTCCAGCCCGAACTGCCAAGCCATGTCCTCCCTGGACCGGAATCAAGCTTCCCAGGACCGGTTTCTGGCATTACAGCCGTCTTCAGCCGGGCTTGCTTGACTCCAGTGGCAGAGTGAGCAAGGGACTCACGTCTGAGCATACCCTGCCAACTTAGGGCGAACAAAGAAAAACCAAACGTGGTGATGGACGGAGCGTTGACAATACAAACACTGACCCCCAGTCAACTGATCTGGGTTTAATCCATCACCGTTCTTTAGCTCACTCCGCCACCCCAGTTCAGACATGGCCATACGCAAATCAGTCTGACCCTGCGCCTCATGGGAACAGTCCAGCCCGATCACACAAGCCATGTCTTCCCTGGACCGGAATCAAGCTTCCCAGGACCGATTTCTGGCATTACAGCCGTCTTCAGCCGGGCTTGCTTGACTCCAGTGGCAGATTGAGCAAGGGACTCACATCTGAGCATACCCTGCCAACTTAGGGCGAACAAAGAAAAACCAAAGGTGGTGATGGACGGAGCGTTGACAATACAAACACTCATCCCCAGTCAACTGATCTGGGTTTAATCCATCAAGGTTCTTTAGCTCACTCCGCCACCCGAGTTCAGACATGGCCATATGCAAATCAGTCTGACCCTGTGCCTCATGGGAACAGTCCAGCCCGAACTGCCAAGCCATGTCTTCCCTGGACCGGAAATAAACTTCCCAGGACCGGTTTCTGGCATTACAGCCGTCTTCAGCCGGGCTTGCTTGACTCCAGTGGCAAAGTGAGCAAGGGACACACGTCTGAGCATATCCTGCCAACTTAGGGCGAACAAAGAAAAAACAAAGGTGGTGATGAACCGAGCGTTGACAATACAAACACTCACCCCCAGTCAACTGATCTGGGTTTAATCCATCACCGTTCTTTAGCTCAGTCCTCCACCCCAGTTCAGACATGGCCATACGCAAATCAGTCTGACCCTGTGCCTCATGGGAACAGTCCAGCCTGAACTGCCAAGCCATGTCTTCCCTGGACCGGAATCAAGCTTTCCAGGACCGGTTTCTGGCATTACAGCCGTCTTCAGCCGGGCTTGCTTGACTCCAGTGGCAGAGTGAGCAAGGGACTCACGTCTGAGCATACCCTGCCAACTTAGGGCGAACAAAGAAAAACCAAATGTGGTGATGGACGGAGCGTTGACAATACAAACACTCACCCCCAGTCAACTGATCTGGGTTTAATCCATCACCGTTCTTTAGCTCACTCCGCCACCCCAGTTCAGACATGGCCATATGCAAATCAGTCTGACCCTGTGCCTCACTGGAACAGTCCAGCACGAACTGCCAAGCCATGTCTTCCCTGGACTGGAAATAAACTTCCCAGGACCGGTTTCTGGCATTACAACCGTCTTCAGCCGGGCTTGCTTGACTCCAGTGGCAAAGTGAGCAAGGGACACACGTCTGAGCATACCCTGCCAACTTAGGGCGAACAAAGAAAAACCAAGGGTGGTGATGGACGGAGCGTTGACAATACAAACACTCACCCCCAGTCAACTGATCTGCGTTTAATCCATCACCGTTCTTTAGCTCACTCCGCCACCCCAGTTTAGACATGGCCATATGCAAATCAGTCTGACCCTGTGCCTCATGGGAACAGTCCAGCCCGAACTGCCAAGCCATGTCTTCCCTGGACTGGAAATAAACTTCCCAGGACCGGTGTCTGGCATTACAGCCGTCTTCAGCCGGGCTTGCTTGACTCCAGTGGCAGAGTGAGCAAGGGACTCACGTCTGAGCATACCCTGCCAACTTAGGGCGAGCAAAGAAAAAACAAAGGTGGTGACGGACGGAGCGTTGACAATACAAACACTCACCCCCAGTCAACTGATCTGGGTTTAATCCATCACCATTCTTTAGCTCACTCCGCCACCCCAGTTCAGACATGGCCATATGCAAATGAGTCGGACCCTGTGCCTCATGGGACACGGCCTAGCCCGAACTGCCAAACCATGTCTTCTCTGGACCCGAATCAAGCTTCCCAGGACCGGTTCCCGGCATTACAGCCGTCTTCAGCCGGGCTTGCTTGACTCCAGTGGCAAAGTGAGCAAGGGACTCACGTCTGAGCATACCCTGCCAACTTAGGGCGAACAAAGAAAAACCAAAGGTGGTGACGGACGGAGCGTTGACAATACAAACACTCACCCCCAGTCAACTGATCTGGGTTTAATCCATCACCGTTCTTTAGCTCACTCCGCCACTCCAGTTCAGACATGGTCATATGCAAATCAGTCTGGCCCTGTGCATCGTGGGAACAGTCCAGCCCGAACTGCCACGCCATGTCTTCCCTGGACCAGAATCAAGCTTCCCAGGACCGGTTTCTGGCATTACAGCCGTCTTCAGCCGGGCTTGCTTGACTCCAGTGGCAAAGTGAGCAAGGGACTCACGTCTGAGCATACACTGCCAACTTAGGGCGAACAAAGAAAAACCAAAGGTGGTGATGGACGGAGCGTTGACAATACAAACACTCACCCCCAGTCAACTGATCTGGGTTTAATCCATCACCGTTCTTTAGCTCACTCCGCCACCCCAGTTCAGACATGGCCATATGCAAATCATTCTGACCCTGTTCCTCATGGGAACATCCCAGCCCGAACTGCCAAGCCATGTCTTCCCTGGACCGGAAATAAACTTCCCACGACCGGTTTCTGGCATTACAGCCGTCTTCAGCCGGGCTTGGTTGACTCCAGTGGCAAAGTGAGCAAGGGACTCACGTCTGAGCGTACCCTGCCAACTTAGGGCGAACAAAGAAAAACCAAAGGTGGCGATGGACCGAGCGTTGACAATATAAACACTCACCCCCAGTCAACTGATCTGGGTTTAATCCATCACCGTTCTTTAGCTCACTCTGCCACCCCAGTTCAGACATGGCCATATGCAAATCAGTCTGACCCTGTGCCTCATGGGACACGGCCTAGCCCGAACACCCAGGCCATGTCTTCCCTGGACCGGAATCAAGCTTCCCAGGACCGGTTTCTGGCATTACAGCCGTCTTCAGCCGGGCTTCCTTGACTCCAGTGGCAAAGTGAGCAAGGAACTCACGTCTGAGCATACCCTGCCAACTTAGGGCGAACAAAGAAAAACCAAAGGTGGTGACGGACGGAGCCTTGACAATACAAACACTCACCCCCAGTCAACTGATCTGGGTTTAATCCATCACCGTTCTTTAGCTCACTCCGCTACCCCAGTTCAGACATGGCCATATGCAAATCAGTCTGACCCTGTGCCTCATGGGAACAGTCCAGCCCGAACTGCCTCGCCATGTCTTCCCTGGACCAGAATCAAGCTTCCCAGGACCGATTTCTGGCATTACAGCCGTCTTCAGCCGGGCTTGCTTGACTTCAGTGTCATAGTGAGCAAGGGACTCACGTCTGAGCATACCCTGCCAACTTAGGGCGAACGAAGAAAAAACAAAGGTGGTGATGGACGGAGAGTTGACAATACAAACACTCACCCCCAGTCAACTGATCTGGGTTTAATCCATCACCGTTCTTTAGCTCACTCCGCTACCCCAGTTCAGACATGGCCATATGCAAATCAGTCTGACCCTGTGCCTCATGGGAACAGTCCAGCCCGAACTGCCAAGCCATGTCTTCCCTGGACTGGAAATAAACTTCCCAGGACCGGTTTCTGGCATTACAACCGTCTTCAGCCGGGCTTGCTTGACTCCAGTGGCAAAGTGAGCAAGGGACACACGTCTGAGCATACCCTGCCAACTTAGGGCGAACAAAGAAAAACCAAGGGTGGTGATGGACGGAGCGTTGACAATACAAACACTCACCCCCAGTCAACTGATCTGCGTTTAATCCATCACCGTTCTTTAGCTCACTCCGCCACCCCAGTTTAGACATGGCCATATGCAAATCAGTCTGACCCTGTGCCTCATGGGAACAGTCCAGCCCGAACTGCCAAGCCATGTCTTCCCTGGACTGGAAATAAACTTCCCAGGACCGGTGTCTGGCATTACAGCCGTCTTCAGCCGGGCTTGCTTGACTCCAGTGGCAGAGTGAGCAAGGGACTCACGTCTGAGCATACCCTGCCAACTTAGGGCGAGCAAAGAAAAAACAAAGGTGGTGACGGACGGAGCGTTGACAATACAAACACTCACCCCCAGTCAACTGATCTGGGTTTAATCCATCACCATTCTTTAGCTCACTCCGCCACCCCAGTTCAGACATGGCCATATGCAAATGAGTCGGACCCTGTGCCTCATGGGACACGGCCTAGCCCGAACTGCCAAACCATGTCTTCTCTGGACCCGAATCAAGCTTCCCAGGACCGGTTCCCGGCATTACAGCCGTCTTCAGCCGGGCTTGCTTGACTCCAGTGGCAAAGTGAGCAAGGGACTCACGTCTGAGCATACCCTGCCAACTTAGGGCGAACAAAGAAAAACCAAAGGTGGTGATGGACGGAGCATTGACAATACAAACACTCACCCCCAGTCAACTGATCTGGGTTTAATCCATCACCGTTCTTTAGCTCACTCCGCCACCCCAGTTCAGACATGGCCATATGCAAATCATTCTGACCCTGTTCCTCATGGGAACATCCCAGCCCGAACTGCCAAGCCATGTCATCCCTGGACCGGAAATAAACTTCCCACGACCGGTTTCTGGCATTACAGCCGTCTTCAGCCGGGCTTGGTTGACTCCAGTGGCAAAGTGAGCAAGGGACTCACGTCTGAGCGTACCCTGCCAACTTAGGGCGAACAAAGAAAAACCAAAGGTGGCGATGGACCGAGCGTTGACAATATAAACACTCACCCCCAGTCAACTGATCTGGGTTTAATCCATCACCGTTCTTTAGCTCACTCTGCCACCCCAGTTCAGACATGGCCATATGCAAATCAGTCTGACCCTGTGCCTCATGGGACACGGCCTAGCCCGAACACCCAGGCCATGTCTTCCCTGGACCGGAATCAAGCTTCCCAGGACCGGTTTCTGGCATTACAGCCGTCTTCAGCCGGGCTTCCTTGACTCCCGTGGCAAAGTGAGCAAGGAACTCACGTCTGAGCATACCCTGCCAACTTAGGGCGAACAAAGAAAAACCAAAGGTGGTGACGGACGGAGCCTTGACAATACAAACACTCACCCCCAGTCAACTGATCTGGGTTTAATCCATCACCGTTCTTTAGCTCACTCCGCTACCCCAGTTCAGACATGGCCATATGCAAATCAGTCTGACCCTGTGCCTCATGGGAACAGTCCAGTCCGAACTGCCTCGCCATGTCTTCCCTGGACCAGAATCAAGCTTCCCAGGACCGATTTCTGGCATTACAGCCGTCTTCAGCCGGGCTTGCTTGACTTCAGTGTCATAGTGAGCAAGGGACTCACGTCTGAGCATACCCTGCCAACTTAGGGCGAACGAAGAAAAAACAAAGGTGGTGATGGACGGAGAGTTGACAATACAAACACTCACCCCCAGTCAACTGATCTGGGTTTAATCCATCACCGTTCTTTAGCTCACTCCGCTACCCCAGTTCAGACATGGCCATATGCAAATCAGTCTGACCCTGTGCCTCATGGGAACAGTCCAGCCCGAACTGCCAAGCCATGTCTTCCCTGGACCGGAAATAAACTTCCCAGGACCGGGGTCTGGCATTACAGCCGTCTTCAGCCGGCCTTGCTTGACTCCAGTGACAAAGTGAGCAAGGGACTCACGTCTGAGCGTACCCTGCCAACTTAGGGCGAACAAAGAAAAACCAAAGGTGGCGATGGACGGAGCGTTGACAATATAAACACTCACCCCCAGTCAACTGATCTGGGTTTAATCCATCACCGTTCTTGAGCTCACTCCGCCACCCCAGCTCAGACATGGCCATATGCAAATCAGTCTGACCCTGTGCCTCATGGGAACAGTCCAGCCCGAACTGCCAAGCCATGTCTTCCCTGGACTGGAAATAAACTTCCCAGGACCGGTTTCTGGCATTACAGCCGTCTTCAGCCGGGCTTGCTTGACTGCAGTGGCAAAGTGAGCAAGAGACTCAGGTCTGAGCATACGCTGCCAACTTAGGGCGAGCAAAGAAAAACCAAAGGTCGTGACGGACGGAGCGTTGACAATACAAACACTCACCTCCAGTCAACTGATCTGGGTTTAATCCATTACCATTCTTTAGCTCACTCTGCCACCCCAGTTCAGACATGGCCATATGCAAATGAGTCGGACCCTGTGCCTCATGGGACACGGCCTAGCCCGAACACCAAAGCCATGTCTTCCCTGGACCGGAATCAAGCTTCCCAGGACCGGTTTCTGGCATTACAGCCGTCTTCAGCCGGGCTTGCTTGACTCCAGTGGCAGAGTGAGCAAGGGACTCACGTCTGAGCATACCCTGCCAACTTAGGGCGAACAAAGAAAAACCAAATGTGGTGATGGACGGAGCGTTGACAATACAAACACTGACCCCCAGTCAACTGATCTGGGTTTAATCCATCACCGTTCTTTAGCTCACTCCGCCACCCCAGTTCAGACATGGCCATATGCAAATCAGTCTGACCCTGTGCCTCATGGGAACTGTCCAGCCCGAACTGCCAAGCCATGTCTTCTCTGGACCCGAATCAAGCTTCCCAGGACCGGTTTCTGGCATTACAGCCGTCTTCAGCCGGGCTTGCTTGACTCCAGTGGCAAAGTGAGCAAGGGACTCACGTCTGAGCATACCCTGCCAACTTAGGGCGAACAAAGAAAAACCAAAGGTGGTGATGGACGGAGCGTTGACAATACAAACACTCACCCCCAGTCAACTGATCTGGGTTTAATCCATCGCCGTTCTTTAGCTCACTCCGCCACCCCAGTTCAGACATGGCCTTATGCAAATCAGTCTGTCCCTGTGCCACATGGGAACAGTCCTGCCCTAACACCCAAGCCATGTCTTCCCTGGACCGGAATCAAGCTTCCCAGGACCAGTTTCTGGCATTACAGCCGTCTTCAGGCGGGCTTGCTTCACTCCAGTGGCAAACTGAGCAAGGAACTCACGTCTGAGCATACCCTGCCAACTTAGGGCGAACAAAGAAAAACCAAAGGTGGTGACGGACGGAGCGTCGACAATACAAACACTCACCCCCAGTTAACTGATCTGGGTTTAATCCATCACCGTTCTTTAGCTCATTCCGCCACCCCAGTTCAGACATGACCATATGCAAATCAGTCTGACCCTGTGCCTCATGGGAACAGTCCAGCCCGAACTGCCAAGCCATGTCTTCCCTGGACTGGAATCAAGTTTCCCAGGACCGGTTTCTGGCATTACAGCTGTCTACAGCCGGGCTTGCTTGACTCCAGTGGCAAAGTGAGCAAGGGACTCACGTCTAAGCATACACTGCCAACTTAGGGCGAACAAAGAAAAACCAAAGGTGGTGATGGACGGAGCGTTGACAATACAAACACTCACCCCCAGTCAACTGATCTGGGTTTAATCCATCACCGTTCTTTAGCTCACTCCGCCACCCCAGTTCAGACATGGCCATACGCAAATCAGTCTGACCCTGCGCCTCATGGGAACAGTCCAGCCCGATCACCCAAGCCATGTCTTCCCTGGACCGGAATCAAGCTTCCCAGGACCGGTTTCTGGCATTACAGCCGTCTTCAGCCGGGCTTGCTTGACTCCAGTGGCAAAGTGAGCAAGGGACTCACGTCTGAGCATACACTGCCAACTTAGGGCGAACAAAGAAAAACCAAAGGTGGTGATGGACGGAGCGTTGACAATACAAACACTCACCCCCAGTCAACTGATCTGGTTTTAATCCATCACCGTTCTTTAGCTCACTCCGCCACCCCAGTTCAGACATGGCCATATGCAAATCATTCTGACCCTGTGCCTCATGGGATTATCCCAGCCCGAACTGCCAAGCCATGTCTTCCCTGGACCGGAAATAAACTTCCCACGACCGGTTTCTGGCATTACAGCCGTCTTCAGCCGTGCTTGGTTGACTCCAGTGGCAAAGTGAGCAAGGGACTCACGTCTGAGCATACCCTGCCAACTTAGGGCGAACAAAGAAAAACCAAAGGTGGTGACGGACGGAGCGTTGACATTACAAACACTCACCCCCAGTCAACTGATCTGGGTTTAATCCATCACCATTCTTTAGCTCACTCCGCCACCCCAGTTCAGACATGGCCATATGCAAATGAGTCGGACCCTGTGCCTCATGGGACACGGCCTAGCCCGAACTGCCAAACCATGTCTTCTCTGGACCCGAATCAAGCTTCCCAGGACCGGTTCCCGGCATTACAGCCGTCTTCAGCCGGGCTTGCTTGACTCCAGTGGCAAAGTGAGCAAGGGACTCACGTCTGAGCATACCCTGCCAACTTAGGGCGAACAAAGAAAAACCAAAGGTGGTGACGGACGGAGCGTTGACAATACAAACACTCACCCCCAGTCAACTGATCTGGGTTTAATCCATCACCGTTCTTTAGCTCACTCCGCCACTCCAGTTCAGACATGGTCATATGCAAATCAGTCTGGCCCTGTGCATCGTGGGAACAGTCCAGCCCGAACTGCCACGCCATGTCTTCCCTGGACCAGAATCAAGCTTCCCTGGACCGGTTTCTGGCATTACAGCCGTCTTCAGCCGGGCTTGCTTGACTCCAGTGGCAAAGTGAGCAAGGGACTCACGTCTGAGCATACACTGCCAACTTAGGGCGAACAAAGAAAAACCAAAGGTGGTGATGGACGGAGTGTTGACAATACAAACACTCACCCCCAGTCAACTGATCTGGGTTTAATCCATCACAATTCTTTAGCTCACTCCGCCACACCAGTTCAGACATGGCCATATGCAAATGAGTCTGACCCTGTGCCTCATGGGACACGGCCTAGCCCGAACACCCAGGCCATGTCTTCCCTGGACCGGAATCAAGCTTCCCAGGACCGGTTTCTGGCATTACAGCCGTCTTCAGCCGGGCTTCCTTGACTCCAGTGGCAAAGTGAGCAAGGGACTCACGTCTGAGCATACCCTGCCAACTTAGGGCGAACAAAGAAAAACCAAAGGTGGTGATGGACGGAGCCTTGACAATACAAACACTCACCCCCAGTCAACTGATCTGGGTTTAATCCATCACCGTTCTTTAGCTCACTCCGCTACCCCAGTTCAGACATGGCCATATGCAAATCAGTCTGACCCTGTGCCTCATGGGAACAGTCCAGCCCGAACTGCCTCGCCATGTCTTCCCTGGACCAGAATAAAGCTTCCCAGGACCGGTTTCTGGCATTACAGCCGTCTTCAGCCGGGCTTGCTTGACTTCAGTGTCATAGTGAGCAAGGGACTCACGTCTGAGCATACCCTGCCAACTTAGGGCGAACAAAGAAAAACCAAAGGTGGTGATGGATGGAGCATTGACAATACAAACACTCACCCCCAGTCAACTGATCTGGGTTTAATCCATCACCGTTCTTTAGCTCACTCCGCCACCCCAGTTCAGACATGGCCATATGCAAATCAGTCTGACCCTGTGCCTCATGGGAACAGTCCAACCCGAACTGCCAAGCCATGTCTTCCATGGACCGGAATCAAGCTTCCCAGGACCGGTTTCTGGCATTACAGCGTCTTCAGCCGGGCTTGCTTGACTCCAGTGGCAAAGTGAGCAAGGGACTCATGTCTGAGCATACCCTGCCAACTTAGGGCGAACAAAGAAAAACCAAAGGTGGTGATGAACTGAGCGTTGACAATACAAACACTCACCCCCAGTCAACTGATCTGGGTTTAATCCATCACCGTTCTTTAGCTCACTCCGCCACCCCAGTTCAGACATGGCCATATGCAAATCAGTCTGACCCTGAGCCTCATGGGAACAGTTCAGCCCGAACTGCCAAGCCATGTCTTCCCTGGACTGGAAATAAACTTCCCAGGACCGGTTTCTGGCATTACAGCCGTCTTCAGCCGGGCTTGCTTGACTCCAGTGGCAGAGTGAGCAAGGGACTCACGTCTGAGCATACCCTGCCAACTTAGGGCGAGCAAAGAAAAACCAAAGGTGGTGACGGACGGAGCGTTGACAATACAAACACTCACCCCCAGTCAACTGATCTGGGTTTAATCCATCACCATTCTTTAGCTCACTCCGCCACCCCAGTTCAGACATGGCCATATGCAAATGAGTCGGACCCTGTGCCTCATGGGACACGGCCTAGCCCGAACTGCCAAACCATGTCTTCTCTGGACCCGAATCAAGCTTCCCAGGACCGGTTCCCGGCATTACAGCCGTCTTCAGCCGGGCTTGCTTGACTCCAGTGGCAAAGTGAGCAAGGGACTCACGTCTGAGCATACCCTGCCAACTTAGGGCGAACAAAGAAAAACCAAAGGTGGTGACGGACGGAGCGTTGACAATACAAACACTCACCCCCAGTCAACTGATCTGGGTTTAATCCATCACCGTTCTTTAGCTCACTCCGCCACTCCAGTTCAGACATGGTCATATGCAAATCAGTCTGGCCCTGTGCATCGTGGGAACAGTCCAGCCCGAACTGCCACGCCATGTCTTCCCTGGACCAGAATCAAGCTTCCCAGGACCGGTTTCTGGCATTACAGCCGTCTTCAGCCGGGCTTGCTTGACTCCAGTGGCAAAGTGAGCAAGGGACTCACGTCTGAGCATACACTGCCAACTTAGGGCGAACAAAGAAAAACCAAAGGTGGTGATGGACGGAGCGTTGACAATACAAACACTCACCCCCAGTCAACTGATCTGGGTTTAATCCATCACAATTCTTTAGCTCACTCCGCCACACCAGTTCAGACATGGCCATATGCAAATGAGTCTGACCCTGTGCCTCATGGGACACGGCCTAGCCCGAACACCCAGGCCATGTCTTCCCTGGACCGGAATCAAGCTTCCCAGGACCGGTTTCTGGCATTACAGCCGTCTTCAGCCGGGCTTCCTTGACTCCAGTGGCAAAGTGAGCAAGGGACTCACGTCTGAGCATACCCTGCCAACTTAGGGCGAACAAAGAAAAACCAAAGGTGGTGATGGACGGAGCCTTGACAATACAAACACTCACCCCCAGTCAACTGATCTGGGTTTAATCCATCACCGTTCTTTAGCTCACTCCGCTACCCCAGTTCAGACATGGCCATATGCAAATCAGTCTGACCCTGTGCCTCATGGGAACAGTCCAGCCCGAACTGCCTCGCCATGTCTTCCCTGGACCAGAATAAAGCTTCCCAGGACCGGTTTCTGGCATTACAGCCGTCTTCAGCCGGGCTTGCTTGACTTCAGTGTCATAGTGAGCAAGGGACTCACGTCTGAGCATACCCTGCCAACTTAGGGCGAACAAAGAAAAACCAAAGGTGGTGATGGATGGAGCATTGACAATACAAACACTCACCCCCAGTCAACTGATCTGGGTTTAATCCATCACCGTTCTTTAGCTCACTCCGCCACCCCAGTTCAGACATGGCCATATGCAAATCAGTCTGACCCTGTGCCTCATGGGAACAGTCCAACCCGAACTGCCAAGCCATGTCTTCCATGGACCGGAATCAAGCTTCCCAGGACCGGTTTCTGGCATTACAGCGTCTTCAGCCGGGCTTGCTTGACTCCAGTGGCAAAGTGAGCAAGGGACTCATGTCTGAGCATACCCTGCCAACTTAGGGCGAACAAAGAAAAACCAAAGGTGGTGATGAACTGAGCGTTGACAATACAAACACTCACCCCCAGTCAACTGATCTGGGTTTAATCCATCACCGTTCTTTAGCTCACTCCGCCACCCCAGTTCAGACATGGCCATATGCAAATCAGTCTGACCCTGAGCCTCATGGGAACAGTTCAGCCCGAACTGCCAAGCCATGTCTTCCCTGGACTGGAAATAAACTTCCCAGGACCGGTTTCTGGCATTACAGCCGTCTTCAGCCGGGCTTGCTTGACTCCAGTGGCAGAGTGAGCAAGGGACTCACGTCTGAGCATACCCTGCCAACTTAGGGCGAGCAAAGAAAAACCAAAGGTGGTGACGGACGGAGCGTTGACAATACAAACACTCACCCCCAGTCAACTGATCTGGGTTTAATCCATCACCATTCTTTAGCTCACTCCGCCACCCCAGTTCAGACATGGCCATATGCAAATGAGTCGGACCCTGTGCCTCATGGGACACGGCCTAGCCCGAACTGCCAAACCATGTCTTCTCTGGACCCGAATCAAGCTTCCCAGGACCGGTTCCCGGCATTACAGCCGTCTTCAGCCGGGCTTGCTTGACTCCAGTGGCAAAGTGAGCAAGGGACTCACGTCTGAGCATACCCTGCCAACTTAGGGCGAACAAAGAAAAACCAAAGGTGGTGACGGACGGAGCGTTGACAATACAAACACTCACCCCCAGTCAACTGATCTGGGTTTAATCCATCACCGTTCTTTAGCTCACTCCGCCACTCCAGTTCAGACATGGTCATATGCAAATCAGTCTGGCCCTGTGCATCGTGGGAACAGTCCAGCCCGAACTGCCACGCCATGTCTTCCCTGGACCAGAATCAAGCTTCCCAGGACCGGTTTCTGGCATTACAGCCGTCTTCAGCCGGGCTTGCTTGACTCCAGTGGCAAAGTGAGCAAGGGACTCACGTCTGAGCATACACTGCCAACTTAGGGCGAACAAAGAAAAACCAAAGGTGGTGATGGACGGAGCGTTGACAATACAAACACTCACCCCCAGTCAACTGATCTGGGTTTAATCCATCACCGTTCTTTAGCTCACTCCGCCACCCCAGTTCAGACATGGTCATATGCAAATCAGTCTGACCCTGTGCCTCATGGGACACGGCCTAGCCCGAACACCCAAGCCATGTCTTCCCTGGACCAGAATCGAGCTTCCCAGGACCGATTTCTGCCATTACAGCCGTCTTCAGCCGGGCTTGCTTGACTCCAGTGGCAAAGTGAGCAAGGGACTTACGTCTGAGCATACCCTGCCAACTTAGGGCAAACAAAGAAAAACCAAAGGTGGTGACGGACGGAGCGTTGACAATACAAACACTCACCCCCAGTCAACTGATCTGGGTTTAATCCATCACCGTTCTTTAGCTCACTCCGCCACCCCAGTTCAGACATGGCCATATGCAAATCATTCTGACCCTGTGCCTCATGGGAACATCCCAGCCCGAACTGCCAAGCCATGTCTTCCCTGGACCGGAAATAAACTTCCCACGACCGGTTTCTGGCATTACAGCCGTCTTCAGCCGGGCTTGGTTGACTCCAGTGGCAAAGTGAGCAAGGGACTCACGTCTGAGCGTACCCTGCCAACTTAGGGCGAACAAAGAAAAACCAAAGGTGGTGACGGACGGAGCGTTGACAATACAAACACTCACCCCCAGTCAACTGATCTGGGTTTAATCCATCACCATTCTTTAGCTCACTCCGCCACCCCAGTTCAGACATGGCCATATGCAAATGAGTCTGTCCCTGTGCCTCATGGGACACGGCCTAGCCCGAACTGCCAAACCATGTCTTCTCTGGACCCGAATCAAGCTTCCCAGGACCGGTTCCCGGCATTACAGCCGTCTTCAGCCGGGCTTGCTTGACTCCAGTGGCAAAGTGAGCAAGGGACTCACGTCTGAGCATACCCTGCCAACTTAGGGCGAACAAAGAAAAACCAAAGGTGGTGACGGACGGAGCGTTGACAATACAAACACTCACCCCCAGTCAACTGATCTGGGTTTAATCCATCACCGTTCTTTAGCTCACTCCGCCACTCCAGTTCAGACATGGTCATATGCAAATCAGTCTGGCCCTGTGCATCGTGGGAACAGTACAGCCCGAACTGCCACGCCATGTCTTCCCTGGACCAGAATCAAGCTTCCCAGGACCGGTTTCTGGCATTACAGCCGTCTTCAGCCGGGCTTGCTTGACTCCAGTGGCAAAGTGAGCAAGGGACTCACGTCTGAGCATACACTGCCAACTTAGGGCGAACAAAGAAAAACCAAAGGTGGTGATGGACGGAGCGTTGACAATACAAACACTCACCCCCAGTCAACTGATCTGGGTTTAATCCATCACCGTTCTTTAGCTCACTCCGCCACCCCAGTTCAGACATGGCCATATGCAAATCATTCTGACCCTGTGCCTCATGGGAACATCTCAGCCCGAACTGCCAAGCCATGTCTTCCCTGGACCGGAAATAAACTTCCCACGACCGGTTTCTGGCATTACAGCCGTCTTCAGCCGGGCTTGGTTGACTCCAGTGGCAAAGTGAGCAAGGGACTCACGTCTGAGCATACCCTGCCAACTTAGGGCGAACAAAGAAAAACCAAAGGTGGTGATGGACGGAGTGTTGACAATACAAACACTCACCCCCAGTCAACTGATCTGGGTTTAATCCATCACAATTCTTTAGCTCACTCCGCCACACCAGTTCAGACATGGCCATATGCAAATGAGTCTGACCCTGTGCCTCATGGGACACGGCCTAGCCCGAACACCCAGGCCATGTCTTCCCTGGACCGGAATCAAGCTTCCCAGGACCGGTTTCTGGCATTACAGCCGTCTTCAGCCGGGCTTCCTTGACTCCAGTGGCAAAGTGAGCAAGGGACTCACGTCTGAGCATACCCTGCCAACTTAGGGCGAACAAAGAAAAACCAAAGGTGGTGACGGACGGAGCCTTGACAATACAAACACTCACCCCCAGTCAACTGATCTGGGTTTAATCCATCACCGTTCTTTAGCTCACTCCGCTACCCCAGTTCAGACATGGCCATATGCAAATCAGTCTGACCCTGTGCCTCATGGGATCAGTCCAGCCCGAACTGCCTCGCCATGTCTTCCCTGGACCAGAATCAAGCTTCCCAGGACCGGTTTCTGGCATTACAGCCGTCTTCAGCCGGGCTTGCTTGACTTCAGTGTCATAGTGAGCAAGGGACTCACGTCTGAGCATACCCTGCCAACTTAGGGCGAACGAAGAAAAAACAAAGGTGGTGATGGACGGAGAGTTGACAATACAAACACTCACCCCCAGTCAACTGATCTGGGTTTAATCCATCACTGTTCTTTAGCTCACTCCGCTACCCCAGTTCAGACATGGCCATATGCAAATCAGTCTGACCCTGTGCCTCATGGGAACAGTCCAGCCCGAACTGCCAAGCCATGTCTTCCCTGGACCGGAAATAAACTTCCCAGGACCGGTTTCTGGCATTACAGCCGTCTTCAGCCGGCCTTGCTTGACTCCAGTGGCAAAGTGAGCAAGGGACTCACGTCTGAGCGTACCCTGCCAACTTGGGGCGAACAAAGAAAAACCAAAGGTGGCGATGGACGGAGCGTTGACAATATAAACACTCACCCCCAGTCAACTGATCTGGGTTTAATCCATCACCGTTCTTTAGCTCACTCCGCCACCCCAGTTCAGACATGGCCATATGCAAATCAGTCTGACCCTGTGCCTCTTGGTAACAGTCCAGCCCGAACTGCCAAGCCATGTCTTCCCTGGACTGGAAATAAACTTCCCAGGACCGGTTTCTGGCATTACAACCGTCTTCAGCCGGGCTTGCTTGACTCCAGTGGCAAAGTGAGCAAGGGACTTACGTCTAAGCATACACTGCCAACTTAGGGCGAACAAAGAAAAACCAAAGGTGGTGATGGACGGAGCGTTGACAATACAAACACTCACCCCCAGTCAACTGATCTGGGTTTAAACCATCACCGTTCTTTAGCCTACTCCGCCACCCCAGTTCAGACATGGCCATATGCAAATCAGTCTGACCCTGTGCCTCATGGGAACAGTCCAGCCCGAACTGCCAAGCCATGTCTTCCATGGACCAGAATCAAGCTTCCCAGGACCGGTTTCTGGCATTACAGCGTCTTCAGCCGGGCTTGCTTGACTCCAGTGGTAAGTGAGCAAGGGACTCATGTCTGAGCATACCCTGCCAACTTAGGGCGAACAAAGAAAAACCAAAGGTGGTGATGAACTGAGCGTTGACAATACAAACACTCACCCCCAGTCAACTGATCTGGGTTTAATCCATCACCGTTCTTTAGCTCACTCCGCCACCCCAGTTCAGACATGGCCATATGCAAATCAGCCTGACCCTGAGCCTCATGGGAACAGTTCAGCCCGAACTGCCAAGCCATGTCTTCCCTGGACCAGAATCAAGCTTCCCAGGACTGGTTTCTGGCATTACAGCCGTCTTCAGCCGGGCTTGCTTGACTCCAGTGGCAAAGTGAGCAAGGGACTCACGTCTGAGCATACCCTGCCAAGTTAGGGCGAACAAAGAAAAAACAAAGGTGGTGACGTAAGGAGCGTTGACAATACAAACACTCACCCCCAGTCAACTGATCTGGGTTTAATCCATCACCGTTCTTTAGCTCACTCCGCCACCCCAGTTCAGACATGGTCATATGCAAATCAGTCTGACCCTGTGCCTCATGGGACACGGCCTAGCCCGAACACCCAAGCCATGTCTTTCCTGGACCAGAATCAAGCTTCCCAGGACCGATTTCTGGCATTACAGCCGTCTTCAGCCGGGCTTGCTTGACTCCAGTGGCAAAGTGAGCAAGGGACTCACGTCTGAGCATACCCTGCCAACTTAGGGCGAACAAAGAAAAAACAAAGGTGGTGACGGACGGAGCGTTGACAATACAAACACTCACCCCCAGTCAACTGATCTGGGTTTAATCCATCACCGTTCTTTAGCTCACTCAGCCACCCCAGTTTAGACATGGCCATATGCAAATCAGTCTGACCCTGTGCCTCATGGGAACAGTCCAGCCCGAACTGCCAAGCCATGTCTTCCCTGGACTGGAAATAAACTTCCCAGGACCGGTTTCTGACATTACAGCCGTCTTCAGCCGGGCTTGCTTGACTGCAGTGGCAAAGTGAGCAAGAGACTCAGGTCTGAGCATACGCTGCCAACTTAGGGCGAGCAAAGAAAAACCAAAGGTGGTGACGGACGGAGCGTTGACAATACAAACACTCACCCCCAGTCAACTGATCTGGGTTTAATCCATTACCATTCTTTAGCTCACTCTGCCACCCCAGTTCAGACATGGCCATATGCAAATGAGTCGGACCCTGTGCCTCATGGGACACGGCCTAGCCCGAGCACCCAAGCCATGTCTTCCCTGGACCGGAATCAAGCTTCCGAGGACCGGTTTCTGGCATTACAGCCGTCTTCAGCCGGGCTTGCTTGACTCCAGTGGCAAAGTGAGCAAGGGACTCACGTCTGAGCATACCCTGCCAACTTAGGGCGAGCAAAGAAAAACCAAAGGTGGTGATGGAAAGGAGCGTTGACAATACAAACACTCACCCCAGTCAACTGATCTGGGTTTAATCCATCACCGTTCTTTAGCTCACTCCGCCACCCCAGTTCAGACATGGCCATATGCAAATCAGTCTGACCCTGTGCCTCATGGGAACAGTCCAGCCCGAACTGCCAAGCCATGTCTTCCCTGGACCAGAAATAAACTTCCCAGGACCGGTTTCTGGCATTACAGCCGTCTTCAGCCGGGCTTGCTTAACTCCAGTGGCAAAGTGAGGAAGGGACTCACGTCTGAGCATATCCTGCCAACTTAGGGCGAACAAAGAAAAACTAAAGGTGGTGATGGACGGAGCATTGACAATACAAACACTCACCCCCGGTCAACTGATCTGGGTTTAATCTATCACCGTTCTTTAGCTCACTCCGCCACCCCAGTTTAGACATGGCCATATGCAAATCAGTGTGACCCTGTGCCTCATGGGAACAGTCCAGCCCGAACTGCCAAGCCATGTCTTCCCTGGACTGGAAATAAACTTCCCAGGACCGGTTTCTGGCATTAGAGCCGCCTTCAGCCGGGCTTGCTTGACTGCAGTGGCAAAGTGAGCAAGAGACTCACGTCTGAGCATACCCTGCCAACTTAGGGCGAGCAAAGAAAAACCAAAGGTGGTGACGGACGGAGCGTTGACAATACAAACACTCACCCCCAGTCAACTGATCTGGGTTTAATCCATCACCATTCTTTAGCTCACTCCGCCACCCCAGTTCAGACATGGCCATATGCAAATGAGTCGGACCCTGTTCCTCATGGGACTCGGCCTAGCCCGAACACCCAAGCCATGTCTTCCCTGGACCGGAATCAAGCTTCTCAGGACCGGTTTCTGGCATTACAGCCGTCTTCAGCCGGGCTTGCTTGACTCCAGTGGCAAAGTGAGCAAGGGACTCATGTGAGAAGTTGGCCTGGTAGGGGATGTTTCCAATTCTGGAACCACCTACTACCTGACCAAACAATCCCTTATGGTGTCTGGTTGTAAGTCAACCTTATTAGACAAGCTATCCTAGGGGTAGCATGGACTAAGCAGCCTAAAGGCTTAACTTAAGAGGTCGTGTTAAGCGAGCTGTTTTACCACATACAATCCTGTAATACCAAATGAAAGGACACCACACAAGTATATATTATAGAAATATATGTGTTTATTACTAAAAACAATCCCCAGTATTCTTTATGAATAAAGGGGCACAAGCGTTAAATCAAAAGCACTGTTTAAACATACAAGTTGCACAATTATGGATGAGGGCGGGTGGCCACTCAAACCATATACTAAACAAGTGGTATAAGAGAGGCCACTCGAACAGTGGTTAGGCCTAGGGCCTAGGGAATCGCTGGGAGCAGTCAGGACAAGCAATGCTGAAGTCGGGAATGGCCCTCGGGATTTGGGAGATGTGCGGAAAGCGCACGCAGGCACCAATGTTAACCAATGGTGCGTAAAAGTCATAGAGTTAAAGTTTAAGGACACTTCCGCTGAACCTAGAGGAACAAAACTTAACACACAGACCCTAGAGGTGTGCACCAGTGTGGGAACACCGGCGGAGCAAAGTTACCTCACCCACAGGAAGTGGGTGCACAGGGTCGAAGTGGTGTCGGGTTTTGACACGCAGGCTCTTGGTGCTTGAAGCTGAAAGGGCTGCAGGCGGGTTAAAGATGAAGTGTCCGGTGGAGTCCAAGGGTGGACTCAAGTTGTAGAGTACCTGAAAGCAGAGGGGACAGAGTCTGGGTCACTCAGCAGTGACCAGGGTGGAACCAGGACGGAACCAGGCAATGTCGGGCGCAATCAGGTGGTCGTCGAGGAGCTTCTCTCCGCTGTCACGTGGGCTCTGGGGCATCTGCAACGTCCAGGAGCAGGTCACGATCTGTCCCACGCAGGCTCTCACCGTCGGTGCAGTCGGCTTCAAGTTTGGAGCAACCAAGCCTTGGCAAGAGCAATCCACGCGGGATCGGAAGATTGCTTCTCACTCGGACCAGGAAGGTCAGAGTCGGGGCTCCTTTTCAGGGGAGCTGGTGTGGATCTGGAGCAACCAGATTCACGAGTCTTCTTAGGTAGTTCGTCGGCACAGGGACCACTAGCCAGCTGGCAAGTGACCGGGCCAACGCGTTGAGCCAAATAGTGCCAAAGGGCCCCACGCAGCACTCGTCGAGTGTGGAGGGCTGAACTTCGGCTCAGGAGCAGCTCAGGGTGGGGGCTTCTCAAACCCCGGTGCACAGCTTCGAGGGTCACTCGTGGGCTGCACGGTCAGCGTCTCGTGGTCAATTCAAGATGGCGTGCCCCACGCTTCCGGTCGCCTCCACGGGTCTCAGCTCTGCAGGGACTGTGGATCGGGCTGTTGGAAGGCAGGCAAGCTTGATCTCGTCGGTCTCAGTCGCTCGAGTTCCGGCGGGAACTGCAACTAAGTAGACGTCGAGGGCTGGATGGTGCCTGCTGCTGCAGGGTGGTCACTCCTTGACCACAAGGGAGATTCTTCGGGCTTCCACGTTGAGATGGAGGTCCAAGGGTCCAGAGTTTCGTTTCTAATGTTTCTTCCAGGAAATCTGATGTGCATTGGCACTGCTCCCACTCTTATTCCAATCTGGGGGGCGTGATTACCTGCTAGGTCCCCTCCTATGGGTGGGACCCAGGAAGTGGGTGGATACACCCCCTTCCTTTGATCCAGGCCGCCCTGGCACGAGGGCTGGAGTGCCCCAGAACCGGTTTGGCCGGATTATGCAAGGGGCAGCCTTGTGCGCCCCAGGCAGGTCTGGTTTCTTTCAAACCTCCCTGCTACAATACACTATCTCCTGTCTGGAGGGCGGTGACACCCTCCTGTGACAGGAAACCCTTTGTCCAGGACCCATTTGGTCGAGTTTCGGTCAACTGCAGGGGTCCAGACATTTGTCTGTGGCAGAGGCATCCATCTTGTGGATCTTAAGGTCTTTGGAGAAATCAACCGCATTTAAGCAAAGTAACATGTCTTACCCCTCTAGAGGGGTGGAATGCTATCCCCGTCGCCAGAACTGGCGAGGGGATAGTATTCCAAATCGTATGACACCTTACACGACATGTTTTGATAAAGCCAAACCAAAGTTGCTATATAACCGCGAGGATTATAAGGCACTTAAGAGTATATGGTATGGCATTATCCTGAAACAGCTTAGGGAGTTGTTCCCGACAGCTGCAGACAGGCTCAGTTCATGCTAGAGCTCCATCTCACATGAAACCACGCACTCTGCCTCCAGGATTGATGAGGCCTTCCATAGGAGTGGCTCACAGGTTAATATGTGTCCAGATATAGGTTTAGATATAGGTATACTACATCTAAGCAAGGGGTGATTACACCACCTTACCCCAGCTGAGTGATCAGCCAGTTGTGTCAATTTAAGAACCAGCCAGGGGTGGCAAAAGATATGCTACAGCCCCTGGTAGGCCTTGGTGGCCCCTATGCCCTGGGCACCTATAGTGCATTATACAGGGGCTGACAAGGGGTCCATTTCCAATTGGGGTATGTACCTAGGGTACATGGAATCCATTTTACAGAGAGAGCAGATGGCCTGGGGCCCTGATTAGCAGGGAACCAGGTCAACTAAGTCAAAAAAACCAGCTAAACACAGGCAAAAAATCCGGGGTAACCATAGTCAGGTAGCCACCTTCCTACATAACCCCCCCCCCCAAACGAAAGGAGATAAGGCTATCCTTGGCCAGGTAAGCCTATATTGCCTGAGTGGCCATATAAGGAAGTACCTGCACTAGCATGGGTACCCCCTGTCTCATGGTCCACTAAGCAGTCCCTCACCCTTTGGGTATTAGAGGGTCTCCACCATAGGGAATTACTACCTTGGGTGTGTTTATGCAAAGTTAAAGGCTGGTTTGGATATGGAGTACTGAAGTGAGGCTCTACTAAGTTAGGGCTTGGCTTCCTCCAATTATCTTCCACCATGTGTGCCTTTCTTTCTTTAACTGAGTTGCACTGTGCTCTCAGGGTCAACCTCTGGCTACCTAAAGCTGGAGGCTGGGTCCCTCTGTTTGGCTTGCTGGAGGGACAGTTCAGGTTTGGGCCCCTTGGGTCCCAGGTTTGGCTGTGCCCAACAGAATCCATCTGTGGGAGGTCCCTAACTGTTTTTAAGGGGGCTCCCTCAGGAGTTTTTAAAGTTTTCACCTCACTAGGGCTACTAGTTTTGGTGCACCTAATCTGTTGATGGGGGTGCTTTATTTGACAGGGGTCCCCCTGGGTCTCACTGTCCTTCTTGTCCTCTGCAGCCCTGGGCTGGCTAAGGCAAGGGAGAGAGGGGCAGGTTACCTGCTCCAGACTGGGTCCCACCTGAGAAGGGTCCACCGCCATCAGAGGCTCTGTTAGGCCAGGCCTAACAACCTCTGGGGCAGTTCCTTCATCAGGGGTAAGATCAGTTCCCTGAGGAGGCTGATCCTGTCCTAAAGTCTGGTGAGGGGGAGATTTATCTTCCTCCTCCATGCTCTCAGTTTGTGTGGAGTTATCCATCATTTCAGGCTTCACAACACACATATCAGTTTGAGTTTGGGCTGTGGCCATCACAGCCCCACCAACCTTTTCAGGAGGAGACTCAGTTTGGGTTTCTGCTGTTATCATAACAGCTTTGCTATTCTGTTCAGGAAGAGCTTTTGCTAAAGATGGGGCAGAGAGTTTCTCAGCCCTACCAACCTTTTCAGGAAGGACATCTTGAATTGGGGCTGTAGCCATTACAGCCCCACTAACCTTTCCATTGGAATTCACCATTCTAGAATGGGTTTCCTGTTCAACCTCAGCCCAGGCTGAGATTTCCAAATCATTACCAAGTAGGCAGTCTACAGGCAAGTTTGGTGACACTGCCACTCTCTTTGGGCCAATGACACCTCCCCAGCTGAGACTTACTACTGCCATGGGATGATTTGTTTGGATTCCATCAATGTTTGTAACCTGGTATGTGGCACCAGGTAAAAGTTGCTTAGAGGGGACTATGCCATCAGCCACCATGGTGATGCTAGCCCCTGTGTCTCTAAAAGCTTCAACTTTCAAACCATTGATGATGGGTTCTTGTCTATACTTGCTCAAAGTATTTGGGCAAGCAGAGAAGTTGGCAAACCCCATGCCAGTCTCATAAACAAGATCATTGGGTGATGGGGACCTGGATAGGCCAGGGTCCACCTGAGCTCCAACAGTAAACCCACCCAGATTCCTGGGTGTGCTTCCACTTCCTGGGGGATTACTGCTGACAGTAACAGGAGGTGTTGAAGCTGGCTTTGGAGGTATATTTTCTTTATTGTTATTCTTGGGACAACAGTTGTCTGTTTTGTAATGCCCAACCTGTTTACAGGCATAACAATAAGGTTTTTTCTCAGTTGAAGAAGTGTCTTGGGACCCACCCCCATTCTTGGAGTTTTGGGGCCCTGGGGAAGTCTTTTCTTTATTTTTATCCCCACCCATATCTTGAGGCTTGGTAGACTCCTTCTTCTGGTTACTGTCCTGATTCTTAGGCCTAATCCTGGTTCTGACCCACTTGTCTGCCTTCTTTCCCAATTCTTGGGGAGAGGTCAGATCAGAGTCCACCAGGTGCTGGTGTAAGAGCTGGTTCTGACAATTACTTAGGATCTGCTCCCTCATAATCAAATTATACAATCCTGTAAAGTCATGTACTTTGCTGCCATGTAGCCAACCCTCCAGAGCCTTAGTAGCACAATCTACAAAATCAGTCCAGTCCTGAGTCTGTGTCTTCTGGGTGTCTCTGAACTTCAACCTGTACTGTTCAGTGGTTAAGCCAAACCCATCTATTAGGACACTCTTCAGGACTTTGTAATTGTTTGCATCCTCATGTCTGACAGTGAGGAGCTTATCTCTCCCTTTCTCTGAAAAGGAGTACCATAAGATTGCTGTCCACTGTTCCTCAGGAACCTGCTGTACCATGCAGGCTCTCTCAAGAGCAGTTATCCACTTGTGGATGTCATCCCCTTCCTTGTAGGGGGGCACAATCTTTGTCAGGTTTCTACTATCATAGGACCTGGGTTTCTCTTTAGGAATATTGCTGCCACCAGTGGCATCTAAGCCACACAATTTCTGCTCTCTTGCCAAGGCAAGTCTAGCTTGAGCCAAGGCTACCTCCTCCCTCTCTATCTGGAGTTTGACAGCCCTCATTCTGGCCCTATGCTCTAGCTTTTGAGAAGCACTCATGCCTCTCTGTGATTCTCTGGAGGCACTAGAAACATGAGAGTCCCCTGAGGGAGATCTCACTCTTCTGTTGCCTGGGAGAATAACATGTTGGGTTCTGGGGAGGTGCTGGCCCTCTCCATTCCCCAGTAGGTCCAAGTTGGCCTGGCTAAGCCTGGCAACTGGAACCTGGCTACCCTGTTCCTGAACTTCTAAGTCCTCAACATCTGAGTCCTCATCTAAGTCATCATCATCCTCCTCCTCCTGAGGGGGATCAGTTTCAGGGGGGTTCCCTCCACTTCCTGTGTCTAGGGAAGCTGTCTTTGCCTTGTCTAAGTCATCCTGTTCTAGGATTTCTACCAGGATTAGGCAGGTGGGGCTTCTGCCCCTTTTTAACCCTCTTGCTTTGCACAAGGCAATCAAGTCTCTGCGGGTTAGTTTGTCATATCCAAAAGTTGCCTGGGTAGGGTCAACTGTCACAGGAGCAGACCCTGAGGCTTTTCCTGTGTCAGACATGGTTACTAGTGAGGTGTAAGTGGTGCACTTACCTACACTAAGTGTTTTCCTACTGTACCTTGCTAGTTAGTTGTAGTCAGGGTGTGCTAATCCCTTCAACCTACAACTACTAAGTTCAGTAGAACTTAATATGCTAAGCTTTTGATTTATATGTACCTAGAGGTACTTGATGTGATCTTTCAATTTGATATAAAGATTGCAATGGTAAAACAACAGCAAGCTCAAATCCGCACCGCTGCTCACCAATGTGAGAAGTTGGCCTGGTAGGGGATGTTTCCAATTCTGGAACCACCTACTACCTGACCAAACAATCCCTTATGGTGTCTGGTTGTAAGTCAACCTTATTAGACAAGCTATCCTAGGGGTAGCATGGACTAAGCAGCCTAAAGGCTTAACTTAAGAGGTCGTGTTAAGCGAGCTGTTTTACCACATACAATCCTGTAATACCAAATGAAAGGACACCACACAAGTATATATTATAGAAATATATGTGTTTATTACTAAAAACAATCCCCAGTATTCTTTATGAATAAAGGGGCACAAGCGTTAAATCAAAAGCACTGTTTAAACATACAAGTTGCACAATTATGGATGAGGGCGGGTGGCCACTCAAACCATATACTAAACAAGTGGTATAAGAGAGGCCACTCGAACAGTGGTTAGGCCTAGGGCCTAGGGCATCGCTGGGAGCAGTCAGGACAAGCAATGCTGAAGTCGGGAATGGCCCTCGGGATTTGGGAGATGTGCGGAAAGCGCACGCAGGCACCAATGTTAACCAATGGTGCGTAAAAGTCATAGAGTTAAAGTTTAAGGACACTTCCGCTGAACCTAGAGGAACAAAACTTAACACACAGACCCTAGAGGTGTGCACCAGTGTGGGAACACCGGCGGAGCAAAGTTACCTCACCCACAGGAAGTGGGTGCACAGGGTCGAAGTGGCGTCGGGTTTTGACACGCAGGCTCTTGGTGCTTGAAGCTGAAAGGGCTGCAGGCGGGTTAAAGATGAAGTGTCCGGTGGAGTCCAAGGGTGGACTCAAGTTGTAGAGTACCTGAAAGCAGAGGGGACAGAGTCTGGGTCACTCAGCAGTGACCAGGGTGGAACCAGGACGGAACCAGGCAATGTCGGGCGCAATCAGGTGGTCATCGAGGAGCTTCTCTCCGCTGTCACGTGGGCTCTGGGGCATCTGCGACGTCCAGGAGCAGGTCACGATCTGTCCCACGCAGGCTCTCACCGTCGGTGCAGTCGGCTTCAAGTTTGGAGCAACCAAGCCTTGGCAAGAGCAATCCACGCGGGATCGGAAGATTGCTTCTCACTCGGACCAGGAAGGTCAGAGTCGGGGCTCCTTTTCAGGGGAGCTGGTGTGGATCTGGAGCAACCAGATTCACGAGTCTTCTTAGGTAGTTCGTCGGCACAGGCGCCACTAGCCAGCTGGCAAGTGACCGGGCCAACGCGTTGAGCCAAATAGTGCCAAAGGGCCCCACGCAGCACTCGTCGAGTGTGGAGGGCTGAACTTCGGCTCAGGAGCAGCTCAGGGTGGGGGCTTCTCAAACCCCGGTGCACAGCTTCGAGGGTCACTCGTGGGCTGCACGGTCAGCGTCTCGTGGTCAATTCAAGATGGCGTGCCCCACGCTTCCGGTCGCCTCCACGGGTCTCAGCTCTGCAGGGACTGTGGATCGGGCTGTTGGAAGGCAGGCAAGCTTGATCTCGTCGGTCTCAGTCGCTCGAGTTCCGGCGGGAACTGCAACTAAGTAGACGTCGAGGGCTGGATGGTGCCTGCTGCTGCAGGGTGGTCACTCCTTGACCACAAGGGAGATTCTTCGGGCTTCCACGTTGAGATGGAGGTCCAAGGGTCCAGAGTTTCGTTTCTAATGTTTCTTCCAGGAAATCTGATGTGCATTGGCACTGCTCCCACTCTTATTCCAATCTGGGGGGCGTGATTACCTGCTAGGTCCCCTCCTATGGGTGGTACCCAGGAAGTGGGTGGATACACCCCCTTCCTTTGATCCAGGCCACCCTGGCACGAGGGCTGGAGTGCCCCAGAACCGGTTTGGCCGGATTATGCAAGGGGCAGCCTTGTGCGCCCCAGGCAGTGTCTGGTTTCTTTCAAACCTCCCTGCTACAATACACTATCTCCTGTCTGGAGGGCGGTGACACCCTCCTGTGACAGGAAACCCTTTGTCCAGGACCCATTTGGTCGAGTTTCGGTCAACTGCAGGGGTCCAGACATTTGTCTGTGGCAGAGGCATCCATCTTGTGGATCTTAAGGTCTTTGGAGAAATCAACCGCATTTAAGCAAAGTAACATGTCTTACCCCTCTAGAGGGGTGGAATGCTATCCCCGTCGCCAGAACTGGCGAGGGGATAGTATTCCAAATCGTATGACACCATACACGACATGTTTTGATAAAGCCAAACCAAAGTTGCTATATAACCGCGAGGATTATAAGGCACTTAAGAGTATATGGTATGGCATTATCCTGAAACAGCTTAGGGAGTTGTTCCCGACAGCTGCAGACAGGCTCAGCTCATGCTAGAGCTCCATCTCACATGAAACCACGCACTCTGCCTCCAGGATTGATGAGGCCTTCCATAGGAGTGGCTCACAGGTTAATATGTGTCCAGATATAGGTTTAGATATAGGTATACTACATCTAAGCAAGGGGTGATTACACCACCTTACCCCAGCTGAGTGATCAGCCAGTTGTGTCAATTTAAGAACCAGCCAGGGGTGGCAAAAGATATGCTACAGCCCCTGGTAGGCCTTGGTGGCCCCTATGCCCTGGGCACCTATAGTGCATTATACAGGGGCTGACAAGGGGTCCATTTCCAATTGGGGTATGTACCTAGGGTACATGGAATCCATTTTACAGAGAGAGCAGATGGCCTGGGGCCCTGATTAGCAGGGAACCAGGTCAACTAAGTCAAAAAAACCAGCTAAACACAGGCAAAAAATCCGGGGTAACCATAGTCAGGTAGCCACCTTCCTACAACTCACGTCTGAGCATACTCTGCCAACTTAGGGCGAACAAAGAAAAACCAAAGGTGGTGATGGACGGAGCATTGACAATACAAACACTCACCCCCGGTCAACTGATCTGGGTTTAATCCATCACCGTTCTTTAGCTCACTCCGCCACCCCAGTTCAGACATGGCCATATGCAAATCAGTCTGACCCTGTGCCTCATGGGAACAGTCCAGCCCGAACTGCCAAGCCATGTCTTCCCTGGACCAGAAATAAACTTCCCAGGACCGGTTTCTGGCATTACAGCCGTCTTCAGCCGGGCTTGCTTAACTCCAGTGGCAAAGTGAGGAAGGGACTCACGTCTGAGCATATCCTGCCAACTTAGGGCGAACAAAGAAAAACTAAAGGTGGTGATGGACGGAGCATTGACAATACAAACACTCACCCCCAGTTAACTGATCTGGGTTTAATCCATCACCGTTCTTTAGCTCACTCCGCCACCCCAGTTCAGACATGGCCATATGCAAATCAGTCTGCCCCTGTGCCTCATGGGAACAGTCCAGCCCGAACTGTCAAGCCATGTCTTCCCTGGAACGGAATCAAGCTTCCCAGGACCGGTTTCTGGCATTACAGCCGCCTTCAGACGGGCTTGCTTGACTGCAGTGGCAAAGTGAGCAAGAGACTCACGTCTGAGCATACCCTGACAACTTAGGGCGAGCAAAGAAAAACCAAAGGTGGTGATGGACGGAGCGTTGACAATACAAACACTCACCCCCAGTCAACTGATCTGGGTTTAATCCATCACCATTCTTTAGCTCACTCCGCCACCCCAGTTCAGACATGGCCATATGCAATTCAGTCTGACCCTGTGCCTCATGGGAACAGTCGAGCCCGAACTGCCAAGCCATCTCTTCCCTGGACCGGAATCAAGTTTCCCAGGACCGGTTTCTGGCATTACAGCCGTCTTCAGCCGGGCTTGCTTGACTCCAGTGGCAAAGTGAGCAAGGGACTCACGTCTTAGCATACCCTGCCAATTTAGGGCGAACAAAGAAAAACCAAAGGTGGTGATGGACGGAGCGTTGACAATACAAACACTCACCCTCAGTCAACTGATCTGGGTTTAATCCATCACGGTTCTTTAGCTCACTCCGCCACCCCAGTTCAGACATGGCCATATGCAAATCAGTCTGACCCTGTGCCTCATGGGAACAGTCCAGCCCGAACTGCCAAGCCATGTCTTCCCTCGACCAGAAATAAACTTCCCAGGACCGGTTTCTGGCATTACAGCCGTCTTCAGCCGGGCTTGCTTAACTCCAGTGGCAAAGTGAGGAAGGGACTCACGTCTGAGCATATCCTGCCAACTTAGGGCGAACAAAGAAAAACTAAAGGTGGTGATGGACGGAGCATTGACAATACAAACACTCACCCCCGGTCAACTGATCTGGGTTTAATCCATCACCGTTCTTTAGCTCACTCCGCCACCCCAGTTTAGACATGGCCATATGCAAATCAGTCTGACCCTGTGCCTCATGGGAACAGTCCAGCCCGAACTGCCAAGCCATGTCTTCCCTGGACTGGAAATAAACTTCCCAGGACCGGTTTCTGGCATTAGAGCCGCCTTCAGCCGGGCTTGCTTGACTCCAGTGGCAAAGTGAGCAAGGGACTCACGTCTGAGCATACTCTGCCAACTTAGGGCGAACAAAGAAAAACCAAAGGTGGTGATGGACGGAGCATTGACAATACAAACACTCACCCCCGGTCAACTGATCTGGGTTTAATCCATCACCGTTCTTTAGCTCACTCCGCCACCCCAGTTCAGACATGGCCATATGCAAATCAGTCTGACCCTGTGCCTCATGGGAACAGTCCAGCCCGAACTGCCAAGCCATGTCTTCCCTGGACCAGAAATAAACTTCCCAGGACCGGTTTCTGGCATTACAGCCGTCTTCAGCCGGGCTTGCTTAACTCCAGTGGCAAAGTGAGGAAGGGACTCACGTCTGAGCATATCCTGCCAACTTAGGGCGAACAAAGAAAAACTAAAGGTAGTGATGGACGGAGCATTGACAATACAAACACTCACCCCCAGTTAACTGATCTGGGTTTAATCCATCACCGTTCTTTAGCTCACTCCGCCACCCCAGTTCAGACATGGCCATATGCAAATCAGTCTGCCCCTGTGCCTCATGGGAACAGTCCAGCCCGAACTGTCAAGCCATGTCTTCCCTGGAACGGAATCAAGCTTCCCAGGACCGGTTTCTGGCATTACAGCCGTCTTCAGCCGGGCTTGTTTGACTCCAGTGGCAAAGTGAGCAAGGGACTCACGTCTGAGCATACCCTGCCAACTTAGGGCGAACAAAGAAAAACCAAAGGTGGTGATGGACGGAGCGTTGACAATACAAACACTCACCCCCAGTCAACTGATCTGGGTTTAATCCATCACCGTTCTTTAGCTCACTCCGCCACCCCAGTTCAGACATGACCATATGCAAATCAGTATGACCCTGTGCCTCATGGGAACAGTCCAGCCCGAACTGCCAAGCCATGTCTTCCCTGGACTGGAAATAAACTTCCTAGGACCGGTTTCTGGCATTACAGCCGCCTTCAGCCGGGCTTGCTTGACTGCAGTGGCAAAGTGAGCAAGAGACTCACGTCTGAGCATACCCTGCCAACTTAGGGCGAGCAAAGAAAAACCAAAGGTGGTGATGGACGGAGCGTTGACAATACAAACACTCACCCCCAGTCAACTGATCTGGGTTTAATCCATCACCATTCTTTAGCTCACTCCGCCACCCCAGTTCAGACATGGCCATATGCAATTCAGTCTGACCCTGTGTCTCATGGGAACAGTCGAGCCCGAACTGCCAAGCCATCTCTTCCCTGGACCGGAATCAAGTTTCCCAGGACCGGTTTCTGGCATTACAGCCGTCTTCAGCCGGGCTTGCTTGACTCCAGTGGCAAAGTGAGCAAGGGACTCACGTCTTAGCATACCCTGCCAATTTAGGGCGAACAAGGAAAAACCAAAGGTGGTGATGGACGGAGCGTTGACAATACAAACACTCACCCTCAGTCAACTGATCTGGGTTTAATCCATCACGGTTCTTTAGCTCACTCCGCCACCCCAGTTCAGACATGGCCATATGCAAATCAGTCTGACCCTGTGCCTCATGGGAACAGTCCAGCCCGAACTGCCAAGCCATGTCTTCCCTGGACCAGAAATAAACTTCCCAGGACCGGTTTCTGGCATTACAGCCGTCTTCAGCCGGGCTTGCTTAACTCCAGTGGCAAAGTGAGGAAGGGACTCACGTCTGAGCATATCCTGCCAACTTAGGGCGAACAAAGAAAAACTAAAGGTGGTGATGGACGGAGCATTGACAATACAAACACTCACCCCCGGTCAACTGATCTGGGTTTAATCCATCACCGTTCTTTAGCTCACTCCGCCACCCCAGTTTAGACATGGCCATATGCAAATCAGTCTGACCCTGTGCCTCATGGGAACAGTCCAGCCCGAACTGCCAAGCCATGTCTTCCCTGGACTGGAAATAAACTTCCCAGGACCGGTTTCTGGCATTAGAGCCGCCTTCAGCCGGGCTTGCTTGACTGCAGTGGCAAAGTGAGCAAGAGACTCACGTCTGAGCATACCCTGCCAACTTAGGGCGAGCAAAGAAAAACCAAAGGTGGTGACGGACGGAGCGTTGACAATACAAACACTCACCCCCAGTCAACTGATCTGGGTTTACTCCATCACCATTCTTTAGCTCACTCCGCCACCCCAGTTCAGACATGGCCATATGCAAATGAGTCGGACCCTGTGCCTCATGGGACTCGGCCTAGCCCGAACACCCAAGCCATGTCTTCCCTGGACCGGAATCAAGCTTCTCAGGACCGGTTTCTGGCATTACAGCCGTCTTCAGCCGGGCTTGCTTGACTCCAGTGGCAAAGTGAGCAAGGGACTCACGTCTGAGCATACTCTGCCAACTTAGGGCGAACAAAGAAAAACCAAAGGTGGTGACGGACGGAGCGTTGACAATACAAACACTCACCCCCAGTCAACTGATCTGGGTTTAATCCATCACCGTTCTTTAGCTCACTCCGCCACTCCAGTTCAGACATGGTCATATGCAAATCAGTCTGACCCTGTGCCTCATGGGAACAGTCCAGCCCGAACTGCCTCGCCATGTCTTCCCTGGACCAAAATCAAGCTTCCCAGGACCGGTTTCTGGCATTACAGCCGTCTTCAGCCGGGCTTGCTTGACTCCAGTGTCAAAGTGAGCAAGGGACTCACGTCTGAGCATACCCTGCCAACTTAGGGCGAACAAAGAAAAACCAAAGGTGGTGATGGACGGAGCGTTGACAATACAAACACTCACCCCCAGTCAACTGATCTGGGTTTAATCCATCACCGTTCTTTAGCTCACTCCGCTACCCCAGTTCAGACATGGCCATATGCAAATCAGTCTGACCCTGTGCCTCATGGGAACAGTCCAGCCCGAACTGCCAAGCCATGTCTTCCCTGGACTGGAAATAAACTTCCCAGGACTGGTTTCTGGCATTACAACCGTCTTCAGCCGGGCTTACTTGACTCCAGTGACAAAGTGAGCAAGGGACTCACGTCTAAGCATACACTGCCAACTTAGGGCGAACAAAGAAAAACCAAAGGTGGTGATGGACGGAGCATTGACAATACAAACACTCACCCCCAGTTAACTGATCTGGGTTTAATCCATCACCGTTCTTTAGCTCACTCCGCCACCCCAGTTCAGACATGGCCATATGCAAATCAGTCTGCCCCTGTGCCTCATGGGAACAGTCCAGCCCGAACTGTCAAGCCATGTCTTCCCTGGAACGGAATCAAGCTTCCCAGGACCGGTTTCTGGCATTACAGCCGTCTTCAGCCGGGCTTGTTTGACTCCAATGGCAAAGTGAGCAAGGGACTCACGTCTGAGCATACCCTGCCAACTTAGGGCGAACAAAGAAAAACCAAAGGTGGTGATGGACGGAGCGTTGACAATACAAACACTCACCCCCAGTCAACTGATCTGGGTTTAATCCATCACCGTTCTTTAGCTCACTCCGCCACCCCAGTTCAGACATGACCATATGCAAATCAGTATGACCCTGTGCCTCATGGGAACAGTCCAGCCCGAACTGCCAAGCCATGTCTTCCCTGGACTGGAAATAAACTTCCTAGGACCGGTTTCTGGCATTACAGCCGCCTTCAGCCGGGCTTGCTTGACTGCAGTGGCAAAGTGAGCAAGAGACTCACGTCTGAGCATACCCTGCCAACTTAGGGCGAGCAAAGAAAAACCAAAGGTGGTGATGGACGGAGCGTTGACAATACAAACACTCACCCCCAGTCAACTGATCTGGGTTTAATCCATCACCATTCTTTAGCTCACTCCGCCACCCCAGTTCAGACATGGCCATTTGCAATTCAGTCTGACCCTGTGCCTCATGGAAACAGTTGAGCCCGAACTGCCAAGCCATCTCTTCCCTGGACCGGAATCAAGTTTCCCAGGACTGGTTTCTGGCATTACAGCCGTCTTCAGCCGGGCTTGCTTGACTCCAGTGGCAAAGTGAGCAAGGGACTCACGTCTTAGCATACCCTGCCAATTTAGGGCGAGCAAAGAAAAACCAAAGGTGGTGATGGACGGAGCGTTGACAATACAAACACTCACCCTCAGTCAACTGATCTGGGTTTAATCCATCACGGTTCTTTAGCTCACTCCGCCACCCCAGTTCAGACATGGCCATATGCAAATCAGTCTGACCCTGTGCCTCATGGGAACAGTCCGGCCCGAACTGCCAAGCCATGTCTTCCCTGGACCGAAAATAAACTTTCCAGGACCGGTTTCTGGCATTACAGCCGTCTTCAGCCGGGCTTGCTTGACTCCAGTGCCAGAGTGAGCAAGGGACTCACGTCTGAGCATACCCTGCCAACTTAGGGCGAACAAAGAAAAACCAAATTTGGTGATGGACGGAGCATTGACAATACAAACACTCACCCCCAGTCAACTGATCTGGGTTTAATCCATCACCGTTCTTTAGCTCACTCCGCCACCCCAGTTCAGACATGGCCATATGCAAATCAGTCTGACCCTGTGCCTCATGGGAACAGTCCAGCCCGAACTGCCAAGCCATGTCTTCCCTGGACCGGAAATAAACTTCCCAGGACCGGTTTCTGCCATTACAACCATCTTCAGCCGGGCTTGCTTGACTCCAGTGGCAAAGTGAGCAAGGGACACACGCCTGAGCATACCCTGCCAACTTAGGGCGAACAAAGAAAAACCAAAGGTGGTGATGGACGGAGCGTTGACAATACAAACACTCACCCCCAGTCAACTGATCTGGGTTTAATCCATCACCGTTCTTTAGTTCAGTCCGCCACCCCAGTTCAGACATGGCCATACGCAAATCAGTCTGACCCTGTGCCTCATGGGAACAGTCCAGCCCGAACTGCCAAGCCATGTCTTCCCTGGACCGGAATCAAGCTTCCCAGGACCAGTTTCTGGCATTACAGCCGTCTTCAGCCGGGCTTGCTTGACTCCAGTGGCAGAGTGAGCAAGGGACTCACGTCTAAGCATACCCTGCCAACTTAGGGCGAACAAAGAAAAACCAAAGGTGGTGATGGACGGAGCGTTGACAATACAAACACTCACCCCCAGTCAACTGATCTGGGTTTAATCCATCACCGTTCTTTAGCTCACTCCGCCACCCCAGTTCAGACATGACCATATGCAAATCAGTATGACCCTGTGCCTCATGGGAACAGTCCAGCCCGAACTGCCAAGCCATGTCTTCCCTGGACTGGAAATAAACTTCCTAGGACCGGTTTCTGGCATTACAGCCGCCTTCAGCCGGGCTTGCTTGACTGCAGTGGCAAAGTGAGCAAGAGACTCACGTCTGAGCATACCCTGCCAACTTAGGGCGAGCAAAGAAAAACCAAAGGTGGTGATGGACGGAGCGTTGACAATACAAACACTCACCCCCAGTCAACTGATCTGGGTTTAATCCATCACCATTCTTTAGCTCACTCCGCCACCCCAGTTCAGACATGGCCATATGCAATTCAGTCTGACCCTGTGTCTCATGGGAACAGTCGAGCCCGAACTGCCAAGCCATCTCTTCCCTGGACCGGAATCAAGTTTCCCAGGACCGGTTTCTGGCATTACAGCCGTCTTCAGCCGGGCTTGCTTGACTCCAGTGGCAAAGTGAGCAAGGGACTCACGTCTTAGCATACCCTGCCAATTTAGGGCGAACAAGGAAAAACCAAAGGTGGTGATGGACGGAGCGTTGACAATACAAACACTCACCCTCAGTCAACTGATCTGGGTTTAATCCATCACGGTTCTTTAGCTCACTCCGCCACCCCAGTTCAGACATGGCCATATGCAAATCAGTCTGACCCTGTGCCTCATGGGAACAGTCCAGCCCGAACTGCCAAGCCATGTCTTCCCTGGACCAGAAATAAACTTCCCAGGACCGGTTTCTGGCATTACAGCCGTCTTCAGCCGGGCTTGCTTAACTCCAGTGGCAAAGTGAGGAAGGGACTCACGTCTGAGCATATCCTGCCAACTTAGGGCGAACAAGGAAAAACTAAAGGTGGTGATGGACGGAGCATTGACAATACAAACACTCACCCCCGGTCAACTGATCTGGGTTTAATCCATCACCGTTCTTTAGCTCACTCCGCCACCCCAGTTTAGACATGGCCATATGCAAATCAGTCTGACCCTGTGCCTCATGGGAACAGTCCAGCCCGAACTGCCAAGCCATGTCTTCCCTGGACTGGAAATAAACTTCCCAGGACCGGTTTCTGGCATTAGAGCCGCCTTCAGCCGGGCTTGCTTGACTGCAGTGGCAAAGTGAGCAAGAGACTCACGTCTGAGCATACCCTGCCAACTTAGGGCGAGCAAAGAAAAACCAAAGGTGGTGACGGACGGAGCGTTGACAATACAAACACTCACCCCCAGTCAACTGATCTGGGTTTACTCCATCACCATTCTTTAGCTCACTCCGCCACCCCAGTTCAGACATGGCCATATGCAAATGAGTCGGACCCTGTGCCTCATGGGACTCGGCCTAGCCCGAACACCCAAGCCATGTCTTCCCTGGACCGGAATCAAGCTTCTCAGGACCGGTTTCTGGCATTACAGCCGTCTTCAGCCGGGCTTGCTTGACTCCAGTGGCAAAGTGAGCAAGGGACTCACGTCTGAGCATACTCTGCCAACTTAGGGCGAACAAAGAAAAACCAAAGGTGGTGACGGACGGAGCGTTGACAATACAAACACTCACCCCCAGTCAACTGATCTGGGTTTAATCCATCACCGTTCTTTAGCTCACTCCGCCACTCCAGTTCAGACATGGTCATATGCAAATCAGTCTGACCCTGTGCCTCATGGGAACAGTCCAGCCCGAACTGCCTCGCCATGTCTTCCCTGGACCAGAATCAAGCTTCCCAGGACCGGTTTCTGGCATTACAGCCGTCTTCAGCCGGGCTTGCTTGACTCCAGTGTCAAAGTGAGCAAGGGACTCACGTCTGAGCATACCCTGCCAACTTAGGGCGAACAAAGAAAAACCAAAGGTGGTGATGGACGGAGCGTTGACAATACAAACACTCACCCCCAGTCAACTGATCTGGGTTTAATCCATCACCGTTCTTTAGCTCACTCCGCTACCCCAGTTCAGACATGGCCATATGCAAATCAGTCTGACCCTGTGCCTCATGGGAACAGTCCAGCCCGAACTGCCAAGCCATGTCTTCCCTGGACTGGAAATAAACTTCCCAGGACCGGTTTCTGGCATTACAACCGTCTTCAGCCGGGCTTACTTGACTCCAGTGACAAAGTGAGCAAGGGACTCACGTCTAAGCATACACTGCCAACTTAGGGCGAACAAAGAAAAACCAAAGGTGGTGATGGACGGAGCATTGACAATACAAACACTCACCCCCAGTTAACTGATCTGGGTTTAATCCATCACCGTTCTTTAGCTCACTCCGCCACCCCAGTTCAGACATGGCCATATGCAAATCAGTCTGCCCCTGTGCCTCATGGGAACAGTCCAGCCCGAACTGTCAAGCCATGTCTTCCCTGGAACGGAATCAAGCTTCCCAGGACCGGTTTCTGGCATTACAGCCGTCTTCAGCCGGGCTTGTTTGACTCCAATGGCAAAGTGAGCAAGGGACTCACGTCTGAGCATACCCTGCCAACTTAGGGCGAACAAAGAAAAACCAAAGGTGGTGATGGACGGAGCGTTGACAATACAAACACTCACCCCCAGTCAACTGATCTGGGTTTAATCCATCACCGTTCTTTAGCTCACTCCGCCACCCCAGTTCAGACATGACCATATGCAAATCAGTATGACCCTGTGCCTCATGGGAACAGTCCAGCCCGAACTGCCAAGCCATGTCTTCCCTGGACTGGAAATAAACTTCCTAGGACCGGTTTCTGGCATTACAGCCGCCTTCAGCCGGGCTTGCTTGACTGCAGTGGCAAAGTGAGCAAGAGACTCACGTCTGAGCATACCCTGCCAACTTAGGGCGAGCAAAGAAAAACCAAAGGTGGTGATGGACGGAGCGTTGACAATACAAACACTCACCCCCAGTCAACTGATCTGGGTTTAATCCATCACCATTCTTTAGCTCACTCCGCCACCCCAGTTCAGACATGGCCATTTGCAATTCAGTCTGACCCTGTGCCTCATGGAAACAGTTGAGCCCGAACTGCCAAGCCATCTCTTCCCTGGACCGGAATCAAGTTTCCCAGGACTGGTTTCTGGCATTACAGCCGTCTTCAGCCGGGCTTGCTTGACTCCAGTGGCAAAGTGAGCAAGGGACTCACGTCTTAGCATACCCTGCCAATTTAGGGCGAGCAAAGAAAAACCAAAGGTGGTGATGGACGGAGCGTTGACAATACAAACACTCACCCTCAGTCAACTGATCTGGGTTTAATCCATCACGGTTCTTTAGCTCACTCCGCCACCCCAGTTCAGACATGGCCATATGCAAATCAGTCTGACCCTGTGCCTCATGGGAACAGTCCGGCCCGAACTGCCAAGCCATGTCTTCCCTGGACCGAAAATAAACTTTCCAGGACCGGTTTCTGGCATTACAGCCGTCTTCAGCCGGGCTTGCTTGACTCCAGTGCCAGAGTGAGCAAGGGACTCACGTCTGAGCATACCCTGCCAACTTAGGGCGAACAAAGAAAAACCAAATTTGGTGATGGACGGAGCATTGACAATACAAACACTCACCCCCAGTCAACTGATCTGGGTTTAATCCATCACCGTTCTTTAGCTCACTCCGCCACCCTAGTTCAGACATGGCCATATGCAAATCAGTCTGACCCTGTGCCTCATGGGAACAGTCCAGCCCGAACTGCCAAGCCATGTCTTCCCTGGACCGGAAATAAACTTCCCAGGACCGGTTTCTGCCATTACAACCATCTTCAGCCGGGCTTGCTTGACTCCAGTGGCAAAGTGAGCAAGGGACACACGCCTGAGCATACCCTGCCAACTTAGGGCGAACAAAGAAAAACCAAAGGTGGTGATGGACGGAGCGTTGACAATACAAACACTCACCCCCAGTCAACTGATCTGGGTTTAATCCATCACCGTTCTTTAGTTCAGTCCGCCACCCCAGTTCAGACATGGCCATACGCAAATCAGTCTGACCCTGTGCCTCATGGGAACAGTCCAGCCCGAACTGCCAAGCCATGTCTTCCCTGGACCGGAATCAAGCTTCCCAGGACCAGTTTCTGGCATTACAGCCGTCTTCAGCCGGGCTTGCTTGACTCCAGTGGCAGAGTGAGCAAGGGACTCACGTCTAAGCATACCCTGCCAACTTAGGGCGAACAAAGAAAAACCAAATGTGGTGATGGACGGAGCGTTGACAATACAAACACTCACCCCCAGTCAACTGATCTGAGTTTAATCCATCACCGTTCTTTAGCTCACTCCGCCACCCCAGTTCAGACATGGCCATATGCAAATCAGTCTGACCCTGTACCTCATGGGAACAGTCCAGCCCGAACTGCCAAGCCATGTCTTCTCTGGACCCGAATCAAGCTTCCCAGGACCGGTTTCTGGCATTACAGCCATCTTCAGCCGGGCTTGCTTGACTCCAGTGGCAAAGTGAGCAAGGGACTCACGTCTGAGCATACCCTGCCAACTTAGGGCGAACAAAGAAAAACCAAAGGTGGTGATGGACGGAGCGTTGACAATACAAACACTCACCCCAGTCAACTGATCTGGGTTTAATCCATCACCGTTTTTTAGCTCACTCCGCCACCCCAGTTCAGACATGGCCATATGCAAATCAGTCTGACCCTGTGCCTCATGGGAACAGTCCAGCCCGAACTGCCAAGCCATGTCTTCCCTGGACCGGAATCAAGCTTCCTAGGACCGGTTTCTGGCATTACAGCCGTCTTCAGCCGGGCTTGCTTGAATCCAGTGGCAAAGTGAGCAAGGGACTCACGTCTGAGCATACCCTGCCAACTTAGGGCGAGCAAAGAAAAACCAAAGGTGGTGACGGACGGAGCGTTGACAATACAAACACTCACCCCCAGTCAACTGATCTGGGTTTAATCCATCACCGTTCTTTAGCTCACTCCGCCACCCCAGTTCAGACATGGCCATATGCAAATCAGTCTGACCCTGTGCCTCATGGGAACAGTCCAGCCCGATCACCCAAGCCATGTCTACCCTGGACCGGAATCAAGCTTCCCAGGACCGGTTTCTGGCATTACAGCCCTCTTCAGCCGGGCTTGCTTGAATCCAGTGGCAAAGTGAGCAAGGGACTCACGTCTGAGCATACCCTGCCAACTTAGGGCGAACAAAGAAAAACCAAAGGTGGTGACGGACGGAACGTTGACAATACAAACACTCACCCCCAGTCAACTGATCTGGGTTTAATCCATCACCGTTCTTTAGCTCACTCCGCCACCCCAGTTCAGACATGGCCATATGCAAATCAGTCTGAAGCTGAAAGAAGAGCTCTGGAGGGAACTAACAGACCCGGAAACCCTTGCCAGTAGCTCCAGATTCTGGGCCACTATTAACCGTTCACCCTTAATTGCATCAGGGGGTCATGAAGCGGGAATTAACATAACGGAGGAAGAGTGGGTGGCCCACTTCTCTGGAATCTTTAAGGGCATAGATACATCTTCTGTTACCCCGGAATAGAGATTGGGACTAGACTGCATGGAGTTTTCAGAAATAGAAATTGTTGAGGGAATTAACAAACTTACCAATAAAAAGGCGCCGGGCACAGATGGCATACCTCCTGATCTATTTAAATCCAGCCTGTCATTTTGGGCCCCAATTTTAACCGCAGTGGGTAATGCTGCAGCTGTAAAGGGCTGCCTAACTTCCTGGGGAGTATCAACTATAGTTCCCGTTTTCAAGAAGGGTGACCGTAGTTGTACTTTAAATTATAGATCCATCTCCCTAATTGATTCCATCGTTAAAGTTTTAGGGGGAGTAATATTGAAGAGGCTGAGGATCTGGGCTGAGGCCAATGAGATTATTTCTGATATCCAATACGGATTTTGGTCCGGACACTCAACCACGGCCCAATGCCTTAATCTCTATATGATCCTGAGTAAGTACACCCTCTCACGCCCAGGGACCATCTACATGGCCTTCATGGATCTTTCCTCTGCATTTTATTGTGTCAACCGAGGAAAGTTGTGGCAATCCATGGAGGCCATAGGGGTGGATCAACATCTGGTGAACTTCCTTAAGGCTCTCCATAGAGATACAAAGGCAAATGTTAGATACTCTATGGACCTTAAGGTTACAAGAAATGTTAACACTAGACGGGGTTCAGGCAAGGGTGCATCCTGGCCCCCTTCCTATTTAATTTTTACATTAATGGCCTTGCAAGTCACTTGGTTGGGTCAGGGACTGATTACCCGTATGTGGGCCAGCGAGGACTACCCGTCCTGATGTATGCGGACGATGCGGTCCTCCTGGCCCGCACACCGAAAGGGCTTCAGACTCTGTTAAACGCCTTCCATGAGTTCATGAATAGTAGAGACCTGCATATAAATAATACAAAATCATATGTAATGCAGGTGGGGAAAGGAGCAAAAAATCATCCCTTCCTGGTAAATGTGAACAGGGTACCTAATTGCACCTCCTTTTCATACTGAGGTGTTCTCTTTGATAATCAGTTAAATTGGAACACCTTGCTGGCCAGAAAGAAGGGAGAAGTTACCAGGGCCAACGCAGCACTATTTGATTTTGCCGCAAGAATGGGTAACAGACCGGTGGCTGCTATGCTGAAAGTATACCGTGCCAAGAGCATTGCAATAGCCAGCTATGGTAGCGAGCTATGGGGATACTGTAATTTAGAGGTTCTTCAAGTGGCCGAAAATACATTTTTAAAACAGCTTTTGTGTGTTCCACAAGGGACCCCAAATATGGCGGTGCATGAAGAAACTGGCACGCCATTCATTAGTGATTCACTGACCCTACGGCCCTTCCTATTTTGGCTGCAATGCTGGCTTAACAAACAGCTTGGTTTAACCCATAGCCTTCTTAGAGAGGCTTTGAGCCTGGATTGCATGACCAAAAACCCCTGGTTGAAATATCTTAAGACCAGTTTTAGTAAGGAGGGACGTCCGGATTTGTTTTCAAATCCGGCAGGAATCACCAGGAAGGACGTTGTGTACATTAAACAGTCCTTTGCTACATGGAAAAGATTGGAGAGGGAGGAAAAGGAACTGTGCAAGCCCAATGCTAGTCTCCAGATAATGCTTAAAACCGTGCCCAGTGTAGAACCTTACCTGCTCTGGCCAGTAACGTCATACGAGCGTTTTTTACTAGTCATGTTTCGGTTCAACTTGTTTCACCTACTTTGATCAGTCCCGAGGGGATGTCACAAAGGGACAGTGTTAGCAACCTGTGGCTGCGACAATCTGTCTCCACAGGATCTGCTACACTTTGTATTCTTTTGCAAATTTTATGAATTCCCCAGGGCATTTTATCTTAAACCTCTTTTAAAAAGGCTAAACTTTGTTCAAGTTCGCCTGGCCCTATTTTATTTACAACTGTTAAAACCTGATTGTATACCTTTTGTGATTGGTTTTTTAAAGTGTTCAATGAAATATAGGAAATGCCTGGACCTTTAGTCTGTATAAAATTAATCCCTGATTAAGGTTTATGTAAAGTGTAATAACAGTTATACGAGAACTGAAGACCCTACCGGTTTTATCCTAGTTGATGTGTAATGTGGATTATCATAATGTGAATTTTTTATGTGTTCTTTATTTCTTTTAACCATGAACGTATATGGTTTTGTATTAAAAAACCGAATAAAGTTATTTGAACTTGAACTGGTGCAGCAGCTAAAATGAGCTGTGGGCATGGCTAGGCCCAAGCCAATTGATTGAGGAGAGTCAGTTGCATGTTTTTCTTCCACCTGCGGGTTTCTAAATTGTGACTTGCTCATCAAATTGCAATCTCAGTCATGACAGTGTAACCAATGTGTTTTTGTTGAGCTGTGTCTAACTCATAACAAACACAAGGAAGAAGGTACAAAGCTGTTGAGGGATGAAACAACTAACATCATGAAAACCCATTACTAAATGAAATATAATAATAATAATCCACATTTGTAAAGCGCACAATCACCCGTAAGGGTCTCTAGGCGCTGGGGGCCATCTGGAAGATTAAGCAAGCTATTGCCCAGAGTCACATGGTGCTGGGCTAATCTGCCGCCGGTGCTGGGGATCGAACCGTGATCCCCAGATTCTGGAGTCAGTCGCCCTAGCCGTGGCGCTACACCTATTCCTCTATATATATATATATATATATATATATAAGACTGCAAAATAATCTTGGCTCACATTAGAGTAATTAGGGAGACAGCACTGATCAGATAAAGAATGACATGGCATATCGTCGAACACACCTGGCAATCTGGATCCAACAGGAGTGATGCCAATCTTTTAACTTGTCTAAATCCAATGACAACCATGCAAAAGATGTTGTCCTAGTCAGCAGTGACCTTTAGAAAAGAGGAATGGGACAAAACAAAAATATACTTAAAAAATATTGAAAACCCAAATATCAACATCTAATAAATAAACCCCAAAAAAATATCGACACCAAAAATAATATTCAAAAAAATATGCAAATAAGAGCTAAATGTCAAAAACAATGAAATACAATAGATCAACAACACAAAAAACATGATCCATCCCACAACACAATATCACTTAATTTCAATACAAAAATATAAATTCATTTATTTATAAATATTAATTGTAAATATGTTAAACAAATATTAATTAAACATGTATCAACACCACAAATAAATAATATAAAACAATATACTTGCGATTTGTAGCTGAAGTCCTTCGTACACTATATGACATCTATAATCCATTAAAAATATGTTCAAAACATTTCCAAAAGAAATGCAAAAATAGATACATTTTACTCCATTCCTTTTGACGATATAAAATAAAATACATAGGGGACGATTCACAAAGGTAAAGTTAGACAAAAGTCTAACTTTATGACTTTCAGTATTCACAAAGGGCATTTACTACCCGTAAATTCCCTTTGTGAATACTGAAATTGTTAAAGTTTGACTTTCGGTATTCACAAAGGGCATTTAAATATTATATAAAATAGTATAGTTAAAACACAATAATAATTACAATATCCAAAAAAAGAAAAGATTATAATCTGACCCATGATATAATATCCCACAATATTTATGACATTGTTATCAGTGTAAAGTTTTTAAAGACTCCAAAAAATTTAGACACAATATAAAGTTAGACAAACAGAAACATACACTGGATATCTTCACTTTGTCTGTTCATATAGTTTGGATCAAACTGTATCACAGAAGCATTGATATCTAAAACAAGAAATAACTGTATTTCCGGTTCACTATTCCTAATGTGACATATGATATATATTGTGACAGTCTCTGTATTTCTGATCCTACAAAGCTGGTTGAAACTCTCGGACTTCCTAGAGCTGAAATGCAAATGAAGTCTCTATAATGTATGCAAGGAAATAAGTGCACTACGATACTTATTTCCACTGTCAATACCTCAACATCAAGTCAGGAGAGAATTGTTCTTGTTTCTTTGGAAAAATAGTAAATGCAGTTAGATTTCACAATCATTGGAAAGATGACTCCATTGAAAATATATACAAATCAAAAGTAAATCCCTGATCTTGTGTAATATCTAGAATGCTTTTATAAGTTAATTTACTGTTTGAATACTTCCAAGCATGGAGCATAGAATTCCAAACTTAGGCAACATGGGTCTAACTGAAGCAACTACCTATTTTTATTTCCTGCCAAAGAAAACTAAGAAACCCATAGAATGTATAGCACATGAACCCAAGATAGCAGTCTGCCACCATTGCACGCCTAATGGCACGTTGGAAGTTATAGTCTGTCTTGATTCTATCTGCGTGGTGAGCCTAGCCCCAAATACTTTTACTCTGAAAGGTGTGTGCTTCCTTAAAATACAGAGGAATTCCGGTCCCCTATGTACAGGTGAGCGCAGTCACCTCCTCATAACAATTTGCTCCTCTTTCATTGAAGGACTCTGACTTGGAAATTACATGTAAAGACAACAGTGAAGAATTTTCAAACAAGATAACAATGGTTAGTCTCTTCCATCCCTTAAGAGAACTCTTTATGACTTTAAGGACCTTAACAGATGGTTCAATCACAGGGTATTTAGACTTCAGGAATGAATAGAAGGTGATAATTGCTGTGCATTTAAGAAGGAAGTTCCTCACATCTTTTGAAATTAGGTTTAAACAAGCCTTTTGAGAAGTAAAACTCTTTCTGCCCTCCAAATTCAAACCAGGTCAGCAACCTCCCCAAAAGCTTATGTTTAAATGTCTGAGAATGCAAAGGCTCTTGGATTGAACTCACTCCCCCCATAGATTTTGTATTGTGTGAGGAAACAGTGAAGATAGCGGTGTAACCAAAGGGGCAGGAGTCCTTACAAACTGGCGGGGCCAAGGAGCTGCAGGGACTGGTAGGGCGGGAAATACAACAGCAGGACCAGGCAAAAATAGAGAGAGCATGAAATGATGCATACTGGCACTGATGCCCCAAGGACATGGAAGCAGAGTGTGGAGGGCAAAAAACAAACAGAGCCTAAGCTTAGAATGTGTCTTCTAAGAAAAAAGGGGAACTTGATCCAAGACTATCAGAATGTTGGGAGCCCTAGAGGTGTTTCTATGTAGAATAAGGATCATTAGGAATCAGGTAGAAAAATGCAGAGACAGTGGAAAATGAGGTATTGAAGGTAATACTGAGGGATGCCCCGCAGCAAACTATATTTGGGACATAGGAGAATTTAGAGCTGTACCACACCTAAACATGTCAGACGAAAGTTGAAATGATTTTGGGGACTTCAGAAAATAATTCTTAATTGCCAAAAGTAAAGACCGAATCACAATTATTACCTCAGAATGACAGACAACTTCAGAAGATGGATGCCTTTTCCAATTGGGAAAGTACTATAAAGTCCACCTTGGAGACCCAGCACAAAAAATGGAGGTTTTACAGAACAGCGAGGGACATTAAGCTACTGGTACTATACCAGAAAAATGCAGGGGCTGAAGGCAGGCTTGATGCTCCTAAAGGCATCTTAGAAAAACTAATGGAATAATACACGTCCCAGAAGGCCTGAAATATGCTTTCCAGTAATTTACACCACTATACTCTTGCATCCATTAACCAAATAGGAAAAATGTTTCAACTTCCAAAAATAAAAAAAAATAAGAATTATGTGTTATCTATACACTCGGCCTGAGGAACTTTTCCTAGAAGTCATAGTGAATTTCAAAATGCTTAGCACTTGGCCTGATATAAGATTCAAAGGTAAATTGAAACAAGCTTTCAGAACTCCAACAATGCTGAAGAAATGGTTTACAAAAGGAATGTTTGCAGTGGTAATCCTCTTCTATAAAAGAGGTCAAGGGGGAACTAAAGAAATAACAGGTGGCCTGGGTCCAAACATGACCCAAAACCAAAGCCCCAATTGCACTTTGGCATGGTCCTTTCTTTCTGCCTTTTCAGTGAGCTTTGTTGCTAACTACTATCGTCTGTCACTGCACTTTACAGTTACCCTTGTTGCTTGGAACTGCTCTCAAGCCCCCATCTCGGTGGAGTATGGTATCAGAAACCATATTTTTGTGGCCCTCCCATGGTGGTATAAATTGCAAGATGATTTTGATGCAGCATGTCAGCACTCTTGATGGGCACAAAGTACAGTAGCCGAGCAGCGGATGGTAGATGTAGGTAATTGGCCTCGTGCGTCACTACAGAACTAATATGTCTAACTGCATGACGAGACTACCCCTTGCCCGCCGAAGCAATTGACAGCATAACAGAAGTCTTTTTCTTTTTACTATACATGCTCAACCATTTTTGACTGAGCATCTTACCATTGGCAATTTTGCTAGTAGGTACACGAGGATTTAGGATAGGGTGTGCCTTTTAGGGGGTACATACCGTCCATCTCCTTGTTTATGGTCCTGATGAATACCTGGTACTCCCAATAAAGGTAGAAAAATGGTGACTGACACACCAATACACATATAGAGATACTTTGGCCCTAACTTCCCTCTCACAATCTCGCCCCTTTTTTAATATTGTCCAGTTGCTTTAAAATAAAATTCATATTTTCTATAAGTTAAACCAGGACAATTTTTAACATCTCTTTTTTTGCGCTTACATTCACAACCTGCTCCACTGTACCTCAGGTGTTGAAGCACACCCTGGTGACGCTAGGCCACCAGGGTGGACCCCGATGATGAAGCATGTCACCACTAGGTTGGCGAGTGAGGGTTTTTTTTACAAAAGGATGAATCCTTCCCTTTTGTCAGTCAAAACACCCCATTAGGAAACCTTCTGTTTTTCCTCTGGGGGTACTCCTCTCTTTGTTTAATTCACAAAGTACACTGCCCTTGTGCTGTTTGCCATTTGCCACCACAGGACATTCGGGACCATTGAATAAATTAACCCATCAGGCTGATATATCCATACCATAACCAGCATACGGACCTATGTTTGAAACACCCCTGGAAAATGCTGATAACCAGGAATGTCCTGGAAATCATGAATCCTGTCTTGTGCTCTCCATGGGACACTTAAAGTGAATAACAAAAAGGTAAGCCAGTAATCCCTGAGGGAGTTGTGTCCTTAAATCTCTCCCACCTACGTTGTGTTGGAATTCAAGTTCAAGTGTGCAACATTATTTCACAGTATGTAGCCCACTTGATCTCTTACTAATAATGAATTGGATGTATATGTATTCCCTACCTAACTGCTCACTCTAACTTCTTGCGAAATCCGGCTTAGAATTTCACTCACAGCGTCTGATACTAATAGTAATTTTACGACTATGGAGACTCTGCATATGAGGTAGAAACTCATTGGAAAAAAAGGCCTGTCTTTTTATGTGCTGTGTTCACTGCCACGAATGCAGAATCTCCGCAATCGAAAATGACAATTGATACACTTAAAGTCAGAGTATGTGAATAGTGAACAAAAGTAAACTTACACAAAAGTGTAAATTTACCTTTGTGAATCAGGCTCACAGTGTTTTTCTGCACACTATTATTCCATGCTTTTCAAAACACTGATAGATTGGAAGAAAAGCCTGTCTTTTTTTTACCCTTTTTTCTCCTTGATCAATCTCATGCATAAACTTGGGTTAATCACCAACTCTTCGGAAGTTCTTTCTTGTGCAGAGCATTCCTCATCGAAAGCAGATTTGTAGTTGAGAAAAATATTCCTTTAGTATAGACTGGAGGAAATGATAAAGAGGTTTCTTCACCCCAGCAAGGCGATCTGAAAGACATTTTCGTTCTAGCAGATTGCGATGAAATTAGGCTTGGGCTAACTGTGATTCTAGGCTTTTAAAATCTGAATTCTAAAGAAAACAGTTCGGAGAAATTGCTGTTAAGTCTTTGGGCCTTGCTTCATTAGATGCAATAAATGTAACCTTGACTTCTTTTGTTAGATTTTGTATGAGACTCAAAGAAACCATGGCACTTTCCGAGCTATTTTACTTGAACCACGGATAGCACAATTGAACTCTTTACATTCAGTACTCAGGGGCTGATAACAATGTCGGGTGGATCACTTCTGCCGAACACTGCATCGGTCATGGGACAGACCAACACCGGGTCATTGGTCCGGACCGACCCATTAGGATGGGACTGAACACTGTTGGGTCACATTGCTATATTTTACAATGGGAGCATGCATTCTGGCCAAAAATCGGCCAGAATCCATGCTCCCATTGTAAAATAGCAGGTGCGGGTCATCCCTGCACCCCGTGGCAGTCACCTTAAGGTGCCTGCTACAAGGTGCATGGATCAACAGTGGTGCCCCTTTGGCTTCCACCTGAAGGTCGTGCAGTAAGGGGGCTCTGCTGGGAGTCCCCAAAGACGCTTTCTGGCATAGTTTCCATGTCAGACAGACTGGCATGGAAACCATGTCGGAAACCGTCATCGTAATCTCAAGGGTGGAAAGGCCCACCCTTGAGATTACTGACAAGCTCTCTGAGCTCATCGGAAGTCAGCCGGACTGACTGGTCGAATTCATCTACAACCACCTACATCATAATGAGGCACGCGTAAATGAATCGGAGCGGCTGATTATAATGTGAATCAGGAGGCTCCGACCGATGGTCGGAGCCATCCTAAACGCATTGTAATTGGCCCGTCAGAGAATGGAATCAGTTAAGTCTGTATAACAAAAAGCTCAGTCAAAAGTAAATCACCCGTCACTTGAAAGTGTCAACAACTTTCATAATATCTATAAGAAGTGTACTCTAAGCACAACTTTAAAATTTGCTACTGGTGTGACAAATATGACAAAATGGATTTTATTTTGCGGGTATCCAGTTCCCTCTATCAAGATGAGAGATGTAAATAACTTTTGTCAGTCAAACGTTAGAGCAACACCTGATCGAAATCTTGAAAGTGGACTGCTTGGCAAAAGCATATCTCCAGAACATTACAAATCACATTAGAAATTCCAAATTAAGAAAAAAAAGTAATTCAGCACTACTGCTAGTTTTAAAATGAATGCATCAGTGACATCTTAAGGATGTTGGGGACCCTGGGTCAAATGTATTTTGGGAGCCCTTGTTTGAACCACCTCTGAATTTATGATCCAGTTTCAGCTCTTTCAGGCCCTCTTTGTTCACTGCACAGGCACACGGGTCAAATTATAAATCTGTGTACATATAATATTCAGGGATAATGGTGTGTAAAACAGCTCACTAATATCGCAAATAATCTTTGGGACCACCTTCCATTTCTCATTTGTGAGGTTCTGTTTTGATCTAAAACAAGCATTTTCATACATGTTGCATGGTTTTGAAAAACGACCATTTCTCTGCAAAATGTCAAAAATAGACTCCCATACATCACTTACACTAAAAATAATTAAAGGAAAATGGTATTTCAAACAATCTTTTTAAGAATTAATCAAGGTCATCAGGAAAAGAATATCTACAGAACCAAGCTCGATTTATCAGAAGATCCCGAAAGGCTGGGGCACTCAGCCACACTTCTGTTTGTGAACATTTAGGGATGGGGTGAACACTGAACAAGGTGCATCCTCCTCCTAGGGGACTTTAACCTGCACTTTCTGGACCATGCGGACAATGCAGCAGTTAATTTACTTGCTGATCTCACCACAGCCGACCTCCATCTTCAAAATACTAAAGCCACCCATGAGAAAGGCCAACTCTTGGATCCAATTTTCACCAACATTAAGAACCTGAATACCCAGGATCCCACCCCTTTGCCCTGGACAGACCATATGCTGATCCCTATGCTTTGGTCACTCAAAACAACTTATGCTCCTAAACAGAAAACTAGGATACGTACCAGACGGTGGTATAAACTAGTACCAGAGGAATGGGAAGCCAAACTACGTGAAACCACTGGCCCTCTGCCCACGGACCCTAACTCCGCTGACAGAGAATTCAATGATTGGCTAGCCCATCCCCTAGACAGTCTTGTCCCTCTTACCAGTACATTAAAACACGTTAAAAGAACTAAGCCCGCTCCCTGGTACACACCCGCCCTCAATGCCCGTAAGAAGGAGTGCAAAAAAGCAGAACGCTCCTGGAGAAAAAACAAGTTGACACCAGATAAAAATGCGTATCAGTCCGCTATGAAAGCATACAAACGAGCCCTTCACGCTGCAAAAAGTGCCTTTTACGAGGAAAAAATAAAAAGTTCCTCTTGCTCAGCCAAAGAGACCTTCTCCATCCTTAAAGAGCTCCTCCAAGTCCCTGACCCCCCACAGAAACCCATGGACCCCAAGGCAGCGGAAGAAAAATGCGTCAATCTGGCCACCTTCTTTGACGAAAAAATCAAAAAAATCATCACCTCCCTTCCTGCCTCTAATCCTAACACTATAATGAGAGCCGAGGAGTCGTCGTCTCCACTTAATAAGCCACAGCTAGCGGCGCTCGGACCAGTTACAGAAGAGGAAGTGATGGCTACACTCATTTCAACTAAGAGTGGAGCCCCCAGTGACCCAGTTCCCATACGGTTCGTCAAAACCATCCCTCAGACCATAGTCCCTCAATTGACGGCCCTCATTAACATATCGCTGGCACTAGGAGAAGTCCCCTCAAACTGGAAGGAGGCCGTCGTTAAAGGGCTTCTCAAAAAAACATCGCTAGATCCGGCAGACCTATCCAACTACAGACCTATCTCCCTCCTCCCCTGGATAGGCAAGGTCGCCGAAAAATTAGCAAACAAAAAACTATCACATTTCTTGGAGTCAAACCATCTCCTTAACGACTCACAGACGGGCTTCAGACCAGGTCAGGGTACGGACACCGCCCTTTTAGCAGCAGTAGAAAAGACCAGGGAAATTATCGACACAGGAGGATCAGTGGCAGTGGTCCTCCTAGACCTGAGTGCGGCCTTTGACACGGTCAGTCACCAGGTCTTAATCCATCGTCTCGATATCATCGGGGTGAAAGACAAGGCGCTAAAATGGCTCTCGTCCTTTCTCTCCCGACGCTCCTTCCAAGTATGGGAAGGTGAAAGCCGCTCCCCCTCCATTCCCCTCCAGTGTGGTGTGCCACAGGGCTCATCCCTGAGCCCCACGCTGTTCAACGTGTACATGGCCCCACTGGAGGAACTGGTGTCCCCATTTGGTATCTCTATAGTTAGCTACGCCGACGACACACAGCTGGTGGTAACGCTTTCCCACCCCAAGCTAGAGCCCTCCAATCTCCACGACTGCCTAGCTAGTGTACATCAGTGGATGAGTGACTCTGCCTTGAAATTAAACAGCTCCAAAACAGAGATCCTGCTCCTAGGACATAACGGCCCGAACCTCCCCCCTAACATCTGGCCCGCTTGCATGGGTGAACCACCCACCCCCAAGACTGAGGTCAAAAGTCTTGGAGTATGGCTGGAGACCGATCTCACTTTCAGGACACAGGCAAGAAAGACTGCCGGCATTTGCTATGGACTTCTGAGATCCTGCAGGAAGGTACTTCCTCTACTACCCTTCCAATCGCGTCTCTTGCTGATCCAAGGCCTAATCTTATCTAGGCTGGACTACAGCAACGCCATTTACCTAGGAGCTCCAGAATCCACCCTCCAAACGCTTCAAAAAGCCCAGAATGCCGCAGCCCGACTCCTAACAAACACCCCGGCCAGAACATCTGCCAAGCCCGCACTGAGGACGCTGCACTGGCTCCCCATTAGGGAAAGGGTAACTTTCAAGGCCCTCTGTCTGACCCACAAGGTACTGCACAATGTTGGCCCCCCTATCCTAGGTAAGTGGATTACACCGTACAGACCAACGAGAGCGCTCCGTTCCGAACATGGGAACTACATCACGATCCCCAAGGTGAAGAAGGCCCGGTTCGGTGGCCGTCGTTTTTCGGTCAATGCGGGGAAAAAATGGAACACACTCCCCCTGAGCCTTAGAACAGAACCAAATCTCCTTCGGTTCAGGAAGTCCCTCAAAACCCTACTCTTTCCCTGAGCCATTCTCTCCCCCCCAGCTTTCTCCCCTTTGTGAGTAAGAGGTTCAGCGCTGGGATACCCTCTGGGTGACTACGCGCTTTAGAAATCTTTTAAATTAAATTAAATTAAATTAAATTATTTAAATTGTCACGGTAAAGCACAACAGATTGAAAGGGATTTGGGAAATATCACATAGATCAAATATTCACAAGGTAGACAAATAAAATGTTGTCTGTTTTTCTGAACACTTTGGTATGCTTTAACATATTGTGTTAAGTTCGAACTGGGGGTCTCCAGTTGGCAATGGTTTGCACCTTTGTCCAAATAGGGACCCTTGCTTCTAGTCAGGGTAAGGGGACAGCACTCCTAAATAACCCCTGCTCAACCCTGTGGTAGCTTGGCACAAGCAGGAAGGCTTATCTTAGAGGCAGTGTGTAAGGCATTTGTGAACACATACAGTAAAACAGTGAAAACACTACAGATGTACACCACACAGTTTATAAAATAATACGTATTCTTTATATAGAATTAACACAAGTCTCAAACAACTTAAAACCACAATACAGTATTAAGAAAAGGACTTTTAGACGGTAAAATTAGCTTAGTTCAAAGATGATGGTAAATGCGTCACGTTTCTCACAAAGCACCTTTTGTGTGCGACGCAAGATAAACAAAAGATTCGCAGGAAGAATAATGTGTTGGTTCCTTGCTTTGGGGGAGGAGATACGTCTGTTCCTCGGTGCTTGCACAAAGAAGGCGATGCATCTGTTCCTTACCGGAGAGGAGGTGATGCGACGATCTCGTGGTGCTTTCCGGTTGCGATGCGAACAAATGGCGCCTCGATGCGATGCGATGACATGGTGCAATGCGACAAGATCGTTTCTTTGATGCGATGACGTGAAGGTGATGCGTGCACGCCCGACGGCCATGCAGCAAACTCTGTAACTTTGGAGCCATGACAGGCCCTGGAACACGCTTCTCCGGTGATGCGACGGTGACCCTTGCGGTGGTGACAGGCTTCTCCGGGGATGCAACGACAAACAGCTGCGACAGAGACACGCTTCCCTGGTGATGCGACCCTTGCGGTGCCTACAAGCTTCTCCGATGATGCGTTGGCAACAGCTGCGGATGCAACACGCTTTTTCTCATAGAGTCGCGCTTCTTCACGGGGGGCTGGTGGTGAAGTCTTGTATCCCTGAGACTTCAGCAGGAGGTAAGCACAGTTCAAACCCTTGGAGATTCTTCTTCAAGATGATGAAAGTTCATTAAAAGTTCCTTCTCCTTTCCTTGGCAATAAGGAAACCACTGCAGGCCAACGACAGAAACTAGCACACTGGATAGGGGCAGTCAAGTTCCTGCAGTTCCCTTGTTCTTCTCCGTGGTAAAAGGTCTGTCTTGATTCCCAGAAGTGATCTAAAGTTTTGGGGTCTGGGCCCCAATATTTATACTAGTAAATCCTTTGTCCTCTGGAGGCAGAGGGTGCCTGTACCTAGCCAGAGCCAATTCTGTGCAGCTTGCTGGCAGGAGGTGTAGACAGCATTGTGGAAAGCAGACCTGGCCCAGGTTTGTGAAAGGAAATCTCCTCCCCCCACTCTCTATGCAGCCAAGGTCCTATTCAGCCCAGCCCTGACTCATAAGACTGCTGAAACCCAAGCCCTCCTGTCACTCCCAAACCAGACATGCAATACACAACCTAGCAGAGGCAGGCTGGATGGTTAGGCAAGAAAATATCTACTTTCTCAAAGTAGTATTTTCAAACACAGAATGTTAAAACTAACTTAACTAAAAGAGGTTTTTTATTATTCTGAGTTCAGGCATATTATTTTTTCTACCATGTTCCCTGGGTCAGTTAGGATTATAAGATGTTATAATCAAATTGCCCATTCTGGCCTATAGGGACAGGTAGCCTTGCAATAGTGAACAACAACATTGGCTGTAATTCACTATCAGGACATGCCACACCCATCAGGGCATGTCCTACCTGTTACATACAATGCACTTACCAAGTGAACAAGGCAGTACTGGACACAGGCTCAGCAATGGCAGGCCTGAGTCACACTTTACAAGCTGCTTCTATGGGTGGCACAGCCAGTGCTGCAAGCCCACAGCAGCATTTGATTTACAGGCCTTGGGCACACAAGGTGCACTGTAAGGGTCGGACAAGTCAATCAAATAAGCCAATCATGGATTCACTAATCCATTACAACAATTTACAGAAGGGAACACTTGCCCTTTGGCGCTGAATACCATTGGCACAGTGCTCAAAGCATCTAAACCAGCAAAACATCAGAGACATCAGCAAGAAACGGAAGGGCCCCAGTGAACAGGGTTACCTGTCGGGGGCTCTGTCTTCTTCTCGGGGGAGGCTGGGAACCCTTACCTTGTTTCCCTTGAGACTTACTTTAGGGCCCTTTCTGGAATTCCTTCTGTTTACCCTTGTCACCCCCACTCTTTTGCTGGGGATCTTTCCCACCCTTGGCGTAGTCTCCTACATGACCCTTGTGAACCCGGATTCTCACCCAGCTGCCTGCCTAGCTTCCTAGGGTTAGTTAGCTTGCTTTCAATAAGGGGGTGGCATAGCTCTGGAAAACAATTACCAGACAAGTGCTCCCATGCAAACAAATCATAGAGCTCCTCAAAAGTACTCACGTTACTACCCTTCCCCCAACCATCCATAGCTCTGCAAAAGAAAGACACATATTCTACCCAGATGGGTGCCTCCAGCTTCTTACAATTCCTGAATCTCTGTCCATAGAGCTCTGGGGGCAACCCATACCTGGTCATCAGGGCTTCCTTCATGGGGGCATAAAGCATCCTACTCTCTCCTGGCAAGTCTAACAAAGTATCCCTCCCATCACTAACAAAGCGGCCCAACAACCCCGCTCCCCAATCCTTCTCAGGGACTGGGTGGGGCAACATTGCTATTTCATAGGTTGCAAACCACTGCAGAATATCCTCATACTTATGGAAATCCTTGATGACATCCTTGTGGAAATATACTCTTCCTTCTGCAGGCACGGATGGTGGCTGACACCAGAGGGATTAATTTCTAAGCTTTTAGCTTTGATTTCCAACTCCCTCAACATTCTCTCTTGTTCTAATCTCATTCTCTCTCTTTCCAATGCTAACTTGTTATTCTCAAACTCCAGCTTATTAATCTCTAGGTCCTTTTGACCCTCCATCTTGAGCTTGGCCAGCTCCATTTTGTGTGATCTATTTCTCTCCCTGTCCTCCAGCTCTCCTAGGGACAGGCCCTTGGAAGAAACACTGCTGCCTAAGGGGGAAGACACTTTCTCCCTGGCTGGACCCAATGGCCCATCTAGCTGCCCTTCTGTATCCTCAGCCTCCGCTGCAGGCTCTTCCACATGTTCAGAGGCATTTCTGGTTCCATCCAGGCCCTCAGCACCATTTGGAACTCGTCCTTCTTGATGAGGCCTGGAGTGGCAACTTTAAATTTCTACAGAAGGATTTCAGCCATTTCACAGTGTAGGCCTCCAACCTTCCTTCCTCAAAATCTAGATCTATAGATGCGTTAGATGCTGTTTTACTCATGGCAATAAGAGTTGGCAAAAATACAGTTCCAAGGAAAGAAAATTCTATCAAAAATGTATGTGGTTGTGTTTGGTCTGCACTCACTAGTAGTGTACACCAATCACTGTATATGAGTCACAAATGCAAATCCAGAATCCTCACCGCTGACCACCAATGTTAGAACTCGGGGTCTCTAGTTGGCAATGGTTTGCACCTTTGTCCAAATAGGGACCCTTGGGTCTAGTCAGGGTAAGGGGGCTACACTCCCAAATAACCCCTGCTCAACCCTGTGGTAGCTTGGCACAAGCAGAAAGGCAGTATGTAAGGATTTATGAACACAAACAGTAATACAGTGAAAACACTACAGATGGACACCACACAGGTTCTATAAAAATAAGTATTCTTTATATAGACTTAACACGAGACCCAAATGACAAAAATTCACAAAACAGTATTAAGAAAATGACTTTTAGATGGTAGAAATAGCTTGAATAGCTTGGTCCAAAGATAATGGTAAATGCGTCACGTTTCTCACTAAGTACCTTAAATCAATCAATCATATCATTTGTAAAGCGCACTACTCACCCTTGAGGGTCTCAAGGCGCTGGGGTGGGGAATGCTGCTACTGCTCGAAAAGCCAGGTCTTGAGGAGTTCTCTGAAGGTCAGCAGGTCTTGGGTCTGCCGTAGGTGGATGGGGAGGGTGTTCCAGGTCTTGGCGGCGAGGTGGAAGAACGATCTGCCACCTGAGGTCACTCTTCGGAAGCAGGGGACTGTAGCGGGGCGAGGGCGAGGTCAACGGAATGAGTCACGCAAGATCAAAAGGTTTGCAGGGAGAACGATGCCTCGGTTCCTTGCTTCGGGGGAGGTGATGCGTCTGTTCCTCAGTGCTTGCACAAAGTAGGCGATGCGCCTGTTCCTTACCGTAGAGGAGGTGATGCGATGATCTTGTGGTGTGTTCTGGTTGCAATGCGATAAGATGGCAACTCGATGCGATGCAAAGATCCGGTGCGATGCGACAAGTTGGCATCTTTGATGTGATGCGATGCGACGATGTGAAGACGATGCATGCATGCCCGACAGCCGTACAGCGAATTCTGTAACTTTGGAGCCATGACAGGCCCTGCGACACACTTCTCCGGTGATACGACGGCGACCCTTGCAGTGGCGACACGCTTCTCGGGGAATGCGATGACAAACAGCTGCGACTGAGATATGCTGCGACGGAGATATGCTTCTCCGGTGATGCAACGGCGAACCTTGTGGTTGCGACACGCTTCTCTGATGATGCGACGGCAACAGCTGCGGATGCAACACGCTTCTTCCAAGGAACATGCAGGCTTCTGTAAACAGAATCCCCAGCAAGGGAATTCAGGCCGGAGCTGGTGGTGAAGTCTTGTATCCCTGAGACATCAACAGGAGGCAAGCACAGTTCAAGCCCTTGGAGATTCTTCTTCAAGATGATGAAAGTTCAATAAAAGTTCCTTCTCCTTTCCTTGGCAATAAAGAAACCACTGCAGACTAACCCCAGAAAATAGCACACTGGCATAAGGACAGTCACACTCCTGCAGATTCCCTGGTTCTTCTCCTTGGCAAAAGGTCCGTCTTGATTCACAGAAGTGATCTAAAGTCTTGGGGTCTGGGCCCCAATATCTATACTAGTAAATCCTTTGTCCTCTGGAGGCAGAGGGTGCCTGTACCTGGTCAGAACCAGTTCTGTGCAGCTTCCTGGCAGGAGGTGGAGACAGCATTGTTGATAGCAGACCTGGCCCAGGTAGCTGAAACAAAATCTCTTCCCCCTACTCTCTATTCTTTGAGGGCTCAGGGGAGTGAAAAGAAATCTCCGCCCGCACTCTCTATGCAGCCAAGGTCCTGTTCAGCCCAGTCCTGACTCTTCAGACTGCTGGAGCCCAACCCTTCCTGTCACTCACAAATCTGACATGCAATAAACAACCTAGCAGAGGCAGGTTTGATCGTTAGGCAAGAAATTACCTACATTCTAAAAGTAGTATTTTCAAACACAGAATGTTAAAACCAACTTCACTAAACGATGTATTTTATCATTCTGAGTTCAGGCATACTAAATTCGTTTTTCTACCATGTTGCCTTGGTCAGTTAGGATTATAAGATGTTATAATCAAACTGCCCATTCTGTCCTATGGGGACAGGTAGCCTTGCAATAGTGAAAAATGAAATTGGCTGTAATTCACTATCAGGACATGCCACACACATCAGGGCATGTCCTACCTTTTACATACAATGCACCCTGCCCTTGGGCCTACTTTAGGAGTGGCTAACATGTAGAAAAGGGAAGGTGTAGGTATCATTTACCAAGTCAACATGGCAGTACTGGACTGTACACAGGCACTGCAATGGCAGGCCTGAGACATACTTTACAAGCTGCTTCTGTGGGTGGTGCAACCAGTGCTGCAAGCCCACCAGCAGCATTTGATTTACAAACCCTGGGCACACATGGCGCACTGTACTAGGGTCTGACAAGTAAATAAAATAAGCCAATGATGGAGTCACTATTCCATTACAACAATTTACAGTAGGGAGCACTTGCACTGTGGCACTGAATAGCAGTGGCACAGGGCCAAAGCATCTAAATCAGCAAAACATCTGAGATATCAGCAAAAAACAGAAGGGAGACTCATGCCAATGGTACCAGGTCTAACACGTGTCCCCTCCAGCTCCTCTTGGGAGTTCGCTTCACTAAAGCAGAAACATCTGGACAGACCATCAGCATTGGCGTGTTCTGTACCAGGGCGTTGTTCCACTGTGAAGTCCATCCCCTGTAGGGAAATGGAACACCGCAACAACTTTGGATTCTCACCTCTCATCTACATCGACCATCTGAGGGGCCTGTGGTCTGTCTGAACCCGGAATTGAGTCCCAAACAAGTGTGGTCTCAACTTCTTAAGTGCCCAGACCACAGCAAATGCCTCATGCTCAATTGCACTCCACCTCTGTTCCTGTGGAGGTAACCTCCTAGTGATGAAGACTACAGGTTGGTCTAGGCCCTCCTCATTGATCTGTGAAAGCACAGCCCCCACACCATGCTCTGAAGCATCTGTTTGGACAATGAATTCCCTTGAGAAGTTGAGCGCCTGAAGCATGGGTGCTGTGCGCATGGACGTCTTCAGGGCATCAAAAGTTTTCTGACAGGTGTCAGTCCAGTTCACTTTCTTGGGCCGCTTCCTGGAAGTCATCTCAGTCAAGGGTGCAACAATGTTGCCATACCGCTTGACAAACCTCATGTAGTACCCTGTGAGTCCTAAAATGTCTCTCACCTGTGTCTGGGTTTAGTGGGTTTCCCATGCCAGGATGGTATCAATCTTGGGTTATAGGGGCACCACCTGGCCGCATCCTACCTGGTACCCCAAGTACACCAAGGGACCCTGCCCGATCTGACACTTACTCGTCTTGATCGTGAGGCCTGCTCTTCGCAGCACCATCAACACTTCCCACTTGTACTGTGGCACTGAATAGCAGTGGCACAGTGCCCAAAGCATCTAAACCAGCAAAACATCTGAGATATCAGCAAAAAACAGAAGGGAGACTTGTACCAATGGTACCAGGTCTAACATGTGTCCCCTCCAGCTGCAATGTTGTGAGAACTACCCATCCTCTTGGGAGTTCTCTTCACTAAAGCAGAAACATCTGGACAGACCATCAGCATTGGCGTGTTCTATACCAGGGCGGTCTTCCACTGTGAAGTCCATCCCCTGTAGGGAAATGGACCACCTCAACAACTTTGGATTCTCACCTCTCATCTGCATCGACCATCTGAGGGGCCTGTGGTCTGTCTGAACCCAGAATTGAGTCCCAAACAAGTATCGTCTCAACGTCTTAAGTGCCCAGACCACAGCAAATGCCTCACGCTCAATTGCACTCCACCTTTGTCCCTGTGGAAGTAACCTCCTAGCGATGAAGACTACAGGTTGGTCTAGGCCCTCCTAATTGATCTGTGAAAGAACAGCCCCCACACCATGCTCTGAAGCATCTGTTTGGACAATGAATTCCCTTGAGAATTTGAGCGCCTGAAGCATGGGTGCTGTGCTCTTGGCAGTCTTGAGGGCGTCAAAAGCTTTCTGACAGGTGTCAGTCCAGTTCACTTTCTTGGGCCGCTTCCTGGATGTCATCTCAGTCAAGGGTGAAACAATGTTGCCATACCCCTTGACAAACCTCATGTAGTACCCTGTGAGTCCTAAAATGGCTCTCACCTGTGTCTGGGTTTTGTGGGATTCCCATGCCAGGATGGTATGAATCTTGGGTTGTAGGGGCACCACCTGGCCGCTTCCTACCTGGTGCCCCAAGTACACCAAGGAACCCTGCCCGATCTGACACTTACTCGTCTTGATCATGAGGCCTGCTCTTCGCAGCGCCATCAGCACTTCCCAGAGGTAGCGCGGATGTTCTTGACAACTGGCACTGAACACTGCAATATCATCCAGGTTGACGGCATTGAAATCTTCCAGTCCAGCCAACACCTGGTTGACCAACCTCTGAAAGGTGGCAGGGGCATTATCCATCCCACACAGGCTCTGCAATGGCAGGCCTGAGACACACTTTCAATGCTGCTTCTCTGGTCTCTGGTTGGTACAACCAGTGCTGCAAGCCCACCAGCAGCATTTGATTTACAGGCTCTGGGCACACATGGTGCACTGTACTAGGGTCTGAGAAGTAAATCAAATAAGCCAATCATGGAGTCCCTAATCCATTATAACAATTTACAGTATGGAGCACTTGCACTGTGGCACTGAATAGCAGTGGCGCAGTGCCCAAAGCATCTAAACCAGCAAAGCATATCAAAAACAGAGGAGACATCAGCAAAAAAATGGAAGGAAGACTCACGCCAATGGTACCAGATCTAACACATTACATTTTAGCATTCTTGCTGACCTGCGATGCGTTTCTTCAATTACTGATGCCATTTCAATTGTTACTTTTTTGAGCAGCAAAGTATATTCCACAAGCAAACACGTTTATTGTTGCATCACAAAAGCAATCTTTCTTTAAGGTCTGCAACTAGCCCAACTTCTGGCCTATTTTGAGGTTTCCCTCTATTTGTCCACCGTGCTATAGAGAGTGACCTTCACTCAGGCTCATTTGCACTAGCTGACTTTTTTACAGGGAATTAGCATCTTACTCCTTCTACATTAAGTGGGGTCTGGGGGGAGTTAGCTTTGGTGGTTGGAGCATAGATAAGAGTTAGATAGCACCCAGCCTGGGGGGCTCAGACCCACTTATCTCTATTTTTACTGATGCTAAAAATGCCTGCTTAATGCCTATCACCTCCTTTTGTATAGACAAAGTGGTGCATACATGTCCTGGTCATAGCGCAGAGAGGTTGAACATGAAAGACCTATGTTTCACGCCTCTTCTTCTACCTATGGAGATGTCTGGCTCTCATCACCTACTCAATATGTAGGGATATTTGCAGTGGAGCTAAGACTGCAAAAGCTGCTATGGAACTAAAAGTTGCGCACAAGTGAAGGCTCACTTCATCCTGCACAGTGCATCTCCATGTGTGCACCGGAGTGCACCAAACCAGTCCACCTGCTTTCCAGTCACACCTCCATCAGTGCACCATTTATATCAAATATGAAATACCCTGCCCTTTATAGAAAAACAATGAGGAAAGGCTAAATAAAAGCCTCTTTGTTTGTCCCCAGACCGGAGCTAGAGAAGCTGGAGTTAATGTAGTGTTACTGTTTACGGCGATTAGCGTTGATAGGAAGTGCAAGACAGATTTATTTGCAGAATAAAATAAGTTGATGATTCCAGCACTCAATACATTTAATGAAGGCTCTTAGAAGTAGTCATCATCTGCAGCTGTACTCTTGAGTCCCCCTGAAACAGTCAAGCAATGAACAAGCTACCGAAGTCCCTTAAAACAAGACTGCCTGTGCATACCAGACTTACAGCCCTTTGCATGTGGGCTATGGGTGAGTTTTTATTAGGTATGGAGAGAAATTATATCCATGCTAGCAGGTTTGAGGTGCGCTGTCTCCCCTCATACCAGCTTTAAAGAGGCGTCAATAGTGAACAAAGAGAGGGTAATTGATGGAACAACCTCGCCTTGTTAATGACCCGTGCAGGTAGGGCAAAAATCAACCAATCGGCTGAGCTGCCAGGCGGAGCGCATTCGATAAAGGTGAAATCAACCTCATCTGCTCTAGGTGGGCAGTAAACTCTACCTCGTGGTGAAACAGAAGAGTTTTTTCTGAACTCCACGCTCCATGCAGACTGGGCAAACTTGGTGAACTGCAGGCAGAGTGGAGTTTACTGTCCATCTCTACCCCTGCCTTAAAATCTTTCTGTAAGGCATGCACATTGAATTCAGAAAACAGGGCATGCTTTATTACATCTCAAACCATATATCCTAAGAAAATGGCTGGAGAACCATTCTGGTACAAAAGGGGGGTGGTGATGGACGGAGCATCTGAACCAATCAAACACTCACACCCAGTCAAAAGATCTGGGTTTGATCCATCACCGTTCTTTAGCCCACTCTGCCACCCCAGTTCAGATATGGCTATATGCAAATCAGTCTGACCCTGTGCCTCATGGGAACAGTACAGTCCGAACTGCCAAGCCATGCCTTCCGTGGACCGGAAACAAGCTTCCGAGGACCGGTTTCTGGCATTCCAGCCGTCTTCAGCCCGGCTTGCTCGAATCCAGTGGCAAAGTGAGCAAGGGACTCACGTCTGAGCATACCCTGCCACACCTATGGCGGCCAAAAGCGGTACAAAAGGGGGTAGTGATGGACGGAGCATCAGAACCAATCAAACACTCACACCCAGTCAAAAGATCTGGGTTTGATCCATCACCGTTCTTTAGCCCACTCTGCCACCCTCTCATATCACATTTTTTTTTTTTTATATAAACTTCTTTATTCGGCTTTTTCACAAAGAAAAACCATAAAAGAACCATTAAAAAGTACAACATACATTTTTACACAAGTATACAAATTTAAAAACATCAGTTCTGGGATTTCATACAAAAGCAATGACCATTTCATTTCATAAGAAGTAAGGTACAAGATTGTGATTTATAAATTTTGTCTATGCTTCATAGTACATTTTAGGAAGTTAAGAACAATGTAGCAAACCGTTTCGGATTCAAGCATTTGGAGTCTAAGGAATGCCGGCCTACATTTCTAAAACCCCAACTCCTCATTGTTGGAAGTAGCCAAATTTTTCTATGTGAATGGTGAAATTTGCAAAACATGATCACATGTAAGTTAGACTGGTTTGATTTTTCGTCGCAGGGGCATGGGGGAAAGCTTGAATTCCATGCATTTTTCAGGGGAAACGCGACCAATCTAAAAAATGTGTCCAGCCTAAATCTTGTCATCAGCATTCTCTCGTAGGTTGTTATCTGCAAAGTTAAATACGGGTGAATGCCATATGTTGTTTGGACCATGTTTGCATGAATGACCGAGGTTTTTGAGGATTCGGATGCCAATCTCAGGGTCTCTAAATGACAGAGGGCGTGTTGTTTTAGTTCATTCTTCGGGAAGTCAACTATGGACTCTGGATGAAGATAGGATTTCTCAAGCCCAAGTTCTTTGAGAAAATTTCTAATATAGGAGAGCCATCTTACTTTAGAGGACTTGTCAAGAGTCATTGTATCCAGTACAATGGACGGGGTCAGTGCATTTTTGTCGGATGTCCAAATGCGCCGCCACAGCATCAGTGGTTGAATCTTAAGCAGGTGCTCCAGGTAAGGGATTCCTAGTTGCAGGTGGGAGGCATAGGTAGAAGTGCCTTTTGGGGTGGCTAAAAGGAATCTTAGAAAGGCATTTTCTGCTAGCTGAATGAGGCTGGTATCCGTGTGTCCCCAGACTCCAGCTCCATACAACGCGATGGCCTGACATTTAGCGCTATAGATTTTCAATAACTCCACTGGGGCCCTTCTCCCCAGTCTCTGAGAGAAACTCATTAAGGCCGCTATTGATCTTTTAAATAGATGACATCTTGTCTCTACAGCTGGTTTCCAGGTCAATCGATCGTCTATCATGATACCAAGGTACGGATACTGGGCAGTAACCTCGAGTTTTTGATTATCGAGGTAGATTTCTTTTACTCCTTTTTTCCTATTGCCCGATATCATGACAAACGTCTTCTTGACGTTTACCTGTAGGTCCAGACCACCCATAAAGGTAGTATATCTGTTCAGGGAGTTCTGAAGCTCTCGCGGGGTGCGCGCGAGGAGGACAGCGTCATCTGCATAAAGCAGAGCGGGAATCAGGCGCTATTTTATACGTGGGAGGTCCTGGGCCCCCTCAACAACCCTTTCTCCAAACCGTTGGTGTAAAGTGAGAAAAGGAAGGGGGACAGGACACATCCTTGCCTGACTCCACGCTCTACTCCAAACGGTGCTGTCAGCTCGCCATTCAGGCCAAAGCGTATTCTGGCCGAGGCTCCTGAATAGAGTTCTCTCAAGAAATCTAGGAGGGGGGTTCCACTCCCATATGGCGTAGAACCGTCCACAGCTTTGCGTGCGAGACGCAATCAAAAGCTGCGGACAGGTCTACATAAACCATATATATCGTATTCTCCTTAGCCTGCGTGTATTTACCCACTATCAAACTGAGATTAAGGGCCTGTTCTACCGTTCCGAACCCCTCTCGGAACCCGAATTGGAGGTCGGAAATGATGCCGCTCTCCTCACCCCACTGCTGGAGTCGCTCTAGGATTACTCTCCCCACAACTTTACCGATCGAGTCCAGCAATGAGATGGGGCGATAGCATTTCACGTCTTGGCGGTCCCCTTTTTTGAAGATGGGGACCATTATGGACTTAGTCCAAGAATTCAGGACTCCCTCATTTGCAACGGCTGTGCATACTCTTGTGATAATGGGTGCCCAGAGATCCAGGTTATATTTGGGTCCATTGCTTCTGTTTATATTTGAAGAAGTCCACTGGGACCCCATCAGGCCCTGGGGCTTTCCCTATTTTGCTTGATTCTAAGGCCACTAACAGGTCAGGTATATCAAAAAGGAGCGAAATTGGATATTGCACTTTTGGAAGCGTATTTTCAAGTTCATCGACGTTTGAGTTATTTTTAAAAATCTTCGAGAAATGAGCCACCCATGTGCTTTCATCTATGGCTACTTCAATCTTGGGGATGTTATTGTCGGTAAGATAAGGAGCCCTGACCTTTCGACAGAAAGGCTCGCTATTTTTTTAAACAGCGCTCTTATGCAGATCTTCCCAGAGTTTCTGTTTCAGTTCTTTAATTCTTAGCTTACGTTCCCCGGTGTATTGGCGTCTAAGAAGTTGAATCTGTCCCATCTCCCTGGGTTTATTTTGTAGGGCAAGTTTTAATTTGGTAAGGGCTGTAGTACAATTATGGTTGAACCACCCTTTCTTAGTTGTGTATTTGGACGTTGCTTTAGACGATAATAGTTCCTTGATTTTCTCTAGGATTTGTTTAAAATTTTTTAGGACTTCTTCATGGCTTGCCGAAAGGTCTAAGCATTTTATTATATTTGGGTAAGCAAGCTCGACCAATTTCTTTGTAATTTCGCTAGGGTTTATTTTTTCCCATTTAATAGAATAGCCATTCTGTTTTCCTACCTCTAGGTTGTTCTGGGCAAGAGTGTTTGCTATAACTGTATTTTGGGGGTTATAAATAGGTAAATGAAGGTGCATCCTCAGCGCAGAGTGGTCGCTCAATGAGTTTTCAATGACCTGGAAATCTGTGGCTATATCTAATAAACCAGGAGATAGGAAGATGAAATAGACTGTTGTTTGGTGACCTCTACCCACATAGGTCGGACTAAGAAAATTTAAGTCCGCACTTGGTTGATTAGCGATTGCAGATCCAGGTCGGAGAGCACGTTGTTTAAGGCATTCCCCGCTTTGCTATGCGTAAAATGCACTAATGGCGCCTCATGTTCGTCCACAATCCCACAACAGTGTAAATTCGCCAGTGGGCATGGATGAAGGTTGAAGTCTCCTCCCCATAATGGATGAATTGCCCCATGTCTACCTTTCCATTGATAGTGTTGACTTAATCTCTCCTTTAGATTTCTAAGAAGAATCATAAATTGATCTTCCTGTAGATTGTTATAAAGGTTAGTCAAAAGAATGGTCTCCTTGTTTGCAAAGGTAAAAGTGAAAGAATTTGATAATTAGGATCAGAATGGATAATCGATACTTTTAAATGATTCAAGGTGTTCGCTATGTACGTAATTAGCCCACCTTTAGGCCTACCTGTTTTACTACTCAGCGCTGGGATGAAATACGTTTTGTATCCTAATAAATGAAGCTCTGTTGTTAACCATGACTCCTGAAGGCAGAATATTTTATACAGTTCTAAAAAGTTTTGGGCCGTCCCATCCTCAATCTTTGAGCGCAGACCCGCTACGTTCCAGAAGAGGATGGGTATAGGATGTGTGTCATCTTTTAATGCTACTCCTTCTTTAGGTGGCGAGGGGGTGCTTATTTTCGGGATGAGGTAGGGTAAATTGTGGTTAGTAGATTCAGTTCCAGTTGATGGTCAATCGACCATTTCGAGTCCACTGAATCTATTAGACAGCGGTATATTATACCATGATTCCCAACGGGGTGGGTCTCTATGTGCCATCCTCGGTATGTGTGGCCTCCATTCTTCCCAACCTCCGCCCTGGTAGCGTGGTCCCACTGACTGCCAAGAATTATCTTGCTCATAATGTCTGGGGCCCCCGTGATATCTGCTATTTGGAAAATCGACCTGTCGTGGAACTTGTGCAACCCAAAGAGGATCATAATCCTGGGCGAAACCGTTTAATTGTCCAAAAGGATAGAAGAAGGAAAGTGGTTTAACACTGATTCCTCCATTTGCATTCGTGTCTTCCCACGAGCAGATATAATCTGCTATACGGGGATCTTCGAGGGTAATCACGATGCAATCCCCTGGGATCGTTTTTCTAGTTTTACCCACCCATGATGTTCTACGTACTGACCGGATCCTTCCATGCCAAGTCGAAGGCATGGGACGATTGGTCTGTAGCCAATGTTGTGCCTTGTTTTTCAGGGACCAACCAGGTTCCGCAATGTGGCCCACTAGCTCTGGAACGCCAGTCATGACCACTACGTAGGGTGAAGCTTCGGGTGGCAAATCGATTGGAAATCTAGCGTCCCCAGAGTTTCTGGGGGTATTTCTATAGGCTTTTGGGGCCGAGGGATTAGGGGCCGATGGTTGAGGCACCGGTGTTTTGGATGGTGCTTTGTTTGTAGTCTTATTATTTGGTGCCACTAGATTTGGCGCAGGTGTAGTTGGCGTCTGTAAATTTCCCTGTGGCTGGAGAATGGGTACCTTAATGGTTGGGTTTGGTGGATTTTTAGAAATTGGCAGGGTAGGAGTTACAGCCTGGGGTACGTTCTTTTGGACATTTGATGGTTTCAAGGCTGCATTTATAGAATTTGTAGGGAGTTGTTTTTTATTGTTATTGCCCCCTATTTTTTGAGCCCCTGCTATTTGGTTGTGTTGTGAGGATTTGACAAGCTTTGATATCTGTAGCTCAAGCTGTGCTAACCTTTGTTCTAATGGTAACAAGGAAAGTTTGAATAAGTCAGCAATCTTGTTTAACAGCTGTGAATTATCATCATCGCATGGTCCCTTGTTAGCCATTAAAGGGACCGGGGAATCCAGGTTAACGGGGGTGGGGGATTCAATCTCAATATGATGGATTTGCACAGGGACAACTAAGTGTTCTGCTCTGGTAGTTATGTCCTGTGGGGCACAAGAAATATTGTTCGACGTAGTGGAAATAGAGTTTTTTTGCTTGTTCCGTCTCTTATCGCACCCTCCCTCCTTCCCCTTGCTTGAATTCTTTCTAGGGAAGTTACTTGTGAGGGGGATTGAGGTGCTAATCCAGGTGTTCTTTCTAGATCAGAACTTAACTGTGAATCTGCAAGATGGGACACAGAAAGATCCACAGTGTTGGGCAAACTACGTCTCTCACGGCTCGCCCTCCCCCCTTCGTTTGTGTTCCCTACTACTGGTGTTCTAGCGTCAGCCAAATTACCCAAAGAAGATCTTTTGGCGAAGGCTAGATCTAGGGAAACCCTTTCTTCTATCAAAGATATGCTTTGGTCTATGAATGTGTTTGCCTTGGTTATAAAATCATCCATAGGACCAAGCAGTTTACCCACACTACCCGGGGCCTTTGTTTTATTTCCTCTGGTTACCACCATTTTACCTGGGAGGAGGCAAAGGGGGGTGAAAGTAAAAATGAAAAGGGGGTGGCCCAGTCCAGTCTCTCCAGCCCTCGAACGGCCTCAAACGGCCCGCCCTTTGCCCGGGCTTAGCCCCGGGCGCTCCCGCGCAGCGTGGTTCTCTGTTACCTAAATACGTATAGACGTAGAAGTAAGGGTGGGGCGGGGCGGTCAGGGAGAGCGGGCCAGGTGTGTCGGCCTCGGGATTGCCGGGACTCCTGGGAGATCGAGTCCCGGTTCCCTGCGCTTGCAGCCCTGTAGCCCTAGCAAACACCCGGTGCAGTATCACAGGTCCGGTGTAGCAGCTCCATCGATGCGGGACCCGCGAAGCGGGTTCCGCGAGGCGTGAAGATTAATCCAGGGAATGGCTACAGCAAAAGTCTTGATTAGCGTCCCACACGCCAGAGAGCAAACAGAGTCTTTTGAGAAGTAAGGGTGGGGCGGGGCGGTCAGGGAGAGCGGGCCAGGTGTGTCGGCCTCGGGATTGCCGGGACTCCTGGGAGAGCGAGTCCCGGTTCCCTGCGCTCGCAGCCCTGTAGCCCTAGCAAACACCCGGTGCAGTATCACAGGTCCGGTGTAGCAGCTCCGTCGATGCAGGACCCGCGAAGCGGGATCCGCGAGGCGTGAAGATTAATCCAGGGAATGGCTACAGCAAAAGTCTTGATTAGCGTCCCACACGCCAGAGAGCAAACAGAGTCTTTTGAGAAGTAAGGGTGGGGCAGGGCGGTCAGGGAGAGCGGGTCAGGTGTGTCGGCCTCGGGATTGCCGGGACTCCTGGGAGATCGAGTCCCGGGTCCCTGCGCTCGCAGCCCTGTAGCCCTAGCAAACACCCGGTGCAGTATCACAGGTCCAGTGTAGCAGCTCCGTCGATGCGGGACCCGTGAAGCGGGTTCTGCGAGGCGTGAAGATTAATCCAGGGAATGGCTACAGCAAAAGTCTTGATTAGCGTCCCACACGCCAGAGAGCAAACAGAGTCTTTTGAGAAGTAAGGGTGGGGTGGGGCGGTCAGGGAGAGCGGGCCAGGTGTGTCGGCCTCGGGATTGCCGGGACTCCTGGGAGATCGAGTCCCGGTTCCCTGCGCTCGCAGCCCTGTAGCCCTAGCAAACACCCGGTGCAGTATCACAGGTCCGGTGTAGCAGTTCCGTCGATGCGGGACCCACGAAGCGGGTTCCGCGAGGCGTGAAGATTAATCCAGGGAATGGCTACAGCAAAAGTCTTGATTAGCGTTTATACATTGAGTTACGGTGCCATGCTGTTGCTCCCCTCCCCCCCTAAGAAACTAAATGTAAACTCTACTCTACCAATCTTCAATTAAAAATGCTGCAGGGTATGGCAGAAATTCTGCAACCTTCGTGCTATTACCACCAGGCTGCTGAGTTGTGATCGACCAATCGTGATAACACATTTGCCAGTTTGGAAAATTGTCAACTTATGAAACATTTTGGAATTTTCCAAGGACTCACCAGTGACCATCTTCCTTAAATTATTACCCTTGATAATCTAATTTAAATGCTATACTTTGTTGGAGTAAGACATATGAGTCTTCTTTATAAGGGTGATTATCTTGAGTATTCTACAATATCTTGATGCCCTTCTTGATTTGCAGCCTGACTCCACTATTCCTTGTATTCGCACTTATGTGCACATACAGGTCAATGAACATTAAAGACAATGTTCTGAAAACTTTGGGAAATAGGTCTCCTTCATCATTCAGATTCTCCTGGCTCATTGTCTCTTTTTTGTTCCTCAGAAGAGTAAAAACACTCATGGATGTTAGAGCCCTCAATCAAATTAAAAAACGCTTTTGATTACCATTAATTTTGGAATAATTCATGCAAAGTTGGATCTGCGATGGCCCTTTTTACCTGATGAGTGGATGATGGCGCTCAGAACTAAGTTTGGATTCTTTTAATATTTGGTCATGCTTTTCAGGCTTTGGGAAGCTACACCATTGTTTCAGTTTATTAGGAATCAAGCCTTATGAGAATACACAGACGTTTGTGCTGTGGATTACATAGATGATATTTTGATTTATTCTAATTCAAAAGACGAAGATATTGAACAAGTTGGATCAATGCTGCATTGTTTAGGAGACATCAATTTGTATGAGAAACTAGAAACATTTGTCTTTTAAGCATCCACAGTGGAGTTTTTAGGTCGAGCATCAGCGTGCAGGTGCTGTCTGCAAGACCTGGTGCCATCGCTCATACTGAGTGTAATCCCGCCTGCTGCTTGTCATTCGGTTACTCCTGAGTCACACGCAACATTTTTTGTGCAGTGGGTCTCCGCCTTTCACCCTTGTCTTTCTGGGAACCAAAATGTTTCCAAGTGGAACTTAACCCTGTACTGTGCTATCCACTGCCATCTCCTGCAGGAGGGAAGTGAACGGCACATGTAAAGGTGCACGCTGTTAGGGAAGGGCCTCTGCCATCCGCACAAGCCCATGTGTTCAAGGAAATCGAGCAGCCTCAGCTGAAGAAGAGCTGACCAAAATATATTCTTGTGCTAGTGCTGTGTGTTCTGTGTGTGCATGTGTTTCTTTTAGTGTGAATGTTTGGGGTCCTGATTCACAGAACTAACTTAAGACAAAATCCGAAGCTTACTACCATTTACTCATTTTGGTATTCACAGAAGGCACTTACTCATTTTGTTATTCACAGAAGGCACTTGCTCGTCAATGAGTAAGTGCCTTCTGTAAAAACCAAAATTAGTAAGTGCCTTCTGTGAATATCAAAATGAGTAAGTCCCTTCTGTGAATACCTAAATGGTAGTAAGTTTAGGATTTTATCTTAAGTTAGTTCTGTGAATCGGGCCCAAGGTGTGTATGGGTCTTCCATGAGAATCGTCAAAAGCCACCTTCTGGTTTCCACAATTGTATCTTAGCAGTGAGATACCATTGAGAAAAAAAAAGAGAGCCTCGAGGAAGACAGCGGCAAAAAAAGTGAAAAACGAAATAAACAGAAAAAAAAAAAACCTTTCAGTTTGGATCAACAAGGGAAGCCTGCAAGCAGCCGACTTCATCGCAGGCTCGGCGGCCAGAACCAAAGTACACCTACCTACACCAGATTTCCCTGATCGATTGCGTTCTGGCGGCTCCTCTCGTTTACAGAAAACAAAGTAAGTTAAAGTTAAAGAAATAAATTAACTTAACTTAACAGCAAAGGGGCAGTGACTGAAGCTTATATTCAACAAACATCACAGTGCGTTCTACATTCGGCGTCCGGCGTCCAGGACCCAGGCTCTCTCCTCGTCACACAGGGTGTCTCCCGACCGGCGTCAGCCAGCCGCCATGTTCCCTGCACTTCTCCACATCGTTTTGGAGTAAGAAGGCAACCCAGCACCCAGTCAAATATTTAAAGCTGCAAATAACTGGGACTCGAAACAACTTTAAATGGAACGGCTCACTTTAAAATGGAAATGTTCGTCTTTATACTGGCTAGAGCTCTTTTTTGTGGAATATGTACATGTAGTAAGTAATGCATGAAAAAAAGCTCCTTTTTTTTGTCAACGGTATCTCACTGCCGTATCTTACTGCTGTTTTGTTTTTTTCGATTGGGAAAAAAACTGGTGAAAATCGTGCTGCCTTGACACTCATATTTTAAAAGCCTCACTGGAAACTAACGAACCTGACGTATGGGTCTAGATTTTGTAAAACTCCTTCCTGCACTACCAGCCCATCGACGTGACTCCGCCCCAATAGGGTCCTGGAGCCGGGCAGCTCAGTTTTGGAGGAGACTCCGGCTTACAGCGATATATGTCGATAACATTAGAAGGATTCTTATTAAATCGCCTCCTGAAGAGGGGGCCGGGAGCGCCAATCTTTATAATCTCAGAGGTTGCAACTTGGAGATAACTAAAAGGCTTGAGGTCATTCAGTTGGTTGCAGGGAAAACAAAGAAGATTAATGTCTCCTCTTTCTGGCATAATTTAAACAAAGCCACGCTTAAAGGGTGCTTCTTAAATCAGGATGGCTGGATGGAGAATGACTCTCAGCCCCGGGGAGCAAATGTTGAGATACTACATCCAATAGACTTACCAGAAAAGGAAAGAGAGGAGGGAGAGGTACATGTCTGTCTTTCATCAGATGTTACAAAGCCTAATCAAGGAGACACCGGCTTGAACATAAAAGACCGAAGATTTGTGGCAGCAAGAAGCAGATATCGACTCCGGTCCGAACTGGAAAAACCTAAGAAGGCAGCATTCAGGAGAAAGGAAGTGATCCTCCTCGAGTGGTAACTCCTAAAACTCCGCTGAAGAAGAAAACTAAGAAATCATCCATTAAAAAGTGTGATGTGAATAAATCTCAAATAGTTCCGAAACCAGTACCCTCTTTAGGGTCCTATTTTAAAATAATGGAGCAGGTCGCAAGGTCCCAACTATTATTGACAGAGGAAGTATATCAGGAAAAAGTTGGAGTTTATAAACCTCTATCTAACTGTTTAGAGAAAGGGGGGAATGCCGCCACCTCTGACCAGCCGGGAGCGCTATTGTTGTTGGAAAATCGTTTCTCTCCCCTTATGGAGGGTGAAGAGGATCAAGAGGATCAGGAGGGTTTGGGGGAGACACCCCAGGTCATCTTTGGAAAAGAGGACAATGAGACTGATCAGCTTAATCTTCACATTTCAGACCATCTAGTAAGTCTTGATCTGGCCGTTCTCATGGAGGACCAGGAGGAGTTGGTGGAGATTTTCCGGAGTACCTCTGGAAAATTGGCAAACGGGGTTATTCAGCGTAAATCTCAATTTCAATCTCCTTAGAATACCACGATGTTGTCGCTCCCGCTGTCGAGTCGCAGTCTATGTTAGCTAATTCTAATGTAGCCCCCCTTGATGGTCAATTGGGGGCCTTTTTGGCCGGGTTCAGAGATGAGATGTTAGCTATATTTCTGACCTCTGAAAATAACCAGAGAGAAATCCAGGATAGGGGGGAGATCTTGGAGCAGAAGATTGATGGATTGGCTAAACGAACAGGGTCGCTTGAAGAGGAAGTGAAAGTTCTGGGTGAGGCTACCTCCACTAATCAAAGTGAGATCGAGAAGCCCAAGAGAGGGAACAAGTAACTACAGATGGATATGGAGAGATTGGAACTCCAGGCCAGAAGAAATCATATCCGTATTTTAGGTATTGATGAGAACGCTGAAGGGGGAGATTTAAAGGGATTTTTTTCTCGGATATTGGGGCAGTTACTCTCCGATCACGCGGAAATTGATTGGGCGAATGAACTTCAAAGGGTGCATAGAAATCCCTATAGATTGCAGCCAGGCACGAAAGCACCGAGGAAGATTCTTGTCGCCTTCCACACTTACACAATCAAGGAGCTTGTCTTAACCAGGGCATTAAAAGAAAAATTATCTACTTATGGAAATTGTACATATTCAATACGCTCTGATATGGGCAAAAGAACAGCGGAACGTCAGTGGCTGTTAGGCTAAAAAATTAATGAATTAAGGCTTAAGGGAGCCCAATTTCACATGAAGTTCCCGGCTATGTTAAAAGTCATGTGGAACAATAAAATTTATAATTTTCGGGATCCTGAGGAAGTTGATGCCCTCTTAAGCAAGATGTAAGATGTAAGATCTAAGAATGGGGAGTTGCGTAGAGTGTGCCTTGTCCAAAGCCTTATGGGATACAACTGTAGTCTTATTTAGAGTAATACTTTATTCACAGTAGAGGTGGCAATGTATTATGTTGTACTAGTTAAACTAATAGTGGTTATTTCTGTAAATATGTAATTAGGTGGAATTATGAGCTAGGAAGCTAGGCTCTCCTTGCTAGCACGGGGATAACTCGAATGGCGCTTGCTCCGACTGAGATAGTTGGGGGGGTTCCCTGGGGGGAGGGGAGGGGGGGCACAGGGTGTTGGGAGCATATGGGAAAAAAATAAAAAAAAATAGGGTCCTTTACCAGTCAGATTTTGTATATATGTTTGTTTAATTTGTTTCTGAAGTATAATGCCAGCGACATAGCATTCATAAGAATAAATGGCTAAAGATCTAGTAAACTTAATTTCATGGAATGTCAATGGGGTGATATCCAGAAAAAAATTGGCCCACATTATGGAGTTTCTGAAACAATCTGAGGCTAATATCATATTACTGCAGGAAACCCATTTGGAAGAGCAGGAGTGTTTGAATATGTTTAAAAAATGGTCTTGGTTCCAGGATATTGCTAGTTCGAAACAGAGAGGTAGCCCAAAAGGGGTTGCTATTATTGTAAGAACTAATTGTAGTATTAAATTGGAAGGACATTCTACGGACTCGTCTGGGAGATGGATAATTGCTAATATCAAAGTTCAGAATAGGACTATGGTATGTGTGAGCTATTATGGCCCGAACCAGGATGGCCCAGATTCTTTGACTGATCTTGAGGCCGCACTTTTGTTAGTTAATGTACCAGTAATTATTGGAGGGGATTTTAATTTAGTTCAGTGCCCAGATGTAGACAGGACTTCGAGGTCAACCTATAAGACCCCTTTACACTCTATGAATGCACTAAAAAATCTGAAGCATGAATTCAAGACCACTTGCCTGCTGCACTTTCTGATCATTCTGCTGTCCTATTATCCCTTAGATTACAAAGAAAGAGAGGAGCCCTAAGATGGACATTAGATCGGACGATTTTACTTGACGAAGCAGTTCAATCTAAGTTATGTCAGGAAGCAGTGATATTTTTTCAGGTTAATTGTGGGTCAGCGAAGTTACAGGTTATCTGGGACGCCTTTAAGGCATTTTTAAGGGTAGAGATTACTTCTATCATGATTGGGAAAAACCGTACCCACAGAACGAGAGAAAAGGCCCTTCTTCAAAATATCCAGATTAAAGAGCAGGAATTACAAAGGGCCTCCTTAAATTCCTTTTTTAGGGTACCACTTCTTACTAAGGAGTTAGAGAATCTTCAGGCAGAATATAAGAGCTACTTGGAAAATATTTTAATAAACACGTGGAAGGTTAGCAAACTTCAAAACTTCTCTTGTGGGGAAAAGAGTGGTAGGCTGTTAGCTTGGAAGGCTAAAACAGACAGAGCCCGGAATCAAATTAATAGTTTGAGGGAGGGTGCCACGGGTCAGATTTTATTAACTGATTTTGAAATTGGGGCAGAAATACTGAGATATATGGCCAAATTGTATTATGAGGAGATTGACCCTGAGGTAGGAAAAATTGAGGAATTTTTGGAAAGTGTAGAGCTCCCATCTCTCACAGAGGACCAGGCTTTTTTTTTAGCTGCGGTAATAACGGAGGAAGAAATTCGCGCACAGCTTAGGAAGATGGCAAAAGGAAAGACAGCGGGCCCAGATGGCCTTCCAATAGAGCTATATTTAATATTGGAGGACAATTTGAAAGTAATACTTAAAAACTTTTTGCTAACATACTGAGGGATGGGCATGATCCTCCGGCATCATGGGATGAGGCAACGATAGTCTTATTTTTAAAGCCAAATAAGGACCCTCTTGTCGCCGAATCGTATAGACCTATATCCCTTTTGAATACAGACTATAAGGTGTTTATGGCAATATTGGCGACTAGGGTTGCTAAAATCCTAAAAAATATTATTCATCTTGACCAAAGGGGATTTATTCCCGGTAGACACCTTAATGACCTTACTGCTAATATGTTGGGAGTAATCGATTTGGCATAATGTTATAATCTTCCGTTAACTATGGTGGCAATTGACGCTGCCAAAGCATTCGATCAAGTACACTGGCCTTATTTATGGGCATCCTTGGAAAAGTTTGGTTTCCCTAAGAAATCTATTAAGTCCCTCCAAATAATTTATAGAGCCCCCACAGCTGCAGTGTTAGTTAATGGGCAACTAATTGATCCGTTTAAGATTATGCGAGGGACAAGGCAGGGGTGTCTGATGTCCCTGCTGCTCTTTAATATTTATATTGAGCCATTTGCAGCACCTACCAGACAAGACCCTACTATACTCCAGTTCAAATACCACGACTTTGAGGCTAAATTAGCATTAAATGCAGATGACTTAATTTTGTATACAAGAAATCCTGCACATTCTATCCCCACGCTCCTTGCTAGTGCTTAGACTTATGAATATGTCTCAGGTTATAGTGTGAACAGGGACAAAACAGAAGTAATGGAGTGGAATTTAGCATCCGCGACTTCGGGGGCCATATCGCAAATGCTGGATCCAGTATGACTCATGGGGGTAATTTGAAGGTAAGGAATCCATAACTTATCTATGTCTCTTACAGATATCGTTGCTGAAGGTAAGTAACTTGTTCAACAGGTCATATACTGAGGCTAAGGAAGGTATGTCAGATTGTTGCTGTGCTGTGGCTTTGGTCTGTGCTGTAAGTGGCACTTTTGAGATTGAGTCGAGTCTTGGCCCTCATCCGATTGTAAAATGGTTGGCTCGGCTGAGGGTGTAAACTGATGCATCATGTGATCCCAGTCCAAGGCATTAATATCATCAGCTTCTTTCTTGATTCCACCTGTGTCATTGGGAGTTAATACATAATCTGTATTAAGCTCTCACTCCTTTGTTCTCTCAAGACGTTCGCCCCATGTAAACCTTTGCATAACAAAATTGTAAAGATCTTCTACCTTAGACTCAGAGTCTGCCCTGGATATATTGGATTGATCCAGTGCATCTGATACATTTGACATTGAAAATAAGGCTTAATATGGCTCTGCAATTTCTAATTTTTGACATTATAACAAATGCTAATTTTGTAGTTCAGTTTTTTCAGCGACTTTAAAAGCTGAGGGAGTTGGAACAAGTGTTATAAGGCCAACTATCTAACCTTGATTTTGAATAGGAGCATTTACACCAGTCTGACCAATAATTTTAACTCCATTATTTTTTAACAATTCTCTATTGATAATGTTAGGCGCGTTGGCAGTAGAGGCATGAGGGGGCTATGTGCAAATGAGGAACAAAAGCAGATCCCTATTTCTGCCTAATGTTACCTTGCTGGTATTAACTTTAGTTTTTTTAGCATTTTTGTTACTTTACTAGCAGCCATTACCATGATGCCCCTCATTAGTTGAGTTTATATGCTGCACTGTTACCAGCAGGAACTAACAGTCCTTATTATCAGGTGTACATATTTGCCCATACTGAATGGCTGCAATCACTTGTTCACTCACCTCTGCCTTTGCTTAGGGTCCTTCTGAACAGCGGTACAAAGATATTCTGTCAAAGGGCAAGAGGGTTCAGTGCTGTGATTGTTTGACCCCATCTACAACACACTATCCCTATTGGTTTTGTGGCTGCCAACTTTGCTGGAAGTGACTGTTTTTTCTCCCTTAAAGAAATCTGTCATTGTCCCCTCTTGAGCCATGGCTGTTCATGGGGTGATCCCTGGGAATTTGATGTGCTGCCAACTTGGCTGACTGCAGCAGCAACAGAGGACAATGTACATGAACTCAGAGTCAGCTGTATGCCTGTGGGTTAGTTAGGCTCTTATGCCTCAACCTTGTTACCTTTGGACGAAGCTCAGTCCAGGTTATTCTCCTCAACCACCGTTTGAGAACAGCACTACACTAACTGCCGGTGTGCTACAGAGTAGACAAGTCCCACAAGCCAAGATCCAGGTAACACTGAGAAGGAGCATTGAGTGGTTCTCAGCAGTTTAACTTGTTCCTCTTTAAGCTGTTTTGTTTTGCATTTACTTTGTTTGCAGTCCTTCACTTGCTATGCTAAAAATGATTTTGGAAGGCTCTTGCTGTATACAGGTTCAGGTCCAGTTTTTCGGCTGGTCAGACCTTCTTAACACTGCCACATCACCTTGTTCTCATTATGTTGCCGTCTTCCCTGGTGAGCTCTCCTTCAGAAAATGTTGAAGTCAAGTGTGCTCCATAAAAGTAGAACTGCTCTCCCAACATAGCTCAGCCCTATCTCTATTTAACTCCAGCTCCTTAAGGGCCTGAATTGGTCTGATCATGTAATTTATTATTCCACCTGAATCTCTAGAAAGCCAAAATTGTACCAGTAAACCATAAATTATGCATCATACATGCATATTTGTTTTAGGTTTATTATATTTTTTCATTCTCAAATCAAATAAATATTTATTCTGATTAAAAAAAATCAATAAACAAGTCACACAGATAAAATGTACAAAGAATTAATAAAAACATTCATATGTAAAATTCATACAAAATGGTCTAGTACTTGATCAAATTAAATGAACAAACACAGAACACCAGATACCGAGCTAGGCATCAACTCAATAGCCAATGGGTTGAAAACATTATCAGAAGCATCAAATGGTGATAATTATTTTACAAATATTAGCACTGTTAAGGGTATAATATCCTCAGCTATTCATTTTTATATCTTAAAATGTTCAGGTATAGCAGCTCTTTCCCTCTTTAGATGGCTTAAGAAGCATAGACAGAAAATTGATAGCCTAGGTACACAATATTAGTGTTACAAACAAAATGGAAAGCATCTTTAAACTAAATTATTTTTCCATGACCGCAACATTTGTTTCCTCAGATCCCTTTAAAAGTTTCTAAAGAGTACAAAATTCAATGTAACTGAGTAGGCTTACCAACACATAGGCAGTAGGGTTACTTTTGTGAACAAACACCCAACTCTGGAAGAGCAACCAAAAAGTGCAGTGTGCCTATTAGCAGTCTTGTTAGATAAAATCTGTGTTGAATTTTTGATACTAGGGTGAGTTAGCTCTGGGCCCTTGGTTGTGTTGGGCCTGAGAGGTACAATGGCACAGTCGGTTTAACGCACTCTCTATTTTCCCTATCAGCCATCCTTTGCCCAAACAAGACTAAATTGTAACACTCCTTCCAGATCCTCAGTGTTCAATTTCCCATCCACCTTCTTTAGCAAACTGTTTACATATGCCAACCATGTTATTACGGACCATGTTTCCATTCCTGAATCTAGAAATCTTGCTATTTTGTCCCTAACCCTGAGCAGGTGTCAGAAGAGAAATACAGCATGGCTGTTTATAACTGAAAGTCAATTATCATTTCATGTGAGTGTTGTTAAGTCAAACAAGCGACAGAACATGCATTGCAGGTGCTCTCCCATGCAAGATGGTATTGTTTACAGTAGAGGGTTTGAAACCTACACATTGCTTACCATTTCTTGGCATCAGTGTCCCACTTCTTTGCTGCCTGCAAATTGGCCATCACAGGCCAAGCATCATCTCCATTCCTTCCTGTAGAGCATGGACAAAGCACTGTTTGATATAACTTAATTAGTGCCTGTATTCTGCTCGCACTGTGATTGAGGTACTATTTCCTCTTTCCCATCAGACCCATCCCTTTTTCGTTTTGCTGCACCCATCTGGTGTTCCCTCCCTCCCTCCTCCTCGAGCCTCCCTTTTGTTGCTTTTCTCCTCTCCCATTGTTGCTGCTCCCACCAAACTCTCCCACACCTCCCTTGTGTTGTTTCCCCTGCCCTGTTTTTATTTTTTCATATTGGACAGCAACGTGTCCTGCTGTGCAACATTGCTTAAAAAAATCATTATGGTGTGGTCACAGCACTTTTCTTTATTGACTTTAAGCCATGTTACACAGCAGTTCACGTTGTCATGCAACATGTATAAAAAATCTAATTGACAAAGCTCAAAAAAAGATCTGGCGTAGGCGAGGCCCATTGGCTTTGCCAATGCTTGTTTGTCTGTTTAAGCAGTTCAGCAGTCGAGTGATATATACATCTATACCAGATGTGACATTCCTGTGTCAGTTACTGCCCTATTGTGAAATAAACAGCATGTGCACATCTTTAGGTGTCTACAACTTATTATAATGATATTTTGTATCTTTTTTAATTTAATTTAGAGATGAGTCGGACGCTGACAGGCCCAGCACAAATGGACAGGTATGGAAAGAAGTATTTACACCCTATCGTGGCATCTTCTTTGAACAATGTATTTTTAACCAAATATTCCTGGTTGAAAACAATTTAGGAATAGACTTGAAATACCAGTTTAATGATCGATATAAGCACCTGTGGCTGCTCCACAATGGCAAAGGAGTGTCGCCCCACTGGCTCAGAGCCAGAAGCTCAAAAATAAAATGATATTTTATTATTGTTTTATTTGTAAGCTGCTGGCTGAGTCAGTGTGTGCAGGGAGTGGCAGGGCTGGGCTATGAGAGGGAGGAGGAATGGAGTGCTATGCGCACTTCTAAGTGCGCATGTCTGTTTGGCAGGCCATCTTAGGCCGGGCAAACAGACATGCACATTTAGGTTTCTCTAACCCCTGAGCTGAACATCAAACCAGCCTTCTCAGGCCAATCCCAATGCTGCTCTCATAGTTTGAAAGCAGTGTCTGGATTGGGTGGGGAGTCTGTCCCAGGGACAGCCAGGAGCAGCCGTAGAGTAGAGGGGCACCGAAGCACGAGGCAGCCGCAGGACCAGGTACGTTTTAAAAATGTTTTTTTTATTTTTAAAAATGTTTTTTTTAATTTAACCCCCCCCCCCCGCCGCTGCTCTGCCACCCCGCCACTGCATATTGGCAGCAGTCACAACTGCGTATACGATTTGAACAGTTAGCGATGTGGTGGTTGCCTAGCATTGGCACTGTCGAATCCCTTTTGTGAGACGTTAGGCTGCCTTTTCATGCTAGGATAAAAAAGGAGGAACTTTACTGAAGCAACAATAAAATGCTGCATGGTCTGTGGATAGTGAAGCTGATCTCTAGAGTGCATCACAGAATTCCAAGCATTGAGCAGGCAGGCGGAAGGGGAGGCCTTCTTTTTTCCAGTCTTTAACAGTTCTCTGCACTGAGCTGTTAATTGTTTCAGAGCAGTGATGTCTGCAGTCTCCTGATGCAACAACACTCAAAGTTTAATATATATTCAAGATGCTGTCATCTTACAAAAATTGTGTTCTGAGCCAGCACACATGCTCTGACACAGACCCAGTTGTGTACTTCACTGTTCACAATTTGGGGTTGTATCATGAACAGTTGCTCAAGCTCAGAGCAAAAATTTGTGTTTTCATGCTTTTGCTTGATCTGAAGTTCATTCATCTAACGATATCGAACCTTTTAACCTGTATTTTAGAATTTTTCCACACTTGCATTATACTTGCTAGCTTTTTAACCAAGGCATGATTTAGATGTCAAAATATTAGTGAGCAGTAGCTAGAGGTTCAGGAACAATGTGGCTATGTTTACCAATTTACTTTTAATGCATATACGCACATATAGGCTACCAAGAGTGGGTAACAGATAGGGATATTTAGGTCCTGCATCCCACTGCAAACATTAAGGGGAAGATTTATTAAACTTTCACAAAGCACAGCAAGCCACATTGTGGAAGAGAAAGGGCTGGAATGCGCCATATTTAACATAATATGACTTATCTCTGCCCTTTTCTTGCGCTGGTACACTTTTGGCTGCCTAACTCTAATGCAGGCACCCATGCACCATGAAGCAAGAATGCCTGTGTTGCAGATAGGATTGTTTTTGTGCAGAAAGGTGCCCTTTCCTGCAAAAACAATCCTCTGAGCCTTTTCCCTCTTTCTCTGTGTGCTGCAGAATGTAGCACACGTAGAAAGAAGGAAAACAGGGACAAATAAAGATATTTCTCCTCGTTACGCCTCCTCTGAGGATGCGTAGCATTTTGATACATTCCCAGTTTTCCCAATAATGGTAAATCTGGGAAAGCGCCAAAATCAATGGGTGGATGGGTAGGAACACCCGCGCACCAGCCATGCTCCACCCATGAAACGCATCCACGCTCCACACATGGAAAGCCTCCCTGGGGCAGAGTAATACAACACAGCGATCTGCACAGTGTTGCATTACGCTGGATATATCAAGCCACGCAGGGCCATGCATGGTAGCCCTGCATGGCTTGATTAATCCGACATAGGTTTTAAGTTGCCCTCGATGCAAAACCAACATAAATATGGCCCTAAATATGCTCACGTACCCAGCCGCGGCCCGTGGAGGGAGTTACGGTGGGGCAGGAAGGCGGGGAGGGGGAGAGGCGGGGTGGAGGGTGCTAAAAACCAGCATATGGATAATTGCAGGTAAGTAAACAATTTAAATAATTAAACGAATTTCGAAGCGCCCACTGTTTGCGATGCCGGGCACGCTACGAAATTCGTTTTATTAATTAAATTGTTTACTTACCTGCAATTATCCATATGCCAGTTTTTAGCACCCTCCACCCCGCCCCTCCCCCTCCCCGTCACACCGTAACTCCCTCCACGGGCCGCGGCTGCCAGATCGGTCTTTTCAAAGAAACAACACTTAGAAACGCAAGTGGGGCCACTTTCCATCCACTGCGCACATCCATCACTTATGCTACTGTGACTAGAAAGAGGGAAGTGCAGTACAGAGGTGAGCAAGCCAATAATTTAACAGGGGATGCCTAGCTAGAGATGAGTTGAGGGTCTGCCTGGGCTCTAATAGCCCCTGCACCAGTTGAATCTTGAAAATGTTTTGCCAACAAATTGTGCAACAAACACCATCTAAAAATATGATAAAGATTATTTAAAATTCAAGAACATGTATTTCATGCAGAGGCGTTTCAACTTAGAACATCATTTGTATCACTGCATTTAGAGGCATGAATTAAAAGGGACAGTTTTTAAACATGAACCTAAAAATATTCACTTCCACCTATCCCCCTGCTATTCGTGAATTAAGAGGCAAGCCAGTTATCTCGTGCACCGTTTGTGGTCTACATTCTTCCATGGAGCAACATTGTTATCTGTTTAAATATACACAAGAGAAGTGCTTATATAGCACGCATGTTGAACTCCCATATTTCAAAAGGCTCTCGCATGCAATAAGGAACAATAGGCGGGCCAGATGGAGTTCTTAATGAGGTCTAACAGATTTTCACTCCCCAATTGTACGTTTTTTGGTGTCATTGTTCAATGGGATCCTAGAAGGGGATTATGTTCCCAAAACATTTAACCAAGCTGCAGTGATTCGTTTTGTTAAAGAGGGGAAATCAGAGGATGAGTTTATTTCATATAGACCTATTAGTCTACTCAATGCCGACGATAAAGATTTTACAAATATTCTCGCAAATCGGCTCATGCAAGTGGCTCCCTCTCTTATCCCTCATGGCCAAAATGGTTTTTACAAAGATAAGGTTTTGTTCTAACTATATTCACAATAATAAAAGAAGCAGCAATATTAATTGCTAGACGCTGAAAAAGCATTCAACAAAGTGCAATGGAATATTCTTTTTGCAATTCTGAAAAAATTTGCAATCCCAGTTGAATTCTGCCAGGAGGTGCAAAACGTATACCACAATGCTAAGGCGTCTATAATTATCAATGGGAACATGGCTGGCCTAATTCCCATAAACCGGGGGACGCACAAGGCTGTCCCCTGTCTCCTGTGCTATTTTCCGTATTTACGAGCCTTCGGCATGTGCTGTTAGTCAGGATCACACAATTGCTGCCCCTGTTCCTGGGTCCGCTAAACTCAAACTATTTGCAGACGATATGGCCCTCTATTTATCAGCCGATAGAGATAATATAGGGAAAGCTTTTTCCAAAATAATGGATTTTACAGATATCGGGGGATATAAAATAAATCATTCTAAATCTGAGGCGCTACTTTTTAATTGCTATTTAGATATTCTGCCCCCGCAATTTAGGTACACTATTCAACAACTAAGTCGATAAGATACCTGGGGATTTTTGTGACCACTCAACTTGAGGACTTATATTTGCAAAATATTATTCCCACAATTAATATAACACGTAATTTGTTTAAACAATGGGAGAGCTTTCTTATAACAATTATTGGATAAGTTGCTCTCATTAAAATGAATATTCTCCTGCTATTTTAATTTTTATTTTCTAATATAATGATTACGGTTCCCACATTCTTATTCGACTGCGTCAATTCAGATTTTAGACAATTTATTTGGCAAGCAAAATAAACGAGAATAAGATTAGGATTGCCACAATTTGAAGTGGTTCAAAAAAGGGGGTGGAACATGGAGGCCTTGCCCTACCGGATTTACGGTTATACTATCAAGCCTCGCTTATTAATTGGTTAAATTATAATAATTCTGGGGACATGCTTGATGCCAATTTCTGTCCTAACCTAATGCTCCAGGAATGCGAGATTGGCCTTGCTCCTTTTCTACGCATACCTAAACTACCCAAAAAGTTGCGCTATAAGATCCCTAGAGTTATCACTTTGCATTTAAACAAAATCTGGGAAGTATATGAAAGCCTATGGCTCCATCTCCGGGTGAAATCAGAGAAATGCATTCCTCTGGGGCTCCAACGGTCTCCTCAGAACTGCGGCCAATGGGGAAAGTTGGAGTTTCATGTAATACAGACTTCTAATAAAATGAGAACTTTTTATCCTGGCAGAAAGCTTTAAATTATAAGAGTAGCATAAACAGCCTCCTGATGTTCAGCTATGCACAGATTAAGAAGTTTTGCTTGGGTTTAATCAGCACAGAAGACAGTGATGGCACACTTCTTGGGAAGGCACATTTTCTAATAGGAATTAAAGGGGTGGGCAATTGGGATCAATTATTTAAATCCGTGGAGAATAAACAGGTGATTTCTGATCATTTTGAGAGAGTGGGACCTGCTACGGGCTGCAGCTTTAATCCTCAGCAATAGCAGAATTACCGCAAAATGAGCTGCAGGACAGTAAGAGCTGCTAATTTAAAAAGAATGGCATGGCTCAGTAAATGGATGATCTATTATACCCCTGATAGACTCCACAAAATGTTCCCCACGGTCGATCCTCGATGCTTTAGATGTGGTCTTGCGACCGGGGATTGGCTTCATATAGAGTTTACATGTAGCCACTTAATGGACTTTTTCAAGAAGTCTTTTTAGAAATTGGTAAATAATTGGCAATTAAACTTCCCCCCAGTCATTTAGCCGCTCTCTTTGGCAGAGCAGATTAGGCAAAGAGTTAATCCTGGGTCAACGCCTATTCATTTTCATTGCAACATTAATAGCAAGATCACTTCTTTTAGCCAATTGGATATCCAAGGTGATCCAGACAATCTCCTAATGGTTTACTAAAATGTAGTGTTTGTATGCGGGAAACCATCTATGCAAAGAGGGTGAGCTCTGTTGCTAAACTAACCAGAATATGGCAGAATTGTAAATGAACTATTTTAGCAATTGGCATATGATAATGTATGAATCGGTCTGCTTTAACTCAGGTTTTTTACTACCTGCAATGAACTCTGTTTGTACTGCTAATATCTGATTATCTATTTTTATTATGAACTTGGCATTATATTGATGGTACTATTTAAATGTTTGATGAAAATGTAGGGGCATATTACCAAGGGCCTTATCGCCGCTTTAGCGGGAATTTTTCCCGCTAAAGCGGCGATAATTTTATCGCTCTATTACCTAGCTGCAGCTAGTAGGAGATAGAGATCATCTTGGGGCCCACTTGCTTTGCTTTGATATTTATCGCTAATGACATGCAAAGTGGGCGTGCCAAGATGTTAGCTACTGTAAACAGTCGCAAACATCGCTATCTCCTATTACCTACAAAGGCGTACTTTTGGAAATATTCGCGCTAAGCGCGTATATCTCCAAAAGCTAACGCCTGCCCAGAGCAGTTCTTAGCCATGTTATCCAATGGTAGGTGGATAACATGGCTAAGAGCATTAGCTCGGTAATGCATGAATATCGCTGACTTTTCAGCGATATTCATGCATTACGGCCGATTTTTATCGCTTTTGAGATAAACCTTGATATTAGCAAGGTTTATCTGCGATAAAAATCGGCGGAGCTCGGCGATAATAATATTGCCGCTAACCGTGTTAAGCGATAAATATCGCTTAATCTTGGTAATATGCCCCATAGTTCTTTATTAGACACAAGAACCCCTCGAAGTCTGGGGAAGGTTTGCTCTTAGGAGAAAAAGATGATAATTCTATCCTAAGCACTTTACAATTAGATATGCCTGCATGCTTTATTCTCTACGATTTAGGCTTTATATTTTCTGAAACTTTTATGCACTTTAGGGGAAACCTATCCTTTGCCCTCTTTTTCTAGAAGAAAAAACGGAAAACCTATCTCAAGCACTTTATTATTGGGAATCAGATATGCAAATATGTTATACTTTTTTTTATCCCTTCCCTAGGCACCTTTAATCCCGTATGTATTCAATGGAAAACTTGTCCTGTGCCTTTCCTCTTTTTTCTTATCCGCATAACTGAAATATATCAGGTTGTATGTACTTTGAACTCTACAGCCTTTTTTATTGTAATATTAGATTTACGATGAATTTCGGATTCTGTATTATTGTAATTGCATTATACTAGTTGTTTTATTTCTGAATGGACCTTTCTTATCTACATTGAAAAGAAAAGAAATTAAATATTTGCCTAGGATCAAACTGTTTTCTCAAGCAGGGCATTCTGAAAATGTCCAATATTTTCTGATTTCACGTTGTGCCATTTAGCCATTAGATGGGTACCTATTTCCCTCTCTTATTTTACAACAAAGGTTCATGTTTTTTTCTTCAATTCTCTACGCATTTGGTCTGAGCGTGGGTGGACATCTAAACCCACATTAAAGCTCAGCTCATTTTGGGCTTGTGGATCCAAGAGAAACTCGAGCTGAGCCAGAGGTAAGCATCTGGCTTGAGCATTTATTGGCTCACCCACCTCTAGTGCTATTGAACAGGGAAAGTTCCTTTACAACGAAACTTTTACAACGCAGTGCTTTTACAACGCAGGTTTTACAGCAAAAACCATTACAACGCATTGCGCTGGGGGCGCTCTAGGATAGGGAATAGATTTAATTTACTATCCAACACCTTCCCTAGTGTCCACGGGGACTGGAGTTGGAATAGTAAATTAAACAATTCACTATCCAGCACCCCAAAGCGCTATGCGTTGTAAAGGTTTGCGTTGTAAAAACTGCGTTGTAACAGCATGTGTGTAAAAGCATGCGTTGTAACGTCATACATCCTATTGAACAAGGTGTCCCATGAACTTAATTACCTTGTGCACAATTACTTCAATACACTGCCAATATTCACTCAGCATCTACTGTTCTGTGTTCACAAGTAAGCAATTTGCACTCCCAGAAAATATTATACATGTTTCTATTGTTATGTGTACAAAGCATACATTAATCTCTGCTTATAGTTTACTTAACAGTAAAGCAGTGAGTAAATTTTTAAAATAATAAAATGCAACTCTTCTTTAAGGCCAACCAGTAATTAAAGCAAAGCAAACACAAGGAGATGATGGACGGAGCCCTGAACATTTTTAGGCACTCGCCCCTAGTCGCAGATCTGGGATGAATCCATCATCATTCTTTTGCTCACTTCACCATCCCAGTTCAGACCCAGTTATATGCAAATCAGTCTTGACCCTGTGCCTCAAGGGAACAGTCCAGCCCGAACTACCGAGCCAGGTCTTCCCTGGACCGGAAACAAGTATCCCGGGACCAGTTTCGGGGTGAAACCCCTGATCACCCAGGTTAGCTTGAATCCAGTGGCAAAGTGAGCAAGGGACCCACTTCTGGGCATAATCTCCCAACTTAGGGCAAACAAAGCAAACATAAGGATTCACAGTCCTGGGTTGAGTCCATGATCATTCTTTAGCTCACTTCGCCACCCCAGTTCATACCCAGCTATATGCAAATCAGTTTTGACCCTGTGCCTCACGGGGCCAGGAAGTTAGGGCTGGACTGTTCCCATTGGGAGCAAGGTCAAAACTGATTTGCATGTAGCTGGGTTCAAACTAGAATGGCATGGGGAGCAACAAAATGATGGATTTAGGCCTAGACCTCTGTACTAGGGTGAATGTATGACATTGTTCTGCATTCTCTCGATCAATTGTTCTTTTTGCATTTGTCACCCTGAGTGGGATGGTATGCCCAGACGTGCGTCTAGTGCTCTCCATGCCACTGAAGTCAAGCTATCCTGGCTGATTTGGGGTGAAACCTGACACCGATCCTAGGATGCTTGTCTCCAGTCCAGGGAAGACCTGGCCTGGCAGTTTGGGCTGGACTGTTCCCATTGGGTGCAGGGTCAAGACTGATTTACATATGACTGGTTTCAAACTGGAATGGCATTGGGAACAAAAAAACAATGGATTTAGGCCCTGATCTCTATACTGAAGTGAATGTATGACATTGTTCCTCATTCTGTACATCAGTTGGTCTTTTTACAGTTTTTAAAGCATAGCAAATGATCCAGAAAAATTGTCATTACCTCCTCTTTCATGTTCGTCCCATTTCTAATTAACTGAGTAATGTGCAAGCATTGCTGACACTTGCTCACCCTGTTCAAAGCTTGACTTACTTTCTATAGCTCCAAAAGAGCTAACTCCCATAAAACGCGCTCACCCAACCTCACTTACTGTTTTTCCTTTTTCCCCATCCATGTTGTAGCTTTTCAGGAACGCTGCAGGGTAACTTTCCTCTAGTTTAAGGGTGCCCAGGCTCCTTTACCTATGGGATATGCGTATGTAAAGGTCGGAAGCTCTTTTAAAGAGAAATCATTTGGTGGGCACGCTGTAATTTTAAATTACCCCTCCTCCCTGACATCCTTGTCCCAGTCCTTCATTGTCAGGCGACTCCACCTCCAAAAGAGGGTTTACCATGCCAGGGATTTCCAATTACAACAGCTTAAAGTTGTTTTCTATTTTTTGGGAAATAGAGAAAATGCTCCTTCCACCACCACCCCTCCTCTTTTATTGTTCTATGTCTTTGTGGATGAGAGGTAAACTGAGACATATTGTTTGTGGGATTTTATTATTTATTATAAAAATGGTACCTTATTTTGTTTTTGTGGGACGTAAGGAGTTGCTGTGCACTGGTTTACAGTGTGCTCCCCATCCATGTGCTGGGCTGGGACGAGGGGAGCTTGTTGTTACACTGTGCCTCAGGCCGCTGACAAGCCATATCAGGTGGTACCCTAAGAGGAATCCAGCGGATCTATGCTTGCACAGCTGAAGGTGGCAACACTGTCTTCTTAGGTGACAAGATCTCATGAAAGTGGAGTCTTGTTGCTCATCTTGTTGCTCGGGAATGTGTATAAGCAGGTAGAATGCTGCCTTTAGCACATTCAACACTGACTAATGGTGTGGAGGGAAGGAAGGCGACGAGTTAGCAGCGTCACATAGAGGAGCCTCCAGTTGATGATGAAGAGGTGCTTCAAATATCACATTTAGAGTTGCAAACTCTGTTTAAAGAGGCAGTGGATTCTGCATTGGTGGAGTCTTCATAAACAAGTCATAAAGTTGACTCCATTTGTGATGATGCTGAGCCTGAATCAAGAGGCAAATAAGTTTGCGGTTACAATTAAGGCACCTTCATAAACACATTAGAGAGGCCTTGGACTTTGAGGAAAAACCCCAGCAAGAGGAGGGGGTTTATTCTCAATAAAATATTGTGGATTTTGAGGATCTGCTGCTGCTCTGAGAGCTCTGAAAAACAAGGGTGCTTAGCTTATCATAATCAACAGTAACAAAATAATATAGGCCATAATAGGAGACTATATTTTCCTCTGCCCAGCCGGGCAGGGTATTTATTTGAACAAGAATGAAAAGGCACGATAATTGGTTAAGAGGCACAGTCCTGTACCGTACTCAAGAAAAACAAACAACATAAAAGGAAAAGGGTTTCACAGGCAAAAACGAGCAATATTGGCCACTTTTGACTCAGTGTTTTGATTTAAAGTATTGCCAAGATAATGCTAGACACAACTAATTGAAACACAATGGTTAGGTTGTGAAAGCACTATCAAAAGTCAACGTTTTGATCCCTTTTTGCTCTAATTACGTGGGTTCATCTTCAGGCCTAAAATTGACAACATTTGCCTGCCTGTATTACTAAAGCATCCGCCCAGGTCGGATTGGGATTGGGGGACGTGTTGCCTTGCCACCTAGGCCAGGCCGGGAACTGGGTGTGTGACCTCTACGCATCCAGGCAGTATTGGAGTCCGGGCAGTCTCAATATGCTGCAGGGTCTGGATTAGTTCTCAAGAGTTCGTTCTCCAGGGGTACTTGGACTTCATTTGGTTGGGTTTCTAGGAGCGAAGGAACAGGGACAGGGTCCGGGTAAAAAGAGATCCAGAAGGATTTGCAAAGTGTTTTCTCGAGGAATCCTGAGACTCCGTAAGATTGGGAGTCTGGTGGCGTGGAAGCTGTGTCCAGTCTGTCCGCTGCTTAGATTGCAGTCAATCTGCCCTCAGAGGAAGAGAAGGACCGGGACCAACAAGGGGCCATTGAGCATTGTGTCACCCACAGCGCCATGTGGCGCTCGTCCAGTGTCGACGACGGAAGCGGAAGACACAAGCCACACTGTTGAATCGTTGTGCGTGCCTAGACACCACATGGGAGTAGGACGAGGGTGCTGGTTGACTTCGTAGACCTCGAAGATATCTAGAAAAAGCACATTGTCCTGTGGTGGTAGGCCAAAAGGGCCAGAGGTACCCCTCTCCGAATCCACATGGAAGTGCCGAAAGGAAGAAACTGACGTCAGCGTGTCAGGGGAAGGCATATATGGACTCTGACAACGTCACGTCCGGTGGATGATGTCATTACGGAGGCACTCAATGCCCTCTACTGACATGTAATGGTACTGTAATAGAAACATTTCCAATCCCACTCTGGCACCTAGGGATAGTTCTAATTTAAGAAAGTTGAGGCTAGTTCTATTCTCTACCACAAAATGTGTTACCGAAGGCATGTAACTTATTATTCTGGTCAAGAACAGCCCAGCAAATGACTATCAAAATGTTGGAGCATGCTTGATTCACTTTATCCCTCAATAGTAAAAATCCATCACAGACAAGTGGATCCTATGCACAACGCTTGGTGGAGCTAAACAAGAAGGTGGACTTTATAGAAAACAAGCTTAGTGACACGCAGGACAATTGACACTGTACTTGCATGTGCGCTGAACTCCTCGATAAATGGGCAACACTCCCTAAAATCCTAACAGCTTTGGTAGCTGCATTGAAGGAACAAACAGAAGGAACTATTTACCAATTAAATAACAGTGGCACAGCATCCACAACAAACAGTGAAGAGGATCAAGCCAATTTGGCCATAATTTCACCGAGTAATCCTATAATAAAGCCAGACAACCAAGTTTTACCCACATCCACCAAAGTTAACATCAGCTCACTAGATCTTAACTCCAGCCCTGGATCTATACACCTAGCCAAAGAGCTTGAGAGCAATGATCGGGAAGAACAGACTTACCTCTCTCAAGGAGGGCCAAAAAAAAGCTAAGGAAATTTGAGAAAAAAACAAAGGCTATTAAAAAAGTTGCCTGCTTCGTGTCAAAATGCAATTAAATATCACAAGCAGACAATGGGAAAATCCGAAATTTTCCAACTTTCACTATAAAACACGCTTTGAGTGATGAAAAATATACAGTATCAATTCCATCAGAAGCAAAACAAGCAACTGAAAGATTATTACAGTCAATTCCCCGAACACGGGTTTGCACAGTTTACTAGGTCGGCAATAAATACTCAACCAGTTACCCCACCAAACGTCCACATCAAGATGTAGGAGCACAAAGATCCAATAAGACCGCCCAATGAACAAGGATCTGATTTTGGGATCTGTGCCTCCCAGGGCCCTCTCCCATCTGCTCCTTTGAAGGCCAGTCCACCAACACAAAATCCAAGGACCAGATTAGAGACCACTCAGAGTGCTATAGGCCCAAGCACCAACCAAAGTACCTTATACACCGGGTTAAACATCAATCACAAAGCAGAGCAAGTCAGCAATCTAAGAAAAGTCTGCAAGAAAACCATGAGGTAATCCTCGCGCCTAGAAATCTTCATCAAATGACAACATGACATCTTAAATAGGGGCAATATACTTCATCTATTTAAACATATTTCGACACTGTCAGGAACACACTCGGATGAATTAGTCTGGGTTAAGTTCCTTTGCCTTACCAGTGACACCCATGGGACAACATCCTCGATAGGGCTGAGTCGTAACACCAGTGCGGGGTTAACTCCAGAAGAAATATCACGAATGGCAGACTGGGGCATTGATATTGCTTATCCTGTCCCAGAGAAATATCCGTATGTGAAATATCCATATGTGTTAGCGGCACCATCACCTACTAAGGAAGTTTACTTAAAGGGGACAGAGTACAAACCAGAAGCGAGAAAATTAGCCACAGAGCCAAGTCTGTACCATACATTCAGGATTATACGTACCTCTGAACATAGGACAGTGCACGCAAGTAGGGCAAGCCATTCCCCTGGGATGCTGCATTAGGTTTCGTCCAGCAGAGCAGCAACTACGACAGCACCTCTAAAATCAAAATCCCTGCATGCCATCTGTTCAGGACCAGAACTCCAGGAAATAACATTCAGCTGTCCATGATCTACTGGAATGTAGCTGGCCTAAAAAGACTTCTTGAATACAGTTTAGTGAGTAACTACTTCCGTGGAAATTACATCTTATGCCTACAAGAGACCTGGCAAAAAGAGAGGGTAGGAGAGCACACCTAATTCACACTAATAAGCCGTAAAATATGGACTATAGACTTATGTAATACAGAGGTGCGACAGTGTGACACTTGCTGTCTGTCAAGTGTGGGCTAAACAAGGAAAAAAGATGCTGCCGGACGCGGCAGCAAACACTGTGCACTGTGCACTAATGACCCAAAGGGATTAGACAATATAATCAATGAATAATCTATAGTAAATCACAATGAACAATAAACCTGGGCCATGGAACCATTAATTCTTCACAGCTTCTACGAATTACACACCACAGCTATAAAACGCAACATCTTCAGGAGAGCTTCTGGTGGCTGTCAATTTACATAAACCAAAGACAGAGACTACTGACTACTTTTATTGCAACCAACATCCCAGACATGCAAGCGGTCCTAGTTAGCGGGCTGAAAATTAACAATACCCCAATTTGTCTCTTTGTAATCAACTGCTATGTAAACCCAGCCTCCCAGCAAAAATAAAATGTTCTAAAAACACTGACAACAAAAATGGACCAGCTTATAAATAAATATGTTTCACACCTCCCAGTTATCGCTGGTGACTTGAACACTCAGGAGTTTGGTAAGTCGAAAGTGCATATTCTACCACACATTGATGCTACCTCACTGCAGCAGCTTTTTCTAAATCATAGTCTGGTCTCTGCTCACACCATCAAAACAGCTGCGGATCCTCTCTGGCTCCCACTCCTCACCTTGAGGGATAAGTCTACAAAAGACTACATTTTCATTTTGGACCATCTAGTACCATACTTTAACAACTTTGAAGTGGACAACAGGGATGAGAGCGATCACAGGTCACTGAGTATAACCCTGCAGCTAAACGGGGAATCTGCAACACAACTGCAAACACTGGGGGTTTCAACTGGCAAAGAACGCTACGAAGTCTTGAGGAGAATAAAATGGACTATCAATCCTGGTCTTAAACTCCTGGAATGGGTAACTTACAAAGAATCAAATTCCATACTAGTCATGAGTCTAGTCTCTTCCCAGGTGCACTGGGAAGCGCTCTTAGTAGCATTAAAATAAGCCCTAGGGATACGAACTGGAGGCACCCAAGTGCAGGATACCCACTCTCTGGGACCACGCAAAGTATTAAATCAAGAGACCTAATTCACACAAAACGCAGTCTTTCAAGGGCCTTGAAGGCAAGAAGGAAAGGCATCAACAACCCCCAAACTCCGGAAATAACAGCTCTCCGTGCAGCGCACAGGAAATACGCTCCAAGAAAATCGAGGCAGAATGGGTGAAAATGTTTACCTTCCTCAAAGAAAGGGGACACATTCAACTTTGGAGATATATTAAGCAATTCACTTACACCGGTCAGATAAAAGAAAACGGAGTGGCAGCCTTGGAGTGGGTTAAACATGCAAGTCAGCTGTATTCAACCCAACAGGATATCACTCAGACTTACTCCCATCAACAATCTCCAATAAAAGACAAAGTCATTAAAACTTCTAACATCACAGTGGCTGAGGTAACTACCCTGATCAAAAATATGATATCAGATGGTGCTCCAGAGTTCCCGCATCTGTGTTCAAAGCTTCGGAGGGATTCTGGGCAGAACAGTTAACAACACTTTTTAAGCATACCTTTGCCACCTCTACTGTTCCATCATTGTTTAAAGGCTCAATACTTTCCCCAATTTACAAAAAAGAGGACAGCATAAAACCCGAAAATTACCGGCTTATTGCTTTATTAGATGTTGAAGCTAAAGTATATGCCAGAATAATTTTGAAAGTACTGGAAGCCTGGGCATCAGACAATAACATTCTTCCCCTTTTTGAAACAGGATTTAGGGCCCAAAGCTCTACCACAGATAACATCTTAGTACTGGCCCACCTGTCTAACCGCGCTACGCAGACATCTCAGTGACCATTTTTCTGCTGCTTTATGGACTATAGTGCAGCTTTTAATAGGGTTGATTGTTGGAAGCTGTGGGAAAAACTGCATTCTTGGGGAATTCCCCAAAAGCTGCTAAAGGCCATAATTTCTCTATCTCAAGGGACCTGGGTCCGTATTAAAATCAGTCAAACATTAGTCACCGCCAAGGTACCAACTAATAACGGTCTAAAACAAGGGTGCGTACTTGCCCCTATACTTTTTAATCTGTACACAGCTGACCTGGGAAAAGCACTGGAGGGGGCAAGTGTACTGCCTCGAAGACTGGGGAATACACAGCTTTATGTGGACAACATCGTAATCATGGACCACACGAGAACTGGCTTACAGAAGGCCCTAAAAGCTTTGCACAGATATAATCAACAGAAGAAACTCCTGGTGAATCAGGAAAAGGCTAGGATACTTATATTCGGGAAGTACCCACGTAAGAACACCATACACTGGTGACCTGGGGCCCTGCAAATTAAAACAAGTATGAGCTACAACTATTTGGACTTCTGGCTATCGGAAGGGGCAAAACCTACAGCCCACCTGAAACATCTGAGAAGGAAAGCGGCAGGCGTAATTTTTTCTTTAAAAAGCCTTAACCAGCGACTTCACAGTCCAACTGCTGAACCCATTTTGAAAGTTCTTAAGGCAAAACGAGTGCCCTCTCTTAATTATGGCCATTTCGTTTTCCCCGGTGCCTTCAATAAGTTCCTCGCAAACCATCAAATTTTGGCTTACAAAAAGGTCCTAGCTCTCCCTAGACAGGCCAGAAAAGCAAGAGTAAGGCTGGAGCTGGGTCTCACCATTCCGGATATTACTTGCTCAGGTGATTTAATAAAATACTATATCAGGACTACGTGAGCACCAGAATTGTCATTAAAATGACAAATTAAAACGCTCTTCGAAGAGGAGGGTTCCCATGGCAGGTGCACTTGGTAGCAGGAACTAGATTATTCAACATTGGCGTCCAAAATCTGCGCAACCCTGACATCCCACTAACAGCCTGTAGGAAAACAGTGAATACTCAGACCAAGAGAATATCTATTGAAAGGGACCTGGAAAGCCCGCATCACCAATTCAATCTTTCCTCACTGGACTCCTGATACACCATGAGAAAACCGCAGCCCTACCTTGAGCAAGCTCTGACAGTCCTGGCTCATGGAAATATCACCTACATGAGACTTCTCACTCTGCCCATCACAGATTTTAACTCAACTTGGGCCCGGCAGGACAATTCAGTGGCTTGCCGACTCTGCAATTATCACTGTGAATCCCGGCTCCATCTGTTGTGCTGTTGCCCAAAGTTAGTCAGTGAGTGCAGCACTTGGTTCTCCCCATCTGTAGGTTGCTTGGCCTACAAAGTAGCAGGGAAGTTTCTGACCTGTGCTTCTCTGCTAAAACACCTCAAATTGCGGCCCGACTAGGGAAATTCACAGACGCACTCCGAGCCACACTGAAATTGAAAACTGAGTCATAACAGCCTTCAGTCGGCCTTCAAGCAAGAGAGACTATGATAAAACTTTTCCTCAAGTCCAATGTGCAACACCTTAATGCTAGATAGGACAATATTTCTAGTAATGGTCCTTTTTACTATTTTAATCTTTTTAAACGTCATTTCATTCTTAAATAACTGTGTCCGATTTTAAACAAGCTTTTGTTTCATTGATAGAACATTGTAACAATTTTTATTATTTGAACAATAAAGATTCATTCATGTGGTCGAAGTGGATCCTGTAGATCCTTGAATATGGTTATTGGATTCCTTTTCAAGGTCCTCCGCCTTGGAGGCGGTTCCTTTATAACCTGTTACCAAACAACTGATTCAAATTGCAGGCCATGATTCAAGGAGTTAGGCTCTATTGGACAAAGGGCCAATAATCTCAGCTAGGAAAAGGATTTTATTCCCTACTGTTTTTAGTTTCCAAACATTATGGCTGTCTTTGTCCAGTACTCAACCTAAAGACTCTAAACAAAGATCTGGTGGTTGAACATTTTAAGATGATTTCAGTCCAATTGATCCTTCCTTTGTTGCCTCAAAATGACTATCTTGTCAAATTAGTTATAGAGGACACGTTTTTTCTTGTCCCCAACCATCCGAAGAGTTAAGAATGTCTTAGAAGTGAACACTTTCAGTTCTGAGTCTTGCCGTTTGGCCTGGCAACTTCTTCTGGCGTTTTTATAAATGTTCAACATCTGGGATTCATCATCAACTTCCCAAAGTCTTGACTGCACCGACTCAGTTCAAACTGTTCATTGGAATCCAGTTCAACACATTTCTGGGATTGGCACTTCTCCTGGCTCAAAGAGTGACTACTACTTAATTTGCTGTAACTCATCTGCGTCAATCTACTCGGTCAGCAAGAGCATAGCTGAGGGTTCAGGGCCTGATAGCTGCTATTACCGCTGTTGCAGGGTGGAGTCATTAGTTTCCCTGACAGACTGTTTAGACTATTTGGAACCATAATTAACCCCAGTATTGAGTACTTAAATAAAAGTAAATTTAATCAAACACAAATCCCTGGCATTGAATGCCTTAGCTCCACTGAAGGCACACTTATCACCAATGTTCATTTGCAGCCAGTTAGCGTTGAGGAGATTACAATAGAAATAGAAATGTTTGCCAAGGGAAAATCCCTGACGTGGTTCCTGGAGACACTTTTTAATCATGTATGACACTACTGGTCCCGATATTAATGTAGGTATGTAATGCTGCTGCCCGGGGGTATTTCCCCCTGACCTGGACAGACAGTGTTATCATCCCTATTTTTAAAGAGGGGACAGGGGAATGCCAAATGTTACCGCTTTATATCCCTTTTTGATTCATCTGTAAAAAGTATGGGGTGAGTCTTGTTGGAACATTAGAATCATGGGTAAATGAAAATCATGCATTAATAGTCTCTCAGTATGGGTTCAGGAAGTGTTCAAAAAGGGCATTTACAAGTCGTTAGACTTTTGTCTCAGATTTGAACTCAGTTAAATTTAAGACTAAAACTTAAGTTTAACGGAGACAAAAGTCTAACTTTACTACTCGTAAATGCCCTTTGTGAATACCACAAGTCGTAAAGTTAGACTTTCGGGCCTGCAGTATTTATATCACTATGTTTTATACACACAGGTACAGAGTGTGGTACAGCTAATAATCTACATAGGAAGGTATTTTCATATGTCTGTAATATATATCCACCCTATTTAGAAGATCTGATACCTGTCAGTGTGATCATTAGCTGGTACAACATATGGCGCAAGAAATGTACCAAATTTACAAGAGATGTTATAAAGACTGCCTTGCTCTTGAGCATTACTATAGAATGCCTTGGCTGATGTGTATCAATAAATGAATAAAGGAAGCTGAGGTAAATCTAACACTAAGAAGTCCTGCTAACATCCTACAATTTGGTAACAAAAGAACTGAAAGAGTCATTTAAAAAATGAGATGAATATGCTAGGTAAAGAAGGGAGGAAATAAAAATGTCAGTGGCACGATACATGGCACGCCCAACACAGCAAGAACTACAGGCATATTTAATAAGGGTATTGAATGTTCAAGGGTGATTTTATTTGAGCAAATTATGGTTGGGTATTTTGCATCATTTAGTTGCTTTCCCATAGAAAAAGAGGCATGGTCATGTACATTTTATCTTGTTTGTAAGTTTTATGTTGATATTAGAAGAACTTTTATTCGTCTACTTTTTTTTAAATGAAAGTTCTTATTTTTCCTACAATGCTTTTAACTATTTATGGATGCTTAATAGGGATGTTATTTGCTGTTCCGTATCAGCTTTTATCTCCCAATCAGTGAAGAGAAGAACATCGCTTTATCAATGTGATTAGATCCAATATAAAAATGTTTAATAAGTAAGGTTTTAAAATAGACAGTAATCCTGTTTTTAAGGCAAAAAGTCCTTTTTGGACCCCTTTCTTTTGCATATATTATTTTTAAAGATACATTATGATTTTACCGTAGTTTTCTGTACATTAATCTTGTACCTTAGGCACTGGAAAGCACTTTAGAGATGTACGAATCCTGGAACAAGTTCAAGCTGCTTGTATCAATTGGATTGATAAAATTCAAAAATGTTTTAATGTATAAGGTATATGATTAACTAATGCACAATTATATGCATCTATTGTTACATATACTTTGATGGATTCAAATGATTGTTAAAATAACGTTTATTTGACTTGACTTGACTACTACTGCAGTTGTTCCATGGGTGAGTGTTCATCTCAAACCGCTAGTACGCCATGTCCTTCAACATTGGCAGCCGAGCTCTCAAGCATATCACCACCAGATACCAGTCATTCCTCTGATCAGGAAGACATTACTTTGGTGGCAATCAGAGAGCAGTTTGACAAAGGGCATTCCATTCAACTACCCTTCACTGATCTATCTCATAACAGATGCTGGTCGGTGGGGTAGGGGAGCATTATTAGTGGGTCAGGAACTGAAGAGTCACTGGTGCTCTTGGGAGGCGAGTTAGTCCTCAAATTGGAGGGAGTTGTGGGCGTTGTGGCAGTTGCTACAGGCATTTTCTCTCCCTTTCATGGGGTTGAATGTAGTGGTTCTCACAAACAGCCAAGTCACTCAGTGCTATCTGAACCATCAAGGGTGAACCAGGTTTGCAAAGCTGAATCTCATTGTGTCTCGCAATTTTGCATGAGCGGAGAACCACCTTCTTACTTCTCCAGCAATGTACCTTCAAGGTTCTCTGAGCTTCCGAACTGACAGTCTCAGTTGGAACATGCCCTCATCGGTGATGTATTACATTTCTGTCAGGGAATTCAATCAATTGTCTACGATTTATGGGATTTCTTTGTTGAATCTATTTGTATCACCACACAAGGCAATGCTCCCTCACTTCTGCTTAGAGACATGGTCTCCCCAGGGTTGAGTGATCGATGCTGTCTCGGTGTCACAACCCAGTGGAAATCTCAATGCTTTTTCTTCAATTCCCTTCCTCGCAACGATGCTTCAGGATATTTGGGAGAAGAAGAAAACTGTCTGACACTGCATCTCCAGAATCTCCTGTTGATGGCCTGGAATGTGAAAGGGTAGGGTTTGAATATCAAGAATGTTCTCATGCTATTCAATTGTCTCGAAACCCGTCTAATCTGAAGTCCTATAGAAAACATTGGGGTTCTTTCAAGAAATGGTGTCTTTGTAAGGGACTGGTTTCCTTATCCTTGGATCACTTTTTAATTCCGGATTTCCTGAGGAACAGGTTTTTGAAAGCGTTGACACCATTTAATCTCTCCTCTCAATGGACTGCCATAAGAGCTTTTCGTATTTAGGGAGATTTTTCAAAAATGTCACCCTGGTTAAACAGACTTCTTAGGAGTTTAAGGTTTAATGCACCAGTTCTTTCTAATCCTGTTTTCTTGGGATCTATCTGTAGTGTTTTAGGGTCTTTGGTTAGCCCCCTTTGAACCTTTGGATTCCTCTCAGCTATCATGTTTGTCATCTAAGACTGCTTTTTTGCTGACAATTTCATCTGCCAAACATTTGAGGAAATTTGGTGAATTTCCATGATCTTTTCCTTTCATTGTTTTTTTCCCCTGACAAAGTGGTGCTTAGATAAGATTCTGCTTTCATTCCAAAGGTTCCTTCTCTTTTCCACATGGGTCAGGAAGTAGGGTTACTAGTTTTCTCTTCTGATGTTGAAGGTGTTCCTTATTTGGTAGATATGAGTTGTATGTAGTCTATTGGTTTATCTAGAACTCAGGATTTCCGGAAATCAAGTAGTCTGTTGCCGACCTGTGGGTCGATTAATCAGGGTTCTAAGGTATCCACCCAGACCACAGGCAGATGGTTTCACCATGTGAAAACTCTGGTGTACATATCAGTTGGGAAGATTTCTCCTTCTCTTATCCAGGGGCGATCTACTAGGGCAATAGCAGCATTATGGGCTGAGGCTGGTGGGGCTTTCATTCATGAGATCTGTTGCGCTGCCACTTGGTCATCCCAGCAGACTTATGTTAAACATTAGGTTGCATTTCTTTGATTCTGCAGGTTCTTTTGGAGCTACAGTACTGAAAACATTAATGATGTAAATGTTGTCTCAATAAAGCTATTGGTATGTGTATCATCACAAGTAAGGACTGGAATGAGGAAGACTGTGATGAGGGCGTAATGACCATGGGCCAGATGTAGGAGAGCAAATACTGGTCGGTAACGGCCGAATTCGGCCGTTACCGACTGGTATTTGGGTTTTCAGATGTAGGGGCCATTATTTTACAGAATCGGTAAATTTACCGATTCGGTAAATTTACCGGTTCTGTAAAATACCGAATCGGTAATTTTACCAATTCGGTAAATCCAAATGTAGGTGACACTCCTGAGAGTGTCACAGGCCCTTAAGAGTCTGTATTTTACCACAATATCCTATTGTGTGGTAAAATACCGAATCCAGGTGTGCATGCACATCTGTGCATGCACACTGTGCTATGTGACACACAGACATGCCCTTAGGGCATGTATGTGTGCCACATGTCACACATGCCTTTACTTCGGGTGCTAGAGGGTGTCAAAGTTACACCCCCTGCACCCTTGCAACATTCGGTATTTACCGATTCGGTAAATACCGATTTGGTATTTCCCATTGATTCCTATGGGCTTCCAGCCCATAGGAATCAATAGGACATACCGATTCGGTATTTACCGAATTGGTAAATACCGAATGTCACCGATTCGGTATTTCTGATTTAAAAATTAGCTACATCTCCCTCCTTCATATTTACTGATTCATAAATACCGAATCGGTAAAATTCGGTATTTATGAGTCAGTAAATGTCCCTCACCTACATCTGGCCCCTTATGACTTATTGGTAATCTTCATTACCCTGATTTGGAGTCCTACACATGCCAGTCCACATCCATACCACCCTCCCACCCATTTTGAACCTGCGCATTTTACTCTGACTTGATACATTACAGGAGGACTGGTGGAAGGGAGCAGCACTTATTCTATTTCTGACAGAAAACCGTCTTATGCATTTGAGATCGGAGATCCCTGGTGTGATAAAACTCTGTTGGAGACTGAGTCGCCTCTCACGTATGGACTGGGATGAGGAGGACTCTGAATCAGGGTAATAAAGATCACTGGTATGTAATAGGGTCATTTATATGTGGTGCCCGGGCCCACATTTGTTGTTTAAGTCGTGGGTCCCTGATCCAGTGTCGGTAGGATCCCCGTGGTGTTTGGTTGGTGATAGTATTGCATTGGCCCGTGTTTAACCTTGTCCTTTGAGCAGTATCTGGGTTGGCTAAATCTAATAGTTTCAAACTGCTCCTCTGTCCCACTGATGGCAAGACTGGCATTCCAGTCCGCTTTACACTAGGCAGTGCACTGGGCTGCTGTTAAATTTATTGCCTGTCTTCTGTTTAAGCCGTGTAATGCCTGCCTTTACATTTATCTGCCACCTTCCCATTTAGCGGGGCATCAGCCTGCTATCTCAATAAACAAGGCTCCTGAAATTGTGCAGCCTTGCCTTCTTCCCTATCAATGACGGACCCATCACTGTGGAGTTGCAGAGGCTGGGTGGGTCTCTTCCTTTGAGGTGGTAAGGCGGAAAGGTATTTTGTCACTTTCTATAGGCATTTACTTTTTATTAGATTAGGTATTAATCTTCTTTCTGCTCTTTATTATGAGAAGGCAAGACAAAAGAGGAGAAAAATAAGATACTTTTTTCGCATACTGTTAGTCACCGAAATCGTAGGACCCAAGCTGTACATAAGGATGCTGTTTCTGTCTCTTGTGCTTCTGTGTGTGTGTGGTTCACAATGGAAAAACATTCACTGAAGTGATAATCCAATTCCCTGCTTTACCTGGCAGCTGGTGCCTACACCAGTTTGATTCAGGGCGTAGAAGGGCAAGATCTCCGTTGCTCTCAAGAGGGTCCAACACCCGGGGCCTATTGATTGGGGTCAAGGACAACAGGTTTCCATGTTTGTTTTGTCCTAGGAACAAGTCAGTCCAACCCCCTGCAGCACAAATCATTAGGTTGCCAGAATACAGTGCCACATTATGGATCAGGGAAAGGGACTGTCTGCAGTTAAGGTAACATTTGTGTCCATATGTTGCTACTGGTCAAACTTGAATTTACAGTTCATTAATACAAAGCCTTTATTATTAGGGTGTGCCCTTGAAAGAAATGGCGTAAGTTCAGATTGTACTACTGACAGTGGTTCCAGTATAAAAATGTTCACACGCTTGCAAAGTTTAACAATATAAGGCTATGTATAGTGCTTGTCAGATCTTCTGTGATTCGATTCAAATATATGCAAAAGCTTGAAAGCAAGATTGATGATTCTTTGCTTTCAAAATAAAAGTTTCTTTAAAAAATGCAACTAGGATAAAAATGTTTGATTATTCTATTGTGAAATTTTAGGTACTATTTCTTTGAAGCAGCATGTATTAACAGGCGCTGATGCATGCTAGTATTTTCCAAAAATATTCATAATGAGAAATCACTGTAACCAGTTTCAAAAAAATGATAGGAAACATGAAAATAAACAAGCAGTGACAAAGACAGTAGGTATGACATTGGTGGTCAGCCTTTTGGTTTTGTCAAGTCATGTTTTGTTTTGACATGGTTTTATGTAAAACTGTATTGTTGTAGGAGTTGCTGGGCCCTCATTATTATAACAAACCTCGGCAAAAGCAAAAAATATATTTGGTCTAAAAATCCACACTTTGCCATAGTAGTTCTGAACAAAATTACTTTGAATGCCGATATTCTCCTTGTAAAAGAGCAAAATGCTGTCCCTCATAGTGAAGCCATCTGGTAGATAGAGAGAGAGAATTTTAAAATCTTGGTTAACACAGACCTAAATAGGGTGCCAATTCTTAAAATCACTAAAGTGCACCCATGGTTTATGTCCCTTCATTAATGCTAATTTACAGCTTTCATGAACTCACAAGAATTTACATATATAGATCAGGAAATTGTACTCTTTAATATTTGTGAACTGCATTTAAGCATGAACAAATGTGCATGTGTGGATTTGCTTGTGCAAAAATCTGTTGAGAAGAAATATGTTCACTTTCCCTCCAACCACTTTTTACCCCAAACCTGTAAGAAGTTTTACTTCTCCCTTTGTCAGGTATACATTTCCCACTTTTCCCTGTATGAGAAAAGTTTATAGATTAGCTGATGAAAACCCATAAAACATGCAAATTAGTAAGTTTGCACAGACTCAAAAGATCATTCCAACCATAAGGAAATATTGCTTACTGCTACCTTCAGCCCCTTTATGTAGATCTGTTGAAAGGTGGCAAAATAAGGGAATTCTAGTATTCAAACCCCAATATGATACGAGCTATGGCATAACTGTAGAGGCTATTACCAGAGCTCTTATATAATGAGATCGTTGTCATAATACCTCGCCACACTACATGGCACCAAAGGGACAAATGGATTTTGTTACTGGACAAGGAGATTTATGAAGCAGCCTGTCCCATGGACAAGTAGATGTTTTATTAAATTCCACACCCCTGTCTCAGACCATCAGATCATGGTTGACTCCCTTGCTGGTGCATATAGTCAGCAAGATAATCGATCCTCTCCTCCTCTGCATCTTCTTCTTCTCTGAGGACTTTATTTTCTCACAGTCCATCATTCCATTATTTGTCTCTTTCTGTGCATCCCCTGAGTATGTTGAGAAGGAAGTTTAATTTGTAGCAGATTCTCCCATGACTAGGGGCAAATACATTCAGAAGGATGACCTTAAGCCGATAATTACTTATCTTTCATCCAGTGTGCAACCAAGTATGGAGGAAGATCAACTAAGGACCAGCAGTGTTAAGTTCCGTTAATTTCATAATCCTCTTGTACCCAAGTTTCTATATCCTGGCCTCAATGAACCTCTTGAAGAGGGAATAAAAGGATCTAGAATGGGTTTGTGTCCCTAGGTTTATGGAGAGCTTATACCCTTTAGCTTAAGGAACGACTAAGCTATCTCCGAATTTAACAGTGGGCACTCTCTTAGAAAGCAATACTGGGAAACCTTCCTTATTTTCAGAAGATGTGGCATTATCAGATCTTTTTGACAAGAGAGTGCAAAATGCACTGAAATGATCACACATAAGTTTCAGTCTGGCAATGAGGTCAGTGATCTATACAGTATATCACTCCCACTCTCTTGTCAAACATTTTAAAGCACACTCTTCTGGTATTCAAGAAGGAGAAGATTTGGAGAAATTGGAGATTCAAGGCAAATAACTCTCTGACCTTATGAAGGACAACTTGAAATTTTAGCTATTGCATCTGCAGGATCAGTAGCGGTTAGATGGCATTGATACCTAAGACGTTAGATGGCAGATGCTTCCAAGAAGAACTCTCTTTTTGGGATGCCTTACTATGGCAATATAATACTTAGAGGGTTGTTAGAAGCGGTACTATGAAAGTCATTTAAGTAGCAAAAACAACTCAGCCTTTTCACTGAAAGCAGAGGTATGCTAAAGGTGGCAAGAAAAGATATGACATCCAACTTCTACAACACTAAATCAAGATTTCAGTCCAAAGGTGGACGGTCTTATATCTCATCTCTACAGCTTAGAGGCAAAGGTCGACACAAACAGGGCTCTTGAATATGCTGAGTTGTCCGAAATCTTATGTTGAAGGTCACCTTCTCCAGTTCTAACACAGATAGAAGGACCTGATCTCAGACAACTCGGTTCTCCAGATTGTGTCAGAAGGATATTATATTGAAGTATTGCTTCCTAGACCCCCCATTTCATGAGAACAGCCAGGCCACTGGCCTGGGAAAGCAGCAAGCATCTTTGTGACAGAATTGCTTTCTTATTCCACAAGAAGGACTTCATCCCAGTTCCCACACAGGAGAGAGGAAAGGGATGTTATTCCTAAATATTTCTACTGAAGAAAGCTACAGAGGACTACAGGATAATAGACCTCAGAGTTCTCAACACCATTATTCCCAAGACTCATTTCAAAATAAATACCCTTCATCAGTTGATTCCGTTATTTTCTAAGGTGGATGTTTCATCCAAAATAGACCTTCAGGATGCATACCTCCATATCCCTATCTCCACTGCTCATCAGCAATTCCTCAGATTTGTCATGGACAAACAACACTAACATTTTCGAGTCTTACCCTTTGTCCTTAAGACCCCCGCCCTCCTCTCAGGCTCTTTACAAAAGTTCTGGCTCCAGTCCAGGGTCTATTCCATTCACAGGTGATTATGATCTACCCTTGCTTGGATGGCTCCATAATCCATGCTCCAACACAGGGGCAGGCTCTAAAAGATATATGGAGCATCATATAAGTACAATCAGGAGATGAGAGAATTGACCACGTGTTGGTAGACAATAGTCTCAAAGGGTTGGTTTCAGAGTCCCTTAACCACACTTTCACAGTTAGCAGGCATATATTTTATCTCTGGGCATGTGGCTTGGTGGACAGTGTTATCTTTGAATCAGTCACTTGAGTGTTCCATTGCTCAAGTGACTCCACGATCCTCCACCAGGAGGGACACTGTCTGGGTTTTGACAGAAATGAGAAGTTAAAATTATACCCTGTCCTGTACCTGAAACTTTATTGAACAACAACCAGGAAACAGATAATGTTAAAAGAAAGAAGACAGTGTTCAGTGGATAAGTAACTGGTCCTCAAAACCTAGCTATCAGGTAGAAATGTTTTGGTCATACAAATTGCCCCTACGGTTCTCATGGCCTTCGTCAGGACCGAGGGAATGGAGGGCCATACAGTTCCGGGCATTCCACATGTGGTGTAGGTAAGTACAATCTCTTACCCTTCTTCATCAATGAGCCTTATTATGCTTACAACTCGAAATGGAGTTCGAGGCTCAGCTTTTGTGCCCATAACTATAGACAAACATGAAGATACATAGAAACAGTGCAGGTATTGTTTTATTATTGTGAGATGTTTCCCTTAATACCCATTGTGACACTAAACAACAAGGAAAAACTAAAAAATACACTTTCTCAGATTTATGCAGCATAAAGTTATAAGGAATAAATGTCTGTCAAACCACTATTAAGGTGACATTTAAACTTCAACAATTTTAAAGAAGTAGCAAAAAATGATTACGAGATGATGAGCCTTAGGAAGAGTGATGCTTTGTGGCTATATCAAGATAAGAGGTATATATTTAGGAAAATAATGTTTAATCTATCAAGAGCTTAAAAGGACATTCTTTATGGTTACGGTGTAAAGAGAAGGCCTAGGACTTATTATTATGGTTATTCCCCCAGAAAAAGGATGCTGAGTTCATTATAAAAAACTCAATTTGACTCTATAAAATGCATAAATGTCATAGTATTTGTTTGACAAAGCAGTGTGTGTGATAGAATAGTATATTGATAAAGGGGTTGTTATTTCCTTATGGGAAAACAAGAGGACAACGGCTAGTAAGTGATAGCCTTATGATGAAGAGAAAAACATATATTGTTGGGGGAAAAAATGTACCTCAGCCATCCCAGTTTAAAACAATTTATCCTAGATGCTTACCTTACAAGGTGCATTCTCAGGCTGCAAGTACTGCTGCAATTATTCTTCCCGGATGGTAGCTCTGGTGAGGAGGGTGATTTATATCATCCTCAAGTGACCTTAATTGCACCAGTTAGTGCTGAATGTTTGCAGCTGTGCCTCTGGTTTCGTACAGACATATTTCCATGAGATGGCCACTAGTAAAAGTGCTTCCAACTTGCATCCGATAGTTAAATACTGAAAAATTAAATATTAAAGTTAGCGGCTTATCCAATGCCGACTGTCGTAGACAGTCTGTCTGAGATGAATATCGGGCAAGAAAACGTAAACTTTGCGACTTGAAAAGGCCTGAAAGGTCAAAATTATGTTGATAACCTACACAATAGCATGGTAGGTTTAAGGGCCGTGCGACTTCACATTGTGTTCTTGCGATATACGGAATATGCTTACATTTATAATGTGTCTTTTTACAGAAGTGGATCTCCCTTTTTTTTGGTTACTGGAGGTGAGAGTTGTAACAATTTCTTCGGTTATCGTTAAATGTACAAGGGGTCATCCTAATGTTAAAGTTAGCTTGTTTATAGGTACAGTTTAACACTAGATGCCCAAAGGGGTCACCTAATTGAGCTGTAGGTTCAGTAAATGATGCTCTGGTTGTGATAGGAAAACCCCTATTGGCCGTGTTTCGCACAAGCTGGGCATCATTGCGCATTATTTAATTGCTTTACTGACTCTTTAAAGTTGTAGTATTAGTTAGGCTTGATAACTGCATGCATGAGTGGGCTTGTACTTTTTGTACAATTAAGCGCTGCATGTAGTATAAGAAAAAGTAGGTGGCACACTGAAAACTCTGAGGCAGCAGATTTGAAAAGAGGTTACCTCATGGTTTATACATTTCTATATAAGGCAGGTCATTGTTGTTAGACCTGGCACCTTGGCGTGAGTTTCCCTTCCACTTTTTGCTGTTGTGCCTCAGATGTTTTTGCTGGTGTCCGCTACTCAGGGCACTGCGCCACGGCCAACCCGTGCCGCAGTGCAAGTGCTCCCTACTGTAAAGTGTACATGTGATTGATGTCCATGATTGGTTCATTGGATTTACTGTTAGTCCCTAGTAAAGTGCACTAGGAGTGCCAGGGCTTGTGAATGCCAATACTGCTAGTGGGCCTGCAGCGCTGGTTGCGCCACCCACAGAAGCAGCCTTAAAATGTGTCTAGGGTCTGCCATTGCAGAACCTGCGTGCAGTCTGGTACTGTCATGCTGGCTGGGCAAGTGCACACACTTGCCAGCCCCTAAACCTTCCCTTAAACTTCATATTAGTCACCCCTATGGTAGGCCTGAGGGCAGGGTGCATTGTAAGTGTAAGGTAGAACATGCCCTGATGTGTGTGGCATGTTCTAATAGTGAATTACTGCCAAATTCGTTTTTCACTATTGTAAGGCTACCAGTTCCCTTCTAGGCCAGATGGGCTGCTGGAATTATTACACTCTATAATCCCAGCAGGCTCAGGGAACATGGTAGACATTAATGTTTAGTATGCCTGAACTCAGAATAATAAAATACTTCTTTTAGTAAAGTTTATTTTAATATCCTGTGTTTGCAAATGCTACTTTTAGAAAGTTAGCATTTGCTTGCCTAACCATTTCAGCCCGCCTCTGCTTGGATGTGGATCTGACTGTCTGGTGTGTGTGAGTGACAGGGCTGGGAGTTGACAGGTAGTGAATAGCCAGATGACACCTTAGTGGGTGGTGGGAGTTTCCCCTGAATGATGCATCAGGCTGTGCTCTGCCACCACAATGCTGGCTCCGCCCTCCTGGGGAGCGACTGATGACTCAGCCTGCACCTGGCCCAGGAAAGACCGAAGTTTGTCAACAGAGTGCTCAGGCTGCCCCTGTCTTCACAATGCCGGCTCCGCCCCCCTGGGGAGCGGCTGATGTGCCTGCCCTCACACTGAATGCAGAAGCAGAAGTACCCACCACAAGTGCTCAGGAGCTGAGAGCAGTTATGCAGAGGCCCCCCTGGCCAGTGAGAACAAAAGAAACTGTGTATAAAAGTAGGAGCCCTGCTCCTTGTAAATTAGAATCCTGTTTCACCACGAAGGACCTCTGCCCGACTAGAAGGAGAAGAGACGCTGGGAGAACTGGCCTGCTGCTTGCCTTGCTGAGAAAGGAGAGGAAAAGACTTGATAAGAAAAGACTTTGCTGCTTTGTGCTTGAACATTCTCCAAGGGCTTGACTGAGCTTGCCCCCTGACCTGAGCCACAGGACCATCTGGCTCAACCTGCCTCTGCTCGTCTGCCGGTAATTAACCGGGATATCTACTACTGCTGGAGCTGTGACCTTGGTGCCCCCAGCCCCTCCCTGAGGCCGTGACCGACTGTGTCTCCTCGTCCCCGCCGAGGAAGAGCTCCGCTCCGTTGAGCTGCTCTCCCCCCGCTGAGGAGATCGCTGTGTTGACCGCCTGGAAGGCTCGCTGCTGTGGTGCCCCCCAGCCCCTCCCTGAGGCCGTGACCGACTGTGTCCCCTCGTCCCCGCCGAGGAAGAGCTCCGCTCCGTTGAGCCGCTCTTCCCCCGCTGAGGGGATCGCTGTGTCGACCGCCTAAGAGGGCCCGCTGCGGTGCCTCACCCTCCCGCCAGAAATCCCCACCGGACGCAAACAGACCCAGGGGACAGACCTCCGAACTGGACGGACGCCTCGGGTGCCAGCCTCGCTCTGCCTGAGCCGCTGGGCACCTCGCCTTTGTCCCCGGAGGAAAGCCGCCACCGAGACCGTCAACGGGCTCGGGGCCCGCAACGTTTGTTTTTGCCCCTTTTTGTTGTGCCAGCCGCCCTGCCTACGAGTGCCCCCGGCCTCCAAATCAGCTGTGGTGCGAGCCGCCTTTCGCAGCTGACTCGCACCGCTCTCTGTGTGCCTGCTCGCGGCGCCGCTCCGCTCTGTGCGAGCGCTCCAGCCCCTCCCGCTGGAATCCGATCCAGGCGGGCGAGGGAAATCACAGGCTGCATCCAGCGCCCCGGCCACAGTGACAGGAGCGGCCCCAGGTCCTTTGGCCCTTGCCTTCCGTGGGCCGCTCTGAGGCCAGCACTAACCCCAGCCTGAGTCCCCCAGACCCGTGGGGGCCGTGCGCATCACCAGCCCCGGCAAGGCCGAACGCGTCCCACGCGGGAAGCGTGAGCTTTGGGCGGTCGGGCCCCGATCTCGGCCCGGAACGGGCAGAGAGCATCCCGGAGCCCCTGGGCTGGCTGCAACAAGTTGGGAAGGAGCAGTGTGACCCTCAATACCCCCCAGGAACTAAGAGAGCCATCCTGAAAGGTACACTGCAGGAAAACATCCGTTGATAAAGACTGAAAGTACATTTTGAACTACAACAAAGAAAGCTTGCCTATTTACAACCTGTGGGCACCCCAAAAAACGTTATTTGATCTTGTGATAAGTCTGACCTAAGAGATATATATATTTTACATAAAGAAGCGTATTTTTATATACTCACAGCCTGGTGTCCATTTGTGGGGGGATTGGTATATTTTACTGTGTGTGTGTCTACAAATGCTTAACTGACTAACGCCTGGAGAATCGCCTTGGCTGCTCCCGCCACGCACCTAGAGGGTGAGCAAGGGTAATTCTGAAGGGTCATCCTTTGCCCTGACTTAGAGGAGAGGGTCCCTGCTTGTCACAAGTACTTACTTGCGCCAACCAGAAACCCCCAATTCTAACATTGGTCGCAGCGGTGAGGATTTGCGAATTTGCATTTGTAGTTTACATACAGTGAATTACTGATCACCACATAGGGAGAGCAGATCTATAACGCAGCCACAGGTTTCCAGTTCCTTTTTGCTAGTTTTGTTGAGACATCTGCCATTACTGAAGCCATGCCTGGCTCACTTCCTGCCGGAAGAGCGCTCTCTACCTTCTCTGGAGCAGATGACATAGATTGGAGAGAGGGAGCCTTGAGGAGCTTAACCAATGACCAGCTGAAAGATCTCTGCACAAAATGCAGAATTGCCAAAGGTGGATTGAGCAACAAGACCCAACTCGTGACGGCGCTGAGAGCCTGGAGGGAGTCAAGAGATCCACAGACCCCGGTGGATATCGTTCCACCAGATGGTGCTGTAGAGCCCCCCAGAGGCCTGTCACCAGAGGAGCTGGCAGACAGAGCCGCAGACAGGGCACATGCAATGGAGATGGCAAGATTAGCTGGGCAAATGGAAATGGAAAAACAAAAACTGGAAATGGACAAGCAAAGATTGGCCATGGAGGCACAGCAACGCCAGCTGGACCATGACCTGAGAATGAAGGAGTTGGATCAAAGAGGTTTGGGAACAGCTCCTTCTGGTGGCAGCACAACGCCGGTGCAGGTAGAGTCCAAGGTGTACATCCCCAAAGATATAGTTAAAGAATTCTTTAGGGGGGATGACATAGGACAGTGGTTTAGGGCATATGAGGTAGCCATGTCCTCCCACCGGGTCCCTGAGAAAGATTGGGGAGCGGGGTTGTGGGGAAGGTTCCTTAGCGAAGGGCGGGACACCCTGCTAGATTTGCCCACTGCAGAACAGATTTCCTATCCCCACATGAAAGAGGCCTTAATGACCAGGTATGGGCTTACCCCTGAATTATATAGACAGAGGTTCAGGGGGTGTGCAAAGCGTCCTGGGACTACGTATGTGGAGTATGTGAATTTTTTTTGCAGAGCCCTGGATGGTTGGGTGAAGGGTAACAAGGTGAATGATTTTCAAAGTCTCTTTGATTTAATTGCATGGGAGCACTTGTCTGATAACTGTTTTCCTGAGTTACGCCAGCACCTGATTGATAGCAAGCTGTCCAACCCGAGGAAGCTTGCTGAGGAGGCGGACCGCTGGCTCAGCACCAGGGTCCACAAGGGTCCAGTGGGAGACTCCGCCAAGGGTGGGCAGGGTCCCCAGCAGAAGAGTGGGGGGGACAGGGGTAAACAGAAAGGGTTCCCTAAAGGCCCCCAAAGTAATCCTCAAGGGAACCAGCAGAAGGGTTCTCAGCCTCCCCCACCCCCAAAGCAGAATGGGGCCCCGACAGGTAGACCTGTTCCCAAGGGGCCCTTCAATTGTTACAAATGTGGTGACCCGGGGCACATAGCCAGTGACCCCAAGTGTCGCCTGTTTGGAAAACCAGCACCCACTGGTGCTCCGCCCCGACAAGTGACCAGTGTTCACTTAGGAGAAGAAGTGATGGTCCCGGGGGGTGGAGATCCTGTTCAGATGACCCTAGTCTCACTAGGAGACAGTGAGATGGTCCCTACAAACTACCTGCCCTCTAACACTAAAAAATATGGGCAGGTGGTTACCATCAATGGTAAGAAAGCTGAGGCTCTTAGAGATACAGGAGCCAGTGTGACTGCAGTGAGGCAGCACCTGGTGTCTCAAGAGCAGGTTGTACCCCATGCCTACTGTAGGGTTGTCAACGCTGACAATTCAGAGAGTCAGTGTCCGATGGCTCAAGTTCCCTTCGAGTGGGGGGGGGTCTCTGGTACTCTGCAGGTCTGTGTGAGGAAAACCATGCCTGTTGACTGTTTGCTAGGGAATGACTTGGAGGACTCCCCTTGGGAAAAGGTGGAGAAAACGACTCACCTGAAGATGGTGGGTCTACCTGACTGGGCGTGCGTGACCACCCGGTCAATGGCAGCCAGTAGGGGTGATCAAGAAGTCCTGGGACCTGAAGGAGAGGCCCAGGAACCGGCCTTAGAGAGAAGGCGCAGGGGGCGCGGGAAACCGGCCCCTGCTGTTCCCACGGTCCAGGAGGAAGCAGACCTTGAGGGGGATGCCCTGGAGCCTACAGGGGAACAGATTGCTGAACTGGGGGACCTGCCTGAGCTGACCCATTGGCAGCAAGAAGGAGGCCCCTCCAGGGAGGAATTCTGCAGGGAGCAGAAAGAATGCCCTTCTCTCGTGGGTATGCGGCAGCAGGCTGCAGACCAGGCCAATGGTGTTCAGGCCAAAACACATTATGTGTACTGGGAGAATGACCTCCTGTATTCAGAGCCTAAGACTGCTGAACCTGGGTCAGCCCGTGTGCTGGTGGTACCCCAGAAGTTCAGAGCCTTCCTACTGGGACTGGCTCATGATGTGCCGTTAGCAGGACATTTGGGGATGGACAAGACCTATGACAGGCTTGTCACCCACTTTTACTGGCCCCAAATGCACAAGAGCTCAGATGCTCATTGTAGGACCTGTCCAACTTGCCAGGCAAGTGGAAAGAGTGGAGGGAAGAACAAGGCTCCACTCCAACCATTTCCTGTGGTCAGTACTCCATTCCAACGAGTGGGTATTGACATTGTTGGGCCTCTGGACCCCAAGACAGCCATGGGCAACAGGTTCATCCTGGTCTTGGTGGATCATGCCACCCGGTACCCTGAAGCCATCCCTCTGAGGACAGTGACGGCCCCGTGGTGGGGCGTGCACTAATGGGAATTTTCTCCAGAGTGGGGTTCCCTCTAGAGGTGGTGAGCGACAGAGGGACCAACTTCATATCCAAGTATATGAAGTCCCTTTGGCAAGAGTGTGGTGTGACCTACAAGTTCACCACACCTTACCATCCCCAAGGAAATGGGTTGGTTGAAAGATTCAACCGAACCCTAAAGGGCATGATCATGGGCCTGGAAGGTCCAATGAGGCGTAAGTGGGACGTCCTCTTACCATGCCTGCTCTTTGCATACCGCGAGGTGCCACAGAAGTCTCTAGGGTTCAGCCCCTTTGAGCTGCTGTATGGTCACCCCGTGAGAGGACCACTGAGTTTGGTAAAGGAAGGCTGGGAGCAATCTCCCAGGAAACCTCCCCAGAATGTATATAGCTACATGCTGGCCTTCAGAAACCAAACCAGGCGCTTCAGACAACTTGCTGAGGCAAATCTGGAAGCTAGCCAGGAGGAGATGAAGCGGTGGTACGACCAGAATGCCACTCTGGTAGAGCTTCAGCCTGGACAAGAGGTGTATGTCTTGGCCCCAGTGGAACCCTGTGCACTTCAGGATAAGTGGACAGGCCCATTTGAGGTTGTGGAGCGCAAGAGCTCAGTGACATACTTGGTGGACATGAAGACGCCCAGGAATCCTTTAAGGGTCTTACATGTCAACCGCCTCAAGCCCCACTTGAAAAGGTCCGAAGTGGGCATGCTGTTGGCCACTGATGATGGAATGGAAGAGGAGTCTGAGCCTCTTCCTGACCTCTTAGTGGCCTGTGAGAAAGATGGGTCAGTGGATGGAGTTAACCTCTCACCCACCCTGACCCCTGAGCAACAGGAAGACTGCCGCCAGTTGCTGGGGCAGTTTCCAGACCTGTTCTCCCTGGTTCCTAGTGTCACAGATTGGTGCGTCCATGATGTGGACACAGGAGACAGCTTACCTGTGAAGCATAAGGCTTACAGGGTAACTGACAGGGTCCGGGCCTGCATCAAGGAGGAGGTCTCCAAGATGCTTGCTCTTAGGGTGGTTGAGTCTTCCAGCAGTCCTTGGTCCAGCCCCGTGGTCTTGGTCCCAAAGGCTGCTGCGCCGGGAGCCACACCTGAACTCCGGTTCTGTGTGGACTACAGAGGACTCAATTCAGTCACCAAGACTGACGCGCACCCTATCCCCAGAGCTGATGAGCTCATTGATCGGCTAGGGGCTGCCCGGTTCCTCAGCACGTTTGATTTAACGTCTGGGTACTGGCAGATCGCCTTGACCGATGGGGCAAAGGAGAGGTCCGCATTCTCCACACCAGATGGGCATTTCCAGTTCCGGGTTATGCCATTTGGGATGAAGAATGCCCCTGCCACCTTTCAGAGGTTGGTCAACCAGGTGTTGGTTGGGCTGGATGAGTTCAGTGCCGCCTACCTGGATGACATCGCAGTGTTCAGTGGCACCTGGCCAGAACACCTGCGGCACCTCTGGGAAGTGTTGATGGCGCTGCGCAAGGCAGGCCTCACAATCAAGGCGAGCAAGTGCCAGATTGGGCAGGGTTCCGTGGTGTACTTGGGACACCAAGTGGGGAGTGGCAAGGTGGCACCCTTGCAACCCAAAATTGAGACCATCCTGGCTTGGGAACCCCCCAAGACCCAGACTGCAGTGAGAGCCTTCCTGGGGCTCACTGGGTATTACAGGAGGTTTGTCAAGGGCTATGGCACTATTGTGACCCCCTTGACAGAGCTGACTTCTAAGAAGCAGCCCAGGAATGTGATTTGGACTGACACCTGTCAGAAGGCTTTTGACACCCTGAAGACTGCCATGTGCACGGCGCCCGTGCTCCTGGCTCCTGATTTCTCCAAGGAATTCATAGTGCAAACAGACGCTTCAGAGCATGGTGTAGGGGCTGTTCTCTCACAGATGACTGAGGAGGGCTGGGACCACCCTGTAGCCTTCATCAGTAGGAGGTTACTGCCACGGGAAAGTAGGTGGAGTGCAATAGAGCGTGAAGCATTTGCTGTGGTCTGGGCACTGAAGAAGCTAAGACCCTACTTGTTTGGGTCTCACTTCCGGGTTCAGACCGACCACAGGCCCCTCAGATGGTTGATGCAAATGAGGGGTGAGAACCCAAAACTGTTGAGGTGGTCCATCTCCCTACAGGGTATGGACTTTACGGTGGAACACCGCCCTGGCACAGATCACGCCAACGCTGACGGTCTGTCCAGGTTTTTCCGCCTTAGTGATGTGGAACTCCCTGGGGAAGGGTAGTTCCCCCCACATTTCAGCTGGAGGGGACACGTGTTAGACCTGGCACCTTGGCGTGAGTTTCCCTTCCACTTTTTGCTGTTGTGCCTCAGATGTTTTTGCTGGTGTCCGCTACTCAGGGCACTGCGCCACGGCCAACCCGTGCCGCAGTGCAAGTGCTCCCTACTGTAAAGTGTACATGTGATTGATGTCCATGATTGGTTCATTGGATTTACTGTTAGTCCCTAGTAAAGTGCACTAGGAGTGCCAGGGCTTGTGAATGCCAATACTGCTAGTGGGCCTGCAGCGCTGGTTGCGCCACCCACAGAAGCAGCCTTAAAATGTGTCTAGGGTCTGCCATTGCAGAACCTGCGTGCAGTCTGGTACTGTCATGCTGGCTGGGCAAGTGCACACACTTGCCAGCCCCTAAACCTTCCCTTAAACTTCATATTAGTCACCCCTATGGTAGGCCTGAGGGCAGGGTGCATTGTAAGTGTAAGGTAGAACATGCCCTGATGTGTGTGGCATGTTCTAATAGTGAATTACTGCCAAATTCGTTTTTCACTATTGTAAGGCTACCAGTTCCCTTCTAGGCCAGATGGGCTGCTGGAATTATTACACTCTATAATCCCAGCAGGCTCAGGGAACATGGTAGAAATTAATGTTTAGTATGCCTGAACTCAGAATAATAAAATACTTCTTTTAGTAAAGTTTATTTTAATATCCTGTGTTTGCAAATGCTACTTTTAGAAAGTTAGCATTTGCTTGCCTAACCATTTCAGCCCGCCTCTGCTTGGATGTGGATCTGACTGTCTGGTGTGTGTGAGTGACAGGGCTGGGAGTTGACAGGTAGTGAATAGCCAGATGACACCTTAGTGGGTGGTGGGAGTTTCCCCTGAATGATGCATCAGGCTGTGCTCTGCCACCACAATGCTGGCTCCGCCCTCCTGGGGAGCGACTGATGACTCAGCCTGCACCTGGCCCAGGAAAGACCGAAGTTTGTCAACAGAGTGCTCAGGCTGCCCCTGTCTTCACAATGCCGGCTCCGCCCCCCTGGGGAGCGGCTGATGTGCCTGCCCTCACACTGAATGCAGAAGCAGAAGTACCCACCACAAGTGCTCAGGAGCTGAGAGCAGTTATGCAGAGGCCCCCCTGGCCAGTGAGAACAAAAGAAACTGTGTATAAAAGTAGGAGCCCTGCTCCTTGTAAATTAGAATCCTGTTTCACCACGAAGGACCTCTGCCCGACTAGAAGGAGAAGAGACGCTGGGAGAACTGGCCTGCTGCTTGCCTTGCTGAGAAAGGAGAGGAAAAGACTTGATAAGAAAAGACTTTGCTGCTTTGTGCTTGAACATTCTCCAAGGGCTTGACTGAGCTTGCCCCCTGACCTGAGCCACAGGACCATCTGGCTCAACCTGCCTCTGCTCGTCTGCCGGTAATTAACCGGGATATCTACTACTGCCGGAGCTGTGACCTTGGTGCCCCCAGCCCCTCCCTGAGGCCGTGACCGACTGTGTCTCCTCGTCCCCGCCGAGGAAGAGCTCCGCTCCGTTGAGCTGCTCTCCCCCCGCTGAGGAGATCGCTGTGTTGACCGCCTGGAAGGCTCGCTGCTGTGGTGCCCCCCAGCCCCTCCCTGAGGCCGTGACCGACTGTGTCCCCTCGTCCCCGCCGAGGAAGAGCTCCGCTCCGTTGAGCCGCTCTTCCCCCGCTGAGGGGATCGCTGTGTCGACCGCCTAAGAGGGCCCGCTGCGGTGCCTCACCCTCCCGCCAGAAATCCCCACCGGACGCAAACAGACCCAGGGGACAGACCTCCGAACTGGACGGACGCCTCGGGTGCCAGCCTCGCTCTGCCTGAGCCGCTGGGCACCTCGCCTTTGTCCCCGGAGGAAAGCCGCCACCGAGACCGTCAACGGGCTCGGGGCCCGCAACGTTTGTTTTTGCCCCTTTTTGTTGTGCCAGCCGCCCTGCCTACGAGTGCCCCCGGCCTCCAAATCAGCTGTGGTGCGAGCCGCCTTTCGCAGCTGACTCGCACCGCTCTCTGTGTGCCTGCTCGCGGCGCCGCTCCGCTCTGTGCGAGCGCTCCAGCCCCTCCCGCTGGAATCCGATCCAGGCGGGCGAGGGAAATCACAGGCTGCATCCAGCGCCCCGGCCACAGTGACAGGAGCGGCCCCAGGTCCTTTGGCCCTTGCCTTCCGTGGGCCGCTCTGAGGCCAGCACTAACCCCCGCCTGAGTCCCCCAGACCCGTGGGGGCCGTGCGCATCACCAGCCCCGGCAAGGCCGAACGCGTCCCACGCGGGAAGCGTGAGCTTTGGGCGGTCGGGCCCCGATCTCGGCCCGGAACGGGCAGAGAGCATCCCGGAGCCCCTGGGCTGGCTGCAACAAGTTGGGAAGGAGCAGTGTGACCCTCAATACCCCCCAGGAACTAAGAGAGCCATCCTGAAAGGTACACTGCAGGAAAACATCCGTTGATAAAGACTGAAAGTACATTTTGAACTACAACAAAGAAAGCTTGCCTATTTACAACCTGTGGGCACCCCAAAAAACGTTATTTGATCTTGTGATAAGTCTGACCTAAGAGATATATATATTTTACATAAAGAAGCGTATTTTTATATACTCACAGCCTGGTGTCCATTTGTGGGGGGATTGGTATATTTTACTGTGTGTGTGTCTACAAATGCTTAACTGACTAACGCCTGGAGAATCGCCTTGGCTGCTCCCGCCACGCACCTAGAGGGTGAGCAAGGGTAATTCTGAAGGGTCATCCTTTGCCCTGACTTAGAGGAGAGGGTCCCTGCTTGTCACAAGTACTTACTTGCGCCAACCAGAGACCCCCAATTCTAACAATTGTTATTCTTCGTTTGGCTATTTCTTGTTGAGATGATATTAAGAAGGCGACATGAAAAGTGATCCCTTCATGAGCCTGGTATATGGTACCTAGGATTAGGATACATTTGGCATCAATGCCTATGTTGTGTTTCGTGAGGCGCATACATTAAATAACAAGACCAGCCTGTCAGGGTGGCTTAAAAGATCTTTGGTAAGGTACTCCCCTATGCCAAAATAATAATGAGGCTTTTGATTATGTATAGTGGGGTTCGCTTGTTCTTATTTGAGCATTGTATATCCTTTTTAAAAATTATCAAGACATATGGCAGAAACCCTTAGCGAGGAGTTACGGTTAACTCTATCGGTTGATAATAAATGATTGAGGCTTTGGATACAGTGTGTCTGTGTACATAAGAGCTAATAGTGTTTTTTTATCTCTGGACGACCTCTTCTTGCGAAACCAGGTTGGTGGACTGTATAGATGTAGAACGGTATCCTGAAAGCTGGTCTTTGGGATGCGTTATTAGTGTCCAAATGATAGTGGCTAGAAGTATGGCCTATTTATTAGCTAAATGAGAGCCATGGGATGTTGTCATTTAGATCTGTATCAAAAGTCTTGAGTCGGTATGCCCAGCGCTGTTTTTTCCGAAAGAGGATATGTTCACCATCGCTGCCTATGTTGTCTAATGTCTCCAAAAATACCGAGTAAAGTTCATTATGTGTGTTTTGAAGAGAGAAAACTATTTCTCATTCCAGTGGTGGCTCTTTGGGATCTTATATTGCTGTGGTGTTCTGCATTTCACAACTTCACTTTTCGGCAGGTTATTCTGATGTACCTGAGCCTGCAAGGGCATGTGATCAAGTATATTTCATTTAGCTGATTGTCATGTTGATATGCAAATCCAAAATGGAGTCCGTTCAGACAGGTTGTTTTGGTCTTCAAGTTAATTATTTTAACCAATATTGCCTAGTGATATTATTGGATAGTTGAAGATTATCTATTTCCTTTAGCCACTTGCTTTTGGAACATACCAATAACTTCTATCACATTCCTAAATGTCCCCCAGTCAAATTAGAGAAATAAAGCAAGATCATTTTTGAAAATTTGTTGGTCCGATTTCGATCTCGTCCAGAATGCTTTCGGGACGACTCGGATCTGGGAGTCCAATCGAGCGATTTGAAATCATCTGGATGCTTCCGGATATGATTTGGTGGGACTCCCATTAACTTCCATGGGAGCCTGTATTCCGAACAAGAAAACAGGCTCCCATTGATCAAAAGGGTGACTGGGGAAAATGGTGCACCCTGTGGCAGGCATCCACGTTGGTGCCTGCCACACTGTACATGGTCTGAAAAGGGGGGACCAATGGACACCGCCACACGCCCCATTCGGAAGGCGCCTGGTGTAGGGGGACCTGCTACGGTCCCCCAAAGACAGATTCTGACAGCTGTTTCGTTCTGGCAAACCAAATCGGAACGGCTCTCTGAGCGTAATCGCTCACTCTAAAACTGTGTCCATAGAGCTGTACGAATCAGCTCCGAAAGGCTCGACCTATACGAATGCCTTCCGGAACCGATTCAGTCAGCCCTAACTGCTTCGGGGCATCGAAATTGGCTGTTGGTAACTGGGTATGATTCAGTTGCAAACAAGCGCTCTGTGTCGGATTCAGCAAACACGTATCAGGAATTGGCCCTAACTGTTTATCAACAATGGAATAGAAAATAAAATTCATATGAACGCTAAAACGGGCATTATTATAATTATTCTATCAATCAGAATCTGTGATAGCTTCTGCCTCGAACTGTGCAGTCTCCTGCCATTTTGCAACAGCTTCTCCACATATTTTGTGCCCATTACTTTATGATATTTTGATACAAATAGGCCGCAATATATAATAAGTTGATTGTCTGTCTTGGGTCTTGGGTCTTGGTTCTGTTTCCATTTATTTTAATGTATTTTTCCCCTGATAAGGTTTTTAAAGATTGGTGCCACCATATTATAGATTCAAATCATCATTACAGAGTTTGGACTAATTTTGCAGCTGTTATTTGAAAGCCAGAAAAGAGGAATCCCTCCTCAGTAATAAAAACATTGTTTCAGTTACTAACTTCAATAGCAGTGTGGACCTAGGATAGCCTTGTTTGATGTTGCTTCTTAAAAATGCCTAGTTAGATTGTGCCAATAGATTTACCCTATCAAGCATTTGACAGGTTGCCACCAAAATAATTATGGCTTGGCAGTTCGGGCTGGACTGTACCCATAAGGCACAGGGTCAAGACTGATTTGCATATGGCTATGTCTGAACTGGGGTGGCTTGGTGAGCAAAATAACGATGGATTAAGCCCAGATCCGTGACTGGGGGTGAATGTTTTGCCATTGTGCAACATTTCGTCCATCATCTTGTTTGTTTTGCTGTTCACCCTATGTGGGAAGGGTATGCCCAGACGTGGGTCCCGTGCTCACTAAGCCACTGGAGTCAAGCTATCCTGGCTGAAGATGGCTGATAGCCAGAAACTGGTTCTAGGATGCTTGATTACGGTCCAGGGAAGACATGGCTTGGCAGTTCGGGCTGGACTGTACCCATGAGGCATAGGGTCAAGACTGATTTGCATATGGCCATGTCTGAACTGGAGTGGCTTGGTGTGCAAAATAACGATGGATTAAACCCAGATCTGTGACTGGGGTTGAATGTTCTGCCATTGTGCAACATTCCGTCCATCATCTTGTTTGTTTTACCAAAATAATCCCAGCACACATGGTCAAATCCTTTCTTCACACTAAACAGCGTGAAAGCAATAATTGGTTTGTAAGTTAAACTGAGAGTCGAAGCCTTGGGTGATTTGATGATAGAATACACTTTTTCACCTATGGTTAATGTTTTAAAGATCTTCATATACTCATTGAATATTGAAGCAGGCCTGTACAATGTATTGCATAATTGAATTCTGCCCATGTTTTAAGATCAAAACAAGCATGGCACATTGCCAGGTTATAGATTTGTGATTAAATAGAGCATTCCCTCTGAGAATTAGTTTGGTATTGCACGTTTGATCAAATCCAGTTTTATTCAATGGCAGCTGAGGAATTTGCATTGTGTTTTGAATAGAATTGTTTGAATTTCTTTAATTTTCCATTTGAGCACCTTATAATGGACTAATATTTAAATTCATGAGAGAGCATCTATTTAGGAGTTTAGATGACTCAACCCACTCATTGTATGTTATAGTTTTTTGTATCTATGAATTTAATCGTTGGAATTAAATTCTGTTCCTAATGTTATACATCTTGGTTTGCCTTCAAGGAAAGTATTTGTAGGTTTAGATAAGTACTCTATAACTCTTTTTATTCGTGATAAATTTAAGGGTGTTCGTGATCCTTTCTTATTGATGCTGAATTTCCCTTTATGTACATATTTGCCCTTTAGTATGTATTCACAGTACCAGCCCACTAAAGTCATTTTAGAGGCGTCAAAAACCTAATCACATCAAGTAGACCATTATATAATCAAAGGACTTCTGAAACGTAATCGTAATATGTTAGCAAAATTCTAAATCCTTCAACATTTGGGTTACCATTTGTTTAAACATTATTGGTAATGTTTTATTTCTAGGCAGTTACAGATTGGTATTGAAAACCGTAATTCTTGAAATGCATGAAGAAATGTTTCTCATTCCAAAATATTCAACATATTTGTAACAAAATATTTCAAATTGTATCTGAGGGCTAGATAGTTTTGTAATATTGTATTAGTTCCATCTGTCTAATCACATTTTGATTTATTCACCAAAAGTTATATCTTGATTAATTAAAGTCTCTGGCCTTCTTTCTAAGTACCAGGCCAATCAACCGTTAGTAGGATTTAATTGCCAAATTAGGAGTTCAATTTTAACAGAAAGTCTATCCTCCCAGTTTCATTTCCCTTGTGCACAGTTCACCAGGAAAAACTTAGTGAAGTAGGCAGGGGCAAAAAAAACAGGAACATGGATAAACATGGGAATTAGTGTCCCAACACTAACACCCATGCTTAACTTGTTACTGCCCATATCTCACTATGGAGCAATAGTACTACAACTGGAAATTGCTGCATTGAAGAGTATTGGAAATACTGGGTTGGTTCCTCATTGGCAGCTTCACAGACTTCATAATTTGGGACTTTGTGCTAGTGTTAGTTATTTTACACCACCCACTTTCTTCCCCAAACTTCCAATCTTTCTGGCAAATTCTCCTACTCCACCTATTGCCGCTATGAAATGTGAGTTTGGCTTTTTCAGTGTAATTTGACAGTGTTTAAAGTAGGTCCGGGCATTTTTTTTTCACTCTAGCTTAATTTTTTTAATTTTGGTAATTTTGCATTATGAAATGTACTTGAAATCACATATTGTCAGGGAGATTCCTTACCTGTGTGAACCTTTTGAATAATGTTTGAGCATGAAAACTACAAACTCAAACTTGAGCTACAGTGTTTTAAGATTGAGTGACAGTTTCTTTAATGTGGGCAATCAACAAACATTTCAGGTAGAATTTTTGCCAGAGGAGACTGCTTGGGTAATGTTGTTTTAGCATAAAGCTACAAATCAAAACATGAGCTTCAATGCATTGAATGCAAATGTCTATAAATCAATTGTAAATTGCACTTTCAAGTTACATTTTTTGATTGAGAAATGTGTTTTGTCTAATTACATGTACATTTGCATAATTCTGTGGTAAATGCGTGTAATTACAGTACAGCATATTAAGTGAGTTTCAGACAGACACCTTATTTAAAGGTTCATGGTCAATTAGTTTTCAGAGGGTTAAGGTGGTTGAATAGATTATACTGTGTCCCTATGTTTCTGATTAACCTTATTAATGTTGTTCTTTGTAGGACTATTGAGTAAATAATAGAAATGAATGGTTCACCTCATTATTGTTTTCGCTTTGCAGCACTATTTAGATTATAGCAATAGCTAAAAGTCTGCCATTGTGCTTGCCCTGTTCACAGAGGGTGTACACTCTTACAAGTAACTTTACAGTAGATTATCTTTCCTCCTGTGACCTAATGTCTGGTGAGGAAAGTAACACTAGGATTTATCAAGATTACACAGGGGTAACAGTGTATAAATATCCGTGATTTTAGTTACGCAGGATGGCTATTGTTAGAACCAGTTCAGATATTGTCAGTGCGCAATGCTCTCTATACTTAGACTTTCAGCAGTCGTTCAGTTAAGTGCTTAAGGTATACATTAGCAGCAGAACAAAGACATACATTGTAACAGAAAACCAATTAAAGTGAAACCTTTGTAAATGGGTATACTGGTTGCCTAGTAATTTGTACCTTCTGTATATGTTTCAACACTATAGAACAACTAGAGAGGGAGGGAAGAGACAGGACACTCTCAATCCTCCGAGTAATTATGTCAAACAACAGAAGAGTGTCGTCAGAAAAGGATATAGTTAAGCACAGTTTTTTAAGAAAGATGAAATCGACCTAAAAGTTCACAGTGGAGGTCAATTAGGGATTTTTCTAGAAGCCCTCACTCACCACCCTGGGTGGTGACATGCTTCATCATCGGGCCCACCAGGAGAAGCCGAATGCTTCCCTGGTGTGCTACAACGCCAGGTTACTGCGGAGTTGGTTTTTCGTGACAATAGTGTGAAAAAAATATAAGTGAATTTAAAAATGCCAACTAGCTGTACAAAACAAAAACCTTTATTCTGTGGTCAGCCAGAGATTAGTTAAAATATATGTGTCGGGAAATTTACCAACTAATGTGTTGGGTATTTTCACTTAGAGTGGGGTCGACATGTTTCCGCCCATTTATGTGTAGATTTTACTGGGCTTTCATCAGGACCGTGTAGTAGTGTACCTCGGTGGTGTAGGCGCGCTAAGGCCCACCCTTACCACAGGACGTGAAAGTTAAAATTCTGTGTAAAATAGGTGCAAAAAGAACAAACCAGAAAAAGTGGGTGTTCCTTCAGAATTTGAGGAACCTGTGGTCTGAAAGAAAATGACAAACACACATTGAAGACAATAACATGACATTAACATTGTGGGACTGGAATGTATTTTGCAATAACTGATCTCAGTGCACTGTGCTTGGGCTAGTCAATATGCGTGCCCGTGGTGCCATATAATACTACATTAGTGCCTGAAACGCTGTCTTGGGGTACAGGCAGTCTCGGGGCATACATTGAGGCAAAAGAAAGCGATCGCAGACTGTCAGGATAGTTGCATTAACATCACTCGTGGTTCAGCGATCAATGTGCCCGAATGCAGGGCTGGTGGTGTTGATAATAAAGATTAGCACTAATCAAAAGTTTAAAATAAGTAAGTAGAGAAGTTCTCACTTGTTGTTTAAAAGATCCTCACCTCATGGGTCTCGGGAGGGGGGTGGTGGCGACAATAGGACACCCTGGGAAAGGATATAGAGGTTAGATGCACATTTAGGGAAGGAACACAAGTTACAGGTTACTTAGCTGAGCGCTGATCTGAATGATGGTCTTACGCCCGCAACGCCAAACACCCGCTCGGCACCTAGCGACTCCTTCTACCGGACCCCGTGGATGGGAATCCGGAAGCATAGAGATGGTAATAAGGAGTGTTCGCGGGGCTATGGGCATGGCTTGGTCCCGTGAGAGCGAGACGAGGCCAGCAAGTGATGATGCTAGCGTGTGGGCCTCCAATCAACAGACTGGTTCAGAGCGAGGCTTGGTGCAGTTGGGGCGAAGCGAGGCAGGCATGTAGTGATGCTCGCGTGTAGGCCTCCAATCATCAAAACGAATCAAAGCGAGGCTTGGAAATCAAGCCATCGCATGGTTGTCAAGGTAACTGCTGAGTGTTAGCGTGGGTCGGGCCGTGTTGCCACATAAGAAAAACATAGACCAGGAGTCAGAACGAGTTAAAATGGGAAATCTAATGACGGAATTCGGTGAAATGGGAGACCGATAATGGCGGTGAAGGTACTTTGTGGCACACCGATGTTAAGGGTGAAGGGTACTTTTTACAGAGACGGGATGGATAACTGTATTATTTAGTAGTTATTACCCGGTGGATATCCACAGTGACTGGAGGAAATTACTCAACTGCTGGGGTATTGTAACCTTTTCACCATGGTTCAGTTCAGTTCTGAGTAGAGGGGGAGATTTTTAGCAGAATTCGGTCTCTATTGAGCCCGGAAGGACAAATACGCGGTGAGAAAAAGGTCAACCTAGGAGCCTGGAGAAAGGGATGATTGCAGAATTTATTAACGTTTGAGCACCGAAGACCAAGGTATTTGATCGTTCAGGCTGTGGTTTTGAGTTCCCAATCTATAGACCCAGCGTTGTTCTTTCTCGAAAAGAATACTGGCAGTATTTCTTTCCGTGGTGATCTGTTCGATTACTGTCCAGCGAAGGTCATTGGGTGTATGGTTCTGTTGAAGGAAATGTTCGCTCATCTTAGTTGTTGACTTGTGGCACCTGATGTTGCTGCGGTGCTCGCAGATCCGCTGTTTCTCCTTCCGTGTTGTCATTCCTACGTATCTCTTCAGACACGGACATGTTATTAAATACACTACATTCATGGAGTTGCAGTTGGTGTGTATCCTCTGTGTCCATATTTTCCTGGTTCCAGGGAGAGTTGTTTCAAATGCGTTGTCAAGTGGCAAACACTGCAATTTGAACAGGGAAAATGTCCAGTCACTGGGGGAAGACCCCATGCATCAGTGACGGACCGCACATTGAACGTGTTAGGTACGTCCATTTTCCGGCGTGTATGTACCAGGAAATCCTTTAGTCTTATTCCTTTTTTGAATGAAAAGAGGGGTTTCTCCCAGGTCTTTTTGTTGCTTGTTATGATTTTCCAGTGTCTGTTCACCGATTTTTTCATGGCATCTGAGATGGAACTATATGTAGTCACACACGTTAATGGTATGCCAGAAGGTTCTTTGACAGTATCCTCCAGGAGTGCTTCCCGAGGTTGGTTTCTTGCGCGTTTGTTTCCTTTGTCCAGGATCTTTCTCGGGTAACCTCGTGATTTTAGTCTTTCAGTGAGGTCTGCAGCTTGGGTTTTATAGTCCTTGATGTCGCTACAGTTCCTCCTTATCCTAAGGTATTGGCCAATACCATTATTCAGAACCTGATTATACTCCACCACGGCGAGATTCAAACAAGTCAGATGACACTGACAGCAACTCTTCTAATAGTAGTAATTCCAGCAACTATGGCCACAAACAGAGAGGGCGAAGAGGCGGAAGAGGCCGACCTAACTTTCACACTCAACAATCTGGTTGGCCACCATATGGCACACCAGGTAATGGTCCACCTCCATTTATGTTCCCACAACAACCACCGTTTCCCCTAATGTGGTGGAATCCCTATATGCAACCCCACTATCCCCAAAACCAACATCAGTTGCCTTTTTTAGAGAGAGGCGGACGGGGAAGGGGAAGGAGACGAGGGAACAACCAAAACACACAAGTCACTTGGCAAACAGAGGACCGAGTGGGCGACCACACACGCAGCAAAACAGTGACACCGGGCACCAGTGCGCAGGGAGTCTAATAACAAACCTATCGAAAAGAACTCTGAGCCCAATAGAAGAGAAGGTCCTAGAGAGAGGACTTGGCTTTGTCCCCACTGCCAGACCGGACACATTTAAACTCCATTGTGAGTTATCTGAATTTTTCAGAAAATTGAAACTGAAGGCTTTTTTTGAGGCTAGAGCAGACGCTACCAGTGATTCTTCTGATTTTGACACCAATTTCAAACTAAAATCTACCTTTGTTCCGCCACCACATACTATCCCCGCAGAAATAATTGCTTTCGAGCAGGCGTTTTTTAATGACATGGAATCCCTGCCCTTAACGACACCGTTTAAGAACTTCTCTGCTCAAGAATTTCAAGCACTAGAGAAACTAAAAACTTATAAAGAAATCACAATTAAGCCAGCGGACAAAGGAGGGGGCATAGTGATCCAAAACACCCCAGATTACGACCATGCCTGCTGCATCCTACTGAACAACAGAATTAACTACACCCCCCTCACCATAGACCCTACACCGGAACTGAAGGCACGCATCCACCACCGAGGTACACTACTACACGGTCCTGATGAAAGCCCAGTAAAACCTACACATAAATGGGCAGAAACATGTCGACCCCACTCTAAGTAGAAATACCCAACACATAAGTTGGTAAATTTCTCAACACATGTATTTTAACTAATGCCTGGCTGACCACAGAATAAAGGTTTTTGTTTGGTACAGCTCGTTGGCATTTTTTAATTCACTTATATTTTTTTCACACTATTGTCACGAAAAACCAGCTCCGCAGTAACCTGGCGTTGTAGCACACCAGGGAAGCATTCGGCTTCTCCTGGTGGGCCCGATGATGAAGCATGTCACCACTCAGGGTGGTGAGTGAGGGCTTCTAGAAAAATCCCTAATTGACCTCCACTGTGAACTTTTAGGTCGATTTCATCTTTCTCAAAAAACTGTGCTTAACTATATCCTTTTCTGACGACACTCTTCTGTTGTTTGACATATATGTTTCAACATTAGCACAAGAGTATTGGAATACATTCTTGAAGTAATATTGGAACAGATTCTGCTGTGAAAATAATTGTAATCACGGATAATGTAACAAATGTAACTGCACCATAAACTACCATTATTATATTTCAATTTTTTCATTGATTTAAACCTCCACAGAGATCAACAATTTAAAATGAATATAAAATCAATTCATGTTTGCAAAGTTTTCATCTACATACATATAATCTTTTTTTAAATATTGTTTGAAAAGATTATAAAAAGGTATACCCATTTTAACTGACGTATTCATTTGGAGGAGATTTGATTCAGACAATCAGATCATTGATAGGTGGGAGGTTGTATCTAAAACATATAGGTTTTAAAAAATATACACAGCTTCTCCCAGTTCTTTATTAGAACAAATATGTAGCACAAGGGCTGAATCGTAGACTATTAATAAAGCACACATTTAGCTATGCTGGTGTCTTCAATTCAACAAAATACACGACATATACTGATGCAATAGAACCTGACAAGTCTCAGTTTCTAAGTGCGGAATTTGGGATTCACCATATACCAAATGAGAAGCAAAGGGGAGGAGCCCATTTGAACCACTCAGGAAGGGCTCACCTCTGCATATCCCAGAGTAGCTGAAACATTTACTCTACTCTGGGAAATTAATTCTATGCCTAAGCTGACTAAAAGATATGTTCGACAACTTTCAGTTTGTCAGTCCATAAACCCTTTGACACTTGTGAGTCCAAAATCAGACACTCTGGCCAAGATTCCACAGTCGTTTGAAGTTGTGTACCTTAATCCCTTACCTCCTGCCAGCTCGTTCAAATATATTATACTTGCTGACAACTTCAGTTCTCGGTTTTTATGGGTGTTGCAAAGCCACACAGCTAAACATGTCATTGTCACACAAGATCAGGTATTCATAGTTGTAGAGGTGGTAGGTCATATACTTCAATCAGATATGACTGGCCTTCTCTGCAAAAGAACTAGCCAGGACTTTACCTGAAATGCGACTGCAGTTCCAACTGTCAAAGTCTCTTAAGCCTCAAAGCAATAGGGTAGTTTAGCTAGCCAATGGTATTACACAGCAGGCTTTGTGTTCGCAGGTAGTAAGCCTGATTTTCAAATGTTACAGTGCCTCATTCCATGTTCAGAGAGCAATAAACTGCCTGCCTATAAACAAATTTCAATATAAAACTCCATATCAAGTAATCTTTGACAAATCCATCTATATTCGTAATGTCCTGGTAGGTTCAGAGAACCAAGAACAGTCTTGACTGTATTTGCTTCAGAGCTTCAACGATAACCAATATTGGAACAACAACCTGTTTATCAACCGGCCCTCAGTGCTGTAGAGAGATCTGGCTGCATTCCAAAGCTAGGAGAGTTAGTGCGTTTGAAAAAAACTTGCAAACAAGCAGTTCAGTCCTTCATATAACCCTTGTGTTTAATTCATGGAGTGAAAGGCAATTGAATGTGTTTCTTCCTACCCATCAAAGGGCACAAACATAATTGACACCTTTCAATTAGAATTGTAAAGTGTGAGAAGTTGGCCTGCTATGTGATGCCCACTATTCTAGTGGGCACCCTGCATCAGTCCAAACAACCCTTATGGTGACGGTTGTAAATTCAGCCTTATAGACCAGCTATCCTAGTGGTAGCATGGACAAAGCAGTCTTAGGCTAATACTTCAGAGAGCATGTGAAGCCAATTGTTTTACCAATAATAACCCTTTGAATACCAAATGAAAGGACACCACACAAGGTATATATCAAATATATAATTATTTATTACTAACACCACCCCTCTGCACTCTTTATGAGGTCAGAGTTCGAGATACAGCACAGGTGACTCAATAAGCATACTATAAGTTGCACAAATACAATTCTGCCCTAGGGGCCTCACAAACCATATACTAAGTAAGTGGTATAAGAACCACTTCAGGACAGGTGAATAGGCCTAGGGCCTAGGGAATCGCTGGGACTACACTGAACAACCACAGGTTAGGAAGTAGGAGTCTCACAGGATGTGTGTGCAGTGTCTAAACACACACACGGGTTCTCATGGACTTTCAATGGGAATTTAAAGCTTGTAAAGTAATTGATTTCGGACACTTCCGGATGGACTACGGTAAAACCCAGTTAAACTAGGACACTTGGATAGTTTTTACCCACGGGAGCACCAGAGTGCTCGAGTTACCTCACCCAGGGAAGCCGGGTGCATAGGTGTTCTTTCGTGTCGGGTTTCGTCGTCGAATCCTATGGAGAACTGCTCAAAGATGCTGCAGGCGACCAGGAGGAAGATGTCCGGTTGGATTCAAGGGTGGATCGAAGCAGTGGATAACCTGAAAGCAGAGGTTACAGAGTCTGGGTCACTAGCCAGTGACCAGGAAGGAACCAGGAAGGAACCAGGCGATGTCGAGCTGCAAACAGGTGAAGAAGTGAAGCTTGTCTCTGCAGCCACGTGGACCAGGAGGTGTTGACGATGACCAGGACCTGGAAACCGACTGTCCTACAAAGGATCTCACTGTTGGCCATGTCGGCTTCCAGATTGGAGTCAACAAGCCATGGCAAAGGCAACCCTCACAGGAAGGAAATATCGGCTTCTGTTCAGACCAGCAAGTTCTGGGGAGCTTCCCCTTTACAGGAAAACAGGAGCAAGCCCAGAGCAACTAGGCAAGCAGTGTTGATCTGTAAAGATGTCTTCAGGAGGGTCACTAGCCAATGGGCTAACAACCGTGAAGACGCATTAAGGAGAAATGCAGGAGCAGGCTCATGCGACACTCGTGGAGTGTGGAGGGCTGAGCTTCGGTGCACTTACGGCTCTGGATTGGGGCTTCTCAAGTCCTAATGCACAACTTCGAGGACACCTCAGAAGCTGCACAGTTAGCAAAAAGCAGGTACTGCAGGTAGTCCGGTCCCACGTCTCTCGTGTCTGCCACGGGTCTCAGCTTAGCTGTGGATGTGGGTCGGGTCAGAGAAGTCTTGAAGTTCAGAGGCTGCATCGCTAAGTCTTCGGGCTCTGGCGGAGGCATCAGCAAAGCAAACCAACAAGTCACTGATGGTGCCTGTTTGCACAGGGTGGTCACTCCTTGACCACAAGGGAGATTCTTCAGTCTTCTAGTTGCAGTAGAAAGTCGACGGTCCAGAGTTTTGTTTCAGAGTTTCAGAGTTTCAGCTCAGGATAATCTAAAGTCTCTAGACTCAGCTCCTAGCTTTATACCAATCTAAGGGGCTGGATTACCTGCTAGGTCCCTCCTATGGATGAACCTATGTCCAGTTTCATGCCAGAGCTGGGGCTGGTGTGCCCCAGCAACTGGTTTGAACCGGGCTATGCATGGAGCACCTTGTGTGCCCCAGGTAGTGTCTCATTTCATTCAACCCACCCTGCCCCAATACACTATAGCCTATCTCGGAAGGTGCTAGCACTTCCCAAGGCAGGAAATCTATTGTCAAGGCCTCCCTCGCTGGAAGGGCTCCCAGCTGCAGGAGGTCAGACTTGTGTCTGTGGCAGCAGCATCCATTTTGTGATGCTGAGGCTCTGTTTAACTCTAACCGGGTAAAGCTACAACTACATGTCTTCTCCCTCTAGAAGGGTGGAATGCTACCCCCGACCCCAGGACTGGCGGGGGGGGGGGGGTAGTATTCCAAAGCGTATGACACCTTATACAACATGTTCTGATAAAGCCAAACCAAAGTTAGCATTAACCGCGAGAATTAAAATGCACTTAAGAGTATATGGTATGACTATATCATAGAACAGCTATAAGGACATGGTTCCAAAAGCTGCAGACAGGCTCAGCTCATGCTAGAGCACGATCTCACATAAAACCAAGCACTCTGCCTTCAGGATTGTTAAGGCCTGCCATAGGAGTGACTTATAGGTATATATGTGGCTATATGTAATGGTAGGTATAGGGATACTATACCTAAGCAAGGGGTGATTACACAACCTTGCCCCAGCTGAGTGATCAGCCAGTTGTGTCAATTTGTATGGCCAGCCAGGGATGGCATTAATACATGCTGCAGCCTCTGGTAGGCCTTGGATGCACCTATGCCCTGGGTACCTATGGTGCACTGTACAGGGGCTCATAAGGTGACCCAATATCCAATTGGAGATGTACCTAAAGTACATGGAGTCCATTTTACAGTGAGAGCAGATAGCCTGGGGTCCTGATTAGCAGGTTCCCAGCCAACTAAGTCAAAAACCAGCTAAACGCTAGGCAAAAAGTTGGGGTAACCATATAGTCAGATATCCACCTTCCAACATAAAGCCCATTTTGTTTAGTCATTCACATACTCTACCTAGTTTTAACTTATGAATAGAACAAGGTGCTAAAGCCACCGAGTTGTCAATCTCTCTGTATAAGCAGGAGAACAGAAACAAGTGGCTGGCATGGATGATGTGAAAAATGCAATAAGGAAAATGACTAAACAGGTATATGGGGGCAGATGTAAATGGATTCTGAAGATTCAAAGCAACCGCTTTGTTTCCTGTCTCAGGCCTCAACTCTGTAGCATTTTTCCAGTCTGTAGCAATAAGTCATCTACATCATTCCTGCATATGAATTCACACATGTAAAAAATATCCCCGGACATTTCGCAAACCACCATGGATCTATGTCTGTATTTTGTTTGCAGAATTGCCTTTCATTTTTAGATGACTGCTATAGCTTTTTTCATGCAACTCTTACATGAAATGTAGTTCCTGAAGCTTTAATGTCAAGCTATAATTAGCATGGAATTGCACCAGCATTTTCCACTCACCAAGACCAAAGAGTGGCTACTGTCACTGCAACGGTAATGGATGGTATTTTCTGTTCTAAAGGTAACTATTAAATATTAGGTACTTCAAACCCTGTTTTTCTTCCGATAGTGTATGATTCTTCTAAGTCTGGATGATTATGTAGAAGGGTATTGTAAGATCTAATTAATGTCATTTCCTTCAATTCAGAAACAGAGTGTTATTGAATTATTAGTAAAGATAAAGAGTTGCTCTTTTATCACTTTTATCTTGATTATTTGGGGGATCTAGTAATAATTGAGTCAATGGGAACAGTGCTCTCATAAAGCTTGTAATTGTGTAACTTCTTGATTGCAAGGCTTTACTCAGCTTCGTAAATTTCCCTGAAGGGGACCAGAAAATAGCCAAAAGTGCTCAACTTTATTTTTACTTGAGGACAAATGGAAAAAAATGCAGCGTATGAAAGCATTTTGTTTCTAAAAATTGCGTCAACAAAGAGACAAGCACAGTTGTATCAACATTAAATTTGTTTTTACTGCAGTTGCTGCATTTTGTTAAGAAGTAGTCAATTTTTCCTACTTTTTGTGGTTTTAACCTACTTGCAGTTTCTGGTGGAAACATTAGCAAAACCCCTGAGTAACCCTAGAAAGCTATACATTTTCAAACCGTAGACCAAAATCTGAATTCAGCTAGGGGTCATTTGTGTAGATTGTTTAAAGTTTGCACAAGAGAACTAACAGTTGAAATAATGAAGAAATGAAAATGAGTGGTGAAAACAGACATTGTGACAGCATTTGTATTTGTAACTTCCTGTCATGATGGCTGATTTACAAAATTAATACACCGTGACATCTAACCATCCCATCTGGTTGTGTTGCAAGGATTATGCTCCTACACAGAACTGTGCACAGAGACCCAGGACCTCAGTGAATTGTGGTGTACCAAAAAACACACCTCAGTGCCTAGAAACCCAAACCAGCTAGCATCAGTGTCACATTAGCTCTTCGTCCTATAGCAAAGGAACCAATGATTAGACAACCTAGAACATGCGACTTAGGTTATACTCAGGAATGGTGGGAAGCAAGAACACTCTTTCGTTAAACTCTCATACCAGTCCACAACAAGAGTAAAAAGAGACACGGGAAAAGTTAACATAGTTATTTTAACGACGTGCTCTCAGATGCAGTATTTTTGCTAACATAAGCAGACATATGATTATAAATAAGATGATCAGCATTGTTACAACTACACAAAAGGAGAAATCATATTACAATGATGGTGAAAACAGGTCTTATAGCGCCTAGTTATATCACCCTCCTTATCTAAGAACTATGTTTTATAATATATAGAAGGTCTCTTAGACTTGTCTGGGGGACCCCATGCCTCTAAGATCAGCAGGTGTGAATCACATCAGGCTCTGCAAAAACTGTCTCTCTGGAAACGGAAAATCTTCCAAGTGCCTGCAATCATGCTTACAGTGCAATAATAAAGGTGCCAGAAACTCCGTTAGCTTGCAGCTGTACTTATGTTATGTCTAAAAAACGTGAGCTGATCAGCCAGAACAACAGCTACTTTGTAATGATAACCTTGGAGGTTTTAGCACTCACTGTGCAGACTAGGGTCACAATGTAAGTCTAGGGATGCCGAAAACAAGCCCTTCTCATGTGAAATAATTCACGCAGCCTAACTTACAACAGCTATATGCAGTGTCATGTGCAAAAGCAGCAAACGATAAAATGGCGTTTAAACTTCTAATAAGCCTATGCTAACACAGCAATATGCGCAAACAAGGCCTAGCCCACACTACAGTTGAGTCCATATACAGGGGGCCATACTATCAAGAACGGCGATAACATTATCGCTGCCTAGCGGCAGGAAACTGCCACTAAATCGACGATAAAGGGCTTCATAATATGGTCTTGTGGCTTCCCATAGAAGCCCAGGTTTGAATTCCTTCACACCAGAATCTGTTCTTCTATGGGAGTTCACAAGGGCATTCTATCCAGCCCCTTATCACCGCTTTAGCTGCAGTTTCCTGCCGCTCAAGTGGCTATAATGTTATAGCCGTTCTTGATAATATGGCTCAGGATATTTCTGCAAAGATGTGCAGTAACCAGAGCCAACAAATGATCTACATTTTTCCAACCACCCAGCGTTTCCTCACATGCCAATAAAACTGCTATCCCACTTGTGTGGCTGCGGCTAGTGCCCACAAAAGGAACAAATGAAATCAGGGTCAATGGACGTCTCCTGTGGGAGACACACCCTATTATTTTATTAAAAAACATTTGTGGCATTAAATGGGCTTTCTGTTCCCCTTGGCCCCACAAAAAAAATTGGAGAAAACCCCTCTCTTTCCTCCAGGTGAGCAGAAAGACTGGGTTGCCCCCTTTGGGATTGGTGTATTGCCCAATGCCAGGTTCGAACCTGCACCCATTTATTTTTCTCAAAGCTAATGTCCCTGTTGTTTAGTGGCCTTTCTACCACCCTAGGGGCAATTTGGGGGAAACCTCCCCATATGGGAACAACCCTCTTTTCTGCCTCCAGGGGGCAGAGAGACTCTATCTTCACTTCTTGATTGTGGTTTGAAAAAGGGGAAATAGGACCTACCTACTCCAGTTCACCTGGATACCCGAAAGCCAGCCAAAATGTATGATTTCCCGAACCAGGGGGCTATGGTTTTCCTGGGGATTATGGACATATAGGGTCACATTGTCCGCATACTTTGAGACCTGGAGAGAGCGGGATAAGAAACCAATGTCCCAGTGTGTATGGTGCTGCCGTAGCCTACTGGCCAGGGGCTCCATGGCAATGGCAAAAAGCATGGGCGATAACGGACACCCTTGGCGAGTGCCATGGGAAATTCTGATGGGTTCTGAAACCTGACAATTAATGCGGAGACGTGCAGAGGGACTGGTGTAAAGGAGTTTGTTATTACGCAGAAAGTGAGCGCTGAATCCCATATGTGGTAGGATGTAGAATAGGAAAGCCCATTCCAAAGTATTGAACGCCTTGGTGGCATCTAGTAATGCGGCCACGGCCGGCAAGTAAGGATTAATTTGATGTTAGACAGAGAAAATGGTGCGGAGATTATGTGAGGTTGCTCTGCCAGGAATGAAGCCAGATTGATCAGGGAGGGCGATGGTAGGAATTAATAGATCAATTTAGCAAAGATTTTGTTATCTATGTTTATTAGGGAAAGAGGGCGGTAAGAGTCACGACCGTCGGCAGGCTTTAAGGAGAAGAGTTATCAATGCCTCGCACAACGACGGCGGGAATAGCCCGGTGTCAAAAGACTTGTTATAAATGGCCCCCAGATGCGGTTCAAGGATGTCGGCGAATGATTTGTAGAACGAGGTGGGCAGGCCGTCCAGACCAGCGGCCTTGTCACTAGGAAAGGTTTCTGAAGGGAGGACAGCAACTGACATTCTGCTGGAGGGCAAAACTTCTCCGTCATGCTCTTGTACTTCAAAGACAATGGACCAAACACAACTTAGAAAACGTATTGAAGGCCGCATAGAACACAACCCTGGAGTTGGATTTGGTCTTACGAACAATATGTAAGGTAACCCCTTGTGGAGTAAAGACCCTTCCTGAAATATCCAGAGCTCATACATCTCATACATCAGACACCCTTCGACATGACACTAGACACAGTAGCATGGCTAATTAGCTGACAGTTCCTTGCAGGACAAGTACTTGTTGGGCTGCTAAGAGTGGAGTAATCGAAATACCTTATTAATGTCCCATAAGGATGAGTACCTAGTCTCGGCAGTACGCATCAGATGAATTCCCCTCATTAACTTACAGAGCAACTTATGTTCATCCACAGGTGTCCCTTGAATCTGCACACGTCCAGCCGAAATAGCTGATCTATATGACTTGATAGTATGATACACCAACCCCATAGATGCTAAAGAGGCCAGAGGTTAATTATGGCAACCACTTCGCACCCCATGGGATCCTGGCTGTTCTCTACACACCAACTAACCCATCTGGTCAACGGTGATCTATTTCGTTTGCTGGTACCATCTGCCCATGCTGCTACCAGTAACCCTTCAGCATCATACGATAACTCTGGAATTCTCCAGCGATGCCAGAAATCCACCAGGCCATGAGGCCCATGCGACCCTGCAAGACCAGAGGATCGGGATTGCCTGGGGATCCCAAGAATAGCAGATCAAGGTGTAGAGGATTGGAAAATCCTAAGAAAGTTCCAGTAGAACTGGAAACCACACTGGCGATCTCCAATAAGGTGTGATCACCACTACCTTCTCCTGCTGCCTACAGATCTGCGATGTGAGTCTCATTATCATTGCTAATGGTGGGAACGCATACCCAGCCTCCCGAGACCAATCCTGGAGGAAGGCATCTGTAGCTGTTGCGAGAGTGTCCAGCTTCCAACTGAAGAATCTGGGTAGCTGATGGTCCAGCCAGGACACAAAATAGTCCACGGAGAATGGGCCCCAAAGGGCATTTAACCTCTCTAAGAGCAAAGGGTGCAGTTTGCCACAAACTCATGTCCAACGACATCCTGGAGCACCAATCCGCTATCACATTGGAGGCTCCGAGGAGATATTCTGCCATCCCCGAGACATTGTGGGACAGACAGAAGGTCCAAAAATCCTTGGCCAGATCTGACAAAACCTTGGACTTGGTTCCACTGAGATGGTTTATGTAGTGTACCGCAGATACCTTGTCCACCTTCAAGAGAATGCTGCACAAAACCTTGCTCTTCATCCAGCATTGAATTGCAAAGGAGCCCACCATGTGTTCTAGACACTTGCCTGTGGACTATTTTCGTCCGTTAAAGGAGTCATCACATCAAGGCTCCCACAAACATTTGCTGGCATTCGACGCTATCACAATGTCTGAGTCGGAGACGAAAATGCCCCGGCCGTTCCCTGCCTCCATATGGTCCAGCAACCATCTCATCTCCACTCTCACCTCGTCTGATAGGGGTACCTGCTCAGAGTATTGCAGATCCTGACGGAGGTGGAATGCCTTGCGACACTGCAGGGCTCTGTAATGGAGCAGAAGATCGCCTGTATTGATGATGGCAGGAGGCCTACCATTCAGGCCACTTGCCTCAACAAAGAAGTGGAACTCACCAGCATCTGTTTCAGCTCCTTGTGGATATTGACTAATTTTCGGGAAGGAAGACTCAAAGTCCATATTACGGAGTCTATGGCGAACCAGAGAAAGGTCATCTGTTTGTACGCTCCCAGAAGATACTTCTTGGCGTTGGTCATAAAACCTAGGCCTTGCAGAAGATTGCTGCCATTTGCAACTGTTGCATCACTCTTGATGGACACTGATCCAAAAGGAGGAGGTCATCAGGATAAATGATGAGGTGAAAGCCTCTCACCCTTAGGGCCTCTTCTACCAGCTTGAGGACCTTGGTGAAGCGCCAAGGAGCAGAGAACAGACCAAAAGGAAGTGTGGCAAACGCTTACATCCGGTCTTTCCATCTGAACTGCAGGAAACAGGTGCAGTCCAAAAAATGGTGACCACCAGATATGCATCTTTTAAATCCAAGCGCTCCATCCAGTTATCAGGCTGTAGGAGGTCACTTAGAAGATGGACTCCCTCCATCGTGAAATGGTGGTAAACCAATCACTGATTGAACTGCCTGAGAGTTCTTACCGAGCATTGACCACCATCCGTCTTGTCCGCTAGAAAATGTTTGCTGAGGAAACCCCTGGGGTGGAGGCAGGAGGTGCAATCGCGCCTTCTTGCAGTAAGTCTGTCACTTCCTGATTTATCAAGGTGACTTTTTCCTTTTAAAAAACCAGTAGATGATTCGGGATTCTTGGATCGGTGACCCATAGAGCTCTATGTGAAATCCCTTAATGGTCTGAAGGACCCATATGTCTGAGGTATTTTTTGCCCAATTGTACTAGAAAAGTGCCAAGCTGCCACCCACCTTTAGCAGGAGGAGGGGTAAAGTTTCACTGGTTGTGGCAAGGAACTGTCCTCTGAAGGTGCCTACATTACCGCGGCCGCTGTAACCCTGTCTCATATTCAAGCATTATCCCTGTCTCAACGTCTCTTGGGACTTCTTGAATCCACACTGAGGGCCTTGGTAAAGAACCAGCAAGTCAAGTGCCTTTTACCACTGCCGGCCCCAACACAAAATGTTTGGATGAAAAATCTTCTTTATTGAGGCCTGCGCCTTATCCAATGCGGTAAATGTGGCTACAAACTTACTCAGTTCTTTGATGTAAACAGCAGAGGGATTTTTCTTTTTCCTTCTCGGCCTCGGGAGCTGGGAAAGAGCTTCCGCCAGTGCCAGAGGCATTTTTAATCAGTGCCATATGCACAAACATCTTTACACTGAAAGTGAAAGTGAAATGAACTGATCGACTCATTTTACTTTCACTGCCTATGTGCTTGTGGGGCAATCTCAGCCCAAGCATGTAGACAGATCAGGGAGGTATCTCTGGAAAGGGGAGAATCTCTGCTTTCCAGTGGTACCCTTCCCTAGTGGATCTCTGCTTGGAGATCGAGACAGGAGGGCGATCCCCAAGCAGGGATCCACCACTAGCCACCAGGGAGGGAGGAGCAGCCCCTTTGTCGTGTTTTGGCAGCTCCTGAGTTAGCGTTTAGCACAGCTACACGGTCTTTTCTGTTAACTTGACCAAAATGAACGGGGGCCATTTTGAATCCCTCTGACTTCCGTTTCCTATGAACACGCTGCCTCGTGGTCAGTATGCCCTTTCGTCCTTTCTCGATACCCATGGCCACTAGTCTGCTCGGCAACAGGCTATTTTTAGTACTGGTCAAGCGCACATGCGCATTACGCACCAATTGGTCACTCTTTAGGAATGTTCACACTAACTGACCAGTGCTGTTGATACTCCTCCCACACGTTGGCTGTGTTCCAAAAATGACCTTATATGTACCTAAAATGTGTAACTTGTAACCGCCTATCTTTTTATTACTATTAAACTGTATAAAAGAGGTCGCGCACCAATGTTCGGTGTGCTACTTCTTACATTGCCGAAGGGTGCTGTAGGAATGTATCACCACCCCATGGGGTCTTAATAAACTTGTCTTTTACCTTTTCCAGTGTCCGTGCCAACTTCTATACTAAGGCGTCCGAGAATTTAGCAGAGTATGTAGGCCTGATTTGAACCCAACACCACAATTGGCGACCACGAAGGGACTCATCGGCGACTCGGATGCCCGAAGGAGAGGTCGTGACGAAGGTTAGGAAACTCGCCATGGACGCGATCGCTGCCATTGAGTGACCCGAGTCTCGGCACCCACGGTGTGTTTTCCCTTCCTTCCGATCTGACCTTCCAGGTGGCGCCGGTCCTCGACTGAGATTCTGATCTTGGATTGTCGTGATGTGCCGTTTTGGCTGATTTGACCACAGAACTTGGCAGTTGGACTTTGGACGTTTGAAAATATTTGGTAAGCTTTTAAGTGGTGAGGTAGTCTACTGACACTTACTGTGGCTTTTTGAAACTTTGAATTTGAATTTGTTAGCTAACGTTTTGAATCTTTGAATTTGAATTTGAATATGTGAAGTGCACCTCACATAGGCAGGCATGTAGGGATATTTCTCTGATTTATTTGATTTGAACAGTGCACCGTGTTAGGTGACATTTTGTAGTATCACGTTTTGTGGTACTTTTTGAAACATGCCTGTTTTTAGCACACTCCGTAGGATGTGCTGTTCTGAAAACGGTACCAATTATCGATTAAGTGCAAAACAGCCGGCTCCCCCAGAGGGGACTCCAAATCGTGACATGTATGTAAAATTCGGTATTCCACCAATAATGTATAGTACATTATGGCATAAGTATACTAAAACTGATCGTGAATTACAGTGGCCACTATATGGGTCGTTTGACCTTCGAAAGGTACAGTATGTAGAACAGTGTTTGTTTCAGCGAAGGTCTAGACAAGATATGTTTGATTGTGTGCGTATGTGGGAGAAAGAGGTGCGTGAACGAGCGAAGCGTGAGGAAGCCTTGGCGGAGAAAGTGCAGCGGAAGGCTGCACATGACAAAGCTTTACAGCTACAGGAGAAGGAATTACAGGAAAAGAAAGAGAGGGAGAGACGAGAACGCAATTTACAGGTTAATGGTCAATTCCCTATCAGGCGTCCTCTTTATCCAGTCCTTACTAATGAAACGGATGATTTTTCATTACTAGATCGGTGTCCGCCTCCGTATGTCGTACCTACGGCTCCGAACGAGGACTCGGACGAGGATAGTGATCGAACACAGCGTACCAGGTTACATGCGGAACGAGCTGCGGAATTACGTTCATTTGCACGAAAATTAAATATTAATACTGTTACTGTTTCTGACGTTACTGAACAAATGGAACAGTGGCCTGATAAGGAACGACTGTATTTTTTAGATCATTTTGGAAATGAAGTTGTTGAGCGGTATAGAAAATATTCTCTCGAGTTAGAACCAAAGGAGATATCCAAGGGTTGTGAGAATTTTCGTAAAGGTCTTTTTGTTCTTTCAGATGCGGACGACTTCTTCAAATGTTTGATTGAACTGCGTAATGAGGCGACACGACTACGGGAGTTGGAAAAGTCGAAGAATTCGTCTACGTCTGGAGCGACGGGGATATCCAAAGAATGCCCTATCTTTGAAACAGATAAGATCGCTGCGATTAATGTTAGACCTATGCGAGAAGCTGCGCCTTTATATGTCCCTCATAAAGGGGATGGCACAGATGATGATAAGAGATCAAAAGACGCGAAAGGGTATTTTGTATATAACTGGGTTTATACGCCTTGGAATAGAGCAGATGTTATGGCACTGAAGAATGCGTTACCTGATCCCCGTAAAAATCCTGCGGCTTTCTATGAAAATGTTGAAAGTGCAATTTCTTCGTGTATCATGACGTTAGTTGATATTGATCTATTTTTTGGGTTAATATTGCCCCCTGACATGTGGAGAGCGATTCGTAGGTTTGATGACCTCACGACTCTCGGGGCCACTTGGAAAGATCTTGTTCAGGCTGATTTAGATAGAGAACCAGCATGTAAGCCGTGTCAATTACTATTAGACCTTCCAGGGGCCATACTAACAAAACTAAAGACTCTTGCTCCCGCTAAAAAGATTGATTGGACCATATTAGCCTCTTGTAAGCAGAAAGCGGATGAATCAGTTTCCGATTTTTTCTCTCGCTTCGAGGAAGCGTTCCATGATTACAGTGGTCAATTATTGACAGAAGATACTGGCAGGCATTTATTTGTTGATAAGTATGTGGCTAATCTCCTACCGGAGATTGCGAAACGATTGAAAACGAGTGAAAGTTCATGGACCACAGCGACCCCAGTTTCTTTATTGACTATGGCTCAATATTATGAAAGACAGGAATTGGAGGCGAAAGAAAGTAGTGAAAAGAAGGCGAAGGAATTGAAAACGAAGGTAATGTTAGCTCAGGTTCAGGCTACGAGAGGGAACACTAGAGGGGGACGAGGATCGTACAGTAATGCTCCTCCCCCTCGTTCTGACATTTCTGTGAATCAATGTGCATACTGCAAACAGTTTGGGCATTGGATTGCAGACTGTCCGGTGTTTCGAGAGCAGCGTAATTTGAGGGGGCGAGGAAGTGGAAGGTCTAGAAGTTATTATGGAGGGTCAAGAGGAGGTTATGGCACGAATGATCGTGGGGGATATGGAGCGAGGGGTCGTGGTCAGTCAGATTATAATACGTTTGATAATCGCAATCAATATCAGATAAATGAGGGTGGTCCTGCTGAACTACGGGATGAGCATTACGCATAGGATTGCGTAGGATGGGGTGTGGAATCGGTTGAGGTACCAGTTGATCAGAGGGGTCCATACATAGAAGCACATGTTCTGGGTTCCACTGATCAATTTCTGGTCGATACAGGAGCTACTCGTAGCGCTTTGTCCAAATACTTGGTTCCAAGGGCTCCCCTGTCTGGCGAGGTAATTACAGCAATAGGGTTCGATGGAACACCTACTTCTAGCCCATTGTCTCAACCAGTTGCATTTCATGTCGATAAATTTGCTGCCCCTTGTCCCTTTTTGTTGTCTCCAAATACACCAGATAATATTATTGGACTCGATATGTTAAAACACTTTCGAGCTACTATTCGCTGTGCCCCAGAAGGAGTGCGAGTTGTGTTGAATGAGAATTACCCAGACTTTGAGCGAGTGTGTTTTCTCCATGAATCTGAAGTATTGGCCTCCTTACCGAAAACGTTGTGGGCCACTTCTGACACGGATGTAGGGCGAATGATAATTCCTCCAGTGCGTATTACTGTAAAGGAGGGAGTATCTCTGCCACGTGTCCCGCAATATACGATTTCTAGAGAAGGTGAACTTGCTTTAATACACATTGTAAATGATTTGATTTCGGCAGGAGTAGTCGAGGAAGTTCCTTACAATGTTTGCAATAGTCCAATTTTACCGATCCTTAAGAGAGATACAGATGCTAAGGTTTACCGTTTCATTATTGATTTGAGGGAAATAAACAAGATAGTAGTGCCTCAGTACCCGGTGGTGTCTGACATCACCACATTGCTTACGTTGGTTCCACCGACGGCAACTACTTTTACAGTCATTGATTTGAAGAATGCCTTCTTTTCGATCCCTGTACATCCTGACAGTCGATATCTATTCGGCTTTACATTAAATAATAAATCGTACAGATTCTGTCGAGTTCCTCAAGGCTATACTGAAAGTCCTAGCATTTATAGTCAAGCATTAAAAAGACAGCTTGATTCCTTTGACTTACAAGAGGGAGTGGTTCTCATTCAATATGTAGATGATATCTTACTTGCTGCAGACACGCCAGAACAATGTGAGAAGAGTACCTTTTCCTTGCTTTCCTTCCTGGCTAAACATAATCATAAAGTTTCGAAGAAAAAGCTACAATATTGTAGACCAAAGGTGACCTACCTCGGTCATCTTTTGTCTAAGGAGGGCCGTGCATTGACACCAGATCGAATTCAAGCAATTCTAGATACTCCAGTCCCTCGCACTCAGAAAGATGTTCGCGCCTTTATAGGTTTGACGTCTTTTTGTAGGCAATGGATATTGGGTTTTTCGCATATCGTTAAGCCATTGTTGGCATTGTTGTCTAAAGATACACTGATTTCCATTGAATGGACGGACGAATGTCAGAATGCTTTTGAGCAATTGAGACAAGCTCTTTGTTCTGCACCAGTGTTGGGTACACCTGATTACACGAAGATCTTTACATTATATGTACACGAGAAGGATGGGTGCGCATTGTCAATGTTAGTGCAGACACACGGAGACAAACAGAGGCCTTGTGCATACTTCTCGGCGGTACTCGACCCTGTGGCTCGAGGATTGCCTGGATGTTTTCGAGCAGTTGCAGCAACAGCAGTAGCGATACGACAAAGTGAGGGAATAGTTTTGTCACACAAATTGTTGGTGCTAGTTCCCCATGCAGTAGATGCGTTACTGAATCAAACGAAAACACAGCATCTAACTAGTGCCCGTCTGACAGGATATGAGCTAACGTTGTTGGCGCCGCACATCACACTAAAACGATGTGCAACATTAAATCCTGCTACTTTATTGCCGGATCCTGTTGCTGAGACCCAGAAGGAAGAACAACATGATTGTGTTTTTCTGACTGAGGAACAGACAAAGGGTCGTATCGATTTACAGGATACGCCATTTCCAGATGTAGATGGGGAACTGTGGGTTGATGGGTCATGTGTGAGGTTACCAGATGGTACGACTTCCGCAGCTTATGCGATCACGACACTTAAGACTGTGATAGAAGCAGCACGGATACCCCAAAAATCGGCTCAAGCGGCTGAGTTGATAGCCTTAACGAAGGCATGTGAGTTAAGTGCTGGACTATGTGTGAACATTTACACGGATAGTCGTTACGCTTTTGGAGTAGTGCATGATTTTGGCCTACTTTGGAAGGAACGAGGATTCCTGACTTCACACGGAGTACACATCATGCATGGAGAATTAGTACGCGATCTCCTGAATGCACTGTTATGCCCAAAGAAAGTTGCAATAGTCAAGTGCAGCGCACATAAAAAGGTGACGGACAAAATAGGACAGGGCAATGCTTTTGCAGACCGCATTGCGAGAGAGACCGCTATGCTGAAAAATAATTTCCCCATGTATGTGGTGAAGTCACAAGCTGAGCGGTGGCATGATGCTAGAGAAGAAATACTCGATATACAGAAGTCAGCATCAGAGGCAGAACTTGTGAAATGGGCCATCGAGGGAGTACTGGATGATGAGGGTTGCTGGCGTAGTAAAGATATGGAGAGATGGAAACTACCCATGGCCTATTTACAAACAATGGTGCAAATGACACATGGACTGGCACACATTGGAGCTCTCGCAATTACTAAATTGCTTACACGAGTTTGGGAAAATGCTGACATTGCTAGCACGGCTAAGAGAGTGGTGCAGACCTGTCTGATATGTTTGCAGCACAATCCTGGACAAGGGACTCATACTCCTAAAGGTGGGTTTGTTCCACCTACTGCACCATTCGAAGTATTGCAAATGGATTACATCCAGCTGGAACGCTGTAATAATCTCAAGTATGTCCTAGTGGTGGTGTGTGCCTTCAGCAAATGGATTGAGGCTTACCCTACGAAAGACAATACAGCATTGACAACAGCTAAGGTGCTACTCAAGGAGTACTTCCCGCGATACGGTGTTTGTAAACTTATGTGGAGTGATAACGGCCCTCATTTCATTGGGAAAGTGGTGGAGTACGTCCTGAAAGGATTGGGAATAAAACAAAGATTCCATGCTGTCTTTCATCCGCAATCAGCAGGTTTAGTAGAGAGATACAATGCAACTCTGAAGCTGAAGCTAGCAAAGATAGTGGCATCGACATCTCTGAAATGGCCGGACGCTTTGCCTCTGGCATTGCTGTCCATTCGATCAGTGCCCCATTCTCGGTCTGGCCTCACACCCTATGAAGTGGTGTTTGGAAGGCCTATGAATATCTGGGGAGTTCCAAAACCTCGTTTGATACATGATATGCCTTGTATAATGATGAACGATTATCTGGCACGATTAACAAATGATTTGCTTTCTATTCATCAACAGGTTCGAGAGGCGCTCCCTGATAATTCTGCTGGTGAGGCTCACGATCTCCGCCCTGGGGACCACGTGATGGTCAAAGTCTTTGAGCGATCCAGCAGTTTGGAACCGAGATGGCATGGCCCTGAGCAAGTGCTGCTGGCTACGCGAACTGCCGTGAGAGTCACCAATAAGAAACGGTGGATACATTCAACGCACTGCCGACGTGTCTCTCCGGATCTGGTGAGCCCTGTGGTGCTATCTGACTACAGAAAGATTTTGGATACAGAAAAGAGCCCAGCTGTCACGCCTGATGAATTGGAGGGAGCCTTCCCGGACCACGTTGTTTCTGATAAAGTGAAATATAATCTACGCCCCAGGAAATAAGATTTCTCTTGTGCTCTTTTTGAAACTGGTTGGTGACCGCTCTGAGGTTTGTGAAACGGAAGCCGGGAATATCAAGGGGGGGGGATCAGTTCTGCCCAGTGTAGCGACACCCGTCTTGAATCCCGGAGAACAAATCAACGGCAGCCTCGGTTCAGAACCATCGTTTTATTTTTTCCCGCGTAGTGTTGTTTTTGAAGAAGTATTGTTTTATGAACTATGGCCTCTCCTTCGACACGAAAGAGGAGAATTCTTGGTGCTGTTTTGTTTGTTTTGACTGTAGTGGTGATCGCAGTATTAGCTTGGACTATAGAACTGTTGTTTCCTGTACGAGAACATTTACTGCCCACCACTCCAAGCCCGTCTGAACATTTTCATTTCACTCTGCCTTTTCATGAAGAAAGACATAGACAGACTTATTTGAACAACAGCTTTATTAAGATTCTGCATCATACTCATAATATGACCAATACGTCCAATTGTTGGGTGTGTGGAATGTTGCCCGGACATCAGAAGAAAGGAGGAACACCACTCATTCCTCTCCCGTTTTCTCATAATGGTTCTTGTCATGCTTGGTACACTCTTCTTTTTACTCTGCGATGGCCAACGAAAGGTGGACTACTTTTTCGGTTGAATAAAATATGCTATAACGATAAAGATGGCTATCCACACGCTGAAGGAACTAAATTCGAATGGGAAGAATATCGTCCGGACAATGTTTCTATACCTCGTGTATATACGAATCAAAGACTTATAAATGTGACGAGCATGCATATAATAACCGTTATCGATACAAAAGCAGATTTGTGTATCAGAAATAAAGGTACAATCCCTGTAGGCCGCAGTGAATGTAATATTACGCTTACCTTTGATACACCGACTGGAATTGCATTTGTAGCTTCACATAACACATATTTCATTTGTGGAAATAAGGGATACCATCGTCTACCATTGGGATGGTTGGGAACGTGTTATATAGCGTTTGTATTACCACCTGTGTTTATTGCTCCTCCCATGTATCACAATGATTATGTTTTGTACCATGATTTCATATTGAATAGAGTGAAACGAACAATAGATCTTGATGAAATAGACCAGACTGATACCACTTTACAACAATATGTAGATTTCAATTTGGGGTTATTTTCATTCGTAGGAGCTGCATTGAATAGCAGGAAGATAAGGCGGCTTACACGTGTGGTAGAAGCCGTTGCTAATGAAACTGCCTCTGCTTTAGGGAATATTACTGAAGAATTACAAATTACCAGAATTGTAGCGCTCCAGAATCGAATGGTTCTAGATGTGATACTAGCTGATAGGGGTGGAGCATGCCGTGTCATCGGAAGTAGTTGTTGCGTGTACGTACCAGATAACTCACCTTCTGTATATGATTCAATTACAAAATTACATAAGATAGCTGCTGAGATCCACCCAGAAAATGGAACATGGACCTTTTCTGGTTGGTTCTGGACCCTGCTTAGTACTTGGGGTTGGAAATTATTAACGATTCTCTGTGTTTTTATTGGAGTACTATTTTTTTCTTTGTCTATGTATTCAATGTGGCCCTACATTATGTTCTGTATGTATCACAGCCTGTATTCCGTCCAAACGAGCTATTGTTAAGCAAGAGAAACTGATCAATGATGAAGTATTGAAAATAATGGCTATTAACATTGAGGATGAACATTCTGACTATGTCCACTATGCGGTAGCTTTTGCTAAACGCTAAAAGGGCCGTCTGTCGTGTTTTGGCAGCTCCTGAGTTAGCGTTTAGCACAGCTACACGGTCTTTTCTGTTAACTTGACCAAAATGAACGGGGGCCATTTTGAATCCCTCTGACTTCCGTTTCCTATGAACACGCTGCCTCGTGGTCAGTATGCCCTTTCGTCCTTTCTCGATACCCATGGCCACTAGTCTGCTCGGCAACAGGCTATTTTTAGTACTGGTCAAGCGCACATGCGCATTACGCACCAATTGGTCACTCTTTAGGAATGTTCACACTAACTGACCAGTGCTGTTGATACTCCTCCCACACGTTGGCTGTGTTCCAAAAATGACCTTATATGTACCTAAAATGTGTAACTTGTAACCGCCTATCTTTTTATTACTATTAAACTGTATAAAAGAGGTCGCGCACCAATGTTCGGTGTGCTACTTCTTACATTGCCGAAGGGTGCTGTAGGAATGTATCACCACCCCATGGGGTCTTAATAAACTTGTCTTTTACCTTTTCCAGTGTCCGTGCCAACTTCTATACTAAGGCGTCCGAGAATTTAGCAGAGTATGTAGGCCTGATTTGAACCCAACACCACACCTTGAGCAAGGTCCTTTGCTCCCTCCCAAATATTTTGGGCATTTCCAGTCTTTCTGCCCCCCGGCGGGCAGAAAGCACACTAGGTGCCAGAAATTATTTTTATTTCAATATGTAGGGGTGGGGTCTGCCCAAAATGGGCATGCCAATGCCCTTACCCTAAAAAAAGCTAAAGGTACAGCCTTTATACTCCCCTGGGGGGCACAAGGGGGCAATAGTCGGGAGGCAGAGAGCACACTAGGCACCAGGGATTAGTTTTATTTCAATGTCTATGGGTGGGGGCTGTCCAAAATGGGAATACCAATGCTCCCAGCCTACAAAAAGCTAATGGAACAGTCTTTCTGTCTCCCCGGGTGTCAGATGGGAGGCAGAAAGCACACTAGGCAACAGGGATGTTTTTTTCACTTTGTTGGGGTGGGTGCTGCCATAAATGAGCATGCCAATGCCGCCAACCCACCAAATACTTATGAGACACTCGTTCTGCCCCCACCTGGGAAGAAAGATGGATGCAATAGCTCCTGGTCTGCCCCCCCCCCACCCCTCCGGAGCACAGACAGCCCACTAGGAGTCAGGAGTTCCATTTTTACGTACATTTAGAGGTAGGGGCTGCCCAGAATGGACATGCCAACACCCCCACCCCCCATAAAATAGCCACTGTGTTTCTGCTCTCTCTGGGGAGCACATGGGGCAATAGCCCCTGATCCCCCTTGAGAGCGGAAAGCCCTCTAGGCACCAGAGACATCTATATGGGCATTTCATGGAGCAACCCTTTAGGCAAGGGTCGCTCCCCCTTTTTTTTGTTGCACACATTTTGGCCTTTTCTGCATAGCTTTTTGGCATATCAGCAACATTCTTAGGCTCATCTGCCCTCAAGGGGGGATAGAAAAACACAAAGTTTCTGTGTGTGGGTGAAGTGGAGTTCGGCTGACAGTCTGTGTGTACTGGCGTTTGGCTGACAGTGGGTGAACCTGCATTTTGCTGGTGGTGTGTGTGGACCTGCACCTAGCTGGCAGTGTGTGTGGATTAGAGCTTGGCTGGCACTGTGCATGGACTGTCACTTGACTAGCGGTCTGCGTTTATGGCACATGTCAGGCAATGTGCATGGATTGTCACTTGGCTGACTTTGTGCGTAGACTGTCACTGGGCTAGTGGTGTGCGTGGACTGTGCTTGGCTGGTGGGGTGCATGGATGGTGGTTGGCTGGTATTGTGCATGGATGGTGCCTGGCTGGCAGTGTGTCTTGGTGTATCCTATAGCATTTTATTACGTGGAATCCCCTGTAAACCTCAAATTTAACAAATAATTAACAGTTTCCTCAAATTTCTGTGTGGAAAAGTTGTTGGATCACTGTATTTACACGAATTTTCCACCACCCAATGTTCCTCTCAGTCTCCTGATAAAAATGATACCTCGCTTGTGTGGGTGCCCAAAGCAGAGAACCTAAAAACATTTTTTAACTAAATTTGGGATTTGCAGCGGATTCTGGGTAAGAAAATGTTGGGGGATCCACATGAGCCACACCTCCCTGGACTTCCCTGGGTGTCAAGTTTTCAGAAATGTCTGGATTTGGTAGGTTTCCCTGGATGTCCGCCTAGCCTGGGACCAAAAAACCAGGTGTCCCTTGCAAAATCAGGTTGTTTTGTGAGACATAATTTTGATGTCTTCACAATACAATTTGGTCCCTTCCCTGTTGTGGTTACTTGGCCCACTCACACAAGTGAATTACCATTTTATTGAGAGACCTGGGGAAACACTGGGTGGCAGGAAATGAGTGCCGGCCCGGTGATCTCACAACTTACCCACACAGAAATGTGAGGGAAATTTGGTTTTCTTTTACAAATATTGATGTTTGCAAAGGATTCTGAGTAACAGAACCTGATGAGAGCCACACAAGTCACCCCATCCTGGATTCCCCTGATGTCTAGTTTTCAAACATTTACAGGTTTTCTAGGTTTCCTTAGGTGTCGGCTGAACTAGGGCCCAATATCCACAGCTAGGCATTTTGCAAACAAAGGGTCAGTTTTCACTGAAAAATCGAATGTGTCCACGTTTAATTTTGGTCTGTTTCCTGTCTCGGGCACTAAGCCTACCCATACAAGTGAAGTACCATTTTTATCAGCAAACTTGTGTACAAGTTTGTGGCTCCCTACAGATTCCAGAACTTTCCATCACAGAAATGTAAGGAGAATGTGTTTTGTTTTACAAAGCTTGAAGTTTGCAAGGGATTCTGGGTAAAATAACCTGGTCAAAGCAACATATTTCACCCCACCTGGATTCCCCTGGGTGCCTAGTTTCCAAAAATGTACAGGTGTGTTAGGTTTCCCTAGATGCTGGTTGAGCTAGGACCCGAAATCCACAGCATGCCTGATGAAAAAGGGTTCAGGCAGATCAGGTCGTTTTACCCCTTTTCTAGGTTTGCCCGGCGTTAGCCGCTTCTCACCCAACTTACGATTTACCAAATAAAGAGGCAGGCGCTGGAGATTGGAAGGCAGGAAACAGGAGTTTATTTCCGACGGAACAGAACACGTCAAATCAGACAACAGGGTATCTTCTCGAGGTGCTCTAACAAGTTTCTCTACGGCTCCGTCTTTTATACACAGGTTTATGATGTACAAACATTCCTTATTGCAATAAAGACACTTTGAAGTACAAAAAGGGCATGTTTGGGACCCCAGCTCCAGGCCCATTCCCATACCGACCGCTCTGATGTTGTTTTCACCTCCCAAATGTGACATGTGATTGTAATCTGCAGCCGGACATTCCAACAGGGCACGAGGGCAGGAGGGGGTGGTCAGATCTAAGGTTGGGCAGGCGATAAGATCATGTTTCGCTATGCGGGGCCGGAGGGGTACATCCACGAGACCTAGTTTTATGATGTGGGACTGGGTCGAGAGGCCAGGTGTAGCCGGGGGGGTCATCAGAAGAGAGGAAGGGTGTTCCTGGGAGGAATGCAGGGGTGTCGGTCAGATCTAGGGGTGTGAAGGCCTTGATTAATCACCGTTCCTCTGATGTGAGGCGAGGTCCTACTGTAGGAAGCAATAAACTGCATCTGTTGGGCTAGGTGATGGCCTGGGATCAGGCCGGGCAACCGGGCAGGGAGGAAGAGGTTACCAAAAGGGCCCGTTCCATGAGTAGGATGAAAGAGCGAGGGGGCAGGGGTCCAGAGTGATGACGAGGTCGGGTTTAGCGGTGCGTTTATGGCCCGAACAGGAGAGACCGGGGGCTGTCGGGGCGCGGGGTGCTTGCGGGGCTGGAGAGAGAGAGAGAGAGAGAGAGAGAGATGGCTATCGGCAATGGACAGAGAGGTCATGACACAAAGATGGTTACTATCTATGTTCGTGATGGAGCCTAAAAGGGAACAAGATGGCGGGGCCACTGTTTCGTGACTTTCTTTACCTTCAACAGTGGCGAGGGTGAACACAAATGAACGCCGCTTATGTACATATACATTTTGTCATTTTCCACAGTCGCCGCCTTTTACATAAGATAGATCATTTCCGTGTTTATCATACATATAGTCGTGTGTAGTCAATGAAATAGCGTTTGTCAATATTGGTAGACTTACATATAACCGTGTGTAGTTGATGCGACATACGAGGTGGAATACATATAACTTTACACTTGTCGTACTTAAAAGTGACCGATGAAACATTTTACAGGCAAAAGTGGTTGAGGGAGGAATTTAGTCCAATACAAGCAATTAGTCAAGGGGTGTAGAAAGTTCCGAAAAAAAGGAGGGGTCTTCGCCTCAGTGTCCTTTTAGTAGCGAGTCATCACTGGCAGGTTCTGGTAGTTCGTTTTCTTCCGTTGGCGCTGTTGAGCACCGGCGGTGGAGCTATAGGTCCAGCTCGGGTCCTTCTTTACACGTCGCAGGGTGTGATCTGTCCTTTGCCGTTAGGCCACAGTCCTGTTTCCTAGCTAATCTCTCTTAAGGGTGCCTTATGCTGGGCACCTGCATTTCTTTCTCGGAGTCAGAATCCACGTGGAAAGGATAGAAGGGGTTTTGTCGGATAATCGAGGGAGGAGAGGGCGGAGTGGGACCGGATCTTTGAGACGGACCAAGGGAGCAAAAGGGTGATGCGCAGGCAGGTCCATCAATCGGGCTCAAAGGGCGGGGACTTCTGGCACGCGTGGGTCAACAAGCAGAGGGCTTTAAGGCAGCCCTCCATTCCTTCGTTTTCTGCGTTTGAGAGTGGTGCATCGTCCCGCGTCCCGTTGCTCTGCGGCTCCATCTTAGGTCGAGGTCACACGCGCCTCACGATCTGTGGCCAGGTTATGCGTCACGTCCAGCCCCTCTCCTCCGGTGACTGTGTATCCTTGAATGGGTACAAAACAGGTTTTAGCAAACTGGCAAGAGAAGGCATTTATACATTTCAATTCCGTCCCAGATCTAGGTAGCTGGGGGTACGTTTCATCGGTCACGGTCAGAAGTTATCACTGTGGAGTATGTATACAGGCATGTCTACTGAGTTTGAACTAAGTCTATTTGGCGTTCATTCATGTCGCATGTGGCTTTCTGACCCTAGCCCTGGCAGTCTTTTATCATCATGAGAGAGGGGTAGAGGCTAAACACTCTTTTCTCGGGGAGCAACAGTTAAGCAGGGTCATCAGTTATACCTCGAGTTTACGGGGCTGGGGTCAAGCGGGAGGAACGGGGACGTTTTGGACATCCGTACTTGGGTGCGGAGGGGTGTGGCAATCTGGGCCTAGGAGATTGTGTTTCTAACGAGCTGAGAGCATAAGGCCACTGACGTATAGTCCTCCTATAAAAAGGGCCAGATTAGGGGGGCATCAGTCGTCTTACCTGTCCTTTCCTTTATAGCCAATTCGAGTTCCATCATTTTTACAGAAAAGGAGAGGTAGTAACATGGCAAATTACAATTGTTTTAGTTTCTGGCAATTTGTCGATCACCTTTGTGTTCGAAAAACCAATTAGGCTCGTGCCGGCGGGGCACAACATTCCCACACAGAGGAAGAGGGAGCAGGGGTCGTTCGCATTTTAAATGAACTATTCGGTACACGTACAACATGAAGGGAAAGGACGAGAGAGAGAGAGACGTGTACAATAATAGGCCATTTTGGTGCGCACAAAACACAAAACAGTAGGGGTCATATTATATAGAAACACAGACTGAGGGACAACGTAAATCCATATACTACGTACACATGAATTCAGGCGAGGGGGGGGGGTACATGTATTTACGTACAGAACTCAAGACAAAACATAGAACAGTACTTGGCCAAAGACATTTCCTCCTGCATGCTGCGCATCCTTAGTTTCCTATTTAATTCGCCTGGCTGTCTTTTGTTGTTCGTCTCTGTTGCAAATACTTATACTTTCGTCAATTGTTCGGGAACTATCCTGGTCGGGCTAGTACTTACGGTGGGATCTTTGAATCATTTTTAGCGAACGGGTATCCAGGCTGAGGCAACGGAGGGTGTTAGTTGGGGAAACAATGGGCAACTTTGAGTTTTATGGCGTAAGAATCTACTCGTAGGTGCACGTCATTCTTGGTTGCATTGTTAGAGAGATGGTCATTTCTAAGTAAGGGTGTGTTATATCTATGTCTGTTCGTCGTGTATAGGTACTATGTTCAGACCCCCTTTTTCCCCATTCCATTGGCCGTCCAATCATCATTCAAGTCGTACAAAAACATCTCTCTTATCAGGTCAACGCGTGCAACGTATATCCAGTCGAGTTACACACATTCGGTCATACACGCATGCATTCATATCACCCAAATCCGCGTTGCTTAGGTCTTCTCCACACTTTAGTCGATGTTCTGAAGCGACCTGCAGAAAGAAGGGGAAGAAGAAGGGGTGGGGGCAGCGTTTAAAGACACATTTGCGCGCATAAACCCAAAAGGCTTTTTACTTACTACGTATTTCGACCTACCTCCGCGGGGTGCAGTCCCTTCCATCTCGGGGTTTTAAGCCCCGAGGGACTGGTGGTGCGGGAGGCATAATCATTTCTGGACTGTACATTGCATAGATCGTCCACGAGTGGTATTGCAGATCTTGTGTGGGGGGGGGGTCGAAACAAAAGGGCAATCAGGGTAAAGTGGGTGAACTCGTGTTCTTCTTCGAGGAGTCGGGGTGGTCTACAGTGGTACCGGGTCTGGTTTAGGGGCATCTGAAACAATTTCCCTGAGATATGTGGCATAAAAAGTAAAACAGAACACCGGGACCTTTATCGATTGCCTTAGGTTGCACAAAAGTAAAAAAAAAACACACGCAACAACTTGGATCGTTCACATTTTCAATATTTCTAGGTACTTGGCTTTTTAACCCTTCAGTAATCGACTTGCTTTATTTCGCCTATATTTTACGTAGATCGGAAACAAGGGCTATGTATTCGAACTTACCAATCCAAAAGCTAGGACTATTTGTTTGTCACAAAATCTTTATTTAAAAAATGTTGATGTACAAATGCAGGCCTACAACCACGTGGGCCAGCCACGGAGCAGACTGGAACTGTACATGAGGGCATATTTATCTGCGGAAAACATAACTGAGTCGGTGGTTGTTTTATTTCATCAAGGTGCGATAAGTGCAATAAAATCATATCGAAAATTCATTGTGGGTAAGTACCATCAGTGTCAAAAAAAGATTCGAACTTTCAATAATACTGTAATCAATGATGCGTCGGAACTTAATATCAAATTCATTGTTCGAATGTTCAAGCAATACTCATCCCCTCCCGCCATGTGCTTCAAAAACTGCATACATATCTCATGATATCAAGTCTGAGCATCCGGAACACAACGGGGAATTGCGAGTTTTGTTTGTACCGGCGCCATTTTGGGTGGGGCCCAAGTGTAGTCAAAATGTCTCCACCAACTCGTGGTCGGACCAGAACCTCTTTCGGCAGTCCAGAAGTTTTGTTAAGGGGCAACAGAAGGGACCGGTGACATGAACTATCAATCAAAGAAAAGGGAGGGGCAACAATCTTTCCTACCGGGTCGTACTGATGTTCCACCGGAACTGATCAAATCGGTAGTCTGCAGTATCTTGGGTCATTCAAAACTGAGGCTGGCGCCAGCATGAGGGCGCCGACGTCTTCGTGGCTACGTCTTGGCCGTTCTGTGGGCAATCATGGCAGTCATTTCCCACCGGGGGCGATCGGGGGCCCGCGGAGGTCGAGGGCCCTCCGCAACTCTCGTAGAATCTTCAAAGCTGAGGAGAACGTTTCTGAGCGGAGGACTCATTTTTCTAGCTGGCCAGCGACCAGGCCATCCTTGCATGCCAGGTTCGTTCCTGCAAGGTCGACTGCCATTTTCAGGAGTTCTGCAACTACCGGCAGTCACTGGGTCAAATGAGCAGACGGACTCCGGCCTGTTGGGTGAGGCGTCGTAGCACCGCCACAGTGGACGAGACCCTGCTGGGTGTGTGTGGAGCGTCCCTATACTGCAAGAGTGGACGAACCCTTTGCCGGGTGTGTGGAGCGTCCCTATACTGCAAGAGTGGACAAACCCTTTGCCGGGTGTGTGGAACGTTGGGGGTGCAGCTGAGGGGCCTCCACCTGGGGAGGCAGGAGAGGCTCGTCCGTGCCGTCTCTCCCTCCCAGTGCACCCCACGGCGTCTCGCTGACATTTGTTATGGCCGGACCAGGCGATGAAGAAGAGGGGGGGGGGTCGGAGGCATATGCAAGACATCCCCCCCGTGGTCCGTAAGGCGCAGGGAGAAGAAGGGAATGGGAGGACCAGTACATTCCGGGTCTGGCCCATGCTTTCGGCGGCCGGCCGCTCTTTGCCACGGCCCCAGGAACGGGTCCCCTGGTTCATCCCGGGGACAGGCCTTGGCGCGTGGTGTCGCCTCCGGACTATTCGCGTAATGGTTCTCCACCCCCAGGCCGCCGCCGCCGGCTTTGTAGACTTTCCGACGCCCAAAAATCTACTAGAAAGTAGCCCAAAGTAGCCCAACATTGTTACTTTGGGGAAGGAGGGACAGGAACGGCGTCAAGCAGACGGCGAAATGCATTGTGGGTTTGTTGTTGCAGCCGTTTGCCGTGTAAATAGTTGTTTAATATATTTTTTTTGTTCAAATAAAAACGTTTTAACCTGTTACTTTGCTATAGTGTTGTATATTTCTAATATTTGCCTAGGGTTTGTCGTTATTTGGGCGGTGGTGGTCGGTGGAGCCGAGCTGTTTCGCAGTCATCATGGTGTTGAGTTCGGTTTTCCTCACTAGTTTCATATTTCCTGAGGGGTTGTTCCTAATGCTTCCATTTCAGTGAGGTTGAAAAGAGATCTCATCAGTGGCCTACTGATTTTACTCGATTCCTTTTGTTTTTCCTAACGATTCTTATGTTCTTTTATTTGCTAGCACGACACAGCGGCTAATCCGCATTTTCTTTAAATATGTCCATTTTATTAGGGGTGTCCTCCGGTGGAGCCAGACGGTCTACCTCTAATAAATGGTCCGGGCTGAACCAACTACTGAGCAATGGGGAGAAGATAGGCATGACGGGTTACAACGGGGACAAAAGTCAGCACTACCTATCCTTCACTACTTTGCGGAGACTAGGTAGAATATTTCTATTCTACAGTATTCGTAAGTAGGGAATACCCAAAGAGAGAACCAATTCCAAACAGTCAAGTTCGGACAAACAATCAATCAATCAAATGAGGAATAAAATAGGCGCGATGGGTTACAACGGGGGCAAAAGCCTGCACTACCTACCCTTCACTATCTGCAAAGAGAGAGATCTTCCTGTTCCTCTCTGTTTGTAGGCAGAGAAGATCCTTTCCGAGAACCAATTCCGAACGATCAAGGTCCGGTCAAACAATCAATCAGTGGGGGATAAAAATAGGCACGACGGATTACAACGGGGGCAAAAGCCTGCGTTACCTACCCTTCACTATCTGCAAAGACTAAACAGAGTATGGCGGCTCTGTGCTTGTTTGCAAATAGAGAATGATCCAAAGAGAACCAATTCCAAAACAATAAATGCTTGGATAACAATCAATCAAATGGAGAGGGAAGTAGGCGCGACGGGTTACAACGGGGGCAAAAGCCTGCGCTACCCACCCTTCACTATCTGCAAAGGGAGAATACTCCTATCCTTCCCCGTTTTTAGACAGAGAATCTCTCAGGACAAAACAATCAAAATGCGTAATAGTATTATTTTCTAATGACAATCAAACAATCAATTCGCAATTTGTCGTGTTTACACGACCTTACCCGGACCGTATGGACAGTTTCTCGTCTTCCGTTTCCAGCGCCCGATCGTCCTCTATTCTCCGTAATTGCTGTGGTACTCCTGATGGTTCCCAGTCAGGACCGTAGATCACTCGAGAGAGGTCTGTTCGGAACCAGTGAAGTTCGGATGATCGGCTGCCAGACAAGGGTCTATCAGGCAGGAGCTCTTCCCGATCGTTGCAGTCGTTCACTCTGTCGTTGGGACCTCTCTCACTGGATCCACATGTCGCTGATGGGCCCCACGTTTGGGACGCCAATTGATGAAAAAGGGTTCAGGCAGATCAGGTCGTTTTACCCCTTTTCTAGGTTTGCCCGGCGTTAGCCGCTTCTCACCCAACTTACGATTTACCAAATAAAGAGGCAGGCGCTGGAGATTGGAAGGCAGGAAACAGGAGTTTATTTCCGACGGAACAGAACACGTCAAATCAGACAACAGGGTATCTTCTCGAGGTGCTCTAACAAGTTTCTCTACGGCTCCGTCTTTTATACACAGGTTTATGATGTACAAACATTCCTTATTGCAATAAAGACACTTTGAAGTACAAAAAGGGCATGTTTGGGACCCCAGCTCCAGGCCCATTCCCATACCGACCGCTCTGATGTTGTTTTCCCCTCCCAAATGTGACATGTGATTGTAATCTGCAGCCGGACATTCCAACAGGGCACGAGGGCAGGAGGGGGTGGTCAGATCTAAGGTTGGGCAGGCGATAAGATCATGTTTCGCTATGCGGGGCCGGAGGGGTACATCCACGAGACCTAGTTTTATGATGTGAGACTGGGTCGAGAGGCCAGGTGTAGCCGGGGGGGGTCATCAGAAGAGAGGAAGGGTGTTCCTGGGAGGAATGCAGGGGTGTCGGTCAGATCTAGGGGTGTGAAGGCCTTGATTAATCACCGTTCCTCTGATGTGAGGCGAGGTCCTACTGTAGGAAGCAATAAACTGTATCTGTTGGGCTAGGTGATGGCCTGGGATCAGGCCGGGCAACCAGGCAGGGAGGAAGAGGTTACCAAAAGGGCCCGTTCTATGAGTAGGATGAAAGAGCGAGGGGGCAGGGGTCCAGAGTGATGACGAGGTCGGGTTTAGCTGTGCGTTTATGGCCCGAACAGGAGAGACCGGGGGCTGTCGGGGCGCGGGGTGCTTGCGGGGCTGGAGAGAGAGAGAGAGAGAGAGAGAGATGGCTATCGGCAATGGGCAGAGAGGTCATGACACAAAGATGGTTACTATCTATGTTCGTGATGGAGCCTAAAAGGGAACAAGATGGCGGGGCCACTGTTTCGTGACTTTCTTTACCTTCAACAGTGGCGAGGGTGAACACAAATGAACGCCGCTTATGTACATATACATTTTGTCATTTTCCACATGCCACATTCCCAAACAATGGTCAGTTTTCAATTGAAAAATGTGATCAAGATGGCGGTCGTGCTCTAGACCGCAGTGCAGCACAGACTGAGGCTCCAGCGATGTGAAGCTAGGATACCGAGCTAAGATCGCGAGCCAGTCTCTCCTTACCAGGCAATTCCAAATTTTTGACTACTATGGAATGTGGGATGGAAACGGACTTCGCTAGTCACTAAGAATGCACGAGCACATATACTCTATCAGCACCTACATTGGTCTTATGGTACTTCGTACTCTTGTAACCAGAGCTTACCCCACGGCAGATTTACGCCACGCTAAAACTCAAGTAAAAACAAATTCAGGCATTTAGTCTCAGCCTTACCAGCTACACGTTCCGGATACCCCCTGCAGTAGTCTGAAGCACTCGATTATGGCTCCGAAGATAAATGCGGCTCAAAAACCAGTAATGAAACCAGCGGCGGCGGCGATCCCACCGCCGGTGTCCGCGGCCGCCAAAGCCAGGGCGGTGAAGTTGGCGAAGCAGGACGATGTCCCGTGTGTAAGCTCAGGCTCTCTGAAAGCTCTTCTACCCGACCCTCCAAGCCTGAAGAAAAAAGGCACCGCTCACCGCAGCACCGGCCCTTCCGTTGCAGATCTCTTCCGCGGAGCAGGAGCAGGAAAGTCGGTTCCTGTTCCGGGGCACCAGCAGCAGAGTGAGCTGGCTCCCGCGGTGGGCTTGCAGAAAGAGACGGATCCGGGTCAACAGCAGCAGAGTGAGCCAGCAGCGGGAATACAGAGTGGAGCAGGACTCATGGTACCAAACCCAGACCCAGAGTCACCAGCACACAACCAGGATTACGATATTGCCGATGGTATTACGTTAATGGTCCCTGAGGTGAGAGGAGAAAATATTTTGCCAATACTCAAGACTAACTGTGAGGTTAATATGCTGACAATAACCCCTGATACTAAAGGTGAACAATCCGATGACAATACTATAGCAGCCTGTCCTGAGAGGCAGGGGGTAGCCGGTGACATACTGCAAAAGGGGGAGGCTGCAAGCAGGGAGCCCCATCCCACAGCCCAAATGGCAGAGGAAGATCTGTTAGTCTTAGCAGACCTTGAAGCTGAAAAAGATCCGAGCGACTTTTTTTCTTTCTCTGAGAGGGGTGAATGGTCGGATGATGTGGATGAGATTTCCGCTACTACAGACGAAAGTCCCAGCGATCAATCCGATGCCCCAAACTCTAGGGCTAAAACTGTGTTAAGAAAAAGAGCCAAAAGACAGGGGTCCAGAGATCTAGCATGGGATCATTCGATTAATCCACTTAATACTCCACTTGAAACTCTTTCGAATGATCAAGCGGGGTCAGAATTTCAATCACATACATTACCAACTTCGGCAGTAGGTACTATTCTTCAGGCTATTGCTACACACAGAGAAGAAACGCGGCATGATGCACGCAAAAACCAAGCCGCAATGCGCAAGATGCAGGGGGTAGTGCGTAAGCTGGCCAAAACATGTAGCTCTTTTGGGGACAGGCTTACAGAAATGGAGTCTCGCATTGTGACTAATGAAGCAGAGCTGGCCACCCATCAGGGCCGCGTTGATTCCCATGAAGAGCAATTGACGGATATTAAGTGGAAGCTGGAAGAATTTGAAAACCGGCAACGAAGAAATAACTTACGAGTTTTAGGCGTTCCGGAAGGGGAAGAAGGGGGGGATGCCCGACTGTATGTTATCGATCTTTTACGTGACTCCCTTCCTGAAATTACTGGATGGAACTGTGCGGCTGAGGTCCAGAGAGCCCATCGGGTACCTCTCACCTTGAAACAACCACAGAAACTCGGGGATACCCTCGGGCCATTTTGGTTTATTTTGGAAACTTTTTGTTACGTCAGTTAGTCTTTGAGAAGGCCCGACCCGAGGCAAAGAGAGTCAGGAATGAGGTGACATATTTTGTCCGCCCGGACTTCTGCCACACTACAGTGGAAAGACGTTGGAGGCTACGCCAGCTTATTAAGCCATTTCGAGATGTAAAGGCCCAAGCATACCTCAATAATCCCGCCCGACTAAAAGTTATTTGGGAAGGACAATCTAAGTTTTTTACATCAGAGATAAAAGCAAAAGAATTTCTGGATGAAATTTCATCCAAACGTTAATAGTGATGAGCCTCCAAGCTTTAACCAATGTCATGTAGATTAGGCAGTAGGTAACAGAAGCAAGATGCCTGATAAATTAAATTCACGGGGGTACGGTTGATATATATGGTTTACTGAAAGGGTGAAAGGGTGGTGGCTAATTAGGGGGAGTTTTGACGTTCTAAATGGAATGGAATATAGGAGGGGGATTGGTTTGCGATTTGATTCTTAAAAGTATTTTTTTTGGTAAAGATGTAGCTCGGTTTCTGTTAGAATTTATTATGATATGAAAAAGGGGCCTGAGTCACATGCTGCATGTTCATCATTACGGACTCTTACAGAGTCTGCTGTCTCATTTGGGTGGGAAAGGTAGAGAGGGGGTGGGATGGAGGGGTGTTTGTTATGAGGGAGGGGGGTGGAAGAAAAAATCAAAAAAATGTCAGCATCACTGTTAGATTCACAGCTACATGTTCTAAGCTAGTAGTAAAGGTATTACAAAATCTAAGGAACCCAACAGAAAGCCATGATCAGTTCAGGTTAGGAAGAATATTTAAAATATCAGAGGACTGTATAGAATATTTTTCTAAACAACAATGGGGAAGTTAACTATATGCTCATGGAACGTGGCAGGTCTGAACGATAAAACTAAGCGGATCCGCTTGAGCGAGATTATTAGGCAAGGCTCCTTTGACATAATCTGCCTACAAGAGACCCATCTTCCTTGGGATAAAAGAGATCTTCTAAGGTTGTTTGGTTATAATCTATGTGTCTCCACAACTCAGACATCTAACATTCGTGGAGTCGCGATTGTTAACAAATATTGCTTGGGGGAGCCTATTCGTAAGAAAGGTGATACACAAGGAAGATGGGTTATTGCAACCTTATCTTCTGGCTTAACCATCTGTTCAATATATGGCTCGAACTATGATGAACCGGCAATTATAGAAAATTTAGAAATGGAGCTTGCCTCTTGGTCCAAAACGCTTATAGTATGTGGAGATTTGAATATTTCATTAGGGACAGGTTGTAGAAACTTTGGACAAGATACTTATGTGGGTCGAAAACCCAAGGTATTTAGAGCCATTAATCAATTAATGCAGAACCATGATTTAACGGATATGTGGGATTAAAAAAATTATAACGATCCTGGTTATACATACTTTTCATATCCGCATAACAGATATGTGAGATTAGACTACTTTTTAGTAGTACGGGGCTTGACAAATAGAGCTGAGATAAAAAAACTCCCAAAGATCCTTTCAGATCATAACCCACTAGTTTTAACGGTGGATATATGTAACTTTGTTAGACCAGCTACTAAATGGACTTTTGATAGAAAACTCTTGGTCGATGAAGGTTATGTGAGTTTTATTAAGAAATGGGCAGAATGTTTTTTTGATATGAATTAATATAGTGCTTCTAGATTGATCGTATGGGATTGTTTTAAGGCAGCACTCAGAGGAGAAACCATAAGTTACGTTTCACGTACTAAGAAATTACGAGTAGCTAAGAATTTACAGTTAACCCGCGATCTGATTCATGCTGAAGAAGAACATATTTTAGCAATATCCCAGGGTATAGAAGGGAAACATATCCTGCACCGGATAATTATCCTCAAAACTGAAATGAATAATTGGTTAACTAAGCGCTCTGCCGAGACATTCCAAACAGAACGAAACACTCTGTATGAAAACAGTGAGAGAGTGGGGAAACAGTTGCCACTCCGCACCCGTCAGAAGGCCTCTTACAATGCGATACCATGTATAAGTATAAATAATATCCAATATACTGAATCCCAGGAAATAATTGAAGGGTTCCGGCAGTATTATCAAGGTCTCTACTCCGATGATAATCCACAAACTGAACTCGAAGTTAGTAATGCAATAAATCAATTTAATGATGACATAGACTCAATATTTACTTTAGATAATCTATCTAAACTTGATTTGGAGAAACAAATTACTATAACCGAGCTACAGCTAGCATTGGCAGGTCTTGCTTCAGGAAAGGCAGCCGGTCCAGATAAAATTCCTTTGGAACTATATAAAATCTTAGGTCCAGTTATAATGCCTTTTTTGTTAGACCTCTTTACAGGTATACAAATAATGGGTACAACTCCAGATTCTTGGAAAGAGACAGATCTAATAATTGTTCACAAAAAAAAAAAACCTGTCGAGAATCCAGCTTCATACCGACCCATCTCCCTGATCAACTCTGATTCTAAACTTTATGCTAAAATCTTGGCTAATCGGCTCGGGGGGGTGATTGAACATCTGGTTTCCCCCTGGCAACACGGTTTTATTCCTGGCAAGGGTACGATCGATCATATCCGCAGAGCCATTGCGCTATTCGATTTCGTGTCTGCAGAGGGGGGCCAGATGTCGATGATCCTCCTCGATGCCGAAAAGGCCTTTGATCGCGTATCATGGGAGTTTCTGTGGACTATTCTTCCCCTAAAGAATTTTGGAGACAATTTTATTAGATCTATTCAAGCTATGTATTTTCAACCTAGAGCCAGGCTTCAGATTATGGGGAAAGAATCAAAGGTAATAGAGGTGTCTAGGGGGACTAGGCAGGGGTGTCCCTGTTCTCCGATCCTTTTTGCCTTATATATTAATCCTCTAATCATGAAATTACTTCATAATACGATATCAAACCCATCTCTATAGGTAATTTTGATACTAAGGTTCTAGCCTATGCCGATGATGTGGCAATTGTAACACCTGATCCCGCGGAGGCAATTGAACAAATTGAAGCAATAACTCAACAATTCGGCTCATTTTCAGGTTATTCACTTAATAAATCCAAGACAATTATTATTTGTACTGAGAATACAAGCTATAATGATCCTAGAAGAGTAGAAAAGGCCATATATTTAGGGATATGCTTAACACCGAAAGTTGAAATGATCACTAATTTGAATTTTAATCCTCTAATTAAAATTATAGGAAAAGACCTCAAGAGAGTGGACAGTCTACACTTATCGATTATTGGCAGGGGCAATTTTGTAAAAATGAATATTTTTCCAAAACTTTTGTATTTATTTCGAGCAATACCATTAGCAGTGGAGGACAGTACTCTCAAAGCGATAGAATCACTAATTTCATCTTTTATAGGGCAATATGGGAAAATTAGAAGGTCTTTTAAATATTTATCATTACCACAACATAGAGGAGGCTTAGCTATTCCTAATATTCTGCTATATCAATGGGCGTTTTTTCTCCAACAAATGGCTTCCATGCTTCATACAAAAAGGCTAGATTCCATAATACCAGCAGTTCCCTCCATATATGAATTACTACTTGGGAATAAACATCATGGTCTTCTATTAAAACAAATAGAACCAAGCTATTTTAAAAAAAAAAAAATTTAAATAATTATGAGTTCTTGGAAAGTTTGGGTAAAGATCTCGAAATTTTTATCAATCCCAAGACATAATAGATATACTCCTTTTTGGGACTCCTTCCTTCTTCCCCGGTTGGTAAATGATGATATGGCCAAGAAATGGAACAGAGTTGGTATAAGCACAATATCGGATCTATGCGAGAATTCTACAGACCTTCAATTTTCTTATATTCAGGAGAAATATAATATTCCCAATAATCACCAATTTAAATTTTATCAGATTAAAGCGATCCTGAAAGCAAAAATTCCGGAGATATCATTTGATACAATACCTATTTTGAATATATTGACTATTAAGACAGTAAGAATAGGGATAATATATGTTGTACTCTTAGAAAAAATAAAAGATGATATAGAACATACGGAATCATCATGGGCATCTAGACTAAACGATCCAAATGTTGATATTGACTATAGTTTGCTATTAACATCTAAGATAATTATGTCTTCAAATTTAAAAGCTCAGACTTATAAAACGATTTTCAATTTATATTTTACTCCAGCAAAATTGTTTAAATGGGGTAAAAGATCTGATGATCTTTGTCCAAGATGCGCGCAGGGCCCGCTGATTTAATTCATATGTTTTATGGCTGCCGGGTGTTACCTCCACTCAAAAATGATTTGATTAAATTTTGGTAAGAATTATTTGGACAACAGCTCCCGGTGTCAGCTATGCTATTCATGTTGGGTTCTGATAATACATTGGGACTGAATAAAGTTCAAGAATCATGTTTATGTATTGGTGTAACTGTATATAAAATTTTATTAGCAGCTAGTTGGAAGGATGTAAATCCCCCAACCTACCAAATGTGGCTGGCAAGATTTTTGGCTATTTATAGTCAAGAAACAGCAATATATGCAGCTAAAGGAATGCTGTCTCGAATGCGGGGTCAGAAAATTTGGGAACCGGTTGAAAGATGGATGCAGGGGTCTAAGGGGTAATTACTTAATCGTTAGTTAAATTGTTTAGAAAGGAATTTACCTAATCAAGTTGAACACATAGGAAAAATTGTCAAGCATAGAAGATATGTGTTAACAGCCTTCTGATGAGTTTCTTTTTTTTTTTTTTTTTTTTTTACGCTTTCTGTTCTCTATAAACATTGAAACGCTTATATGGATGATAAGTTATAATATATTCATGACTGTGGTTTTATATGTGATGCTGTTTAATAAATACATTTAAAAAAAATGAAAAATGTGATCTGCCCACATTTTGGGTAGTTTCTGGTGTGGACACTAGGCATACCCACACATGAGCAGTATCATTGATATATGGAGACTTAGGGGAACACAGAATAGTAGAAAAATTGTTATTACCATTTGTATTTCTATGCATTTCTGCCTTCCAAATGTAAGACAGTGTGTAAAACAGAAGACATTTTGAACAATGCCCACTAATTCACATGCTAATATGCGTACCCTTAAATTCTGAGATGAACAAATACCCACTGCTTCTAAACTCCATATCTCGTTCCCATTTCAGAAATACATAGGTTTCCTTGATACCTATTTTTCACTTTTTATATTTTACCAAATGATTTGCTGCATACCTGGTACACAATGAAAAACCATTGCAAGCTGCAACTCAGTTATTGGCTCTGGGTATCTTGAGTTCTTAGTAAACCTACAAGCCTTATATATCCCTACAACCAAAAGGGTCCAGTAGATGTAACAGTACATTGATTTAAAAAATCTACCATAATCGGAAGAATTTGCAGGTGAAAATGTAGGCATTCATTTGCAGTTTTTTTCAACAAAATTTCAATATTCCGTTATTCTCACTGTTACTTTCCATAAGAAAACCTTTAAGGATCTACACAAATGAGCCCATGCTGAATTCAGAATTGTGTCTACATTTTGGAAATGTATAGATTTCCAGGATTCACTATTGGTTTTACACCCATTTCTACCACTTACTGGAAGAAAGTAGAAAGCACAAAAAATTGGAAAAATAGGCGATGCTATCATGAAATGGCTTCCGAAGATTCTGTGGCTACTTCCTTTCTCTGCCGAGATATAAGTCAACCAGTTCATGATGTTATCGAGACTCGATTATCGCAACATCCTGTACTTTGGGATTTACAAGGTAACATTGAGACACTTCCAGGTGGTCCAGCACTCCGCTGCAAGGCTCTTGTTTCACTTCCCTAAACATTCCTCTGCAGCTGGGCTTCTTCGCCAACTACAATGGTTTGCAGTTGATAAGCGAATAGGTGTCAAAGCTCTCTGCTACATGTACATAATCTGTGCCTGTTCAGGACTGCAATATTTGTAAAACCTGGAGTCAAGTCAAATAGGTCTTTATTTCGATGTGTATCATAAAAGACAAGATACACCAAGCATAAAAATACATTTCATGTAAAGTTAAAACAATAAATATATTCACATTATAACCAAGATAAAACAGCATTAAATTGACCAGAAAAAGACCATGACTACGATATACAACAATAGACAATTATAATGTAAAAACGTAAACATAAGACTCAGTGATTAAGATTACGGGAACGTATAGACCAGGTCCAGCTAATAAACTTTGCCACACCAATGACGATAAAAGCAGTAGTGTCCGTTTTCAAAATCCTGCTAGCAGCAATAGCAGATCTAATGCCCAACAAACAACATACTGGTCTTAACCAGACCCTTCTCGGAAGTGTGTACTTTGGGCAGCAGAAGAGTAAGTGTTCAATATTTTCTACTTTTTTTACACAAAAGGGACATTTGTCACTACTTTCTGGGTTCCATAGGTGTGTTAGCCCACGCACAGGTAAAGAGCCCACGCACAGGTAAAGAGCCCACTCTCAGCTGGTGGTACAGTTTCCGATCTTTTGGCTTAGTAATTATGTCCCAATAATCTTCATATCTCGGGACATCCTTAATAACTAGAAAAACCGAAGTCATCCTGGAACCCTACACTAAGGATAATCTCTTCTCCATAATCCTGCACCAATACAATTCTTTAAGGATTTTTTTGGATGGGAAAGTGGCATTAGCTGGATCTGTCCAGAGGCCCTCCAATCCCAATTCCTTCAATAACGCTCTGAGGTAAGAAAACCAAGGGACCCTATAGGCCCCCTCTATGCCCCTTACTTCAAGAATAGCCTCGGCATACATAGATAGTTCAGGTGTAGTCCACAAGCGCCGCCAAAACGCGAGTGGTCTATACCGAACTACGTCCTCTATAGGATTAATTCCCAGATCGTACTGTAGGGGGAGAATGGGTGTAGATTGTGGAAGGCCAATAACCATTCTAAGGAACTTATTCTGAGCTACCTTCAGTCGTGAAAGGTCGCTATATCCCCACAATTCTGCTCCATATAAAATAGAGGGGATTATTTTTGCACCATAGAGTTTGGCCAGCGGTGCCATGGGTTTGGTTAAAGATTTGGAGTGCTCCTTTAATATAGCTCCCCCAAGCTGGGCGTGTTTAAGAGACAAAAGGTCCAACTGAGGCTTCCAACTTAGGTTCTCACTCAACGTGACGCCCAAGTAGGTAAAGACCTCTGTTTGGTCCAGGATAACCCCACTCATGGATACCTTTGCCTTGACGGCTCTAGGGCCCCTTAAAACCATACATTTCGTTTTTCCAACATTCACCTCCAGCTCAAGTTCACTGCAGAAAAGCTCAAAACGAGACAGTGCTGACTGTAAGTCCTGCCTCGTTTTGGAAATAATAAGCGTGTTGTCAGCGAACATGAGGAGGGGAATTTTCCTCCCAGCAAGAGAGGGCGCGTCCGTTGGAAAATTAGAAAAGTAATTGGTCACCCCATTGATAAACAGTGAAAACAGGGTGGGGGCCAAGACGCACCCCTGTCTTACCCCCTTGGCAACCTCAAAACTATCAGTAACCTCACCTGGCTTACCCCATCTGACATTAGCATATGTATTCGTGTGCAAGTTGATAAGTAGAGTCACCTGCTCTTTTGGCATACCTAACCCCAATAGGACTTCCCATAACTTGGACCTCGGTACTAAATCAAAAGCAGACCTAAGATCAACAAAGGCTGCAATCAAAAGACCCCCCCCCTAAAAGTACCACCTTCCAATATAATAACATAAATCTAAATACCTGTTCTAGGGTCCCCATGTGCGGACGTAAATCTGCTTGTAGGGGCGTTAATATGTCAAAATCTGATATCCAGCCCTGGATTCTACCTAGGAGGAGACAAGCCACAATCTTTTGGACCGCATCAATAAGACTGATGGGTCGGTAATTGGCCGGGACAGAGCGATCACCCTTCTTATAAACAGAAAGGATCTCTGCCCCTAGCCACGATTCCGGTACACTCGCTCCTTTCGCCAAAGCGTTGGCTAGCAGAGTAATGTAGGGGACCCAGAGGTCTTGGGCCTGTTTAAACATATTGGCTGGAATGCTGTCGGGACCTGGTGCCTTTCCACCCGGGATAGCCTTCAAGACATTCCTTACTTCTGTTGGAGTAAAAACCAGGGCGTCCTCGTAAATAATACGTGGCAAAATGACGGTATTGTCACAGTTCGTTTTAAATTGATTGCCATAATACATAACCCACTCCTTTGGCTCCACAAAGTTGGAGGGGACAGCATCTTGGGGGCGATTGCCCCATTAAAGATGATGCCAGAATTTAATCATGGAGTCTCTTTACCTTCCAGCTCATACTTTGTGCTCAAGAAATCAATCTCTTTTTGTAGTTCCGAGAGTCAAACTCACCCTAATGGTTAGCCGATCCATTTCCTTCCTCTGCCCTAAATTATGGAATTCCCTTCCTGAGTCTCTGAAACAGTGTGCCTCCCTTCCAATTTCCTCAAAGAAAAAAAGACTTTGCTCTTTTACCTCTTTCAGACTGCACTACTTTAACCCGAAACACTAGAAAAACCTGGTGGGTAGCTATGCACTATATAAGTACACAATAATAATAATAATAATAATGGGTCCAGTTCTTGTCCTCAGCAGGAATGAGATCATCAGGCAGCAGGGCAGCACAGCAACGCAGAATAGCAGTTCTTCCAGAGCAGCAGTCAAGAAAAGTGGCAATCCTTGGAGCACAACAGTCTTTACTCCTGGCACAGATCTTCACAGGTCCAGTAGTGTACTGTCTTGGTAGGGTTAGAGTCCCAGTACTTATACCAAGTTGTGCCTTTGAAGTGGGGGTAACTTCAAAGCAGGACATTGAAGTGCACAGGTTTCCATTTCTTCCCAGCCATTGCTCCAGACTATCAGGGGGTAATCAGCCCTTTGTGTGAGTAACAGGGCACTGCCTAATTAGGTATAGGCATCAGCTCTCTCCTCTCTTCCTGCCCAAGAATTGCTATCAACTGTAGAGGAATGCACATGAGTTCTCTGTCACATATACCCTTTCTGTGTGTGTGGCTGTCTAGAGGGAATGGACAAAGTGTACCTGCCACCCACCCAAGATGTGTATTGGAGACAGGTTGCAGGCACACAGAGTAGTAAGAGCAGAGAACTGTCCAATTTCTAAAAAAGTCTATTTGTAAAATAGAAATGTTAAATCCAGCTTTACCAGTAAAGATGATTTATCATTACCATTTCAACAATATTATACACAAGGTCACTACTCCTTTATAATCAGGAACTATAGCATAAACGTTTATAAAGAAATTTCCAATGCTATCCTATGAGAGGCGTAGGTCTCACTGTAGTTAAAAACAATTTGGGTGTTTGTCACTACCAGGACATGTGAACCTTAAAAGTACATCTTCTACCTTTTACTTACACAGCGCCCTGCCTTTAGAGCTACCTAGGGCCTGCTTTAGGGGTGACTTACGTGTAATAAAAGGGGAGTTAAAGGCTTGGCAAGTGTTCTCAAATATCAAGTCGAAGTGGCAGTATACTGCACAGATGGTCCTTGCAATGTCAGGCCTAAGACAGGTTGGAAAGGCTACTTGTGTGGGTGGCACGATCAGTGCTGCAGGCCTACTAGTAGCATTTAGATTACAGGGCCTGGGCATATGGTATACCACTTTACTAGGGCCTTACAGGTAAGCTAAACATGCCAAGTGGGTATGCACTAATGTCACCATGTTTAGGGAGGGGAGAAGCACGTCCACTTTAGCTCTGGTCACCAGTATTGAAGTGCTCAGAGTCCTATGGCCAACAAAAGGATACAAAAAAATGAGGAGGCAAGCAGGCAAAGGTTTTGGGGGAAGACAAGCCTGAGGATGTCAGGTCTTTCAGTTTTGTTTTATTCAAGCTGCATTATTATGCTCCATGACCTGACCTACCGTTCCCTTGGCTGCTGACTCTGGCAGCAGACATTGCAAGTTAGCCTCAACTGTAGTAAGTTATTACAGTTGAGTGCTGAGGTCATTTCTTTATAATCTGCGGCTGATGGCTTTACATGTCACCAATTATAAAGGAATTAGAGACAGCGATTTTTACAGGGACCGCTGAATCCCATGTATTGTATTTGTATTATAGGATGATTTTCTAATAAGCATTGTCAGAGCCTCATTCAAAGGGCCACAGGGTAAGAAGGACCTACCGTTCCCATACTTGCAGGCTGGGGCCTTTCGCTCCCAATGTCCTGGGGCCCTCCCCACATTGGATCCTGCAAAACTGGGCCAAGCACCCCTTTTGCACCTGACTCTCAGCTAGGTAGCATCAAATGAACAGTCAAGGCTCCTTCGGGGGGAAGCTCAGATACAGATTTGTGAACATGACTCATAACTCAATGTGCAAGCCTTCGTGAACAATAAATCTATTTCCAGTCAATACTTGTTTTTATATAAAATAGAAACATTTTTATTCTAATTCTACACATGCAAAGGTAAACAACATTCAAAAGCAATACAACAAACCCCCTTGAGGTCAGGGCTCCAGTAGTTGTCATGCCACTTTCTGTTGAACTAACCTTAGTGCAATGGGTTCAGTGTTATTCCCCTTTCACTGCTGCCCACATCCAGGAAATGTAAAGTGTTAGGCTTTACTCAAGAGTTCTCCCTTTTGAAAGTAAAGTTACAAAAGTCTATGGGGTCGCAATACTGATTGCAGGATGTCCCCCGGGATCCCAAAGGCCCAGTTCATGGCTTAACCAATCCGGAGGTATGGAACCCCTCAGTAGAGTAGCAAAGTTGTGCTCCTGATTTGCATAATGAGGCTGTGAGCAAAGCACCCAGAATGTGCAGGCTACCTCCTCCAAGCCACACTAACAGTTGGTTCTAGCAATGATGGTTGTTCCTGCTCCATGAGTACACAGTAAGTCACACTTTCCTTTGCGGGGTGGGGGAGGTTGATCCCCTTGCTCTGACTGGGCTCTGGCAGTGTCATCTGATCCTCGGGTCTCCTTCAGTTCAGTTTGCATTATGTGGGCTGCACCCACCTTGATCTCAGCACCTGTTTCTCTGTCCCAGACGATGACCCAAACCATTGGCCTCAACATCTCCAGCGGCACCTCCTGGCATACAGGGTTTCTGCCATGGCACTCACATGTCTGGTCACAATGACCATTATTTGTTCATGGTGGCCCCCTCTGTGGCAGACGGGGCCACCCACCACCAAGTTGTACAGGCCTTGCCCTTTCACACACCATTCGCTCCTTGATTGGGTCTGCAGCAGCCCCTCCTGGCACATGGAGTCGCCGAATCAATCCAGCACATGGGCGATGGCCCGACCGATCCAAGAGCAGAATCCTCACACCTCGCACAGGGAGTCCTCACATTAGGGCTCCTCCCTGAACCTTGCTCCTTTCAACGCTCTACTCTTCCTCACATGTCACACTGGTTTTGGCAAGCAGGCAGGTGCTTGTGCTACAGGCTCCAGGGCAGGTGGTCTTGGTTTCATTGGGTAATGTCCCCTCACCCAGCAAGGACACTAGCAAACCTGGGCTCCCAGTCCTGGTCACAGGCAGAAATCTTGCAGAGTTTCCCCTCTTCACTCAGCCCGTCTGGCTACTTGGCAGATGACAAAGTTTGGGGTTGAAAACTCTCCTACTTACAGATTCAAGAGAGTGACCTGAGTTCACACCTGGATGGTAGCCACAGTGAAATGTGCCTACTCCTGGAGATGACCTTATCAGCCCCATCTCTATCTACCTGAGATTAGTTCAGACTCCTGCCTTGTGATCTGCCACTGAATCAAAGAGCCCTTAGAATTGCACAAAGAGAGCAACAATACACACATCTGTCTGGGGGATTCCTTCACTCCTCTTGTTTACCACCAGGCAGTCCTGGACTTCCCAAAATAGAACCCAAGTTCCTCCATGTAATGTGCCAGTACAGGCACCCTTGCACTCAGTGCACATTCAAAGAACACTTACTGCACAGCACTGTTATCCTCATATATTATGCCACCACTAGCATAATTACACGCAGCAAACGCATTCAGTCTCCACACACTGTTCAGTGCTTACCGTCTTTCTCTAATATACCAGAGTGTGCTATTTTAAAAACACACACTGGCAGCATACACGCATTTACCATGCGCGCACTGTACCACACTTCAACCCTTGTCTAGTGTACTTCCTGCGAGCACACATGCAGCCAGCACATGTGTATATCACACATACCCTTTCACATCAACCTGATGTAGTCCAGGGGTGAGTTCAGCACGCAGCAGCAGAACTTTTAAAAAAGGTAGTGACCTGTAGGCTTCACTCCAGTGAGACACGGTAAAAAGTTCCTGTTCATTACTACTGTTCACCACACGGTATGCTGCCATCACCGCGTTTGTGCTACTTAGCTCCTGGTGAAGGCGGTAGCCGCCCAACACTATGAGGGCAGCGCTTTGGGTGTCCCTCCTGGTCCAATAGGACCGCAATCCATGAACAGGCCTATGTCATGGCGCACAGGCATGAGCCATGTTTGTCTATGACACAAAATCAGCATTAAGGATCCACGCAACAGTACAGTTGAGAGCTAAAGGAAGGGGTTCACGTCTCTTACCATGCAAAATTACTGAATACTGTATGTATCCCAGCCTTCTACGCGTACTTTCTAAGTGGGTCCCTTGGGTCCTCAAGATAAGAGAAGTGAATATTCACTAAGCCACCTAGAAACCCCAGTCCCCGTACTTTCACTTGCCTCTCCCATGTGACCCAATCAAGTGCAACTCTGCCTCAGACATCTTACTCTTTGATTCCTCCTTCCACTCTATCCCATCTGTCTTGTGTGCCTCTTCTCCTGACCTTTGAGGGCATGTGATATTGAATGTTAAAGAGATCCCCTTTAGGCAGCAAGGGACCTCTCAATATGTCAGAGGGTACTCCTGAGGTGTGGTTGGTCACTTACCTCCGGCGAGATGGCATACTGCCCACTAAACTGCAACTGAGTCCACTCTAAATCTAGACAGAGATTTCTACAAGTTATTCTGGGGTTCCCATGAAACACAAAAAGTATTCCTGTTGTAGATGTTACACTTTAGGAAAAGTTTTCCGACTCTTGAAGTCAAACTTTTTTGGGGACATTTTAACAATGCACCATTGCACCATGCATGGATAATCACACCAGAAACCAAACATCTCCCTTTCGAGCGCCGAAGAACAAGGTTGATAATATACATTTGCAACGGAAGTGGAGTTTTTACCAGTTGGGTTGTGTTGTTTCGAGGTCAAGCCAAGCAGTTTTTTCTCAAGCTAAGATTGAAACTTTGTGTTTAGGTGACGTAATCAAGCGTATAATTATTTCTCTCTACTTTATTTGTATGCAGATATTCAGAGCCTACAAACATATAATTAGTTCTAACAGTCTAAGAACCATTCTGTTGAAGAAATCGTCACTTATCTTTAACAATAATTCTATTGATTGAGTGTCCTTTATCTATATATGCTCACTCCCAGCCTCTCTCGCTCTTTCTCTCTCTCTCTCTCTCTTTCTCTCTCTCTCTTTCCCTCTTTCTCTCTCTCTCTCTTTGCCTCATCCACGTGTCCTAGGCCAGATTATTGGTAACATTTCAGCCATGCGTTAACATATAGCACTAAATGCAATGGGACAATCGTAAGATATATGTGCATACTTAAAAAAATATATCCTTTACGACAGTGCTAGTACCTGAATATTCATTTATACTTTTGAAATGTAGTAGCAACAACTTTAATATTTCCAAAATGTGAAGCGAGAGAGCGCAAAATGCATGAGTATTTCTTGTAGAATCGAGTCGCATGCTTTACATAAAAGAATGTAGCTTTTAAATCAGTCTGTCCATCAAATGTAAAGAGTTCACTGAATCCTTCCTTCTACAGCCCTTCTTAATATTGGCAATATTCACAACATGGCACACTTCACTTTCTTCCTTATTGACATCCAGAAAAGACAATTGAGAGACCTAAGGCCTTACATGTTCCTGAGTACGATAAAGAAGCAACTCACTTTATTCTGATAGGGTTAATTTATGGGACAGAAGAACAGCCCATTGAGGTCATTAGGACATAATGAATCCTAATTCGGACAGGCACAGTCTTAAAGGGATAGTGCCATTTAGGTACAATTTAGTGTGCATCGTTATTTTTAAGCACATTTATATCACACAATTCTACTTAAAAATGTATATCTGATAGAGACATCTAGCTGCAGATTCCTTAACTTTTGAATTCTCCCCAGACATCAGACTTGATATGGAAATTTTTCAGCACTACGTCTGCATGCCGGGGGACGGCGCTGTATGGCTCCGTAATGACATTGACTCAGGTTGTGACATAAGTGGAGCCATGTAAGTCTACTCCGGCACACATACGTCAGTTTCTTCTTTTCCACACTGCAACACTGATCTGGAGAAGCGATTTTTCAGGCCATTTTTCCTCGTCTATTTCAACAGGTTTTGTTGGTGGAAACAATGTGCCTTTCTTCAATGTCATCAGGTTTTAGGCCCTGTGGGACCTGTACTTGACAGATGTTGGTTACAGACCTGCATACAGTTTGTATGTGGTGTTTGCGGAACACAATGGGTCAGAGGATTGCAGCTCCTGCCAGAGACTGAAGCTGAAGGCCCTCAAGGAATGCCTTATGAAGTTGCTGGTCTTCTGAGAACTTGCAACCTCGTTCTGCTTCTTCTCCTGCAGAGGTCAGTTTGTGAGGTCATTCTAAGAGCCAGAGATGTTTTCTAGTATGTTATACATCAGAAACGTCCAAGAATAAGCATAGGCGTTTGAAGTTCCGGCACCCCCTGACTTTGCTACGTGAAGAGTTCGTCACCTATGGCTCTTCCCACTTGCAGGCTGAAGGGTCCATTCATGACTCCGACCATGTCTCCCCTTCTTTCTGGGATCTGGGGCATCAATGGCCCAGATGAGGGAGTATTAAAACTCTCTCCACCTCATCTCTGGTCGTCCGCCTTGCACTGGAGCAAACGCAAGCCCCAAGGAGGTGAGTGGAACCACACCAGTGGATTTGTCCTCTGTTGTAGTTGGCCCATTTGAGTCTTTAGGTTGGCACTGGTCGGCATCGTATAAGTTATGGCGCCGGTGCACAGCCATTCGGGGGCTCCACCTTCGGCATCTGTTGTCAATCAGGCAACTCTGACATTAACATTGCCAATCTAAGTCTTTCCTCCTCCTATCAACATCGAAGTATAGCCTTCTTGGCATCGATCGGCATCGGATGCAGAGTCTGTAGAGCAATTGGAGCCAAATGTGGCATTTTCACTTCCTTTTCTCGGTAAGACTTTGGAGAGTCGCCTTTTAACAGGTGATATAAGGAGATCTGGACTCTTTTAGCCTATTTATTAAGTTATTCCATCTCAAGTGGAGGAGAGTTGGATAGGTGCTCTTGGTGAGGCTAGTGGGCTGGAGTCCTCTCCAGCCTCTGGGCTCCTTTCACTCCTAGTCTTGCTACTGAGGCAAGTGCTTCCTTCAGAGATGTGTTGAGGAGAGTGGCAGTAGTTTTGGGCTTGTCACTGCCGACGGTGGAGAAGTCCACTGACCCTGTAATTGATGTTCTTTTCCAAGAACAGTCAGGAGAAGAACCTGTTCTTCCATACAGTGAGGCACTATTTGACATATTTTTAGGAACATGAGCCAAGCATGAATCAGGGGTCTTAGTGCACCATGCTATGTCTCGTAGGCACCTACCTGCTCCAGGAGACCCAGTTTCGCTCCTCAGGCATCCTACCACTCATAATCTGGCAGTTCGGGATGCTGCATCCTCACAGGATGTGGATTCTGCACCTAAGACTCTGTTAAAAAAGGAATTTAGCAGTCAAGATGCATGTGACAGACACATCTTTGCTTCTGCTAGTTCTGAGTTAAGATCCACCAACATGTCTTGTGTTCTTAGGCGGTTTTCCCACGCTTTGTGGGATACCTTTCAAACCATGTTGCCATCACTTCCAGAAATTCTCTGTTCTGATGTTGAAAACCTGATTAGAGATGGACAACAGGTTGCATAGCTGATAATCAGATGTGTCATGGATACTACTGATTCAGTAGGTAGGACCCTGGCATCTTTCAGAGACTGTACAGGCGACTTTAGTCAATATGCCCTTTGACGGCGCCCATCTTTTTGAGGTTCAGGCAAATTCAGCATTGAGACACTTCTGAGATAGGAGAAGTGATACAGGGGCCGATTCACAGAACTAATCTGAGCCAAAATCCTTACTACTTTTGGTATTCACAGTAGGCATTTAGTAGTAGTAAAGTTAGTATTTTGTCTTAAGTTAGTATTTTGTCTTAAGTTAGGATTTTGTCTTAAATTAGGGTTTTGATTTAAGTAAGGACTTAGTCTTAAATTTTGGTCTTAAGACAAAATCCTAATTTAAGACAAAATACTAATTTAAGACAAAATACAAATTAAAGACAAAATACTAATTTACGACAAAATGCTAATTTAAGACAAAATACTAACTTAAAAATCCTAATTTAAGACAAAAAACTAACTTAAGACAAAATACTAACTTTACTACTACTAATACTAAAATAAACTTCTGCTTCAAGGATGGGTTATGCTTTTCATCTACCTTGAACTTGGTTTGCTATTCCAGACCTTGCAGTGAATGGATTATTCATTTTGGTTTAATGAAAATGGGTGCTGGTAGCCCCCCTTTTTTGGTGTTTCTAGGTTAGGTTCCTTCAGAGATTTATTTACTGTGGTAAAGATTGTGCGTTACATGGCTTTCGTTTTGTGTTTGACTCTTCTAGTCTAAGAGTTCCTTTACCCTATACGGATTGAATACTATTATCTACTTTTTTTTCCCTCATTTGTATTTAGCCAGTATATATTGGAGATGCAAAAAAGGGGAGAGAACAACAAGAAAAGAGGGTTTTAAAACTTCCAGTTTTCAGTTGCGCCAATATATGAGGGAGTCCGATCACTCCTTTTTACGGAGGGGATGTGCTGAACATCTCAGACCCTCAATTGGTCCAACCTTATACCCTTTTCTTGTCTCCCTCTTTCTGATTCTCTTTCCCCATTATGACAGGACACACAGAAAATCCACTCCAGGACTGTCACTCCAAACCATTTTGGACGTTCCTGGCTTATAGCTACCACATAATCATTGGACTAAATTAACCACTAATAAAAGGTGTTGGAGAAAGAGACATTCTTAATTGAGAAAAAATAAATAGGAAAATTCTGGAATGTTTGGGATGACTGGTGTAGAAGTAAGCAAATGTAAAAAAATAAATAAAACAACTACCTAAAGTATTGTTTTTTTAAATTTAATTTAATGTATCTTTTGTGGTAGCTATTTTCTCTTTTCCTACTATTATCTACTTGTTCTCAGATGTCTTCTGGCAGATATTTTCCTATTTCCCTTGAGGCTTTATTTTTTCTGTGGCTGCGGGGTTGTTTCTTACTTACGTTGACTGTGGTCATTGCCACTGTTTTTATAAGGAGCAATGCTCTTTTTCATCTAATTCCTACATATGTATAGTCTGTGGCTAATTTGGTCCAGTTAGTTCTCCTTTGCAGCTTTTCTAGATTTGGTTCACAAAACCTCCTCTGGGTGGGTACAGCTATGGTATTTAATTCATTTAATTAAAAAATTAAGTAATCTGCATCTAGATGTCTCTATCAGATGTGCAAGTTACTTACCTTTGATAAAGTATTATCTGGTAGAGACAAAGTTTAGCCTCAGACTCCTTAAAGCCCTGCCAATCCTCCCCTCTCTGCAAACGATTTATAGTGTGAAGGTTAAACCTCTTTTCAGTACTGGTTTTATATACGAGTTATCACTGTTCACACGATTCTTTGATTCAATGGCCAATTAGATCTTATTCTTTTATCTTAATTTGGTATTGTCATACCATTAGTTTTTCATTCCTTTTGATCTTTCCATATGTATCAAGCAACAGAAAGATCTTGTGTTGAACTAAGCATTTGATGTCAAATTGTGGATTCTTTTTGGAGAATTACATGTAGGTTTCCACTGTAGTAAAGCTGTTCAATGAACAAAAGGTAAACCTCAACAGGAAACACTTACAATTATGAATAGAGCAGATGCCACAGTTGAAGAGTCAATGCTGCAAATGCTGATAATGTAAATAGATGAATTAACATGCTAGAATGAAAATGTGTGTCTACTGTCAGATTGCAAGGGACTCAAGCCGATCCACGGCAAGATAAATTAGCTTGGAGGACACTATTTGCCGTATATCGGCAGTAGAAATGACGCACACCCTTAAGGGGATGTTCACAATGTGCTAGGAAATCGTAATACATCCGATCCAGGCATATTGTGAATGGAAGTGGTGTAGACCGATACACTGTGAACCAGGAAGATATTTGTCATTTGGAATCAAGTGCTGAGTATTGTAGGCATTTTTGAATAACACTATTTAAATAAAATGCAATTGTATTTCATGAATCTAATATGAGAGTTCCACTGAGAAATTGTATTTGAACAATGTGTGAACAATACGGATTAATGCTAGAATTGCACACTTCAAAATGGCACACCATGCATTGATAATGGTTCTGTCCCTCTTCTATTATGTGACAGACGGAGAGACATTCAAAATCATGGCGGCTTCCCGGTGTGTCGACAAACACCGAGGAAGGCAGGACGCTGAAACGCGTTTGTTTGTTTCGAATAAAAGACCCACAGTTAACGTCACCCGTTAGTGCTGTTTTCTCTTCTAACATGAAGGATGTGAGCTATTATATATAGATATATATATATCATATAGCCTTATGGTTGCTGCGTGTTTTAATATAATCAGATTCTCCCCATGACATGCCACTACATGATATAATAACTCAGGTGCGCTTCAGAGACTGTGGGACCGTGATATATTAATTAATTCAGATGACACTGAATCAACTGTCCCGTAACGATTACCCATTCAGGGCTTAAGACAGGGATGTAATTATTTATTTGGTATAATACAATATTAAACACCCCATGCATATTTTTTCCGACAGTAATCTGAACTGATACACTTGAACTGATGAAATTGTAATTCGGTTTCTTTTTTGCCATTACAAGATGGCGCTTATGATTTGGACAGTGGTCTGTTTTTTATTTTGATTATGTTTGCCTTTATTAATTTCCGCCTCGCCGCCGCCAGCTGACACTGACGAAGGCAAGTGCTGAAACTCGTCTGTTTCATTGTTTTTCTTTGCAATAAACCTGACTAGGTTTAACCTACTACGAGTGCTGGTGAGTCAAGTTTTTGGCAGCGGAGCAAGAATATATATATTTTTATATATATATATATATATATATATATATATATATATATATATATATATATATATATATATATATATATGTATGTATATATATATATATATCAACACAAAACTCTTTCAGGGATAGAGTGACACATACATTATGCAAAAAAAAAGGAGAGAACTTTGGGTAGTTCTCAAGTTTAGGTGGAAAGCAGCTCCTGTTAGAGTTCTCTCAAAACCAGCGACACTCTAGATCTGCTCACCTCAAATGTCTGTTTTTCTATCAAAGTTTTTAAGCATAGGATGAGCACAGTGCCATCCACGCCGAGATAGAAAAGGACAACGTCTTTCGCCATTTCTACAGCAAAGTCTATAAGCATAGGACTAGCACAGTGCTGTCCTTGCCGAGCTGTACAATGTCAAAAGCCATTTATCACTCCAGGCACAGTATTACAGGTTTGAATTGGTAAATTACCAACTTGAGCCTACCTGAAATGAATAAAAGCAACCCCTTTTTCGCATATGATGACATCACAAATGACATCACTGATGACATCATCCATGTGATAATACAATGCACCTCCCCACACTCTAATCTAACGTTTGATACACCCAGTGTTAAATAGAAACTACCATTCTTGAAACCATTGACACACCAATACCAGTTACCACATACGCACTCACTGATTCCTAGGTCACATCCACTCATTCACCCATAGAATCACTCATACATACAGTCACTCATCAATACAAAACTATCATATGCACTCATACACCTATACAGACACTCACACACTGACACTCATCCATGAAGTTACTCACACACCTAGTCAGTCATGCAAAGAATCAATCACACTCTCATTTCCTCATCTATACAGTTATACAGACAACACCTCAATTATACAAACATATACTAACACATACTTACTCTCTTATACAATCACTGATACAAGTACACATTGATCCATACAGCCACTCACACAATCAATGGCTCTCATGTATATTCATTTATATATGCCAACTCTCACATGCACTGTGCTTTATATATATGTACTTACTTGGACATGTAGCACTGAGATATCCATTCACTCACCAACACAGCCATGCACACAGTCAACCGCCCATACAGCTGTTTCCTCATGCACTCTTGAACATATACACCTAGTGACTCAACTGCTCACACATCTATGCACAGAGTCACACACCTCCCAGCCACCCACACACACACTCAGCCTCACATACAAATACTTGGGCAACCAATCAATAACCCATATAGCCACTCATATAGCTATTGATCAACACATGCAGCAGCTTACACAACAACAGACATACTGATGCACACATTCAGACAGTTTAGTCACTAACCCATGAAATCAGTAAGACACATTTAATCACTCACTCATACAGTCAGTCACGCATCTACTAAATCCTTCATCCAGACACTTATACACCCACTCATTCTTGAATATGTAAAACATATTTAAACTTTACAGAAACACACAGTCACTGGATGATGTCATCAGTGATGTCATCAGTTATGTCATTTGAGATGTCATCAGTGATGTCATCAGTGATGTCATTTGAGATGTCATCAGTGATGTCATCATTGATGTCACTGACCATGTCATGAATGATGTAATATGTGACATCATCAGCAGTGGATTGCGGGGGCGCGAGTTACAGTGAGTCCAACTAACTATAACGTGGGAATTTCAATGGTTTTGTATGAGTGTAATGTCCAGCTAACTATAACGAGTGTTAAACCTATGGTTTTTTCAGTGAATTTCAAAGGTTTTTTAAAAGCTAATTCCTAACTATAACGAGTTTGTAACCTATGTTTTTTAAAATGAATTATTACATTTTTTTAATAGCTATTTTTTATAGCTATTAATTATTATAATTTTTATAAAATTATTTAAATAATGTATATTTTTCTAACATTAATTTTTCAATGTATTTTTTCTGGGTTTTTAAAAATCTTTTTACCCTGAAGCGCTCAGGGTACGGGTACGCGCACCCGTAAACGCACCCGTACACGTAGCGAGAGCGCTAATCCCGCGTGCGAAAAAATATATAATTATGTATTTAAAGTAAATAATAATGCAAGACATTCAGTAGCATACTCATAAAAGTAGTATTTTTTATTTTTAAAAAAGGTATTTTGACTCTAAATACATTTCTGAAAATCAAGTAAAACGTCATTGTGACGCGCCGCGTAAGCGCCCCCGGAAGCGCCTCCGTAAGCGCATACGTACGTGCCGCGTAAGCACACCCGGAAGCGCTCCGGAGCACGTAGCGTAAGCGCGTCAAGCCATGTGACCTTAAAACAACACTTTTCATTGGTACATAACAGTTTTTTTTCCAAATATTAAAAGCCCCCACCCATTTCCCTCACTACCACTTTGAACTTGGAGAGAGCAAGAGGTGTTCCTTGGATCATCTGCAGCATCTTTTCTTTTTCATAACAATGGCTAGAAGACAACCAACCTCCAGTGACTCAGAAGAAGAGTTTGTGCAAGAGGACCCTCCTCGGCGCAAAGTAAAAGAGCACTTCATTTGGAAAAATGTTACCTTCCCTGAAGGTGAGAAGAAGGTGAATGTGGCGAAGGTGTGCTGCAAAATCTGCGGCACTACCTTGTCACGTGGTGACCCAACAAAGAAGTACAGTTTTGGCAACGCCACTCTAATCAGACATGTGGAGAGGAGGCACCCCAATAACTTTTCGAGGGAGAGTGTCAGGGACCTGGCACGCAATCCCCGAAGAGATGGTGGCAGCACCTCCACCGGAGGAGCAACACCTTCTGGAAGACCTGAAAGACTAGTTTCAAATGTGCAGCCGGTCTTTGCAGGTCTGAGATTTCTCTGCAAGGACTGCGATGAACTCATATGCGGGGAGCAGAGCGTCAAACTTGTTGTTCGCAGAAAGGAGTAACACCGCTGCTCCACCCGGCACTAATTTTTCCCCTTTTTTTGCTCCTGTTGAGCAGTTTGGCAATCCGTAGTTTTGTTTTTGTTCTGAAAAAAAACAAACATTTACATTGTTTGGAAAAAGTAAAAAAAACTAAAAAAGAAGAAAAAAACTGTTCTTTTTAATTCTCCAAAAAGAGCTATATTCTTTACATATTCTCAAGGAGTGAGTGAAGTGGAGTACGGTGAGAGAGGAAACGAAAATGAGTGAGTGAGCGAAGGAAGGGAAGAGAGGGGAAGGGAAGTGAGACAGGGGGACTGAAAGAAGGTGAGCGTGGGAGGTGCGTGAGGGGAAGGGGAGTGAACATGGGGAATGAGGATAAGTGAGGAAAGCGGAGTAAGGGAATGGGGGTGAGGAAGGGTAAGAGAAGAGCAGTGAGGTTGAGGAAAGAGTGGTGATAGAGGGTGGATAAAGGCAAGTGAGCGTGAGACAAGGGGAGTGAGGGAGTGAGGAGTGAGGAGTGAGGAGACAGAGAGAGTGAAGGAAAGAGTGAGAGAAGGGGACTGATTGAGGGTGCATAGAAAGGTAAGTGAGGGAGTGTGGGTGAGTTAAAGGGAGTGAGCATGAAGGAAGGGGACTGAGAGAGTGAGGGGACAGAGGTAGTAAAGCTAAAAGAGAGGGAGTGAGGGAAGGAGAAAGCGGATGTGACAGGACAGAGGGAGTGAGAGAAGGAGTGATTGAAGTGGAGTAAGGTGAGTGAGGAAAGGGGAATGAGTGAGTGAGCGAAGGAAGGAAATAGAGGGGAAGAGGACTGAAGCATAGGTACTGAGAGAAGGTGAGTGGGGGATGAAAGTAAAGGGAGGGGGAGAGAAGGATGGGGAATAAGGGGTAGTGAGGGAACTGGAGTAAGGGAACGGGGGTGAGGGAGGGTGAGAGATGGGCAGAGAGCATGAGTAAAGAGGGGTGAAAGAGGGTGGATAAAAGTAAGTGAGGGTAAGACAAGGGGACTGCATGGGGATAGAGGGAGTGAAGGATGGAGTGACAGAAAGGGACTGAGTGAGGGATCAAAGAAAGGTAAGTGAGGGAGTGTGGGTGAGTTATAGGGAGTGAGCGTGACGGAAGAGGAGTGAGAGAGTGAGAGGACTGAGAGAGTGAGGCTAAGAGAGAGAGTAAGGGGAGGGGAGTGAGGATGTGAGAGGACAGTGGGAGTGAGAGAAGGAGTGAGTGAAGTGGAGTAAGGTGAGTGAGGGAAGGGGAATGAGTGAGGGAGCGAAGGAAGGGAAGAGAGGTGAAGGGAAGTAAAGCAGGGGGTCTAAAAGAAGGTGAGTGTGGGAGGGGAGTGAGGGCAAGGGGAGTAAACATGGGGATTGAGAATAAGTGAGGGAAGCGGAGTAAGGGAATGGGGTTGTGGGTGGGTGAGAGAAGAGTAGTGAGGTTAAGGAAAAGAGTGATGAGAAAGTAAATTTTGTTTGTCAAACTTACCTTATAAGTAATGTAAACTTAGTTACATATTTTTACTAAATGTAATATCTGTGGAAGAGAAAAAATAAGTAAGTTATAATATTTATAATATATATTTCAAAATACAAGAGACAAGGCAGGAGATTAAAAGTCATAAAAGGGTACTAAGAGATAAAGTAGTAGTGAAGGACACAGAAACGGAAACAAAGGAATGGTGAAGGACAGAGAGAGGGAAAAAGAAATAGAGGGAGAGCAAATTACTAAGAGGATAATGAAGCAGATAGATTCAGTGACAGAGAGGAAGAGAGGGAGAGAGAAATGAACTGAAGGTGAGTAAGATACTAAAGGAATGTGAGTTATTAAAACTAAAAGAGGAAAGGGGAGTAAGGAAAGGGGAGTGAGTGACAGGGAAGGGGGAGTGAGTGAGGGTGCATTCATGACAATGAGGGATGGAAGGTGAGTAAGGGTGAGTAAAGGGGCGTGAGAGACTGAGGGGACAGAGGGAGTGAGGGAACAGAGGGAGTGAGGGTAACAGAGAGGGAGTGAGGGAAGAGGAGTGAGGAAGTGAGAGGACAGAGGGAGTGAGAGAAGGAGTGAGTAAAGTGGAGTAAGTTGAGTAAGGGAAGGGGAATGACTGAGGCAGCAAAGGAAGGAAAGAAGGGGAAGGGGAGTGATGCAGAGGGACTGTGAAAAGGTGACTGCGGGAGGAGAGTGAGGGGAAGGGCAGTTAAGGATGGGGAATGAGGATAAGTGAGGGAAGTGGAGTAAGGAAAGGAGTGAGGGAGGGTGAGAGAAGGGCAGTGAGGTTGAGGAAAGAGGAGTGATAAAAGGTGGATAAAGGCGAGTGAGCTTAAGACAAGGGGAGTGAGGGAGTGAGGACATAGAGGTAGTGAAGGAAGGAGTAAGAGAAGGGGACTAAGTTAGGGAGCATAGAAAGGTAAATGAGGGAGTGTTGGTGAGTTGAAGGGAGTGAGCGTGACGGAAGAGGAGTGAGAGAGTGAGAGGACGGAGAGAGTGAGGGAAGGGGAGTGAGGATGTGAGAGGACGGAGGGAGTGAGAGAAGGAGTGAGTGAAGTGGAGTAAGGTGAGTAAGGGAAGGGGAATTACTGAGAGAGAAAAGGAAGGAAAGAAGGGGAAGGAGTAAGGGAACCGGGGTAAGGGAGCGTGAGAGAAGGGCAGTGAGGGTGAGTTAAGAGGGGTGATAGAGGGTGGAAAAAGGTGAGTGAGCGTGAGACAAGGGGAGTATAATATATATTTCATAATACAAAATACAAAATAACTTGTACAACATGTTATATGGTTTATTTTTGCTCTTCTCAGAATATATTGAAATTCACGTAAAACAGTGAGTTCAATACTACTCATTATATGTCAGCGGGCAAAAAAAACCACAATCAAAAAGATTGTGTTTAAAAAACCCATACAACGTTTCAATAAATAATGTAAAACTTAGAAAAAACATATCTTAACTCATTTCTGATCCACTTACTTTTCCACGAGGCCAAATAGTATATGGAAAGTCCTTTTCTTTGGAAATTACTCAATAGTACTGTTAAACTTCCATTTACCCGAGTTTCTGAAAGAAAAGCTCCAACATCTTTTACATCATGTAACAATAGTTATATTTCCAGCTGTGGCTCCGTCATGATTAACATTTCCTATAATACTGATATCACTCACTATGTGATACACTTACACTACCTCTATGACAACTACACGTTTTTTATTATCTTGATCACTCTCATTCACAAAGTGATTTTGAACAGCAAACTAAGTTTTATTAACTGATCCAATCTTCATAGGCCAATTACCTTTCCTAAAATTTTGGTTGTAAGAACACTAGGTAAGAATTTTGTAAGTCAGAAGGCAAACGTTGTTTGAAAGTCAATTGAGTATCATTACAATTAGTCCAGCCTTTTTGACATTTTAAATAAGCTGTGTAATGTCCTGATGTTGTCGAAGGACCATCATGGTAAATAATTGCTGCAGTTGCAAAGGTTCTTCCTGAAATTGATAATTGAGAAGCCACAACATTTTTAATTAAAGTTGTCAATTTAGTTCCATCAGGTCTACATCGTTGGAACACTAAAATTACATACTGTCCATATCTTTGTATAAATAATGTTGATAGCATTGCAGATTTACATTGAGTACAGACCATATTTTGATTTGCTTCTCTAACTAGATTATTAAAAGACACTGATTTGCAGTCTGGTAAAGTCAAATATATAAATCTTTCAGTGTCTATTGTAGTAGTACTTGAAAAGGAACAATTGTCGCAGTTATGCTGACATTTATTAGAAAGGCCAAAAAGATTTTCTACATCTATACTTTCATCTTGCAATACAACAAGCATATACATTAGAAATTCCTGACAATCTTGCTGAATATTCTGTGAAAATTGATTTAGACCAGAACATATGTCTAAAACATTTCGAATTTCAGAAACACTTTCTATTTTTGTTTTATCACTGCTACATTTCTCAAACATAGATTTCAACAAACAACAAAATCTTTGATCCCGATTTTCAACAATCTGTTCTTGTAAAGTTTGAAGAAAAAAAACAACATTAACCACTACATTAGCATAGCAGTTGACACCAGAACTGTTTTCAAACTGAAATCCAACAACATCTTTAACTGAATCCTTTTCCTTTCTGCTTACAATTACTGGTTCATCTACTTTTTTTCTTTTTGACACAACTTCACTACAATTTTTCTCATTTCTTCTTTTTCAGCCCACCACATGCTTTTCAAATAGAGGATATTGAGGTAAATTTGGAGCATACTATCTTCTTAACCTATTATATTCTTTTACACAATTTAGATCTGCATTAATCTTTGTCTCATCAAAATCAATCAAGTACAATCCAGATAAAGTTCTGACTCGAGATAAAGCACCATATGCCATACCCTCCTTGAACACAGAACTTCCAATATTCACCAAAGCACTATCTACACTTAAACCTTGAGATTTATGAATAGTCACCGCATATGCCAAAGAAACAGGAATTTTTCGGCGGACATATAAATCTTTCACAAGCAAAAATTGAGCAGAACAACGACTGATTTGTTGTACTTCTTCAATTCCATCAAATTTAATTTTTAAAAATTCAATTCCATCTCTATTACGGTAATTCACAAAATCAACAACATGACCCATTGCTCCATTTACTCAACCTCTTTCCACATGTAAATTCCGTCGTAAAATTATACGACAATTCAAACATGCATACAGTCTTTTCCAAACCAGCAGTTTTAGATACTGTCTTCTCTAAAGAATCCAATTTTGATTTCAACTTTTCTGACAAAGTAATAGTTACTCCTTCATGCTCTGTTTTATCAATAGCTTCCACTTTCACAATCTCTTGATTTTCTAACTTTAAGATTTTGTTGTTGAAGATTGAACATTCTTGCAGAGTTGGCATCAAGCATATCACAGATTTGTTTTAAGGAATTTTCTTAAAAATATTCTATGGGAGAATATTTTCATTTGGAAACAAATTTGAAATTAATCGTGCATGTAAAGCTTCTTTGCCATGCTCACTTACTTTTCCAATTCTTACATCTTGTAGAATATTTTTATAATCTTCGTCTTTTGCCTGTCGCATATTTTGAAGCAGTTCTGCATATTTGAAATTTAAACATATGTTAACATTTCCAATGCTTCCTAGGCACTTCCTTGTATCTTCATACGTAAGCATTGTGCCTGTGTCTCATCTCAGGCACTGAGTGAGATGAGACACAGGCACAGAGTGAGATGAGACATGCAAAGAGAGAAATGACATACACAAAGAGAGAGATGGGGCAGGCACAGAGTGAGATGAGACACAGGCACAGAGTGAGATGAGACACAGGCACAGAGTACCCTATAAGCTAAGAGATGCAAACTGTGAGCAGACACAGGTGACATTATTGAAAAATATGAAAATATAATTCCTTATTTCACACAGACACTCAGTGTGATCCTTGTCAAAAATGAGTGAGATGAGACACAGGCACAGAGTGAGATGAGACACAGGCACAGAGTGAGATGAGACACAGGTACAGAGTGAGATGAGAGACAAGCACAGAGTGAGATGAGACACGGAAAGAGAGAAATGACACACACAAAGAGAGAGATGGGGCAGACAAAGAGTGAGATGAGACACAGGCACAGAGTGAGATGAGACACAGGCCCAGAGTACCCTTTAAGCTAAGAGATGCAAACTGTGAGCAGACACAGGTGACAATATTGAAAAATATGAAAATATAATTCCTTATTTCACACAGACACTCAGTGTGATCCTTGTCAAAAATGAGTGAGATGAGACACAGGCACAGAGTGAGATGAGACACAGGCACAGAGTGAGATGAGACACAGGTACAGAGTGAGATGAGAGACAAGCACAGAGTGAGATGAGACACGGAAAGAGAGAAATGACACACACAAAGAGAGAGATGGGGCAGACAAAGAGTGAGATGAGACACAGGCACAGAGTGAGATGAGACACAGGCCCAGAGTACCCTTTAAGCTAAGAGATGCAAACTGTGAGCAGACACAGGTGACAATATTGAAAAATGTGAAAATATAATTCCTTATGTCACACAGACACTCAGTGTGATCCTTGTCAAAAAAGTTAAAGCCATAAAACATGTAGCATAGTAAATCGTTTTAGACACAGAGCACAGCCCATATCAATGACCACTATATTACAAGGCAGAAATCTGACTCATTTCCAAAATACTTTCCCAATATGCACCATTCATTTTTTGCCAGCATTACATACTAACAAGAGACACAATGCAAAAAGAAACAGTACCCTTTAGGCTAAGAGATGCAAACTGTGAGCAGACACAGGTGACATTATTGTAAAATGTGAAAATATAATTCCTTATTTCACACAGTCACTCAGTGTGATCCTTGTCAAAAAAGTTAAAGCCATACATTTTACCAAAAAAACATTTAGCATAGTAAATCGTTTTAGACACAGAGCACAACCCATTTAAATGACCAGTACATTACAGTGCACAAACTGAACTCATTTCCAAAATACATTTCCAATATGCACCATTAAATTTTTTACCAGCATTACAAAAAAACATGACACACAATGCAAGAATAAAGAAGCCCAATATGCTTCTTAATCTTCCCCATAGTGCATACAGCACTCTATCTATATTAAATAAATCATAACTCACCTTTAAAAATGCTTTTGAAGATTTAAAACAGTGTCAGTCACACACACCAGATTTTCTTAAGCAGAATCTCTGAAATGCACCTCAGACACTGCAACCACAAATTGCCCTGATTCCCTGTAATTCTTCACACATATCCCTGGACTTAACCAATCAAAATTCTTCCCACACTATTTCAATACCAAACTGACATTTTAATTCGTTCTACATTTCAACACTTTCAAACTCACATTATATTCACCCATCCCCCCAGTGCTCATTCAGCCTGTTACCATGGTAACTCCCACCTAACTCAGCACACAGGTGGAAAGTTCATCATACTATGTTGCAAATGAACTCAGCAAGGGTGTTTACACTCTCAATATACTAGCTAATCATGTGCAATGTTTCTTTCAATGACTTTTTCTCAACCATTGGAATTACTTCTTTCAAAAAACACAAGCATGCACCCTAATTTTCAGTGGAGAATTTTAAGAAACCACCAATCATGTCTTGTTTTTCAAGTGCACTGAATCTCAACCACTTTTTTTCATAACTCCTACTTTCAAACTGCCATTTCATTTCCACAACTCATCTGAATACAACCACATCTACCTTCAATAAGCCTAAAGTCTGGATTGTGGGTCATAGCTTTGTTCACTGGAGTGAAAAATATGCAGCAAACAGAGGTATTCCCAACCTTGATTTACCAAATGTGGATATTATGTGGATTGGACAGAGAGGATTGAGATGTCACCAACTGATACCATTGGTGGTAAAATCCTTTATGCATCTACCACACCCTGACCTCATAATTGTGCACTGTGGTGGAAAATACCTGGGCACTTTGAGCGGGGTAGGTCTGGAAATGCTTTTAAAGGACATCTTTGGGCAAATGATGTCACTTTTTCCCAAAACTGCCTTAGTATATTCTAATATATGCCAAAGGCAAAAATGGAACTGGTCCAACCAATTTTGTCCACAGATTGAGAAAGCAAGGAAACATGTGAATAAATCTGAGACTATGGTATGGGTTCTGTATACCACAACAACTTGCGTTACAACATGCAAGGCATCTATAGGAGAGATGGTGTACATTTTACAGATGAGGGAAATAGAGTCTTCCTCTTGAATTTTAGACTCTGCATCGGTACCTACTTGTAGGTACAAAAAACACCCACATAACACAACAGCTCTTTTCAGAGCTACCCTACTTCTAAGCACTCTAAATTCTTATTTTGCACAAATTTTTTTCACTGTTTTTCCCCGTGGTGCGCTCAGGGTACGCGTACCCGGAAGCGTACATGGGAACGCACCCAGCGCTTACCCCACGAAAATAAAAAAATAAAAATTGTTTTTTTGCCCTTCAGGGTCCTTCTAGGCCCCCCTCAGAAAACCTTGGGGGTCAGGGGGTCTCTACCCAGCCCCCTTTTAATCATTTCCCCCTTTTATTTTTCACCTTTTGTGTCTCGATTCTACCGAGACACAACATGGCGGACTCTCTGGACTGTTTAGAATGTTGACAGACACCCGAGAGCCAATCAGCTTTCTGCTCGCGCACTTCCGTGGCGCGCCAAGTGTGCTTACCTGTTCGCGTGCCGGTAAGCACTCGAAACGCGCATATAGATATATATGTGTTTTTGAAGTTAATTTTCGTAAAAACCACTGTAGCAATTTTTACGAAATATAGAAAAGGCACTTCTGCGTACCAGTCCCTACAATTTTGTAAAGTTTGGTGTAACTCCATTCAGCCGTTCTGGCTGTAGCCGTGTCTGAACGTACTATGGAAATTAACATGGGGAAAACACATTTTGGAACCCCCCTTTTTTCTCAGCCCCGGCATGACGAATCCCCCCGAAACTTCCAGGGAAGGAGCGCAGTGGAGCTGGCCTACATTTTGGAAAATTACACGCTAATTCCTCAACTGGCGCCAAAGTTATTCCCAATAGAATGTTGCGGATTTCCTATGGAAACTAGGTCCTAACTATAAGTAGGTAATATATATATATATATATATTTTTTCACTGAAAAAAACCATAGGTTATAGACCATATATAGTTAGGAATTAGCATTTAAAAAACCTTATTTTACTCACACAAAACCATTGAAATTCCATATATAGTTAGTTGTACTAACTATATATCGCGCACCCGCAATCCACTGCTGATCATGTCACATATTACATCATTCATGACATGGTCAGTGACATCACTGATGACATCACTGATGACATCTCAAATGACATCACTGATGACATCACTGATGACATCTCAAATGACATCACTGATGACATCTCAAATGACATCACTGATGACATCACTGATGACAACATCTAGTGACTGTATTTTTCTGTAAAGTTAAAATATGTCTTGAGTGGATGTATAAGTGTCTGGATGAAGGATTTAGTAGGTGCATGACTGACTGTATGAGTGAGTGATTAAATGTGTCTGAGTGCATGGGTTAGTGACTAAACTGTCTTAATTTGTGCATCATTATGTCTGTTGTTCTGAAAACTGCTGCATGTGTTGTTCAGTAGCTATATGAGTAACTATATGGGTTTTTGATTGGTTGCCCAAGTATTTGTATGGGAGACTGAGTGTGTGTGTGGGTGGCTGGGAGGTGTATGACTCTGTGCATAGATGTGTGAGCAGTTGATTCACTAGATGTATGGGTTCAAAAGTGCATGTGGAAACAGCTGTATGGGCGGTTGACTGTGTGCATCAGTGTATTGGTGAGTGAATGGATATCTCAGTGCTACATGTCAAAGTAAGTACATATGTAAAACACAGTACATGTGAGACTTGACATATATAAATAACTGTGCATAAGAGCCAGTGAATGTGTGAGTGGCTGTATGCATCATTGTGAACTTGTATCCAGGATTGTATAAGAGAGTAAATATGTTTTAGTATATGTTTGAATAAGTAAGGTGTGTATAACTGTATAGTTGGGAAAATGGAGGTGTGATTGATTGTTTGCATGACTGACTAGGTGTGTGTGTAACTTCATGGATGAATGACAATCTGTGAGTCTGTGTTTACACTGAGTGTATCTAAGGTTATATTAGAGTCTGAAGAGGTTCATCGTATTATCACATGAATGATGTCATCAGTGATGTGATCAGTAATGTAAAATGAGATGTCATCAGTGATGTCATTTGAGATGTCATCAGTGATGTCATCAGTGATGTAATTTGAGATGTCATCAGTGATGTCATCAGTGATGTCATTTGAGATGTCATCAGTGATGTCATCAGTGATGTCACTGACCATGTCATGAATGATGTAATATGTGACATGATCAGCAGTGGGTTGCGGGTGCGCGATATATAGTTAGTACAACTAACTATATATGGAATTTCAATGGTTTTGTGTGAGTAAAATAAGGTTTTTTAAATGCTAATTCCTAACTATATATGGTCTATAACCTATGGTTTTTTCAGTGAATTTTCAAGGTTTTGTAAATGCTAATTCCTAACTATATATGGTCTATAACCTATGGTTTTTTCAGTGAATTTCAATGGTTTTTTAATAGCAAATATCATAAGCTGTCGAATGTCAAGTACGTGGTAAGTAAAAACATTTTCGTGTTTATGCACACTGATCTGCTTTGAATGCTGCCCCCCCCTCATTTCTATTAGGAGTACTCTCTCTTTGCAGATAGTGAAGGGTAGTTAACGCAGGCCTTTGCCCCCGTTGTAATCCGTCGTGCCTGCTTCTCTCTCCATTTCATTGATTGTTCTCTTTGGTTCATTCTCTATTTACAAACAAGCACAGAGTCGCAATACTCTGTTTAGTCTTTGCAGATAGCGAAAAATCGTGTAAAAAAACAAAAGGAATCGAGCAAAATCAGTAGGCCACTAATGGGATCTCTTTTTGACCTGGCTAAAATAGAAACATTAGGAACAACCTGTTGAAAATAGCAATGTGTATGTACATAAGCGGCGTTCATTTGTGTTCACAGTACCCCTTGTTGATTGTTTGAATCGAGCATTGAATTGTTCGAAGTTGGTTCTCTTAAGGATCTTCTCTGCCTGCAAAGGAGGAAGAATAGGAATATTCTCTCTCCCTTTGCAGATAGTGAAAGGTAGGTAACGCAAACCTTTAACACGTCGTGCCTATTTCGTTCCTCATTGATTGATTGTTTGCCCGAACATTGACTGTTTGGGAATTGGTTCTTTTTGGAGGTATTCCCTGTTTGCAAATAAACGTAGGAAAATCTTTGCAAGTAGTGAAAGGGTAGGTAATGTGGACCTTTGTCCCCCGTTGTAATCTGTCATGCCTATCTACTCCCCACTGATTGATGCACCTGTGTCACCCGGACCATTTACTAGAAATAGGTCATCTGGCCCGACCAGAGAGCACCCCTAGTGAAAAGGACATATGCAATAATAACGAAGTGATCACTGTATCCTGTTAACAGAAACTTTAGCATGAAACAACCTGGAAAGAAAGGAATAGGAAAACGAAAATCAGTAGGCCACTGATGAACTTTTTATTAAATAACAAACAAAGAAACGATAACAATACATAATGATAAAACCTATTATTGTCCTAGAAACAAGAAACGTTAGAAGTAAGCCCGTAATAAGAAACCTGAAAACAGTAAGAGAAACCAAGTGTGACATTGCAACGGCCACAAGGCAACGAGGCTTCATCGCCCCTCACTGCCCCAAAACGTGTCTGTCCCACCGCCTGCCACGCCCAAATAACGGCAAACTGGGAAAGATACAAGTCAGCAGACATCCGCCCCATTCTGGAAACTTTATCGGGATTGTACTTGATTGAGTGTGATGTCACAAACATTTGTGCGGATCTAGATTGTGTTAAGGAATACAATAGGTTAAGAAGAGAGTATGCGCCACATTTGCCTCAATATCCTTTGTTTGAGAAACAGGTTTGCGGCTACGCCCAGCCGGAAGCAACACATATAAGGCGGGTCCTGCTGCCAACTGTCGGCCAGGAGATCATCACGTAGGGTGTAGCCGGAGGAGAGGCCGAGGCCAGCGGGACCCGGCCAGGGGGAATGCTACGACCACCCTGGAGAGTTGCAGGGGGGGGAATGTCCGTGTCCTCGACCCTCCCCTCTCTCTCCCAGTCCGGCCACCATCAACCAGAGGCCGAGGCCGACGGGATCCGGCCGCGGTGGCGGTAACCCTGGAGAATTGCAGGTTAGACCCTCTCTCTCCCAGTCTGGGCCAGCATCCATGGAGGGCCTGGGAGTGGAGAGGCCACTGCACGAAAGGCCCAGGAGAGGTACCACACGCCAAGGCCTGCCCCACCGGATGAGCCAAGGAACCCGTTCATGGGGCCAGAGCAAAGGGCGTCCGGCCGCCATCCACCGGAGGTCCGGCGCAAAGACGGACGGGACATTTCTTCTTTCTTTTATAATGGCTGCGACAACACTGGGGGGGGATGTCTTGCACATGCCTCCGACCCCCCCCTCGTCCTCATCGCCTGGTCCGGCCATAACAAATGTCAAGCGAGACGCTGTGGGGTGCACTGGGTGGGAGAGACGGTGCGAACAGGCCTCTCCCGCCTCCCCAGGTGGAGGCTTCCCAGCTGCACCCTCAGCGCTCCAGGCGCCCGGAAAAGGGTTCTTCCACTGTGGCGATGCTGCAACGTCTCGCCCGGCAGGGTGGAGCCCGTCCGCTCATTTGACCCCGCGATCGCCAGTAGCTACCGAACTCTCAAAATGGCGGTCGACCTGGCAAGAGCGGGCCCAGCATGAAGAAATGGCCCGGTCACTGGTTGACTCCACCACCATAGTCCTCCACGACCTTGAAGATTCTAGAGGAGCCGCGGGAGTCCCCGACCCCCGCAGACACCCCCGATGGGGAATGACTGCCATGATCGCCCGTGGAGTGACGAAACTGTAGCCGCGGGACGTCGGCGCTCCCATGCTGGCGCCAGCCTCAGTTTGAATGACTAGAAACCTGCAGACCTCAGTTCCGGTGAAAGCACAGTGTGACCCGGTAGGAAAAATTGTTGCACCCCCTCCCCTTTTTGACTGATGGTTCAAACCACCGATCCTTTCCTTTGCCCTTTTAACGGAACTTTGGACTGCCTCCCCCCCCCCCCCGCGGCGCCCCACGCCGTTATTTGCTGGGCGGCAACTTACTAGACATCACCTTCGTGCCATCCAGATTTCAGCGCGTTCTGCTGCCTTGGAACTATTCGCACAACAGACCGCTACTGACAACCCACCCCCCGGGACGCCCCACGCCGGATACCCAAATCAGTGCGGCACCCAGGCAACATCTTCTGAATTTTCATAATTTGAAAGAACTAGTAACATGTCCTCATCAGGAATTTCCTCTTCAATCATCTCATCAGGAATCTCCTCATGAAAAGTCTGCAATGATGATTCTTGTAACTCTATGGTCTCCAAACATTCGATAAATTCGCCATCAAGAGATTGATCAAAAAAATCATTCAAGTCATCTCCTCCTTGTGAGAATATTTCATTATTGGTGCTGTCAATTTCATTAAATGTAGTGGATAATTCAAAAGAAATTGCCACGGTCTCTTCATTGTTTAAATGTTTTTACTGTTTTTGTTTTGTTGTATATATTTATAAGTTATTAAAGTTTTATATTCCTACTACTTTGTTGGAGTGCTATATATTTTTAATGTGACACATAATTGTAAAAACTTTGATGTACAAAGAGTCATCCCTGGAATCTTCCGCTTCAGGCTCGGTCCCCTCCCCAATCACAATACAGGATGGTTTGCAGATAGTAGGAACGCGTGTGGTTTGACGGATCTCATCGGGTGTGGGCCTTGATCTACTATAACTCCTTTGAAGAGGGGTGATTCTTTACAGCTGGGGCCATAAACTACATCTGCAGGGCTAGCTGATAGCCTGGACAATCGGACACAGAGGAAGAGGAGTGTCAGAGGGTGCGGTAGTGAATAGGGCGAAAGGGAGGTGTCGGGCGGGCACAGAGTGTGATTCTCAGGGAAGAGCAGCGCAGATGGGGGGAGGTTTATTGCCGATGCATAAGACAGAGAGCGGGGGTGACCAGTGCCTGGGGAAGATGCTTGCGAGGGTGGGGAGCCATGCTACGGATCAACAGCGTGCAGAGAGTGGGTCTGGTCAAGGCATCTAAAATGGCTGCCGTGCACGACAAAAGTGTGGCATTTCAAAAAAGGCAAGATGGCGCAGACAATGTTTTTCAACACTTCCTCATTTCCTTCTAATCGAACGTTAACAGACGTTGCTGCATATTACCAAAGTTAAGCGATATTTATCGCTAACGATGCTTAGCAACGAATTTTTTACCGCTAAGCATCGTCAGAAATTATCGCAGATAAACCTTGCTATTATCAAGGTTTATCGCAAATGCGATAAAAAACGGCCGCAATGCATGAATATCGCTAAAAAGTCAGCGATATTCATGCATTACCGAGCTAATGCTCTTAGCCATGTTATCCACCTCCCATTGGATAACATGGCTAAGAACTGCTCAGGGCAGGTGTTAGTTTTTGGAGATATTCGCGCTTAGCGCGAATATCTCCAAAAGTTGGTAATAGGAGATAGATATCTTGCATGTTGTAATGCAAGTTATTGTGGTATATGGAACTCATACCATAATCTCTCAGGAAAACAGAAACTGATCCTTTTGGGACCGCCTGAGAAGGCCTAGGGGGTGAGGGGTACTCTACTTTGCCCCCTTTTCACGTTCCGAACTATTTTATTTTACTCTCTTCTGTAATTACACAAAATGGCAGCGATAAGATGCATCAGACACAGACAGTGAGAGAAAGGAGGCCGGAGATGAAGAAGAGATGTCAAATACACATTGGAGATAATATAGTGGGAGAAGGAAAGTAAATGTAAATGTACAGGAATTTATATAGCGCAAATCACCGAGCGGTTTCTAAGCGCTTGCTTAGGGAACCCGTCCTGGTATTCCCCTGTGAGATAACCCCGGCAGGGTATCTGCAAGGTGAAAGCCAGGCATCCCGCCGCGAGGGGCCGTTGTGGAGATTAAGCAAGCTATTGCCCAGAGTCGCAGAGTGTGAACCCGTGAATCGAGTAGGCACCGGAGCGAGAATTGTCGAGTCCATGGACATTTTAGGACTCAAGACCCCGCCGAGCCCGGAATTGAACCCTGGTCCCGGGCTGACCTCTGCTTCCAGGTCTGCCTCCTCTAACCAGTGAGCCACACTTCTCCACATGATATGAGTAAACTTACCATGTAACATAAAAATGTTGCACTCTATACTATAAGTCTCATTTTATACTACAATCACTTCGCTACAACCTCATAAATTAAAAATAAAAATGAATAATGTCTCAAACAATTTTTGATTTCTAAATATAAATTTATTCTTCTGAATTTTCAAAATTTGAAAGAACTAGTAACATGTCCTCATCAGGAATTTCCTCTTCAATCATCTCATCAGGAATCTCCTCATGAAAAGTCTGCAATGATGATTCTTGTAACTCTATGGTCTCCAAACATTCGATAAATTCGCCATCAAGAGATTGATCAAAAAAATCATTCACGTCATCTCCTCCTTGTGAGAATATTTCATTATTGGTGCTGTCAATTTCAATAAATGTAGTGGATAATTCAAAAGAAATTGCCACGGTCTCTTCATTGTGAGCCATTTTATTTTGAAATTGCTTGCTGTAAATTGCAGAAAAAAATAATCACTTTCATTTATCGTTTTTAGTAATACATAATATAAAACTAACTTTATCAAGTATTTAGTATAACAGAAGGACTGTAAATAAATAACAGAAAACATTTTTCAAATTATCTTAAAGTGTACAACATAGTTCCCCTTACAAATTAACAACTCACCTTTTTAAAAGTAGGAGAAGTGTTAGTACTGTGTAAATCAAACACCAGAAATTGAGCACCAAAAATTCCTCACAAATATACCTCAGACAGTAGTATCACAAAATGGCTGTGGTTTCCTCTCATTTTAGATATATACATAACCAATTAACTGTCATCACACACAAATACAAAACCAAAGTAACATTTTAATTGGTTCTAAATTTCAACACTTTCAAATGTGTTTTCCCCATGCAATTTTCCATAGGACATTTAGATACGTCTGCAGCCTGAATGGCTGAACGGAATTACACCAAACTTGGCAAAATGGTACATCAAACCTAAGAGGTCAGGGAGGATCTACTATGCCCCCTTATGGTCATTTGCCCCTTCGTTTTGGCCTCCTCTTGTCTCTCGATCCTACCGAGAGACAAGATGGCGGCCGCTACGGACTGTTTGGAATGTTTACAGACGCCGGAGAACCAATCAGCTTCGCAAAGCTCCGTAACGCGAAAAGTACGCGAAGCGGAGCGCTGTTACAGATATATATCTTTTTTTGAACGTTAATTTCTCAAAATCCACTGGAGCACATATATTGAGACCTAGCAAAGGCACATCGGGCTACCAGTCCCTAATATTTTGCCAAGTTTCGTGCAAATCCATTCAGCCGTTCGATTATTATTATTTTTTTTTTTTTTTGCCCCGCGGGGCCCTTTTAAAACCTCCACATCAAACCTAGGGGCCCAGGGAGGATCTACTATGCCCCCTTATGGTCATTTGCCCCTTCGCTTTGGCCTCCTCTTGTCTCTCGATCCTACCGAGAGACAAGATGGCGGCCGCTACGGACTGTTTGGAATGTTTACAGACGCCGGAGAACCAATCAGCTTCGCTTCACAAAGCTCCGTAACGCGAAAAGTACGCGAACTGGAGCGCTGCCCGGTCCGCTGTTACAGATATATATCTTTTTTTGAACGTTAATTTCTCAAAATCCACTGCAGCACATATATTGAGACCTAGCAAAGGCACATCGGGCTACCAGTCCCTACAATTTTGCCAAGTTTCGTGCAAATCCATTCAGCCGTTCGGGCTAAAAGTGAGGCCAACCGCCCTATGGAAAACTCAATGTTAAAAACACGTTTTGGGACCCCCCTTTTTTCTCAGCCCCCCCTTGACAAACCCCCCCCAAATTTTCAGTGGCTGCTCAGAAACAAAATGTTCCATTTTCCTGAAAATTTCAGCCAATTCCGTCCACAAACGCCAAAGTTATTAGACATAGAATTTTCAAAAATCCCATAGAGAAAAAATCCTAACTATATATACCTACTGGCGACCGCCAGTAGGTAATATATATATATATATATATATACTTTTTAATTTTGTAGTGCTACTCAACTCAGAAAAATGTCATCTTAACAGGGAGCACTTGCAAATATGAACATAGCAAAGGCCCAAGGTGAACATGCACAGTTTCAATTTCCCAAACTATCTAAGATTCCTTATTTGATCAAATGCATTATGTTGACTTTAAAAATCTCAGTAACTTCTGTTCTACTTTTCAAGGCAAAGATGAGCATGTTCTCCCAACTCTTCACCTCTGAGTGCAGAGCTGAAGGTTCCAAATTTGAATCACTTCACAATACTCAAGGTGACAAATCGTCTAAAACTACACTCCCTTGTCCTACACTTTTAAGAGAGCAGTTGTGTGGTAGCTGCTGACATGTCAACTGTTTTTGGGGAAATATGTTTTCACGCTTTTACTATGCCAGCGATACAGAATTCACACAAATTAGACCTCACTTTGAAGCACAAACCAATATGGGCAAAGCAGATGTTCCAGTTGAAGCTACCCTTCTGTAAATAATCAAATGATCTGAAATCATTAATTGTAGTGTAGGAATTGCTTTGACTTAAAGGATCTCAATCACTTCTGTTCTAGTTTTTAGGGCATTAAAAGATGTGTCATTTCAACTGTTTTTGTGCTTTGTGTGCACAGCCTATGCATACTCCTTTTAACCACATAACCATTTTCAAGGGCACCAAATCACATTCAATGTTTGACTCTCATTTTTCTACTATTTTTGTGGCTGTTGCTCAATGTAGAATCATGGAAGGAAATATCAAACAGAGAAGCACTTATGTTTATTAAGGACCATTCACCCCTGCTCAGTGGTGATTCATCCCTTTGTCTTTAAACTCTTAATGGGGTAGTATATTTTAGGTACAATGTATTGAGTACATATGTGCTCATCAAATTAGCACAGCTATATTACACAATGCAGTTACAAAAATGTATTTTTAAATGCTCTGGGTCTCTTATGATTAAAGGTAGAGGATTCTATTGAGATGTAAATATAGAGCTATGCCAGTACTGGTGAACCAGTGATACAAGTTAATGAACGTTCCCTTTTTTTATTAAAAACCTATTTGCTTACCATTGCTTTCAAAATCCCTTTTCCCCTCTTTTAGGTCTTGGCTACAACGTGCTTTAGCTGCCTTTAAGCAGACTATTGTTTTTGATACATAACATATACTTACAGTGGGCTTTGGTCCTGATTGTTCTTCATATTATGGCTGTGTTGTCTATCTCAGTTGTCTGATTGTTTCAATACCTTTTGTCCCAATGTGTTTTTTCCTCCCAGAAGCATTTCAGTATCAGTGTTTTGACTGTCTGGCGGGTATCCTTTGATTGCTGGTGTAGATTCTATTCAGGAAACTCATTTTTTCTTTTAGTTAAAGCACTCTATGACAGTGTACGTGTTTTCTTTCTCTTTTCCATGTACTGCTTTTCTTTCACTTTCATACCCTCTTGGCTCTCGTGTTGCTTCCTCCCACTGCTCGTTCATTGCTTCTCCACTTCTCCTGGTCCCACTCAGCTTTTATTTTTAAATGTCCCCCATTGCCCTCCTGCCAATACCATGCTGACCCCGCCTTCTCTCCCACCCCTTCAAGGTCAGTGTGTGCCTTCTTTAATTGTATTTTGGAAATTGTAATGTTTTCTTTTCCATTTTCATATGCCTGTCTGAGTCCACATTTGCACACACTGGCAGCGGACACCAAAGAATCGGCTTGCAATATTTTAACACATCCCGTTCAAAGATGTCCACCATGAATATGCACATATGCACATAGATCAACTTTTAATGGGATTAAATAAAATTCAACAAATGCATTGAAAGATGGTGGCTGTGAATGCATAAACTGGCTCACCGACTTTTAGATCTGGCATCCTTCGTGTGTTTTTCCCCCTTAATTTTTTTTCTTCAGCCCTCCTGTTTTGCCGACTTTGTTTTGCTGGCTTTAGGATTCTGCACACTTTACCACTGCTAACCAGTGCTAAAGAGCTTTTGCTCTCTTCTTCAAACATGGTAGAATTAGCTTATACTCAATTGACACATTTAATTTACTTGTATGTCCCTAATGAAGTGGCACCTCCTGTTCTCAGAGCCTGTAAATTAAATGCTAATACTGGGCCTGCCACACTGATTGTGTCACCCACTTAAGTAGCACTTTAAACATGTCTCAGGCCTGCCATTGCAGCCTGTTTGTGCAGCTTTAAACTGCCATTTTGACTTGGATGAATACACCTTTTTCAGGCCCAAACCTTCCCTTTTAATACATATAAGTCACTCCTAGGATAAGCCCTGGACAGCCCAGAGAGCAGGGTGAATTGTTTTTAAAAAGTGGGATATGCGGAGGAGGCGCTAGGGGGCGCACAGCGACATGGCTGCCTGAGCAGCAGCTCCGCCGGGCGATCGTCAACTTTGGTGAATCACGCCGGTCTCGCCCCGGCCACCGGCTCCCCGAGCACCTCAGCGGATGTGGGAAGTGCTGTAGCACATAATGCGGTGAGGAAAGGCCCCCGGCGGACATGGATTGCTCCTCAATTTGCCGATGAACAAAACGGAATGTCCGAGTGCCTGACAAGATGGCCGCCGCTATGGGACATGGGCACAGCAGCAATGAATCAGGCAGTCACCGATCAACCACCAATGCTCACCGCAGCGTTTTGAAGGTAGGGTCTTGAGAACTGGCCCTTCCGCTGCCACTGCACCATCCTTTGTCGCGCTGCAGAGCGCCGGAGACCCCCATAATAGCGCCGGAGTGTCTGCCTGACAATATGGCGGCCGCAGCTCAAAAAACGCGGGCATAGCCGACCTGTCTCCGGATCCGGCGGCTGTGCCACGACCCTGATGGCGGCCCGGTGCAGCAGAGAAGGTGACAGCAAGCTGCTATATACCCAGCGTGGAGGGCAGTACTGAGCGCGAGCACTGAAGGTGGCATATACACGCTCCTACAGGGAGGGTGGTGATGGCTGATGACAACACGCGTTGAGAGCGACGGACAGTCTGCGCTTGGCTGTGCTACCTGATGCACTGAGGGGGTTCGCCTTTACTTCAGGGACCTGTGGACATCGCTGCCCTGCCCCTTCAGCCCATGAGAGCCCGGTGATTTCCTTCCGTGGCGCCCGGGTCGGTGACTGACGAGAGTAGCGAGGGCTGACTAGCGACCACGTGTGTGGCCACCCCTCTTGGTTCGGCGCTCGCAGACCCCGGCATTGCTGGACCACCGAGGCTGGAACTGAGACCTGCAGCCTGACATGCCTTTGTGCCTGCGGAGACGACACACCTGCTGCTAGAGGTACCGAATGTGGAGGGAGTGTGCTGGACATACCGCGACATCACGCCACCTGGGGGATCGGTGGGGCCCGAGAAATCATCTGCACAGTGAGCTGCCACACTAGGTCGCATTTTCCGCACGGCTGAGCGGCCGCAAGCCAACTGCGTTGAGGGGGTTTGTTGGACAGTGGAACAATCAGCGAGCAGCCAGCATTTGGCCGCATTACCTCGCACCCAGGAGGGTGTCACCATCACCCTGTACGTATAGCGCTGTGACGATCTTTTCGACGGCGAACACCCCACGGGTGGGGTTCACCACGGCGTCAGCGACCAGACTTACGAGGGCAACGGGGCCCACGTGCAGGAAGACAGTCTCCCCGCCCGCCAAAATGGGCAAGCCGGACAAACACCAACAGAAGCTGTCCTTTGAGGCGGGAAAAAAAACTCAGAAATCCACTGACGAGGTGGTGGAGGATGAGGCAGGGCCTGCGCCCAATAACAACATAGAAAAGATCCTGCTGGCGATACAGTCGAACCTACAGGACATTAATGGCAAGCTGGACAGCTTAACTTGCAGAATGGACACCATGGCGGCACGGCAAGAAAAGCATGGAGAGAGACTGGATGAGGCCGAAACACGCATCTCCGCGGTCGAGGATGAGGCGCGGGCCTCCACCTCAAAATGCGCAGATATGGAACGGCTCCTGGAGGTGATCAGGGCGAAGGAGGAGGATTTGGAGGCGCGCTCGAGGCGCAACAACGTACGGATCGCGGGCCTGCCGGAGTCCACCAACACAGGCCGCATGGAGACCTACGTGGAAACCCTATGCAAAGACCTGTTCGGGGCTGAGGCCCTATCGCCCCTCTTCATCGTGGAGCGTGCACATAGGTCACTGGCCCCGAAACCACCGCCCGGCGCCACGCCAAGACCGATTGTGGCGCGAATCCTCAACTACCGCGACAGGGATACGATCCTTCGGCTAGCAAGAGAGAAAGGGAAGATCCAGCATCAAGGGAACTCCTTGGAATTTTACCCTGACCACACAGTTGCGGTCCAGCAGGCCCGGAAAGAATACACTGCAGTGAAGGCCAAATTGCGTGATTTGAACATTGTGTATTCCATGATGTATCCGGCGCGCCTCAGGGTGGTATGGAAAGAGAAAGCGACTGTACTGCCGTCACCGAAGGCAGCACAAGAATTTGTCAAGAGGGTGCAACGGGAGATGAGAGACAATTCGCAAAATGAACAGCGACGTGACTCGGACTAAAGGTATGGGGTTGATTCATGGTCTGCCACTGGTGAGTGTACCGTTCTGTTCAAAATCTTGCGTTTTGGCATGGACACTGTTGTCCGCACTTGGCTAGCCTTCATGATCCTGTTTTCCAGTTTGACCGATTGTGGTGTTGGTACAACGTGCACAGCATGTTTGGGTGAAGAGGGCCCGTTGGAGCTCAGAGACTGCTGTTTGACGGTGCGGATCACTGCTAACTTTGAATTGTGAATGCCCCACGGCCCATGCACTCTGCGTGACACAATATTGGCCTAAACGGCTGGGAGATACTAATACCCTATGGCGTTTGCTCTCTGCAGGCTAGTTCACGTGTGGCAGAAAGCTGCCCCTTTGTATGCTGTGCTTTGCCCAATATGCACTAAATATGGGACGCCTCGCTCACTGACTGTCAGCAATCCCCGATGCATTCTATGTGGCGAGCAGTACAAGTGGGAGGCGAGGGGTTCTGCTCCTTGCTGTTTAAATGATGTGACTGCATTGGGGACGCACTGTTCCAGACATGTTGCTCAGCCAGTGGTTCTGTTGTTGGCTCTTCGGGGGGTGGGGGGGACGACGAGTATTCACCTAAACTGCGTTTCATACAGCTTCTTTAGCATCGCCCACACCTGTACACCGGGTGGAGAGTTGTGCCCCTGGCGGACCTCTACAAGGGTATAACCCAGTAAGAGTTTGGTTCTGGGCACTGTATTTATGGTTGTAGAAGTTACGGATTGGTGCACTGGGTGGGAATGGCTTCGGCAGGTTGGGGTTGCTGGAGTGGGTGGGTTCAGGGAGGTTGGGGTTGTTGGAGTGGGAGGGATCTGGGGAGGAGGGATGGTTCACTGTTTACTAAGACCAAAGGTATTGCAAACCAGTGCATGTTACGTGTTAGCCCTGCTGGGGCTTGTGTCTGCAAGTGCTGTTCATGGAGCTGGATGGGGTCGGGATGGGGGTGGATTGCTTGCGTGCTTAGGGTTGAATGGTACTGTGTTAAATGGGTACGCCAGGTTCCAATGCTGGTAGCAAGTGCGGACTAAACGTCCTTACGTGGAATATACGAGGGTTCTCACGCCCACAGAAAATCAGGCAAGTGTTTGCCAGTCTCACCAGGTGGAATATTGACATTGCATTCCTGCAGGAATCGCACTTGGCTCCGCATACTCACGCTACATTAGGGTCGAGATGGGCGGGGTCGTCCTACAGAGCCTCATATTCCTCCTATTCCCGGGGGGTGATCACCTTGGTCAAGAAAGGGGTACACTTCGAAGAGAAACATGTGACTCAAGACCCAGCTGGTAGATACGTGCTGGTGTCCGGCAAGCTCAGGGGACATCACATTACACTCCTCAACGTGTATGGCCCTAACACCGACGCACCTGACTTTTATCGGGAAATCTGGGGACACTTACAGGACCACGCTGGCACACACATTTTGTGTGGGGGGGACTGGAACGTGACACTGCGGGACGGGCTGGATCGATCTTCCCAATCAGTGGAACAACACAAGCAGGCGAGGATTATGATAGACCACATGATGAGCGATCTAGCGTTAGCGGATATCTGGAGACTACAACATACCGACGAGCCAGGAGCTACTCACATTACAGCATCACACAATAGTTGGTCCAGACTGGACTATTGGCTAGGGTCCAGGGATATTGCACTATGGGCTCGTGCGGTGAAGGTGCTTCCACGCACATTGTCGGACCACAATCCGGTAGTATTGCAACTAGACATTCCGCACTACACGCCTCCCCCCTTCCACTGGCGTTTTAACTCCCAGGCCCTCACAGACCCCGTATATGTTGACACCCTGACTACGGCGATCAAGGACTACTTCACTAATAACTCTCACACTACGGACGACCCATGTCTACTCTGGGAAGCCTTTAAGGCCACGATAAGGGGCGTCTGCATTAGCACCACCATAGGTGTACTCAAAGACATTAGGAGCCAGATCCACCGCTGCGAACGTCGGATGAGGGATTTGGAACTGCAATATGAAAATACACGGGACATACAGCTATTATCCCAACTACGAGACTTACACACAGAACATGCCGACTTCCTAACGTCAGAAATCAAGTATCTAGACCGCAAACACTCCGCAAGGGCTTTTGGTGAAGGGGGTAGGCCAGGGCGAGTACTGGCGCGGAAAATTTGTGAAGGGCGGGGGCATTCGGCGATCCTTCGGGTCAAATCTGAGGCGGGTGTAGTTCACACACATTCGGCGGACATAGTCAAATGTTTTGCGGACTCCTACTGCACATTATACCAATCTCAGCCAACGGCTACAGCGGAGGAAACTTACGAATACCTCCATGATGTGGCGATTGGCTGGCTGTCAGATGCCCAACGGGAATATCTGGCTCGGCCGATCACGGTAGAGGAGGTCACTGAAGTGATTGCGTCGCTCCCAAACGGTAAAGCGCCCGGTCCGGATGGATACACGTCCGAATTTTACAAAAAATTTGTCGATATTATTGCCCCATATCTGGTGGACATGTACGGCACCTCCTTTGAAGGTTCACTGCTCCCCCCCACTCTGCGTGAAGCTATGATCATCGCGCTCCTCAAACCGGCTAAAGACCCGGACTACTGCGACTCCTACAGGCCCCTATCCCTAATAAATGTGGACTCTAAAATACTTGCGAAATTACTAGCTGTCAGATTGTCCCCCCTGATGACTCGCTTAGTGCTCCCGGACCAGGCAGGGTTTGTCCCCACGAGATCCACCTCACACAACACAAGGTCCCTGTTTGCTCTGGCGCACTATCTAAAACCCTCGGTTAAAGCAGTGGCTGTACTACTCGACGCCGCCAAAGCGTTTGATTCAATAGAATGGAGATACATGCTGACCGTCCTCAATAGGATGGGTTTTCCTAAAAGATTTATTCAGTGGATCTCCTTGTTGTATACCAAACCGTGCGCGAGGGTCCGGATAAATGGGTACGTTTCGGCGCCATTCGACATTGGTCGAGGAACGAGACAAGGCTGCCCCCTGTCACCCCTGCTCTTCGCGCTAGCGTTGGAACCACTAGCGTGCATAGTGCGTCAAAATTACAGGGAATCGGCGTTGCACTTTGTGTCCAGACCATTGCACATATCGCTCTATGCGGACGACATGTTGCTTTATGTTCGCGATCCAGAAACACATTTAAACCCGCTCCTTAGGGAGTACATCCGCTTTGGGGGTCACTCAGGATTGGCGGTAAACTGGTCCAAATCCTCGCTAATACCCCTCACCGACTCCACTGTTTCCTTTGCAATAGATTATCCACTAGAGTGGCAGCGCGACCCCATACGCTATCTAGGTGTCATGTTTCATAGGGACCCAGACGAAGTCATACGTGCGAATTACGGAGTGGTCATCGCCAAACTGGAAGATAAGGTCAATCGCTGGATACACTTGCCATTGTCCATAGCTGATCGAATAGCGATCGTCAAAATGAACATCCTGCCTAAGTTGTTGTACCTCTTCAACAACATCCCAATCACGCCTACACGGGAGGTCTTTCGGCGCATCAAATCACTAGTACTAAACTTGATCTGGGCGGGTAAGCAGGCTCGCATTGAATTACAGACCCTAACGCTCCCAGTGGCGAAGGGTGGTTTCGGGGTTCCAGATTTTCTCCTATATTATCTCTGTGCTCAGGCTCAGTACGCAGCGTACTGGTATCACGAAGTCCCCTACATTACACACGTGGCCATTGAGGAAGGGGATGCCCATCCGGTCCCACTGTCGGCGATATTGACACACACTAGACCCCCGCTTCATACAAAAGACATCAACACGGTAGACACCACGATCAAGGCATGGAATAAACTAGGACAATTGGCCCACAAGACCCCGTTATACGCACCGAACATGCCATTACAGCACCATCAGGCCTTATCAGTCACTAGCGAGAAAGTGGGGATGTCACTACTGTCCAGAGCCGGGATCGACAAAATGTGCGACGTGTTTCAGGGGGGCACATTTATAGAACTTGATAAACTAGATTACATACGACATCAGACTCTTATGTTCCGCTTCTCATATTACAGATTGACTAGGGCATTGAAGGGACATTACCCTTCATTCCCAGAGGAGCCGGAAACGCTTGCGCCATTACAGATGCTGATCACCACGAGCGATCTGTCTCATTTGGTATCCAAACTTTACACTGCTGCACAATCGGACATAGCAGGCCATACACTTAAAGCCAAAGAAAGATGGGATACACTACTGGAGGCTCCACTGACGGAGGCGGAATGGTACAGTTCATGCGCACTGACTCAAATACTTACACCTAACGGGAATCTGAGGATTATTCATTACAAGTTCATCCACCAAAGCTATTACACACCGGTGAAAATGCGCAGATATGGACTTCAAGAGGAAGACAAATGTAAGCGCTGCAACAGGGATGGGGCAGACTTTGTACATTTGGCATGGAAGTGCGAGCGTGTGGCGAGTTACTGGGAGGAGGTCACAGCCGCGTTGTCGAGCATGTTGGATGATGAGGTGCACTGCACACCACAGGTCTGTCTGCTCGGTATTATACCCCAACTCAGAGCGCTGAAGCGCAAATTCTGTGCTATCGCACTGCTGATGGCCAAAAGACAGGTGGCACAATGTTGGCACAGCCGTAAGATACCGACTGTAAAGAGGTGGATGCATAGCATGTCTACTTGTAGGGATGACCTACAAACGTATGAAGAGGACTTACCTGCTAAATCTAAGCCCAAGGATGTATGGTGCTTTTTGACAGACTACTTGAACTCCTTACAGGAGAATGGGGAGGATTAGTTGATGTGTGAGTGACGCCGTGAGGTGAGTGAGTGTCGTGTGGTTACGGCCCCTGAAGACTATTTAGAAGGAATTATGGAACACTGCTTGGCTCACTGTATAGGATGTCACTGAAGGCAATAGCAGGTCTTAAGTTGGGGAAGTTAGAGGTTGGTTGATAAACTTACAAAATGTAAGACTCATATTGATTGTACAATGCGTGCCCTGACTGGAAACTACCGGATGGTTCTATCTACTGTTAACAGATTACTTTGCATATTCATTTCTGATTGTACTGATCTAACAAGGTGCGGTGGCGAGCCGGCCTCAGGGTTGTGGGCTCATGCTGTGTATTCTACTTTATGTTAATAAAGGTCTTACGCAAAAAAAAAAAAAAAAAAAAAAAAAAAAAAAGTGGGATATGCACTTTTTTGTTTTACTTGTCCTGGTAGTGAAATACTCTTAAATTTGCTTTTCACCACTGGAAGGCCTACTTCTCCCTTAGGCTATCATTAAAGTTGCCTTTGTACATTTAATAAGTTATGCTTTCTAAATAGGAGCAGGTGGCCTGTGCATGTTTGGTGTCTTTGGCATTGTAATGAAAAATCCTAACTTATGGTGATTTCAGATTTTAAATTATAATTTTGGAAAAGCCACTTTTAGAAAGTTACTAACAGGTATCTGTGCCCACAAGGGATTTCTTGCAACGCACTTAGTTTAACAATTAATACATACAGCAATGCTAGTAGTTTCCAACCGGTAACCTACAGTTGAACAATCAATAATTAGTTATTGATTTTTCAACTGTATGTTAAAGGTTGGAACCTACTAGCATTGCTGCATGTATTAATTGTTGAACTAAGTGTGTTGTAAGAAGTCCCTTGTAGGCACAGTTACCTGTTAGTAGATATATTACCCAAGCCTCCAAGGGTCAACTGGGTTCCCCACTTTTTCTTGTTGTACTTTTAGAAAGTTAGCATTTTCCTGCCTTAGCCATTTTGTGCCTGCAGTCTGTCTCTGGGTCACATGGCCGGGTGTAGTGGACAGTTGGGCTTTCTGTATTCCTCCAAGATGGCCACACAATAGGGAATTTGGGTGGGACATCACTGGTCGGATGAGAGGGTGTATCTGACCACAGACCTACTTACAATTAAATAGATTGTGTCCTACCTCCACACAAAGGGCTGCATATCCCCTGTAGGTAGTCTGGAGCAGGGGGGGCATGGTAGGTAGGGTACATGTGCACTTTAAAGGCAAACCTCCAGAAGCTTCTCCCCCTTCAAAGGCACAACTGTGTATAAATACTGGACCTCAGACACCAACTCTTCTGTACAATTCTGGACCTGTGGATACTGAAGGACTCCTGCCCTGCTGTGCTGGCCTAATGTCCTCTTGTCTAGGTGAGAAAAACTGGACCAGCATTGGTTAAACCAAGGATTCCAGAGTCACTTCAAGGGCTAGTTGGCTGGCCTCCTGACTTGAGCCTCAGACACAGAAGGCTCCAACAATCTCGACTCTGCCATTTGAGAGTCTTCTCTGCAAAGTAGTAGCAATCCAGTCATGGATCCTTGGAAGTGGACCGAACATATTCTGTCAGTCTCCGTGGATCACTGAGAACCAATGCATCCTCTGTGCTGTGTTGTGCAATCCTGAGCAGAACCGGCACTTTGACATCGCTGCATGGATCTTCCCCGTCGCAAAGGCTTTTATCGCATCACAGCATACTGCCTCATTGGAACCGCTGATGTGCAATGTGTCCATGGTGCAGTCCCTTGCATACCTCATCAACAGCAGCCTCAACAATGATGGCCGACCATGTGTTGCATTCTTGAAGCTCCTTGGAACCAACGCATCACCCCAACTGCATGACACATCCTCGATGCCGGACTTTGAATCGCAAGCCCTCGTTGACAGAATCCTCAACAACAATGCAGGACCTCGCATCACAGCCTTGCAGCATCTCGCCACCAATGCATAGCTTCGGCTACAGAATGCATCTTTGACTCAGACCCTCTCAACGCTCTGCAAACCAAGATTTAGGGTACTTTGTTCAGCTGGCAAAAATGGGACCTGTATCCGGTCCATGCTCCATCATGGTCGGCCTGAAGTTGTGACATTGTCATAGTCAGGCGCAACTAGTTATTAACAGTTGGCACTTTGTGCCTTTTAGTGCTATTTTCACTGAAATCTTTACACTTGCATACCTCTAGTTCTACCAATTGGATTTTTGTTGTTTTGGTCATGTTTTATTCATGAAAAATTACTTAATTGTTCGAACCTGGTGCGAGATCCTTTTTTGTGGTGTTTTCACTTTATCACTGTTTGAAATGTTGCACAAAACTTTACACATTACGTTTAAGTTAAGCCTGAGTGCTCTGTGCCAAGCTACCAGAGGGTTGAGCACAGGTTAATTTAGAGTTGACTTGTGCCTCATCCTGACAATAGTGTGGCTTCTGCTTGACCAGGGCTTACACCCCATTCAACCAATAAACCAATTTCTTATACCACGCATCTTATTTTTTTTATTTATTTTTTGCAGAGTTTTATATAGCGCGAACTAGAACTGAACCGAATCAGTTATCAGAGCGCTTTACATAGCACCAGTTACGTTACATGAGGACACACTTTCATTTTAGGCAGTTATCTTATGATGACTAAGTATGTTTCTGTAGTCTTTCAAATAGCTTTAGCTGAGGATATATATGGAAGTATTACCCACTGAGTAAGCACTAAATAATCACGTTGAGGTGGATATTTGAGGTGAAATTATGGATTACTTTGGGAGAAACACATATGTCGTTTCTATTGCAGTGAATATGTTCAGAAATCAAACCTCAACATGAAGCACATATAAATATGAATACAGCAATTGCCACAGTTGGAGGTTGAATGCTGTAACTTCACAAATGATTGAACTTAAATCTTTGATTGTGTTGACCTACTAGATCTCAATACCTTCTATTCTGGCTCCGAGGATTCCAATTTTCTATTCATTTTGCAATATTAAGGGGCGAAAAATTGCCTAAAAGTTCTAAGCACAATTTCCCACTATTTTGTAAAAGAAGGTACTTGGATGCCGGAGGCATGTGGACTCTTCTTGGAGAAATGTGTATACTCCTTTCCATTCTGCCATAGATACTCATTTCATGAAAATTAAACCTCTCTAGAAAGCACTTACAAATATGGACATAACAGATGTCACAGTTGTAGCTTCACTTCTGCAAATCAATGATTCTGGTGACTTAAGGGATCTAAATCCCTTCTGTTGTGGCCTTTAAGTCAAAGAAATGTGTGCTCTCAATTCTTTTCCTGCTTTAGTGCAGAGTGGATGGTTGCAATGTTTATTCACTTTAAAATATTCAAGGACACCAAGCAACTTACAAGTTCCACTCACTCATTAAACCCATTTTGATGGCTGTTACTCGCAGTAGAATAATAGAAGGCAATATCCCAAAACAGAAAAGCATTGAATACATTTAGTCCAGAGTATTTACCCCTGTTTAGTAGCAATTCAGCCTTGTGTCTGCTTCCTTATAAAAAGTTCAATATTACGTCACGAATCCCAGATCTAGAAATATCGAGGCGAAGAAAGTAGGACATGCAGGTTGCATCCAGGATAAAGGTACACTAGCCAGCCTAGACCCATTTAATTTGGGTGGGACTCTCAGACGGCAAAAGAAGTGTCTCCCCAGGGCTCAGATAACTGGCTCTGTTAACAGGGTGGGGACAAAAGAAGCATCATATGGGTCAGAATAAGGGTCCCAATAGAGAGCAACGCTAAAAGGTGAAACAAAGGGGGATGAGAAAATAATCTAAAGCACAAACTCCTGAGGGTAGATTTACCTCAGAAGTGGAAAATAGTCCTGGCAGTACCTTCAAGTCGGGAATCCCAATATCCAAAGGATTTTGAGAGGGCCAATCGAAGGATGTACACTCTCTGGGTATTCCTAGGACATCTCCAGAAAACATGTGGCGTAAAAGACTCAGGAAGTTAAATCCCCTAAATAGGTCCTGTCTATTTGTTGAGGAATTCTTCTCCTGCCCAAGCCTTTTCTCAATATCCACTACTCACCTGAAGCAAGTGGACTTTCTGGAAAAATAAGACGGCAAGGATGTAACACAAATTCTGCTTTATTCAGGGCTGGTTAGAGATACCTTTCTCAAAACCGAAAACGGACTAATATCTCAGGGAGTAAAAATACTCAAAGTGGTGAGGTTAGCTCAGGTGAATTCTTCAAGATTGGGCTTCTTGCTATGCCATGGTGGCCTTCAGCTAAATCAAGTTAATTGGGTTACACACAGAGACCATTTGGGACCAAGGCACAAAGTGGAAAGTAGAGAAGGCAGACTGCAAATTACTTTGTACCAATGGGAAGTAAACAGGCAGATTCCACTCAATCAAAATAAGTATGATTGCATAGGTTGGGACGAGGATGTAGGTGAAGGATGGGATAATCTAAGTAATGTAGACAAGGGATGGGAACCTATGCAATGCATCACCTTGACCTCCAGCAACATGTGTGACCGTAATATATTGAGGCAGTCGATCTTTAGGGAAATAACAGGCCAGTGCTCAATTTTGTGCTTCCAGGAGACACAGCTGTGCAGGGAACCCCCACAAATAGATGGTTTTTTGAAAGTCCACCAGAAGGTGTTGACAACTGCAATAGGGCATCCCTTGGGTTGGATGCTAATGCTAATATCTACCAAAATTACTTCTAGGGTATGGGTAGTTAAGATGGGCCCTTTCCAGTGGTGTAAACATTTTAAATGCCAAAGCGGGCAGGATTGCATCATCATTCTCAATATTTATTTACATTCAAGAAGTCCTTTCACCTACAATGAAATTATGGAGCTGTTTCAAGAAGATGTGATTAACATTGGTGTACAGTATCCTCAACACTTGGCAGTCCTACTGGGGGGTTTTAACCGTAAACCGGTTCCCAATATGGTGGATCAAAGGTCTGAAGATTTATTATCTGCTTTTATTATACAATGTGCTTGAGTCCCAGTAAAAGAAGCAACAGGAAGGAATGTAGCCTTGTTATATTTTCTTACATCAAATGAGTTTGTAAGACTTAATGGCTGTGTGTTTGCAGACATCAAGCAAGGAAAACCTTCCAGTATGGCAATCAGAACTGCCCAATAGTTTATGTATTTGTGCAGGCGTGGGTCTACAATTTAATTAGGAAATTTGAGGTTCTACAAATAAAAGGGAGCAGCTACTATCTACTAAGTACAACCCTTAGACTGGACAGTGACCCAATAATGATGAAGGCACTCCCTATAAATGTTTGTTACCTGAATCGGCTAAAGACAAGAAAGAATCTCTGAGAAGCACTTAAATGTATTGAAGGCTCTCCATCACAAACATAGGGGATTTACTGCTGACGGGATGTGCTCTGATTTTTTACTGTGGTATGAGGATATAATTAAAGAGGTTGTTGCCGGCCTAAAAGTCGAACTGGAGGTTTTTAAAAACACTCAAAATAAAACTACGAGAGGGAAGTACTCCAGGAGTAGCTGGTTGGTTTGATATATAATTTTGATGCTTAAATAGGAGAATAAGAATGCTCAAAAGATATATAAGGGTCTGTAGAAATGAAGTGGAGATTCCATAATCTAAGAAAAGAGTTTAAAAATCTAGTAGCCAGTAATTAGCGGGCATTTATAACAGAATGTTGGAAAGTAATTCTCGAGACAATAGAGTTAAATAATTTAAGGAGCTTCAGGAGGCTGGTATAGAATCGGATAGTAAAAGCACCAGGGAAACTGGTAGGTAAATGTAAATGTAAATGTAGTATACTTGTAAAGCGCACAGCTGCCCCAGCAACGGGGCGTCCCGGCGCTGTATAACTCTGGGGAACCCGTCCTGGCTTTCCCTGTGGGATGGTCCCTTGCTGGGAGTCCCCAAGGTGGAGCCAGGCATCCCCGGAATTGGTGGGGCCGTTGTGGAGATTAGGCAAGCTAATGCCCAGAGTTGCCGAGTGGAACCCCTGATTAGAGTAAGCACCGAAGCGAGAATTATCGAGTCCGCTGACCAAGGTCCACGACCCTGCCGCGTCGGGAATTGAACCCTGGTCCCAGGTTGACTTCTGCTCTCAGGCCTGCCGCCTCTAACCAGTGAGCCACACTACTCCAGGTTCAGTGGGAGAGGACACTTGGGTAGAATTCCTGGAGGATGTCTACAATAAAGATGCCCAAATCACCCAGCGCTCAAATGAATTACATGTTAATGAAGAGATGAAGACGAAGTTCTTAGCACCAATAATTAAGAAAGCAATTGAGATGTTAAAATTTACAATGGCAGCTAGAGCAGATAACCTACCAGCAGTAATAATAAAAAGAAGCATTGCCGGGTGGACCAGCTTGCTCCACCTCCTTTTCCAGAAAATCCTATTGACAAGACATATACTGGATAGTTGGAACGGAGCAGTTATTAAACCCATGCACAAAAAAGGAGAGTGTTCCCTCCCTGGAAATTATTGGCAGAGAAAGCTGCTAGATCTGAGTGGGAAGGTTTTCTCAAAAATACTTTGGGGGATGTTGATGAACTGGGCAGATGCAAATTCAATCAGCTCACAAGAGCAAGGAAATTTTAAGGGGGCACTCGACAACTGACCACTGCTTCTGCATATAGGCCTTAGCCAAGAAATCAATAGAACAACGTGGAGGGTTGTAATGTTGAATCATGGAAGTCAGCTCAGCATTTCATTCAGTTGATCAGGCCTTATTATGGGAGGTACTAATTAGCTATCGAATCCCGGATGGTCTGCTGCTAATCTTACAAGAACTTCACAGAGATAGCTGTTCCCAGGTAGAATCCGATCTCAAGGGATCCCTCTCAAAGAGGATTGATGTAAGAAATGGCCTAAGACAAGGGTGTTTTCTAGCCCTGATCTTATTTTCCTTATTCCTGATCTACCAAAAATAATTCGCTGGGTGAACAGTTTAAGCTCTAAAATGAATGGTATGCAGGTAAGCTGTTTCTGATACGCAGACAATTTAGTAATTTTACATTTAACTGGAATCAGCCTTCAGAGAAAACTAGATGTCCTCTCTGACTACTGCAAGAAGAACAAGCTAATAGTCAATATGGAAAAGACCAAAGTGCTGACAATAGAGAAGAAGAGGCTAAGTTGGTTTGGGGCATAAAAAAAAGGTAAAATTAAGACTATCAGTAAATATAAATATTTTGGGATGTGGTTCTCAAATGAACTACGGAGGAAGGAACATCTTGCTTCTTTAGAAGCTAAGGTACTCTCATCTGTAGGGGGACTTAATTTGCTAATCGCTATGGGTGCCCCTTCCTAAGACCAGTGGTTGCAGCCTACCAGGGTATGATAAGGCCGCAGTTCCAGTAGGGTGAAGAGGTTGTCGGTATTGGAGGGAAATTAAGCTGGGAACTTGAAGAGGTTAGGTGTTTAAAAGATTACTCTCTCTCCCCCATCCAAAATGGTGCAGACAGTGAAAATAGAAAAAGGACTGACAAGATGGACTCACCTAGCATACGCAAAGATATAAAAATTCTGGATATGAATGGATAGCGACAAGCTTCCTAAAATCTCATCGCTATGCAAAAATAAGATATTACAAACTGAGTTAACCTGGGCACGTGTAGTCAATGGGAGGATCCTCAACTATTGTAGGAGATTAAAAATAGAAGGCAACATTGATTGGGTAGGTGTGAGTAATTCCCAGGTTAGAAAAGACACTAAACAGGACTCTAGAGAGGTGTATCTAATCCACTTAAGAAGAAGAAATCAGAATTCATGGCTGGGAGGCGAGACATTTTCCCACCTGGAGAATCTACCCAATGTACAGTTGTAACGAGATTTAGATGTGGGGTAAACCAAGTCTTGATATTGGATGTCACAGAACATTGCTAAAAAAAGGTAAAATCTGTATGGCCTCAATATGAAGGAAGATTTAACACATATTTTGGTGGACTGCCTCTGGTTAAGCTAAGCAGAAAATGTTATTAAACCAGTTTTAAAAAGGTATGATATCAGGGATAGGAAGCAGGCTATTACATTACTTGTGGAAATGAGATTCCTGGATGTCTCCTGTGCCATGTGGCTATTTGTACTGCTCATAGATACATTTTAAAAGACAAATTGACCATTTTATGAAGGATGAATTGGGGTTTTAATCATGTATTAATTGGGGAGTGACTCCTTACGGCCTGTTCATAAAGTCTTAGGTAAAACCAGACCTGTAAGTGAAAGAATGAATTGCGTTTTTAAATACGTTTATTGTGGACTCTGCCCGATTTTAACTTCTTGATTTTTTATGTTATACACGTGTTTCGTCATTACTCCACTTCATGGGATGTGAAGAGGACGGGTTTGTGCAGCTATGAAGAACCAATTGAAGTGCCATTATAGGGCAGATTGCCCCGTTTCTTCCATGTAACTGAATTTTGCCATGGAGATTAACGAATACTAACTCATAGATAACACTGGCGGATTGGAAAATAGAAAATGTGATTTCCACGCTGAGTTGGACTGATCTAGATCACCTATGAAATGAACCCATCGGGACTGTGAATGAAGGTTGTTTGATGTATACGGATTGGAAAATTGGATATTTATATCAATTGTTCCCTGAAGAAGACCATTTTTATGGACAAAACATGTTGGCTGTGATCGCTGTATATTTGTGACGCTTTTAAGAAAAGAAAATAAAGAGAAGATTTGAACACATTCCAAAAATTTGAATTGGACCCTTTGTTCATATGACACTTTCAATGTGGTGCACCTCTATTCCTTGCCTCTTTGTTCTAACCATGTTTCAAGGGTTGCACCTTGGAAACAGGTGTTTGTAGTGAATGCACACAGTTAGAAAATTGAACTGTTGACATTTGTCTTTTTAGAACACGGGTTGGGTGCAGCATTCTATGGCCCACTGTATTCTTTTATATGCTATCTGCGTTTTGTAGTGGGTTGTTTAAAAAACTACGGTCTAAATAAACATATGTTTAGCTGACTGAGAGTTAACAAAAGTATAAAAAAGCATTGGCTTAGCCATTGGGTTTCACTGCCAAGAAATTAACTATTGGTTTTCAACATTGGGTGTTTTTTTTCCTAGACAAAGATCCTCTTCTGCAGAGATAATTATTATCACCAGAAAAAATGCTCAGCAGAGCGATTTCGGTGGGATGATTCGGTTTCAAAAAGAAGAGAGTCCTTCTTTGTTTTTTAGTAACCCCTCACTCACCGACCTGGTCGGTGACATGCTTCATCATCGGGGCCACCTCGATGGCCGAGTGCCATCAAGGTGTGCTACAACACCTGAAATACAGTGGAGCTGGTATGTGAGTGATGAATGTAGAGAATAGAGTGGGTGTGTTAAAAATTGTCCTGGTATGACTTATTTTGGAAAAAACTTTATTCTTTAAGACTACTGGACAATATTAAAATCTATGTGTAGATACAGTAATAGGTTTAATTATGACCAAGTGTATCTGGATTATATGTGGTGGGTCTACATGTTTCAAACCGTATTGGGAGTTACCGGTTATTCTTCAGGACCAAAGCAAAGAAATGGGTGGTCAGGGTACACTAACACCCTGCCGTGCCGTCATTCCTTTGTGCCTAGGTAACCAAATCGTGACACTAGGCAGAAAAAACAACAAAGGTATAACCCGGTGGTGGTTATCCTAACAATAAAAAGACCTGTGGAGAAAAGGAATATTGATCACAAGAAAACTCGTTACAAGCCTGCAACGTAGTGAAGTGAAGAAATCTCCTGTCTTTGTGCTTCATCAATCATCCCACACCGATTAAATGCGCACTATTGTTGTGCAGTAAATCTAGGGTGCATGGTGCAGCTCAAAATTATCGGAATCGATTATTGGCGCAGATGTTGTCGACTGGACTACCTGGCACACCTATCAATTGTAGAGTGCATGGTGAAAGATCTGAGATTAATTACTCATTCATACGCTTCCAAAGTCTATAGATGCGTGACTATGCTGCAATCACGTCATTCTAGGTGATAGGCATATCGTGGTGTGTCTAATGTCTCTTGATTCCATACAGGACAATACAAACAAACACAACATAAAACATATAGTAGAAGTGCTTACTCCTAGTGAAGAGTCATAGGGCAGCACGGGATTAGGAGGGAGGAGAGGCCTGTGGTTGAAAATATATTCTGTAATAAAAAAACGAGTGGTGCTAAGTAGCTAACCGATAGGGTTAATCTACTCAGAGAAAGTTGAGCCGAAAACGCGTGGGACTTCGCGTTTCCGTGCGGTGCTGGGGGTCTCTACTTACAGTTCTCGCAGGTCTAGCATGGCATTATACCTATGGAGTCCCTCGTGTGCCTGTAATCTGGTCGGCCGTGTTGCCGGCATTAAGGCGGCCGCCATCGGTAATGAGGGGCGTGGCTGGCAAAGCGTCCTGACGTCACGCAACGGCCCGGGCTTGCGCTACGGAAGCCTCGGGTGTACACACAAAGTCAGTTACCATAGTAACTGCGTCGTCCGTAGGTAGTAAACACTGCGGGAATGGTTTGCATGTTCCGTATGTTAATCGGAACACCGAGGTCTCATCTTTCTCGATGACTGGGGAGAGTAGAGCCCCGTGTAATTAGTAAGGAAAGGAAAAGGGAGTTTCTGCCGAGAGATACAAAAACTATAGTATGTCCTGAGGCTTGCATGGACCTTCGGAAACAATGCGTTGGGATATCTTTTTAGCTTGCATGGACAGTGGAGAGCAATGCGTTCAGTATTAGTGTAGACTGTCATAATTCACAGGGATGGGTTGTTAACAAACTACTAGAAGAGGGAATTAATACAACCCTGAGTATATAGGCACTATGTATACAGACGGATGGGGGAGGTTATTTTACAGAACGTTCGCCCATTGGATGTTATCGTTGAGACCATTGATATGTGTGGATAGTCTATAAACCCATCTTTGTTCTTTTTCGTACAAACGTTTCTGTAGGTTTGGCCCGGCTGGTAGTTGCTCAATGATAGTCCATATCATATCGTTGGGTGTGTGGTTCTTCTCTAAAAAGTGGTCCGTCAGTCTGGTCGCACTTTTTCTGCAGCGGATAGTGCTGCGGTGTTCGCTGATTCGCTGCTTGATCTTACGGGTGGTCATCCCTACATACTGTTTTTTACAAATGCATTCAATCAAATAGACAACATTGTTGCTATTGCAGTTCGTATGCGCAATTTGTCTCCATACTTTTCCTTCTTCAAGATCCAGTGTCTTAGTGTTTCTTGTCAAATGGCAAACACAGCAGTTGCCACAGCGATAGTGTCCAGTCACATTAGGGAGCCCCCAGATTGCAGTGATGGATTGGTTAGTCGGAACAGCTTTTACTGTGGGCCTGGTTTTAACCAGGGTGTCCTTTAGACTATGCTGTTTTTTGAAGGAAAAAAGAGGTTTCTCCCAGTGTAGGTTTCCAGAATTTACAATCGCCCAGTGTTTATTTATGCTCCTCGTCACCTGATTAGATACTGCGTTGTATGTAGTTACGCAGGTTAGAGGTATGGAGTTGTTGGCATTCGTTCTTTTTTCAAGTAGTACTTCCCTCGGTTGATTTCTGGCCCTTTTCTGGCATTTATTTACAATCTTGTTAGGATAGCCGCGCATTTGCAACTTTTTGGATAGATCATTTGCTTGTTCCTTGTAGTCGGATAATTTACTGCAGTTCCTTCTAAGTCTGAGGAATTGTCCGTACGGTAAGTTTTCCCTGAGTGGGCGAGGGTGGAAACTCTCAAACCTCAAGAGGTTGTTTTTTGCCGTTGGTTTGTAGTGGGTTCTGGTCTCCAATTGGTTGTTCTCTTTGCTGATCACTACATCCAGAAAAACTATTTTTTCTTTGTCATAACAGTTTGTAAATCGCAAGTTGCCATCACAAGTGTTGATCCAGGAAATGAATTGGTCTAACTGTTCAGTGGGTCCCTGCCAGATTGCTAGAACATCATCGATGTAGCGTTTCCAGAACTTCAGATTTTCTCGAAAGGGATTGCTGTCATTAAGGATGAATTTCTGTTCAAAGTCGTGGACGTAAAGTCCGGCCACGCTAGGGGCAAAAACACTTCCCATTGATGTACCCCCCGTCTGCAAATACAGAGTACCCTCAAATTCGAAATAGTTGCATTTCAAAGCCATTTTGGCACATTCCAGAATGAAAGCTCTTGGGGTTTTGTGTGGCCAATCGGTGTTCTCCAAGGTATTCTCAAGAACTTGGATGGTGTCATCTTGAGGTATACTTGTGTAAAGGCTTTCAATGTCGAAACACAGTAGCACAGTATCCTCGTCTACAATCAGGTTCTGTAACAGATTTAGTAGACTCTTAGTGTCTTGTAAGTAAGTGACAGTGTTTTGGACAATGGTCTTTAGGAAGAAATCTCAAAACCTAGATAAGGGTTCTAGTAAGGATCCAATCCCTGATACGATTGGGCGTCCTGGCGGGGGTATTCTGCCCTTGTGCATTTTAGGAAGTATGTAAAAATAAGGGATTTTTCCTTCTGTGGTGCATAGGTAGTCAGCCTCCTGTTTGGATATCTTGCCCGTCACTTCTGCAGTCTCCACTAGTTGTACAATTTCAGTTCACAATGCATTCGTTGGGTCTGCCTCCAGGATCTGGTAGTTCCTGTCATCACTGAGAAGTCTGAGGCATTCCTCGCGATATGTCGTTACATCCATAACTACCAACCCTCCACCTTTATCCGCAGGTTTTATTATGATGGTCTCACAGGTACGCAGGTCCTTTAATGCTGTATTTTCAGCACTGCTCATGTTATGAAATTGGGATGAGGTCTGCATTCTTTCTACATCATTGTATACAGCCTGTTCAAAGGCAATTAGTTCCACGGGGGTTGTATGTGGTGGTGGCGTGAAGGTAGATTTTACTCTCAATCCGGTTTCGTTTTCGGACTCATTCCCACTGGGAGGGCCTTGTTTCTCGAAAAAGGATTTTAGCCTTAGCTTCCTGAAGAAACCTGCTAACTCGCAGTGTAGTTGGAATTTGTCCACTCGAGCAGTGGGGACAAAGCCTAGACCTTTATTCAGGACAATCTCCTTTGTAGTTGATAATGGTCTGGAGGAAAGGTTTGTAACTAGGGTCTCATGTTGCTGGGCCCTGCTTTGCTCTTCGTTCGGTTGCTCACTGGATCGTCCTCTTCCCAGTGTACCTGGTTGGGCTGGTTGGGTTGTCTGTTTTTTCCCTTTCCTCGTCGGCCCCTGTGAAAAAAAGGCGGTCGAAATTGGTTCTGGTGAAACGGGGGAGGTTGGAAATGTGGTTGAAATGGCGGTTGCCATCCATACATTGGAAAATGTGGCGGTTGGTTGTAGGGGTCTTGAAACATTGGTGGGTTGAATTTAGGCCAAAGATTTTGTCCTCTTCTCCCCCCTCTGCCTCGTTGTTTGTTGCCACTCGTATTTGAACCATTGCTGCTATTAGATGAGTTGCTAGAAACATCTGGATCAGATGCAGTACGATCAGGTGGTTTAAAGTCTGGGTCTGAATAAGGATAGGTGTTCTTAAAGGTAAATCTTTTCAAATCTTTTTGAAATTTAGTCACTTTTTGTTGGGTCAGATTCTCTCTGTATTCATTGATTTCTTTATTTATTTCATCAAGCTTCTTTTTATACCCAGTAATACTTGTCTTGATGTGTGATTCAGTCTTTTGAATTTCAATCTGGATAGCCTCCGATAATCTCAAGGCTGTTTTCAGGATGAGCACAATCCAATCATGCGTGCAGTGCCACGCTATTAGAGCCCAGTCTTTTCTGAAGATGGGATCATTCAGGAAAATTCGTGGGGCATTCGTTACCAGTAAGCCTTTAGGGGCCATATCATTAGTTAAATATTCCTTAAGAATGGTGCCGTGTAGAATTGTTCTTATGCGATCTCTCTTCATCTCTGACAGCTTTTCCCAATCACCTGTCTGTGATATTGTTTGTGAGATATTGGCATCTGAGAAGCCCGAGATTTTGCCCATAATGGCGTCAATCTCTTCAGTGGAGTAAGAAAGGCCTTGATTTTCTCCCATAGTGTCTACTGTATGTTGAGTGTAGATGTTAGAAAGTCACAGGTACAAAGAAGGACACTGGTACTCTCACAGCTGTGCGCTGCCAAGATATAGTATGAACAAAGGAGAGAGTGTATGGATTTAATCCACCTTAGTGGACGGAAGAATACTCCTGGGCCCCTGGGTTAGGTATCTAAATTAACAAAAAGAAGGAGTACCACCAGAAAAAATGCTCAGCAGAGCGATTTCGGCGCAAAGGAATGACGGCACGGCAGGGTGTTAGTGTACCCTGACCACCCATTTCTTTGCTTTGGTCCTGAAGAATAACCGGTAACTCCTAATACGGTTTGAAACATGTAGACCCACCACATATAATCCAGATACACTTGGTCATAATTAAACCTATTACTGTATCTACACATAGATTTTAATATTGTCCAGTAGTCTTAAAGAATAAAGTTTTTTCCAAAATAAGTCATACCAGGACAATTTTTAACACACCCACTCTATTCTCTACATTCATCACTCACATTCCAGCTCCACTGTATTTCAGGTGTTGTAGCACACCTTGATGGCACTCGGCCATCGAGGTGGCCCCGATGATGAAGCATGTCACCGACCAGGTCGGTGAGTGAGGGGTTACTAAAAAACAAAGAAGGACTCTCTTCTTTTTGAAACCGAATCATCCCGCCGAAATCGCTCTGCTGAGCATTTTTTCTGGTGGTACTCCTTCTTTTTGTTAATTTAGATACCTAACCCAGGGGACCAGGAGCATTCTTCCGTCCACTAAGGTGGATTAAATCCCTACACTCTCTCCTTTGTTCATACTATATCTTGGCAGCGCACAGCTGCGAGAGTACCAGTGTCCTTCTTTGTACCTGTGACTTTCTAACATCTACACTCAACATACAGTAGACACTATGGGAGAAAATCAAGGCCTTTCTTACTCCACTGAAGAGATTGACGCCATAATGGGCGAAATCTCGGGCTTCTCAGATGCCAATATCTCACAAACAATATCACAGACAGGTGATTGGGAAAAGCTGTCAGAGATGAAGAGAGATCGCATAAGAACAATTCTACACGGCACCATTCTTAAGGAATATTTAACTAATGATATGGCCCCTAAAGGCTTACTGGTAACGAATGCCCCACGAATTTTCCGGAATGATCCCATCTTCAGAAAAGACTCGGCTCTAATAGCGTGGCACTGCACGCATGATTGGATTGTGCTCATCCTGAAAACAGCCTTGAGATTATCGGAGGCTATCCAGATTGAAATTCAAAAGACTGAATCACACATCAAGACAAGTATTACTGGGTATAAAAAGAAGCTTGATGAAATAAATAAAGAAATCAATGAATACAGAGAGAATCTGACCCAACAAAAAGTGACTAAATTTCAAAAAGATTTGAAAAGATTTACCTTTAAGAACACCTATCCTTATTCAGACCCTGACTTTAAACCACCTGATCGTACTGCATCTGATCCAGATGTTTCTAGCAACTCATCTAATAGCAGCAATGGTTCAAATACGAGTGGCAACAAACAACGAGGCAGAGGGGGGAGAAGAGGACAAAATCTTTGGCCTAAATTCAACTCACCAATGTTTCAAAACCCCTACAACCAACCGCCACATTTTCCAATGTATGGATGGCAACCGCCATTTCAACCACATTTCCAACCTCCCCCGTTTCACCAGAACCAATTTCGACCGCCTTTTTTTCACAGGGGCCGACGAGGAAGCGGAAAAAACAGACAACCCAACCAGCCCAACCAGGTACACTGGGAAGAGGACGATCCAGTGAGCAACCGAACGAAGAGAAAAGCAGTGCCCAGCAACATGAGACCCTAGTTACAAACCTTTCCTCCAGACCATTATCAACTACAGAGGATATTGTCCTGAATAAAGGTCTAGGCTTTGTCCCCACTGCTCGAGTGGACAAATTCCAACTACACTGCGAGTTAGCAGGTTTCTTCAGGAAGCTAAGACTAAAATCCTTTTTCGAGAAACAAGGCCCTCCCAGTGGGAATGAGTCCGAAAACGAAACCGGATTGAGAGTAAAATCTACCTTCACGCCACCACCACATACAACCCCCGTGGAACTAATTGCCTTTGAACAGGCTGTATACAATGATGTAGAAAGAATGCAGACCTCATCCCAATTTCATAACATGAGCAGTGCTGAAAATACAGCATTAAAGGACCTGCGTACCTGTGAGACCATCATAATAAAACCTGCGGATAAAGGTGGAGGGTTGGTAGTTATGGATGTAACGACATATCGCGAGGAATGCCTCAGACTTCTCAGTGATGACAGGAACTACCAGATCCTGGAGGCAGACCCAACGAATGCATTGAGAACTGAAATTGTACAACTAGTGGAGACTGCAGAAGTGACGGGCAAGATATCCAAACAGGAGGCTGACTACCTATGCACCACAGAAGGAAAAATCCCTTATTTTTACATACTTCCTAAAATGCACAAGGGCAGAATACCACCGCCAGGACGCCCAATCGTATCAGGGATTGGATCCTTACTAGAACCCTTATCTAGGTTTTGCGATTTCTTCCTAAAGACCATTGTCCAAAACACTGTCACTTACTTACAAGACACTAAGAGTCTACTAAATCTGTTACAGAACCTGATTGTAGACGAGGATACTGTGCTACTGTGTTTCGACATTGAAAGCCTTTACACAAGTATACCTCAAGATGACACCATCCAAGTTCTTGAGAATACCTTGGAGAACACCGATTGGCCACACAAAACCCCAAGAGCTTTCATTCTGGAATGTGCCAAAATGGCTTTGAAATGCAACTATTTCGAATTTGAGGGTACTCTGTATTTGCAGACGGGGGGTACATCAATGGGAAGTGTTTTTGCCCCTAGCGTGGCCGGACTTTACGTCCACGACTTTGAACAGAAATTCATCCTTAATGACAGCAATCCCTTTCGAGAAAATCTGAAGTTCTGGAAACGCTACATCGATGATGTTCTAGCAATCTGGCAGGGACCCACTGAACAGTTAGACCAATTCATTTCCTGGATCAACACTTGTGATGGCAACTTGCGATTTACAAACTGTTATGACAAAGAAAAAATAGTATTTCTGGATGTAGTGATCAGCAAAGAGAACAACCGATTGGAGACCAGAACCCACTACAAACCAACGGCAAAAAACAACCTCTTGAGGTTTGAGAGTTTCCACCCTCGCCCACTCAGGGAAAACTTACCGTACGGACAATTCCTCAGACTTAGAAGGAACTGCAGTAAATTATCCGACTACAAGGAACAAGCAAATGATCTATCCAAAAAGTTGCAAATGCGCGGCTATCCTAACAAGATTGTAAATAAATGCCAGAAAAGGGCCAGAAATCAACCGAGGGAAGTACTACTTGAAAAAAGAACGAATGCCAACAACTCCATACCTCTAACCTGCGTAACTACATACAACGCAGTATCTAATCAGGTGACGAGGAGCATAAATAAACACTGGGCGATTGTAAATTTTGGAAACCTACACTGGGAGAAACCTCTTTTTTCCTTCAAAAAACAGCATAGTCTAAAGGACACCCTGGTTAAAACCAGGCCCACAGTAAAAGCTGTTCCGACTAACCAATCCATCACTGCAATCTGGGGGCTCCCTAATGTGACTGGACACTATCGCTGTGGCAACTGCTGTGTTTGCCATTTGACAAGAAACACTAAGACACTGGATCTTGAAGAAGGAAAAGTATGGAGACAAATTGCGCATACGAACTGCAATAGCAACAATGTTGTCTATTTGATTGAATGCATTTGTAAAAAACAGTATGTAGGGATGACCACCCGTAAGATCAAGCAGCGAATCAGCGAACACCGCAGCACTATCCGCTGCAGAAAAAGTGCGACCAGACTGACGGACCACTTTTTAGAGAAGAACCACACACCCAACGATATGATATGGACTATCATTGAGCAACTACCAGCCGGGCCAAACCTACAGAAACGTTTGTACGAAAAAGAACAAAGATGGGTTTATAGACTATCCACACATATCAATGGTCTCAACGATAACATCCAATGGGCGAACGTTCTGTAAAATAACCTCCCCCATCCGTCTGTATACATAGTGCCTATATACTCAGGGTTGTATTAATTCCCTCTTCTAGTAGTTTGTTAACAACCCATCCCTGTGAATTATGACAGTCTACACTAATACTGAACGCATTGCTCTCCACTGTCCATGCAAGCTAAAAAGATATCCCAACGCATTGTTTCCGAAGGTCCATGCAAGCCTCAGGACATACTATAGTTTTTGTATCTCTCGGCAGAAACTCCCTTTTCCTTTCCTTACTAATTACACGGGGCTCTACTCTCCCCAGTCATCGAGAAAGATGAGACCTCGGTGTTCCGATTAACATACGGAACATGCAAACCATTCCCGCAGTGTTTACTACCTACGGACGACGCGGTTACTATGGTAACTGACTTTGTGTGTACACCCGAGGCTTCCGTAGCGCAAGCCCGGGCCGTTGTGTGACGTCAGGACGCTTTGCCAGCCACGCCCCTCATTACCGATGGCGGCCGCCTTAATGCCGGAAACACGGCCGACCAGATTACGGGCACACGAGGGACTCCATAGGTATAATGCCATGCTAGACCTGCGAGAACTGTAAGTAGAGACCCCCAGCACCGCACGGAAACGCGAAGTCCCACGCGTTTTCGGCTCAACTTTCTCTGAGTAGATTAACCCTATCGATTAGCTACTTAGCACCACTCGTTTTTTTATTACAGAATATGTTTTCAACCACAGGCCTCTCCTCCCTCCTAATCCCGTGCTGCCCTATGACTCTTCACTAGGAGTAAGCACTTCTACTATATGTTTTATGTTGTGTTTGTTTGTATTGTCCTGTATGGAATCAAGAGACATTAGACACACCACGAAATGCCTATCACCTAGAATGACGTGATTGCAGCATAGTCACGCACCTATAGACTTTGGAAGCGTATGAATGAGTAATTAATCTCAGATCTTTCACCATGCACTCTACAATTGATAGGTGTGCCAGGTAGTCCATTCGACAACATCTGCGCCAATAATCGATTCCGATAATTTTGAGCTGCACCATGCACCCTAGATTTACTGCACAATAATAGTGCGCATTTAATCGGTGTGGGATGATTGATGAAGCACAAAGACAGGAGATTTCTTCACTTCACTACGTTGCAGGCTTGTAACGAGTTTTCTTGTGATCAATATTCCTTTTCTCCACAGGTCTTTTTATTGTTAGGATAACCACCACCGGGTTATACCTTTGTTGTTTTTTCTGCCTAGTGTCACGATTTGGTTACCTAGGCACAAAGGAATGACGGCACGGCAGGGTGTTAGTGTACCCTGACCACCCATTTCTTTGCTTTGGTCCTGAAGAATAACCGGTAACTCCCAATACGGTTTGAAACATGTAGACCCACCACATATAATCCAGATACACTTGGTCATAATTAAACCTATTACTGTATCTACACATAGATTTTAATATTGTCCAGTAGTCTTAAAGAATAAAGTTTTTTCCAAAATAAGTCATACCAGGACAATTTTTAACACACCCACTCTATTCTCTACATTCATCACTCACATTCCAGCTCCACTGTATTTCAGGTGTTGTAGCACACCTTGATGGCACTCGGCCATCGAGGTGGCCCCAATGATGAAGCATGTCACCGACCAGGTCGGTGAGTGAGGGGTTACTAAAAAACAAAGAAGGACTCTCTTCTTTTTGAAACCGAATCATCCCGCCGAAATCGCTCTGCTGAGCATTTTTTCTGGTGGTACTCCTTCTTTTTGTTAATTTAGATACCTAACCCAGGGGACCAGGAGTATTCTTCCGTCCACTAAGGTGGATTAAATCCCTACACTCTCTCCTTTGTTCATACAAGATAATTATTATTTCATTTGAAAGGACCACTATTTGCCCTGATGCACATTAAAATACTGCACTTGATGTGTGGTTTCAAGCTGTTCACATGCAGGACTCTTAAGAGGTTCCTTGATGTCAGGAGGTTCACCAAGTAGGTGAGCAGCTCTTATTTATTTTATCTCATAATGCCCTTTCCACTAGTCCTGAAGGGCTCTGGGCTCCATGAGTTCCATTAGTGACATTTTCTGCCCAGGGTGGTACTCAATCAAGTGGTCTTCGGGTCATAGTGCTATTAGATCATTTGCTAGCTGACCTCTTAATGCTCTGGGCCTGATTTACAAAGGTAAACTTACACCTTTGTTTAATTTCAAAAAGGCGACTGTTAATCCTTCAGACATTGTCGTTCTTTTGCCTTAGTTAGACAGTTGATTGTGTTTGGTATGAAACAATTATTCAGAGCTGAGCAGGCGACTTAGTAGTATGGAGCTTGCACCATTGTGTTGATTGGGCACAAGAGCCACGAATCAAGCACCTGAGAACTCTTGTATTTTTCCATGTAAAAGTCAAACAATAATGACCACTTGGAGACAGCTAAGAGAGATTAGCGGAACTCCCTCTTATCGGTTTTCTCTCTTCAAGGCCACAGCAAGTGATTTACAGGACCTTGTGCAGGAATTAAACGCCGTAAATGAAGACCTCGATCAAATGATGCAAGCAGGACCCAGCCCGCAGAGTAGATCAATGTAAGAATATGTTGTTTATTTTAATAGAAAATATTGTATATGCTGTACTCATAATTCCAGTGCGTGGCAGAGGTTACTAGGTACTGGTTACATTGATTAGCTATGCAATGAAAATATTTTTGGATTCCATGATTTGCTGTTGCCCTGTAACAATTATTAGATTACCTAAACATACAGACTAGCTCTGCACAAATCATTTTGATCCAACTTCAAAGACCACAGTTTTCCCAAGTTCAGGGTTAGAAAATAATTGCAGTTGCAAACACTTGGTTCACAAAAATCACAGGGTTTACCACAACTAAAGGACTTTTTGTTTAGTCTATGTAACACCGTTTTGCAAGTTGGAAAAACCTTTCCAAGCTGCAAAGTCGGTTTTGCGGGCTATGCCAAATCATAATTAGGAGGAAGAAGGAAAGGGGCATTATCGTTTTATCGGGTTCGGAAGCCCTTGATTGAATACTAACACCAAAGGGGGTGGGAAATGATTGTGAAAAAGGGGAAGTGGCCCCTTGAACTTCGAGGGGGGAAACAGTAGTCAATGGGACAAGTGCCTGTGCCCTCTAATGTTTCCCAAATCCAAAATATATTATTTAAATAAAACAACACCGGTTCCTTTAAGGAACATGAGCTGATGTTAAAAAATGTGTTTTCTATTTGGGAAAGCACTCACATATGATGGATTGCTGTTCCTTGCAGGTCACAATCCATTTGTTTAGAACCAATTCTAGGGGGTAGCAAATAGCGACCTGCCTAATTCAAATTCATTAGGTGGATCGTTTTTTCCACCCAGTGCAGATGAACAGTTTGCAATGCAATTCCTTGGTACGTAGATCACGTCTCAAAATTAGAAACTGGTTGCACAAAGTGCGCAATTTTCGACCACTTTATACAACCATTATTTTAATACATCCGGCCCATTACTTCCACTCATGTGAATGTTTCAGAGGAAGGAGGACACATGGCAGTATTGCATACTGATGCAGAAGTGAGTTCAGGGGCAATATCACTAAAAGTAAGTCGCTGAAAGCATTCATTTAAGAAAGGCCTCTGCCACCATTTGAGACTAACCAGTGGCTTAAACAGTTGAAAAGCTCGAGCAGCAGCATGTTGCCACCTTAGACAATCGCAAATGGTTCTTTGTCAGAGGAACTTTAAAGTTGTGTGCCGCTTTTGACTGGAAATGTAGCAGCATTTCTTGGGACTACACAACACAATTACATAATGCAAAGCAAACAAGCAACAAAACAAAAATCTAGTGAAAGGGTCTGGGCCCATTTGTTCACTATTCCTCTGATGTTCATCCTTCAATGGTTCTTTTTCATGGTTGCTTGAGGTCGAGCGAGCAAGGAGCAAAGAGGAAGTGCGAAGTAGATGTGGGTGCTAGAAGTAATCATCAGCAAGGGCAGAAGGAGTTGAAGAGTCTGACAGCGGCAGATATGAGAAGGTACACGCCCCGTAAAACTTTAAAAACCACGCACACCTCACAGCACCACTGCCTTCACCTCCCACACTGCCTACACAGCCTGCAGACTCACTGGCCTGTAAGAAGAGGGCCGGGGCTTTTGGACCCGCCAGCAGGACCAGCGCACCAAGAGCGCACCCGTACCCTCCCAGGCTGTTCTCTCATCGCTCATGCCGGGGGGACGCTGTAGTTGGTGTGGTGCAACAAAACTGGTCGGCATACTTGTAGCAGTACAACGCGCATGGACACCAGCTGCACGCAAGTAACAAGAGCCGAGCAGGTGCGGCTGTAGAGACTGCCACGTAAAGTGCCCGGCCCCAAGCAGAAACGGACAGGTTAGCACTGAGTGCGGTTGCAGGGGTGCCTACAGTGACCCGCTCTCCCATCTTTCTACTCTCTGCTTGTGTCTCTGGCTACTGCCAGTGTGTAAACGTTATCCTTTAAGCTTGGGCCCTGTAACAGTTGGCGCACCAGCTTTTTCCCTCTGGTGCGCGTTGGACAGCCCCACCCCTGCGTTCACCTTGGCTGGTGTGAACGCGTAAATAAAATAAAGAAAGAGGAGCTGCAATGGCAGTTCGCGCTAAAAAACACACGCGAGTTGGTGTGACTTATTTGATGCGCGCATCCAGGCCTTAACACAGCACGCAGCGGAAGGGCAGGGCTCACCACTGTAACACTGGTGTCGAGGGTGGGATGCCCGAGCGTATTTGATCTATAAAAGACAAGGGAGAAGGAAGTTGGCAGCACTAGCTGGACTGGAACCACAAGGCCTTACCAGACCTCTGCAGGCTCACCACATGTGCCCCACCTAGCGCAATCTCGACCCTGGGGAAGCAGCAGCATCCTAGTAGCACCAGCAGCATTCCTGGTTGCTCCTCGCTGCACTCGCTTGGCGGGCTACTTATGCCATGTGTGATCACCCCCCAAAGAGAGCCACAGAGACACCCTGGTACCCCACCCCAGTCTGGGTGAGTACTGCGCTCTGACCTGCACGCAAGCCTGCACGAAGCTGAGTACAGCTGTGCCATCTCCTGTACCTGAAGGCCGCCCGTCAACAGCAAGCTCTCTTGCTAGGCCATCAATCTGAGCCCACGCCACGGGAAATGGGGGGATCAGGACAATGTTGCCCAGATCCCAGTACCGGTGGTACCGCATCACCCTCCTTCTGGCGTCCTGCCTCCTTTCAGTGAGTCAGCGGACCCCGCCACAGACATGCCACGGTGGCAGACGTGGCTTGGCCGACTAGAGATACTCCACTATGCAGGAGAAAAGATCTACCTCCTGTTCAAGCATCTACCGGACACAGGACCCCCCCCCCATGACTATCCCGTGGTGGTCACCACCCTGAACGCCCACTTTGACCCTCAAATGAACCCTGATTTCGGACACTTCATGCTAAGACAAGCAAAGCAAAGGGAAAGCGAGTCCGTTGACACCTTTTATGCACGGGTAAGGGAGATAGCCACAACCCACCTTGTGGGCGATTGGGCAGCGGAAGAAATCAGAGCCCAACTGATCTTAGGGATACGAAGTAAGACCCTAGCGAGATCCCATGACCTGTCGGAGGCGCGGGCAGAAGAGATGGACATAGCTCTGATGAGAGGGCCAGAGAAAAATGTCACGGTAAAGACAGAAAAGGCGGACACAGTCAGGGCGAGAGACAGGTCCGGTAGGTTCGCGAGATCGCCAGCCACAGACCCCGAAGAACTGCTGCGGTTACTGTGGGTACAAGGAACACCCCTCACAGTCATGCCCAGCAGAAGGAAAGATGTGCACCAACTGCGGTATCAAAAAATCAAGAGGGGAAGACGCAGCGTAAAGAAGGGAACCGACCTAAACCGATGAGACGGATTGTCCGGCAGCAGGTCACAGGTCTCGCTGACATCTCAATCTGGGAACAAGAAAAGAGAACAACCCTCCTACCAAGAGGATGCGTCCACATCAGAGGACGAGCGAGAAACGTATCTAGTCTAATTCAGTAGAGCCCTGAAGAGCAGAAGGCGACCCCAGCTCCGCTGCACAGTCCGGGTCGCTGGATATGATGTCACTGCAGTGATTGACACTGGTGCCTCTGTAACGGTAATGGGGATCCAGCAGTACAGTGGAGAAGGGTGGCTCAATGGTTAGAGCGGCAGACCCTGATGCAGAGGTCTGGCCCGGGACCAGGGTTCAATTCCCGCCTTGGCGGGTCTTGGGCTTAATTTCCTCGGACCTGATAATTCTCGCCTCGGTGCCTATTCTAATCATGGGTCTCACTCTGCAACTCTGGGCAATAGCTTGCTTAATCTCCACAACGGCCCCAACAGCGCTAGGATGCCTGGCTGCACCTTGGGGGTGCCCAGGAGTGGGCGCCTCACAGGGAAAAGCCAGGAAGGGTCCAACAGCGGTATTCGTACAAGCACCGGAGAGACCCCATGTGGGGTGATTCGGGCGCTATACAAGTACTACAACATTTACATTTACATTTACAACAAGCTTAGGCCCAAATCAGCACTCAGACAATCAAAAGCCAAAATATTTGCATATGGCAGTGACACGCCGCTACCACTCAAAGGCAAGATGACCGTACCAGTACAGTCAGGGAGTGTCGAGATCACTATAGACATCCACGTGATTAACCAAGAAGTGCAGCCGAAGATCTGAATGTTCTCTAGGAAAGTGGAAATGGACCAGACAGCAGAACTGCTGAGCCAGTTCAAGAACCTATTCAAAGGACTAGGCAAGATAAAGGGGGGTCCAATCAAGCTACATATAGACACCTCCATCCCACCAACAGCCCTAAGACACAGCAGAATCCCATTTCACCTCTGGCCGCTGGTAGAAGAAGAGCTACAAAAACTCGAAGACCAGGGAGTTATCGAGAAGGTGTCAGAGCCCACTCCATGGGTGTCACCCATGGTAATAGCTGTAAAGCCCTGTCAACCAGGAAAAATCAGGCTTTGCATAGACATACGCCTCCCGAACAAGGTCATTTGGCACGAATGTCACATAACACCAACCATGGATGACATTGTGGCTGATCTAAATGGCTCCAGGTGGTTCTCAAAACTAGATCTAAATGCTGGATACCACCAACTGACACTTGCCAAAGACAGCCGGTACATAACCGCGTTCAGCACCCACCTAGGCCTCCGGAGGTATAAAAGACTGAATTTTGGCATATCATCAGCCACAGAGATATTCCAAAACGCAGTGAAAAAAATCCTGGTCGGACTCCCAGGCATTTTAAATATGAGTGACGACCTCCTCATTCACTCAAAGACGCTCGAAGAGCACTACCAACACGTGAGAGCAACGCTGAAGGGACTGTCAGAACACGGGGTCACCTTACACAAGGAGAAGTGCCTGCTGTTCCAACAGCCAATTGAGTTCTTTGGATACACATTCACGCACGAAGGCATACAAGTTGACCCACGGAAATCTCAAGCTATCAAGACCGCAGCTTCTTGAGAATGGCCATGTACTGCAGCCGCTTCATCCTTGACCTGGTCACCCTTGCGCACCCCTCAGAAGCCTCACCAAAGCTGACGCCATGTGGAGATGGGGTCAAGCTAAAGAGACAGCATTTCAAGCAGTCAAAAAAGCGCTTCTTGACCACACCACGCTGGTATACTTTGACCTTGCAAAGAGAACTGAGTAGTTGGTAGACGCCAGTCCTGTGGGCCTAGGAGCGGTCCTCACACAAGAGCTAGAACCGGGGAGATGGGCAGCTCTAGCTTATGCCAGCCAAGCGCTCACGCCAACAGATAAGCGATACTCGCAAATTGAAAGGGAAGCCCTGGCAATCCGATGGGAGGCAGACACTTCCACCTGTACATCTATGGCCACCCATTTACCCTTGTCACAAACCATCAACGCCTAGTGCTGCTGTTCAAAGGGTCGGTGCCCCACCCTCCCCCATGTATCGAGAGGTGGGCCATCGGGCTCCAGCACTATGACATGGATGTGATCTATCGGCCTGGCGCCAAGAACCCGGCCGACTTCCTATCAAGGCACCCCGACATGACCAAAGAGGAGAAGGAAGAGCAGAACAGTGATGATACAGAAGCACACCTGGACATGCTAGCAGCCCTGATGTGCCCCCGGGTGCTGATGCTGGAAGAAATAACCACTGCAGCCAATGAAGACCCAGTGATGATCAAAGTCCAAAACACCATCTGAGGAGGGCTGTGGCGACAATTCCTTCAATCATCGAACACGTGGTCAAGCCCAGAGAAGGAAAGCCTGGTGCCCATGTGGTGAGTAAGAAACTAACTGAGCCTCACCCAAGGGGGGCTCCTCCTAAGAGGGACTCGGAATGTCATCCCAGCGTCCCTGCAATTTCGGGCAACACAGCTGTCCCACGGGGGACACCAGGGAATGGAACAAATGAAATCCTGCATGAGAGAGAAGGTCTTGTTTCCAGAGATCGATGCCCGGATAGAAGAACTAGTTTGCAAGTGCCCGTCATGCCAAATTACAAGTGGACCCAAGAGACCAGTGCCTGTCCACACTGAAGAACATGGGCAGAGCCCCAGGGAGAAAGTGAGTGTGAACTATGGGAGTTTTCAATAGGTGCGTGTCACGTTGGCCCTCATCAACAGTTACTCTAAATACCAGATAGTAGAAGTGGTAACCTCAACAGTCTTCCTGCATGTAGGCCCAGCCCTGGAGAATATTTTTGGAATGTTCAGATGTCCAAAAGATCTCCGCAACGACAACGAACCCCCATTCCAAGCACAAAATTTTGTGAATTTATGCACCACCATGGAATCCAACATCGGCCCATCACCCCCCAATGGCCGCAAGGCAATGGGGAGATTGAACGATTCATGCGAACGATAATCAAGTCCATTCGCATCACCATGGTGGAACAGAATGACCCTAAGCAAGAACTCCAGAAGTTCCTACGAGAATATCGGAGCATGCAACACAGTTCAATGCGCAGGGCCCCATGGGCGCTCATGTTCTCCGGCACACGTCGGGATGGAATTCCGTTTCCCCCGGGTGGACCCCCCTCTTTTTGATGAGGAAAGTACCAGGCCAGTCAAGCCCAAAGTCCACCCACTCCAGCCAGGGGACACGGTCATCCTGAGGGACAGAAGACCAAGAAGCAAATTCCATACACGCTACGAACAAGGACACTGGAGATTGGTCGGCCAGCAAGGGACAATGGTGACAGTCCAGAAAGCCGGCGAAAAGGTGGCCCGCAACATCTCCTGGTTCAAGCAAGTAGATCCACCTGTCCCCCTCCCTACCATCGAGAACCACGCTGTGGAAACTGAAGATCGGCAGGACAATCCCCAGGGAACCGATGATCGACAATCCGATGAACCCCCCATGCCGGAGAGTCCAGGAGGCATCGAAGACAACCGAGGTGTGGCCCCTGCCTCTGGCACACCAGCCCCCACAGCCCCGATCAGCAGGGGGGCTACCAGGTATGCGCTGAGAGCAAATCCACCACCAAGCACCCGCCTAAGATACTATGCCTTTTAAGTAATTGAACAGTGAGACTTTTCATACCATTGTCAAGGACTGAGTTTAGATAGGATGTAACAGTTGGCGCACCAGCTTGTCCCAGCTGGTGCGCATTCGATAGCCCCACCCCAGCGTTCTCGTGGACTGGCATGAACACGTCAATAAAATAAAGGAGGCAGAGCAGCGAAGGCAGTCCACGCTAAACCACACATGCGAGTTGGTGTGACTTATTTGCAGCGCCCATCCAGTCCTTATCACGGCACACAGCGGAAGGGCAGGGCTCACCCTGTAACAAGCCCCAGAAGTCTCACCCCCATCTCCTGGGGGGTGGGGCGGGGTTTGAGTTGCAACCCCAGACACTCCTTGGTTTGTGGTAGATACCCTGAAAAAAGGGAAGCGTTGAAGGAGTGAGGGCCCCAGAGTGAGGAGGAGTCAGACAATTAACAGTGATTAGTGCTCCCAATGCCCCCAGTACTGACAGTGGGCTGACCACAAAGCCCCACAGGATGGGCCTGCCGGGGCAGGAGCAGGAACAACAGAAATGAGGAATTTAACCAGGCAGCCCTGAAGTACCTCATAGGCCTCAGCAGAACCCCATAGGAGGGGCTAGACAAGTTTACTATTAGCTCAGAGAGGCTGCAGGAAGACACAAGAGACTCCTCATTGTCCGAGCCTTGGGGAACCACCCACTTTTGTCAGCATCGAAAAACTCCCTGAAAGCCCTCTCCAGTCGTGTGGACCCAGTGAAATTAGGCCCAAAAAGAGGGTTGCCAGCTGTTCAAGCACGGTTCCTGACGAAAGGGACTCCCCTCTGCTAACCATTAAAAGCGTTGCAATGAGCAAAACCCAGCCACATTCTTCTAATAAGAACCAATCAAACTCCTCCCGACGGGGTTCCACCTTGCAGTATTTCCAAAAAAGTGGAAACCCCTGAGCAACTCTGGATCGCCAAATGAATCTCCAAACGGAAGTGGCAAATGCTGGGTCCGGAGCCCTATTTTCATCGGCCGATCGCAATCTAAGCACGGCCAATACTACCACCCCCCCCCAGTTCACCCATCCAAAAAAAGAGATCATCACTCTCATGCCCAGTGAGCTGGGGGAGTTGAAGCTGTGCACCCCCAGGGGAAATCAAGGGAAAAATGTCTGTCATATTACCCCCAACTCGAAAGACCGGGTGCTAGAATCACCAAATGCAAGGAATAAATATCATCCTGGGAGTGCCAGAGCTACCCCTAACAAAAGAGGACAAGAGCTAGACACTGTGGCCGAAATCCACTAGCACAAAGTTCTCGGTCTGGAAGACCAAAAATGAGAGCCACCATCAACCTCCTCAAGCCCTGCTACTGCCATCCGTGGCCCGACAGCCGAGTTCACAGGGGCAGGGGACTTCACACCCTCTTTCCTTCAAAACCTGGGCAGAACCTGGGCAGAACAGAACAAGGAGGACTCACAATTGATGCCCACAAATGAACCATATAACTCCCTAACCAGAGCCCTTCTATGGCAGTCCACAAAAATGGATGTCCAAAAAGACCTTCTTCAATCGATAGCGCAGTACCTGGACAATCTAAGCAGGGGGATGGAGGAACTGGAAGAAAGGATTCTCAGGAACCTGGATTCAAACTGCCTGCTCGTGCTCATGTGCAATAATCATAGATAAGCGTACCACTCCAATAGGCGAGGGGGCACACTAGCATTAAAAACAACCGCTTCTCCAACAGTACTCTGCAACTCCCGTCTGGCCCCAAGTGGCAATGAAGAAGCCACCCTAGGCCCAAATGCTAAGGTTAGACCAAAACAGGATCTCATACAAATGCCCTCGAGCTCGGCACCAGGGATTGAAGCTACATGTGGCCAACCGAGGGCCAGTGTTAGTGAAGGGGACCTAGGAGTTCCAAGTACCCCAACCACACCAGAAGCCCCGCCATTAAGGAGAGCAACGAAACAGCTGAGAAAACAGCAAAAAAAGGCCATAGCAAAAGGATATTACTACAGCTACACACCATGAATCAACCCCTTCCATGAATTGAAACCAAAGAAAGACAGTCTTACCCAATCTTCATAGTCAAACAGGGGGCCATGCTAGGGGCTTTACCAGATCGAAAAACTCAAGGCCAGGTAAGTCCATCAAGTCAAAACAACATACAAGATCCCCTGACCCCCCTTCCAGACTAAACATAAAGCCAGGCCCAAAGAAGCAGCTGGGATATGTCCCGCAAAGGTGGAAATCAGCACCCAAGCAATGGCACTCCTCACAGCAAAGACTGTAGAGCAAACAAGCCTGGGAGGGCCCACCATACATCTACAGCCAGGAATGACAAGGAATGAAAGGCTGCTAAGTACATCAGGAAGGGCAACAAGCCATCAACAAGGCAGAGCTCCAAATAATCCTCCAAGCCCCGGCTCCCTGATAAGCCCTGTGGATCAGGACCAAGGAACAGGAGCACTAACCTCAGAGGTAACCTCAGAGGCAACCACAAACATCTATGAGGTAGTGCTTACTCCTAGATATTACATCAAGGGCCAGCATGACAATCTGAATAGGATAATATCCTTCACCTATTTAAAAATGCAGCCTCCTTCACACAAATTCTTTCAGAAGCCCTAGAATGGATCACATTCTTGAAACTTCAGGGGGACACCCATGGCAACTCGACCCTGGTGTTATTTTGGCAAAGGTGTTTCCAGAATGCAGTATTGGGTGAGTCGCAACAGCTAGCTCAGTGGGGCATAGATGCTCAGCCCCCGCGGCAGATGAAATACCTGCATGTCCTCACCAAGAAGTTTGGGGAGAAGGGGGCCCGCTCAGTCCTTCGTGGCACCATTAGCAACAAAGCCTGCAGCAGTAGCGAGATTAGCTCAAGTGCCCCTTCTAACATTAGGGTCACATACTGCCACAACCAACGAACTGTCACCTGACCTAGTTCCCACAGTAACCCAAAGAACACAGCAGCATTATCTCTAACAACAGTTACATCAATCCGGCAGGAAGAGGAAAAGGGACGAAACTTTGCCCCATCAACAACTCTTCATAATCTCATGGAACATAGGAGGGATTAACAAAATCTCCAAGGAAAAACCAATACAGGACTATCTAGCTAAGGGCAACATATTGTGTTTCCAGCAGACATGGTCCATGAACAACACCCCCATAGCAGGGTACTAGGAGTTTTACATACCCACTACCATAGGGAACATCTTCCGTTGGCCATCTGGAGGACTTTCCCACAGTAACCCAAAGAACACAGCAGCATTATCTCTAACAACAGTTACATCAATCCGGCAGGAAGAGGAAAAGGGACGAAACTTTGCCCCATCAACAACTCTTCATAATCTCATGGAACATAGGAGGGATTAACAAAATCTCCAAGGAAAAACCAATACAGGACTATCTAGCTAAGGGCAACATATTGTGTTTCCAGCAGACATGGTCCATGAACAACACCCCCATAGCAGGGTACTAGGAGTTTTACATACCCACTACCATAGGGAACATCTTCCGTTGGCCATCTGGAGGACTTTCCCACAGTAACCCAAAGAACACAGCAGCATTATCTCTAACAACAGTTACATCAATCCGGCAGGAAGAGGAAAAGGGACGAAACTTTGCCCCATCAACAACTCTTCATAATCTCATGGAACATAGGAGGGATTAACAAAATCTCCAAGGAAAAACCAATACAGGACTATCTAGCTAAGGGCAACATATTTTTTTTCCAGCAGACATGGTCCATGAACAACACCCCCATAGCAGGGTACTAGGAGTTTTACATACCCACTACCATAGGGAACATCTTCCGTTGGCCATCTGGAGGACTTTCCGTCTTTCTAAAACATGCCTGCAGACTCGAAGCCAAGAAAATACCATCTAGAACACCAGAGACCCAAGTCTTACTGATAAAAGGCCCGAATCTCAACTCTCAACCCCTACGCATCCTGCTAATAAACTGTTATATCAACCCTGCACAGACAATCATGAAAGAATTCATGGACTCTCTGACAGATCAATAGAGGACTTTCTAATCAAATATGAATCTCATCAAGTAATCATAGCAGGGGACTTCAACCTGAGGAAGTTAGATAAAAAGGAAGTCATGCCCAGGCGCAGGGGTCTGGCTGAACCCCTTCTTACTCTTTTTAAAAACTTCAAACAAAGCTGAATCCATTCAATAAAGGATTTAGGGTCATGATAAAACTGACAGTACCTACAGCAATCACCCTCCAAACAATTGGTGAAAATATAGCAGAAGAGAGGCACAAGGATCTCTAAAGAACAAACTGGTCTGCAAAAATTGGAGACAAACTTGGGTGGAGAAAAGACAGTGCAGCGCAAATCCACCAAATCAAGTCTCAGTAATAAGCATCTGGGAGATCTTCATAGAAGAGCTCCAACTAAACCTGGGGAAGGCACGACACCAGTGCTTGAGTAACAAAGCCTTAAAAATTCCTGGAGGTTACCACCACTCCAAGAACATTGATTGACTTACTGATTTGCGTTTTGTAAAGTGCAGCGTATGCCCGAGGGCGTCTTGGCGCTAGCCTAGTCTGGAAAACTAAAGTACCAACTGAACCCCTTTGGGATGATTAATTAGTTTTTAAATAGCCAGGTCTTGAGTTGACTTTTAAACCTCATCAAGGAGTTGCTGTTTTCAATCTGTAGGGGGAGTGAGTTCCATACCTTGGCCGTCCCCACGACAAATCTCCTCCCGCCCCAGCACAACTGCCTGTACCTTGGCACTACCAGTAGGCGAGACTGAGCTGATCTTAAATTTCTCGCGGGTACATATTTCCTAAGTTGGGTTCTAAGGAAGAGGGGTCCTTTCCCCTGCAACGCCTTAAAGGCCAGGCACTGTGACTTAAATATGATTCCCTTATGCACCGGCAGCCAGTGGAGATCATTTAGTCGCTCAGTTATTGGTTCGTATTTAGGAATGTCCAGTATCAGCCTGGCCGCTGCATTCTGCATCCGCTGGAGTCTAAGCAGAAGCTGCTTCTGCAGACCAGTGTACAGCGCATTTCCATAGTCTAACCTTGACATGGCTAACGCTGTTACCACCGTTTTTAGTGCATCCATAGGTATAAATGGGGGGATCTTCCTGATGACTTTGAGAATCCCCCAAAACGTGGAGGAGAGTTTGTTGATTTGACCTTCAAAGGTCAGTCTTTGGTCAAATATGACACCCAGATTTCTCACCTCTGACACTGGTAATGGACAGTCACCTAGATCCTCCGGCCACCATTTTGGGGACCAAAAGGAGGTATGGTTACCGAGTACCAGAACCTCAGTCTTCTCACTATTCAATTTGAGGCAGTTCCTCTGCATCCAGCTGTTAATGTGCAGCATACAGGTGTTGAAACGTTCTGACGTCTCCTCAACATTACCTGATACTGAGATCACAATTTGTGTGTCATCGGCATATGATATGACCGAGAATCCACATTGTCTAATGATTTCTGCCAGCGGGGCCACATAAACATTAAAGAGAGTAGGGCTCATAGACGAGCCCTGAGGCACCCCGCATGGCAGCTCGAAGAATTTGGAGGTATTACCATCCATCTCCACCATAAACGTTCTATTCTTTAAGAATTAAGTTAAGAACGTAATGGCACTCCTATGGAATCCTAGTTCAACCAATCTCTTGATCAAAATTTGGTGATTAACCGTATCGAAGGCCGCCGATAGGTCTAATAAGATCAAGGCGGCCTTCTTACCCTTGGTCAAAATTATTCTTAGCTCTTTAGCAGCCATTACCAGTGCCGTCTCTGTTCCGTGACCTTCCCTGAAACCATACTGGGAATGGTCTAGAAGTTCACCATGAGCTATAAAAGACGTGATCTGTCCATTAATCAGTTTTTCCAGCACCTTAGCACCGAAGGGGATCCTGGATATTGGTCTATAGTTCTTAGGTGCTGTTGGAACATAGTTCAGTGCATACATGCTCACCGTAGGGCCCTGGAAGGCAAGAAAAGAGGGTGAAAAGCAACGGATGGCCACTCTATTACAGTCTTGAGGACAGCCTACTAAAAGAAAGTATGGGAAAACAAAAGGGAACACATCAAAAAGGAATGGATCAAGGTGTTCTTCCTGATGAAAGAGAAGAACCACCCTGGGCTGTGGAGGCATATCAATCACCTGAGCAAACAAGGAGTGACCAAGGAGAATGGGGTAGCTGAACGAGACTGGACAAATTATGTAAAACAACTGTACTCGAAAGACCCTCTTGACAAAGTAACCACCAAATTGAACAGCCCTTAAGCAGGGAATGTCTCACCCCAAGGCACGTCAATAAAAGATGATGAAGTCGTCAAGATCATCAAGAAAATGAGGAAAGACGGAGCATCAGGGCCAAATGTGATCCTGCACCAGTCTTCAAAACAGCACAGGTCTTCTGGGCAGCAGTCTTAACTCCGCTCTTTAATTATGCCTTTATGACAGCGACTGCACCGGACTCCTGAAGGGGATCCATTCTTTTCCCCATCTTCAGCTGCAGGCTTGTTGCCCTCCTCGACCTAGAGGCGACGTTCTGTGCTTGAATACTCCTGAAGAACTTTGAATCATGGGTGAAAGAAAAAGGCATTATTTTGTTTTGTCAATCAGGTTTCAGGTTACACTCCTCAACCATGTATAACATTATAGCACTGGCACAATTATCCACACAAGCAGTCAAGAAGAAGAGCCCACCATTGTTCTGCTACTTTATTGACCATAGCACCACTTTTGACAAGGTGTATCGCAGCAGACTGTTGGGGAAACTCACCACCTGAGGGATCCCACCGAAACCTCTGAAGGCAATAACTTCCCTATACAAAGGGACATGGGTCCGGGTCAAAACAAGTCCTTACACAGTGGCCTCTAAAAATTCCCACAAACAATGGGCTCCAACAGGGCTGTTTATTTGCCCCCTCCTCTTCAACCTCTACACCGCAGACTTGGGGGCTGCTCTGCAAGGTGCCAGCTTAGTAGCTCCAAGGCTGGAGAGGGTGAGACTCCCTGTCTTGCAATACGCGAATGATACAGCAATAATGGAACACACTAGTGTGGGCATCCAGAGAGCCCTCCACGCGTTGGATTGCTATAACCAGGATAACCATATACTGGTCAGAATGAGACCAAGATATTTGTGTTTGGGAAACATCCATGCAAAAGGCAAGCTCACTGGCAATTAGTAGAACTGCTAATTGGAACAGTAACAAAATACTGCTACCTAAGGGTCTGGTTTACAAAAAGGGCCAACTCAAACACCCACCAAAACCTCTTAGTACCAAGGCCAACAATGTTATGCAATCATTGAAATAACTGAGCCACCACCTGCTAAGCGCATTCGCCAAGCCAATACTGAGAGTTTTAAAAACAAAACAGTTACTGGCCAATAATTATGGCCAATTGGCCTTCCCAGGAGCAGTGGATAGGTTCTTAATTACAACCCAGGCCAAGGCATACAAGGCAGTGCTGCTCGTACCGGGGCACGCCAGAAAAGCAAGGATGAGCCGGACCTGGCTTCCCAGGGGGACCTAATGAAGCTTTACATCAGGATCCTGAGGGCACCAGCAGATTCAGCTAAACATCAATTGAAGTTTGTTTGTGAAAAGGAAGGCTCTGCCTGGCACCACAATCTTGGCCAGGCCATTGACACCATGAGGATGGATGCAGATAGCCTACAACTACCTGACATTCCTCTATCCTCCTGGGGAAAAGCCAGGAACGAGCAGGTACTGGTAGTATCATTTGAAAAGGGCACTGCAACTCTCGGCCCCAGCTCCATTACAGAATCACTTGATAAAACATACATCCTGGGAAAAGCACATCTGTACTCATGTAATGCTTGGGAAACACAGGTCCAGAGGAAAATACTCTACTTGAGGCTTGCCATGCAATGTATCTCAGATTTTAATCCAGCCTGGGCACCCAAGGGGAAAACGCTTCGTGTGCTAAGCTCCTACTTTTAAGACTCTTGGCTCCACCGCCTGTTCTGCTGCTTCCCCAAAATGAATGATGAGCGTCAGTGCCTACTTCACCCGATACTTAACGCAAAGGGAGCCCGGATTTTCAGGGAAGCTCCAGACTTGTGCTTCACCGAATCCACAGCAAGCAATCTAGCCAGACTGAGGTTTACGCACCAAATCAGGATTCCTATTAAAGAGGCCCTACAAACTGACGCTACTCCCTTGATAGGCTAACAATCACACATTTTTACTACCATGGAGCACTTTACTCCCCACACAGAGGTTGCAGGGTGGGTCCCCGATAGGTTTTAGGGGGGAGCACTTCCACGGCCCCCATCCTCCTTTATCTATTACTAATCTTCCCTGTTTCCCTTTTTTTTTTTTACAGATTTTTACAGATAAATACAGACAGAAAAAAATGTGTTTTCTGTCTGCATTTATTTTTAAAAGTGGATAAATACAGAAAATGGTGCTCTTTTAAAGCTATCTTTGATTAATTATATAGGCCAGAAGCTGAGCCCATGGACAGCATGAGAAATTAAAAAACAGGATGAAATGTATTTAATAACAGCATATGTCAACATACATTTATGGTATAATGCTAGCATTTACCTGTGTATGTATTGTTATGTAATATTTGACAGCTTAAATAGCTCTAACACAACAGACATCAAAGTTTGAGTGTGTGTCTATCAGTTAAATAAATATTGAAATGTACAGTTTTTCAACTTCATTCATAACCAAAACACAAAATAAATATGGATAAATACAGATAAAATGGCCAAAAAATAAATATGGATAAATACAGATGGAAATGTTAAAAAAATAAATACCATAAAACCGGGAGCCCTATCTATAATTCAACTAATTTAACTTGATGTTTGTTTTTAGCACACATCCGTCCACCTTATGAGAGTTGGCACGGAATCTTCAACAGACCACAAGGGGGAAAACCTAGTTTTTCTTGTTATAAACCACAATTTGCACTTTATACCCTCCCAACGATACTGCACAGTATATCTCTTTCTGGAGCAGATGAGATGGTTAGCAAGGGCCACTGTGTTTCCCTCACCTTACTTCACTTGGGCCGGGAACTATTAGCCCCCACAAATCACTAGGACAAGGAAGGCTTCATGCAGGGAAGCCTAGCACAGTATCCATTCTTACTAACTAATGCCACGCTTTTGATTTATTTTCCCTTAAGTGCAATTAACTTTGAGTTCTAGCACATGCAAGTCAAGAGACTATTGCTGATCCAAGGACTAAGACATTGGAGGATGTGAGGGTTGGGAGTAACTGTTATGAATATTTTCTTACTGTAATGATTTTAATTAATTGATAAATTAATATATCAATTTCACATACACTGTAACTCAATATGGCTACACAGTAACTCAGGTCGACACCAAATTAAGGTTAGTTGAGCCTTATTTCAAATTCAAAAATAGTTGGACATATACAAATCTCAGCATGAGAGAATAATAATACAGAGGAAATAGAAGAAATGCAAATCTCCTGAAGTTATTCACTTGATGCAGCAAGAAAAGAACAAGTTCCATGACCATTAGGCTTATAATCAGAAAGCAAGTGTTGAGGTTCCCCTGTATCAGCACTTCGTTGGAGAAAAGCATTTAGTTCTATCTAGCACTAAACTAACACTAGAAGTGACATCCCTTCTTTAGCATTCAAGAAAAAGGTTTGAAAGAGGAAAACGTGTCAGCAGTGAAAGTTTTCTAAGAAGTCATTCCACCATTAGATGGATCAGCAGCAAAAAACTACAAGCAGGAAAGAAGCAAGCTAGCACTCAGGTGCTTTCTGTCGTAAACGCAAGATGGAAAATTGGCATCTGTACCGCTCTCCAATGAATCATATATTAATAATTGTATTCAGTAAATGTCCCATAATGCCTTTCCCACACATACTCATCCGTAGGCTACAGCCACAAAACTTTCCATGACATTGATTTCTTTCACAGCCTCCACCATGTACGGCGCTCTGCAACAGTTCGTCCATGGTCTATTCTCCTTCTTCTGTGTGAACGCACCTCCCTTCACCTTGTCTTCGCCAGGCCAAACTAACTGTAACTCCTTCATTCCTCAACTTTCTAATAGAAACAATACCCTTACTCTTCACTAACAGAGCGTTTGTCCACCTGCAATTCAAAGCATTGGAAGAAGTACCATTTTCTAATACTCAAATAGAAATCTAAGCATTCATTTCAGTAACAAGGACATTCAAAATGTTCTGTGGATCAGGCCTACAACTTAGGCTAAAATAATAAAATGCACATTGAAATTTGAACTTTGCACATCCATAAAGTCATTAGCATGTTCAATAGAAGCGTTCACTAAACTTTATTAGTACGTCTATTTCAACTACATCATTGGCCTAATTCAAAATACATTTAATGTGTCAATGCATCACATCACTAATGAGCCCTATATTAGTGTGTTATATTGTTTATACGTAGTTAGCACAATTCTATGAATGATTTGATAAGCTTCACATTGAATCGTGTTAATTTCACAAGAACCTGTTCCTTGGTTCACATTTCCCCAAAACCGAGTCCCACCAATAGTACTGAATATTATGCGAGTTCATACTCCTCAGATGTTGTTAAGTGATCACTATAATTATTCTAATAAGCCTATCAGATGATCATTTGGGCAATCCTAATCAGATGGACCGATCTAAACAGATTCTTTGTTTAAACTTCTCCATGAACTTCAGATTATTGCAATAATTGTCTTGCAGCTTCTCTTACTACTGTCTTTTTCTCTCTGACGTCTTTCCCTTTGCCTTGCTTTGTAACACGGATATTCTCTCACCATTTCTATCAAAACAATGACACAGATGACAATAATAAATGTTGGTCTCATAGTGTAACCAAAAAGTCCACTTCCTAAGTTTGCAAAACATCTTCCAATTGCACCAAATCCTTGTCCAATTTTATCCCAAACACCTCATTAGCTAAATCTTTCAATTCCTGATGTAACTCTGTAATATTTTTTTTTTTTGCAGAGTTTTATATAGCGCGAACTAGACCCAAACCGAATCAGGTATCAGAGCGCTTTACATAGCACCAGTTACGTTACATGAGGACGGACACACATTCATTTTTAGGCACGGGGAGATTACGTGATTTGCCCAGAATCACAGGAGGTTTTGGCGTCATTACCGAGGCTCGAACCCAGATCCCCAGGTCCGAGGTCGAGCGCCCTAGCCGTTAGGCCAATATATACTATATATCGTTACTTCTGTAAATCCTCACTCCTGACAGGAATATACGTACACCACTGATGGACCTTTAGCATCTGACAGGCTCTGCCTTTTATTGCAAGCAAAGCATCTAAAGCAAGTCCATTGTGAATTACCATTGCCCTGATTGAAACCAACTCCCCAGCTATAAGCAACAGAGATCTTGAAGTATCATTAGATAGTTTATCAACTATGGTAGACAATTTTCTAATATTAATGTCATTCAACACATCCCCCAATCTTGGTATCATTGCTCCAATAATATCTCCCACAATTTCTACAGCACTCAATCCACTTTATCTGTCTGACCTTCACTTGTTCCCCAAAGACTTCCAAATTCTCCACGTGGTATAGTTTGGTAAACATCACTGCGAAATAACATGTACCATGCAATTTGCGAAGTAGTCTCAAAGATGCCTTCTTCCCTCACATAAAATAAACTCCTGGTATAATATGTACAGTGTAGTCTTAAAACATTTTCCAAGGACCTTGAGCCAAAACCATATGATCGCACTCAATCTTTCCAACAAAAACAAAGCTATATCTACTCTCAGCTTGGCAAATACATAGTCTCCCTCTGTGCTGCCAATCCAAAGTTAGTGGTCCTAAACTCCCTGTAGCATGCTGACCTAATTCTTCCTTCATCCAGTCGGTAGTTTTGTATGCTTTATTTCCCTCACTTATTACAACTCTAAATCTATATTCTACCTGATCGATTAATTTCTTCTCAATAATAGTTAATGTACAAGTTAAATTATGTCTATGAGTGTAAGCAGTGTCTACCATAGCAGTGGGTACAAAATAATTCCCTATCATTTCAACTGTCTTCTTTGTGTCATATTTATTCAGGTGTTTGTGTACTGGTACTTCAGAAAGTTCTACATCATTGTTAGAAAAATAATACTCATAATGATCCTTCTTGCAAAACATATTAAGAAGCAAACTACAACTAATGCCATATGTAACAGGTAGGTGATGGTATGTAATACCTTCCTCCTCTTATGCGTGCAAACATAAGAATCTCTGGTTTCCATGGTGTCTACGTATTCATATGAAAGCCTAGCATAAGCATTTAATGTATAAGCATCTTTGGACAAATCTACATGGAGATGCTGTTTTCCTTGAGCAGTTAAACCACCCTCTGATCCAAAAATACCCTTCTTTGAAACAATTAATGAAGGTGTATTCACCTTAAGAACACTAGTCCTATATGTCTCCTCCTCCGAGGACCTCAAAACTGATTCTACAATAACTACTACTATCACCACCACTATAATGGTTATAGGTTTACCTATAATACATTTGCGTCTACCGTTTGGATTTCCAGATTCCTTTCTAAATCTGATTCTGAACAAGCCTTTCAGTAGAGAAATAGCAGCTAAGGAGTCTCTCTTTTCTGTTAGGCTACGCTTGTACAAAGCAAGAAAATGTAAAAATCTCTTGAGCAGAGCTTCCAGCAATTTTCTCATTATTTGCACAAGTTCATAAGATTTCCTTAGCCCTACTTCATCTACTTCAAAATGCAGCCCCTGAATTTATTCTTCATCCACTCGGCCTAGGAAATCTTCTTCAAACACCTTTGACAGAGTTCAAAAAAGTTCATTCAAAATCCCAAATAAGTTCTGAGCCTTGTTCATTTACGATTAGTTGTAATAAATCAGCTCTCAATTCCTCGACTTCCACTGATGATTGTTCTACACCCAAAGGAGGAAATTCAACATCATTTAATACCAGGGTTCGCAGGCCACTCAATTTTGGTGGGTAAGGAACTGCCAGTGAAAAAAGAGCATGCAACTCAGTCCCCCGGATCCTTAGCAGGACTTTGATTATCAGCAGCGATGTCCCGGACCTCGTCCACGTCGGCATTCGCAGCAAAATAAGTTCACTCAGGAGATGAGTACCTCCGAGAAGGCACCCTAATTTTTGGACCTTCTTGAGCTAAGTCTCTCAACTTCAGCTTCACTTTGCTCCAATTCAGACATTTCATTTATAGGTGTGAGCTCTCTTTAACCGGTGATTCTTAAATTGTTCTCTGTTCTTTTTCTGGACAGGTCTCATCCAGGTTTGCTCTCGGTCTTGACTGCACTTGTCTCCTCCCTTTACTAGTTCCTTCATTGGAGTCGGACTCTTGGTCATACACCACTGGTCTCTCTTCTTCAGAGTCGACATTGGCGTCTGGTTCGACTGGAATGCCCTTGTGCTTGTTCAGACTCCACCGGTTCCTTCTACAGCTTGGCTTGTCCTCTACTGTGTCTCTCCAGTCACTTCTGTCAATGCTGATGGAAGAGGAGCTGTTTCTTCAGAGGGGCTCAGAACTCTACAAGTGTGAGAGGTGACAAGCCAGTTCTTCTATCAGGAACACTGCGTAGACTCATCAGCAGAAGAGGCAATGCTTTGAGCCACTTTAGAGGCTTCAAAACAAACATATTTGCCAATCTTGACTTCAGAGTGCCATTGACCTGTTAAAAAATTCCTGAGGCTCCCGGCCTTTAACTGCAATGTAGTCTCTGTTCCACCCGCAAAGCTGCACATAGAAATTTCAGGACCTATTAAAATGAGTTCTTCATCTAACTTCAATGTAGTTGGAAATCCGAACCTCAGAAGGAGCTCCCTCAACAACAGCTTAGCTATTGTAAGACTGTCACACCTACTATTTGAAAAGGCTTCGACTCAACAGGAGAATATGCACACCACAATCAGGATATACCTCAATCCATTGCACATGGGCAGTTAATCCAACTGCATTTTATTGAAGGGTTCTCCTGATCTCCCTATGTGACTCAGTGTAACAACCATCATTTTCCCTGCGTTCAATTGCCGATACGTTACACATCAGTCGCACAAGATTTCTGAAATCACTTGAAACTTTGGGTTTAACCATGCATGACTGAAAAACTTCACCATCGCATCTCTTTCTACATGCTCCAAACCATAAATTTGCCTTGCATAGAATACAATAAGCAGTCGGGCAGAGCAGCTCTCTCATCACTCGACACCCAGATATCATCCTCCCTCTTCACAAAACCTGCTCTGACCCAGCCTGACTGTTTCTCTTCAGAAACCTCCTCCTGCAGACGCTTTACCTCATCCCAAGAATCGGCAACAGCCAACATCAGATTGAAATTGGTTATTTCCGTGTGTTCGTTTCTATATTCTCCATTGAAAGTACATGCATTCAAAGCACATTAACATGCAACTTCATCTGCATATCGATTACCTACAGTAACATAGTCTGTTCCCTTATAGTGGGCAGAACATTTTACAACCGCAATTTCCTTTGACAGTTGCAATGCTTCCAACAATTGCCTTACAACATCCCCATTTCTAATCAGAAATGCAGAAAAAGTCATAAATCCCCTTTGAGACCAAAGCTGTCCAATGGGGTGCGTGGCCAAGATGGTGGCGAGTATGGACGCTCTTTGTTAAAGCTCCGTGCCTGGCCTGCCGTAATATCTTGCATAATACTGCAGAGAGAGGATTGTCCAGAGCCCAAGGCACAGCAAAGTCCCCTGAATATCTGTTGATCCTCGTGAGTGACTCGGAGGATAGTGAGGCCCATCGATTCAGGGGTGGTGCCGTGTTTGACAGCACCGGCAGTTCTCTGCCACAGATTCGGGAATGGGCTCCTATTGGAAGTCGGGGTGGTAAGGATGAATGTTGCTGCAGGCAGAGAGGATGGAGAAGCCTCCCCCCGGAGTCCGGTGATCCTGTGCACGCTCGGGGGCTGTGACCCCCCCAGGCACCGTAACCCTGCAGCAGGAACAGTCTGCGTCACACATGGGCCCGGGCTGATGTAGTGTGCCGTTTTTCCCCGGCCACGTCACTGCCTTGAAGATTCATCAGTTGTAGGACTGGGGTGCACTGCAAGAGTGCAGAGTCTCCCCCACAATACAAACAAGAGAAACCCCCCCGAACAAAAAAATAAAACTGAGAGGATTGTGACCTGATCGGAATTTTGGGATCTGGGTGATGGTGTTGCCAGAGGTCCTGCCTGCTCCCCCACTAAGATCAGACTTGCTGTGTAGCTGGATTACCTCCCTCCCCTTTCACCCTGAGTGTCACCCGTATTATATGTTTAGTGTTGTGCCCTGGAGAGCGCAAGGGGGCAAGCACTGTGGCCGGGTTAAGCCTTGCAGCACGAGGTGTATTACTCAGAAGCTCCCGGGGCGGCCGCTGACCCTGTGGGCAATATAGGAAACAACGCTGAGGCATCTGGAGATGGGTGGCCCTTCATTGTACGACACCATATTCCTTTGTGGAGCCACCCTGTGTGAACTGATACCTACCATAAGGAGTGCAGCACTTAGTGCACTGCTTGGAGGCCCCTGGGGCGGCCGCTGTCCCGATAGGCGACATAGGGAACATCACAGAAGTGTCTGGAGGTGGGGGGCCCTGCGCAATGCCATATTGATTTGTGGGGACACCCTGGGCATCCTGACACCTACCACGAAGTGCGGCAGCCACTAGATAGCACGTACAAGCCCGCCATGTGAAGGGCGCAGCCTGTGTGTGTATTGTTATTGGGCCCTGCTGGTAGTCCACCACGCAACGGGAAAGCCGCGTTTGGGCGAAATCCAACCCTCACAAGCCGAAACAGTGATGTCAGGGGCAGATGGATGCACCTACTATCAAGGCCCCGTCAGATCACTCACATCGATTTGATGAGTTGGTGGCTGCAATACTGGATATAAAAACTATGCTGGGGCCCAAAATCCACACACTATGCGTAGAAATGGGATTTCTGAGGGATGACCACAAAAAACGTAAAGTAAGAGTGGAGGAATCAGAATCGGCGTTGGCAGCCCTACGCCCCACAGTATCCACAGCCACAGATCAGCTCAAAGCCCTGCAACAGGAGGTGGAATACTTAGCAGGCTGAGTCGAGGACCAAGAAGGTTGTTCCCTCAGGAATGATGTAGGCATCGTGGGACTGCCAGAATGAGTCAAGGGACCAGCCATGGACCTGTATCTAGAACAATGATTCTCAAAAGAAATCCTACGAGGCAAGACTTCAACATTCTTCTCCATCGAAAGGGCGCATATGCGCCCAGGGAATCGGCCACAACCAAAAGTTGCAAGACTGTTTAATTACAGGGACAGAGATCACATCCTGCAAGTGACTAGATCTAGGGGTCCCTGTCAGGAGGAGAACGCATATATAGCCGGGTCTGGTGGCTCAGTAGACTAATGCATCAACTGCAAGGGCCTGTGTTTGACCTCATGGTCACAGGTTCAAATCCCGGTGGGTCCACTCAGCCTTTCAACCATCTGAGGTCGATAAAATGAGTACCATTGAGTTGGGTAACAACAAACATCTGTTATTCAGCGCCAAGATACCCGTAGCGGTGAACGTGCGCTTTACAAGTACACATGTTAGTTGTTATGTTATGTTATATATCCAGATTATACCCCTGGCTGTACAACATCGGAGATCTTCATAAACAGAGGTTAAGCAATGCCTGAGAGAACACCAGATCCAATACGCGTTGCAATATCCATCAAAGCTGCATATTAACCACAAAGACTCCACCATATATTGCTCTACTCTGGAAGAAGCTTGGTCTTGGTTAGACCAAAGTGGCCTGGCGCACCCTCCACCCACTGTTAAGGCAGATCTATGACCAGCCTGGAAACTAGTAGGTGCAAATAGAAGGAAAGGGCAGAACAAGAAACAACGGCCCACAATGAAACAGGTGGCAGCTGAGCGAGAACAGGCTGTAAGGGCGGCGGAACACCTTAATAGTGCTGTGGTGTCAAATAGAAATCATTCAGACTCAGAAGATGGACAGGACAGCCCAGTACCCCTAACAGATTAACAGCTGGCTGAGCTACAAGAAGAAGGTCCAGAGGTGACCCCACTGACTGCAAATGAGCTGGGGTGATTTTCTGAGGGCACAGACTCTTGGGGATGAGTTTTTCTATCTAACTGGTGAATGGTGGACTGACGGGGCAGGTCCCATGCATATCCTTTTTTTCCTCAGTATTATTAGTATGTGATACAATGTATACATTTTGATTTGGGGGCTCCACTGTCCAGATCCATATTGATTCCTTTCTCAAACAGGGGGAACTGAGTTATTTGAAATATTAGTGCAGGTTGTTTATTAGATGGCGGCAAAGGTCAGACTGGAACAGAATTTAGCTGCTCCCCCAGAGAATGTTTAGTAGCTGAGATAGCAACTGTTTCACAATAAGTTTGATGGCATTTCAGTGCACGTGGCCTAGTGCCCGTTGGCAAGCCGCCTGGGGTGGGGAGTTCGGGGAATGTTTTTTTTATTACCTCAATCTCTACTCTTTATCGGTGGCTCATAATGCATTTGTGCAGCAGGGTGTGTGGCGGGGTGGTCAAGGGGGATGGGGTGAATGGGTGGCCAAGAGAGTTGTGGGGGCTGCGGATATGGGTCTCCTTCTATTCTCTGTATATCAGGGATCAAATGGCAAATAACGAGTACACACTTGTAACCTGGAAGGTGTGTAGGTTGGCAGGTTGCGTCACAAGACACTAAATATATCAGTATTTGCCCTAACATAAAATAGCAATAGCACAGCTACAGGAAACTCATCTCATGGTACAAATATTGGCCTCTCTGTGTAAGCGTTGGAGGGGCACAGTGATAGGCACCTCGTATTCAGGTTATGCCACAGGCGCCCTTATATGGGTAGCGCCAGGCATTCCGTTGAAATTGGAATTCACCCGTATTGATCCACAGGGTCGGTATATGGGGTTGGAGGGTCTACTGGACGGATCCCCACTTGCATTGGACTCTCTGTATGCCCCAAACACTGGACAGGCACAGTTCCTGCGGTCACTCATGCCATACTTGTTGTCTGACCCTACTGCACCAACACTTTGAGGAGGGGACTATAACTGCACATATGATATTGATCTGGATCGTTCACGGCCACCGCTCTTGGATGCACAATCCATTCGAATATCAAGACACCTGAAGGAATGGGTAGACCACAAGCAACTACAGGATGTATGGTGTAGTCAACACCCTGGAACGCTCTTATATTCCCATTTCGCCACGCTACATGATCTTCACAGGCGCATTGATGCGGTGTATTGCTCAGTTGACGCCTTACCTAGGTAGTGCACTCTGAATATTTAGCAAAGGCATTATTCGATCACAATCCACTGCATCTGCGCATTTCATGAGGGCGCTCAGAAGACTGGGATCCCGGCATGGCGTCTCCCTGTGGCCGCACTCAGAAACACGACCTTCCACACTGTCATCATATAGGCAATCACCACATATTTTCAGGAAAATACTGGAACGACTTCGAACAGAGGCATTGAATGGGACGCGTTTAAAGTGGTCGCTAGGGGCAGGCTATTGGATGGCATATGTCTCACGCATGGCGCTTTTGGTGGACTTGCAAAGGCATGAGGTGGAGATTCAGATATGTAAAGGCTTGGCGTCCACATACCCCAAGTAGTTCCTCTATTGGCTGTGGCGCACCTAGCATGCAAGGAGACCTCCTACAGTCTGAGTGCACTAGATTACATAAATTACATAGCCTGTAAACATGCAGAGGGTGACAAAGCAGGCAAAATGCTAGCTTGGCTCTTAAAATCCAACGCTTCCCAACCCCCATCACCGCGATATACAACAACGAAGGGGTGCTAGTAAACATACAGGCGGCAATAAATGACTCTTTTTACAAATACAATGCAGCGCTATACAGAGCACCTGTAGCAGATAATCTCCCTTCCATTCGTACTTTTTTAACACCAGTGCAGCTCCCGCAGGTTACAAAACATCAGCATGATTCTTTGGATGAACCTATCACAGCGGATGAAATACTAGATGCCATTGAATAGTTAGCGTTGGGTAAGTCCCCGGGTACTGAAAGCTGGCCCTAGGAGCTGTACTCCACCTACACTGAACAACAAGTGCCCCAGTTATCGAACATGTATGAGGACGAGTATGAAAGGGGAGAGCTCCCAGCTTCATTGCGTGAGGCACTATTGGTGGTACTGCTCAAACCTGGATGAGATCTGCTGCAAAAGGTGTCGTAGCGGCCCTTGTTGCTACTGAATGCTGAATATGAAATACTCGGAAGAGTGCTGGTCAATAAACTTATGGAAATGGCATCCCTTTTGATACATGAGGATCAAATTGGCTTTGTCTTGGGGAGAAATACTGGATTGAACCTGCGCCATCTGTTCAGGCTGCTGTACTGGGCCAGTACTGAAGTTGACACCCCCTGGCTATCAGTACTGGATTTCAAAAAGGCGTTCAACACCTTACGGTGGCAATGCCTACAGAAGTGCTAGGCAAATTTGGCTTTGGTCCTAAGTATTTACACTGGGTGTGTATATTGTATACAAACCCGCAGGCACGAGTACAGACAGGGTGGGAAATATATCCGTTATTTAAAATTGAACATAGTACCAGATAGGACTCAGTTTAATTTCATACATCACACATATTTAACACCCTACAGACTAGCTCGTATGTACCCCACGTCAGTTGATATATGCCCTCGCTGTTCTGCGTCAGATGCAACGTTCCACCATATGGTCTGGACATGCTCTGGCCTGGGTGCATATTGGAGCGAGGTCGCAACAACATTGGGGAGTGCAACTGATACACTAATACCGGTACAGGGGCTGCACTTTCTACTTGGCATCACCAAGCGTAATGCTAGGCAGAAAAATCTTGACACATTTTTGGACCAAGTGCTGGTACTAGCGAAAAGGAGAATAGCCATGTCGTGGAAATCGAGCACTGCATCTAAGGCGTGTAGCTGGATTCTAGATCTCCGCAAGGCATTGGTGGCGAAACACATGACACAAGCACTGATGGTGGAGAGCAGATTGAACGAATCCTGTCCCATGAGGGGCTGAGGTGCTCCTTTATCTTTGGCTTTGGTGGCAAAGGGATGGTACACTTATGTGCGTGGGCTGGACCCTTCCCCGGCTGGGTCCTAACCTAAATAGACGGACCCTCTGACCCCTGTGGGCGGATGGGAGAGTGTTGCATGTGGGCCTCTGGCTCCTCCCACACCCACCCTTCACTACACTCATCAACTTTAAGAAATATACACACCTGCAGATGCCCTAGCGTACAAATGTCCAGCTTCACTATGTCCTCATGGTATATTAGAGATTGCATAGTTTTCTGTTTTCTTGTTCTTTGTTGATAGCGCACTAGTTGGTGTGAAAATATGGGGACAAAATAAGTCTGTTGTTTTATTTGTTAAGCACATTGTGGATAATACAAAGATCGTTACAGAGAATTTGTTTCTACGCCTGTTACCAGAATGCAATGTAACCTGGTTACCCACCGAGAGTCAAGATGGTAAATGTCACAGTATAATATTGTATATCACAGATGATAACTTGTCATATGCTTAAATTAAGAAAAAACAATAAAGACTAAGTATGGACGAAATGCTCAAATTCGAGGTACGCGAATTTGTGCGAAAATGAATTTGCGATCCGCGAATTTGTGCAAATTTGCAGATTTTTTTTGTGTGTGTTTGCGGGGTTTTTTGCGTATTCGCGGACCACTTGCAGCGCACCGACCGCGAAGTTGCCCATGCGGTCGTACATGGGCGCGGCCATCTTGTGCGCGTTGCGTATTTCCATTTCCGGGCGCTATTGGCAATCTCGCGTTGTGTGCGGCGCGCTATCACGAGTTTGCACATTTTTTTGTGTGCTCGCGGGGGAAATATCGCACGAACGTACCCACGCGGTCCTCAATGGGCGCGGCCATCTTGTTTTTCATTCATTGCTATGGTTCTGGGCCTGGCTTTTCTATCCTCTTGTAATATTTCCAATCCTTTGTTTCTTTGAACTTTTTTTTGCTCTTTTTTGCTCATTATCTATCTCTCTATTTGTCTAGATCTATATTTTGTGTTTATTTCAACTTTTTGTTACTTTAATAACTACTTTTTTTGTTTAGCTCTCTCTTTTATTTTATTTCTTTCCTTCCCCTATTCTTTTCTTCTTTCGGCCAGGACCATGGCAAAGGGAGCCGGCAAATCAAAGGGGAAGGGTCCCGCACCCCGTAGCCGGCGGGCGTTTGAGGGGAGTGGATGTAATGGCAAGGGAGGTTTTTACCGCGGTGGAGGTGGCCGCCCTGATATTTTTTGTTCTGCGCCACCTCCCTAAGACCGTGGCAGCAGGGGCAGGCCCGGTCAAGGATATGGCACCGGGAGCGTCGCCAGCGGTGGGATAAGGTGTGCCGGGCCATGCGGAGGGAGTCGGGGGTCCGGCGCACCTACGACCAAGCAACACACCGGTGGGCCGCGGTCCTCGACCGGGAGCAGGACCTGCTCCATCTGCTAGGTGTGGAAATCCCTGTCCTTGGTGAGTAGCTATTTAATACCTACTTTGTATTATACTGCTCTGTGTTATATTGCTAATATATGTTTTTCCCGTAGAGCAAGAATGCTGCCTATTTTTTTTTCATTGCAGGTTAAATAGTGTTTAAATAGCTTCTGTGATTGCAGGTGCTCGCCTCCTCAGTGGCGTTGTTACTATGCTTACTTGTTTGCAACTTTGTGCTCATTTGGCCTGAGAATATGTATGAGTGTAGTACTTTACAGAACTGTGTAATGCTAGAGAGACTAGAGACTCAAGTCTAGTCCTGCCTTTGTACTCCTGCTGCCACTAAGAAGAGGAGATAGTGATGGATTGATAGGTTGAGTATATTATGACTTGTTATTAGCAGTAGTAGGACATTTTTTAGTGCTCTACAATCATGATGACGGACTGTGTCTGTCACGTCGCGTACTGCTGAGTGCTGCCAGTCGTAGTAGAACCTTTTTGTTGTTGGTTTAGTTAGTGATTTACATAACTTTACAAGTAGATGGTCTGCGAATCCAACAATACTGTACTAGTAGTATCCTCCTAGTTGACCAGATCAGATAGGTCAATACACGTAGTGCAATTGTTGCTAATTTGTTTCCCCAAGATAATTTTAGATTGTGGTCAAAGAAATCAAATATTTCCAAAAAACAATCATCCATGTTGTGTTTCTTTATTTCATGATCATCAGCAACTCCCAGGGGCAAGGCGACTAGCACCATTGAGACTCCGGTGGAAGAAGGTGGACAGTCACAGGATTCGTCGCTTGCAGGCTCTTCTGCTGGCCCCAGTAAGTTGTTCTATTGTTATATTAATACTTCTACTTCCCTAACCTTTACAGCTCCTATTCATTACAAACTGTTTCCTAATTCTATTTTTTACAAAATAGTCTTTGATCTTCTTCAAATCTAGACTACTTTCTACATTCTTATCCTGCCTCTACCATCACTCTCTGTGCTACTACTATTTACGATTATGCGTCGGTCTGTGTAGGTAGCTAAGCTTGCCCAGTCCGCAAACGGTGTTAAACAAAACTCTGATCCAGCAATAGCTCTAGGCACTGAGTGCAGTCATCTGGGTTGCCCTTGCTGTCTATTCCAGTCTTCTTAATGTAAGTGCTTTGACAATTTCCAACAACAAAATGTCAATGTTTACACCAAGAAAAAGGTAGCAGTTGCCTTTTTGATTTGCTAGGAGCACATATCATACCCCTAGTGTTTCAGGGACTATTCTGCACATAAAGAAGTATGGACAAGAGAAATAGGACATTATTGATGATAAGTGGAGTTCGACTTTCAACATACCTCAGTCCGAACAGAAGTTGAACCCCTGACCGACTATCTAGTGTGTCTGACCAATGATTTTACGACCCAGAAGAACAGAAGAAGCCTACCGCCGAGTCCCGGCCTATCTGAGTCACTGAAACATGACTGCCAAGTGCAGTAGTTCAAACCCTTCCGCTCACTCACTCGTGAACAAAAACCACACAGTGTTTGTTAGTTTTAAAGTTTTATTTTCAATTAAGAAATGAAAAAAATATTTCTTTATTTTTAATAGCGTAGTATTTGGAGCGAGTCACTGCTGATAGATGACGTTAAAGTTTAAACAACATTCCCATGAATCAAATTACTTTAACGTAATGGTTAACAGACACATGAAATTATTAAAATAACTGTGCGGGAGCCCCCACCTTCTTTAAAGTACTTAAAGTACTGCTGGTGATGACTTACTAGTAGTTGGTGAATCGTCCTGTTGGCAGATGGGCAATGTAATCTTCTTTCTGTAATTAGAAAAATGGTGCACGTTAAGCAAGCATTCATCAGTTGTCCTAAGAAGTGTAGCATTTAATGGAATAAGCATATAAAAAGTTAACACTCTCCCCAAAACCTTTACTTTTTTTTAATCCCAGTAATAAAAAATGTGTTATGTAACATTTTCTTCCATCACAAGTCGAAATAGGGGTTTGTGCATGGCATCTGAAAATATGACATGTTTTTTCTAGACGTCACAACATCTGATACGGCACAGATGACCACCAGTACCGGGGCCAGCAGTGCGGAGGGCTCCACTCTAGGGGAGCGCCACCAGGAGGCACTGGGGGGGAAGGCTCAGCGGTGGCGGACGGTGGTAAGTTATTATACTCCTTACTTATTGAAATTTTTGAGTAGGCTCGCAAAGGAGTGTATGATGTACTCTGCAGTACACAGTACACTAGTACAAGTACACTGTACTGTTAAGAACAGTTACTAATTTAGAACTACTTTTTTGGCTATCAATGAGAAGACAGTCAACCTTGACTTGTAATAGCATTAGCGGCGGTACATCTCGGGTAAGCAATGGCCCCCTCTATTTGACTTCAACTCAGCTGGCAAACTTTTATCGTGAAGCCAAGTCATATCAGATGTACTTTAGGGATGTTAAGAACAAAAAGTGAAAGAAGGGTGAAACGAAGGACGAGCGAGTCTTAACATTTATGACTGTAAAGAATGGTGTTTTTGAATGCAAGTCAAGAGAAGAAGACGGTGGTTTCCAAAATATAATAAAAAGGGTGTTAGTTGGTTGTTGAGAAAAAGAAAACTTGGTACGTTTGAGACATTAAGAAGAATGATAGACGTACTTTGGAAGCCTGGATGTTATCTTCTTTTTCCTCTTCGATAGCAGAGGTGTATGATGTAGTAGAGCAGACGCTGAGTGGATGAAGATTGGTACTTTGAACAGCATGTCCGTGCCAGAGTAGCAAAGCTGAGGAAATCCAAATACTAGAATTTGTGATTGTTCACAAATACTCCCTGCCTTGACTAACAGTACAGTACTTTACTTTGCAAGCACAGGATCTATTGTGTATGGATTGTATAGTTGACAACATTATATCAAGTCAAGTCCCTTCCTCCGCCAATTATGGGTACCACACTCACTCCCTATGTTAATAATTTTATTTCAGCTGTGTCATGGGTGGACTATCGCTGTAGTTCACTCAATCTATCAAAACAAAGCACCTAAAGGCATCCATTATATAACCAAAGATCATGTGATTGGCAGGATAATGATATATGATCAGAATTGAATAATCTTCATTCTTCTTTTGTAGTAGTAAAGGCCAATGGGGGCAGTGCGAAAGATATCATTACATTGAGCAGTAGCCCTTGATGTAACCGAGTATGGCCAGTGGCAGAGCCACCCCTATAGAAAAGTAAGAGCTTCCTATCCCCACCTGCATGTACTGCTTAAAGTATTGCGAGTCTGCGTCATCATGGCTTGTGTCTGTTTTTCTTGGGTGCAAGCTGAGTGAGCTGCTATGCCGGCTACCACAAGTTCACGTACCAGTAATTTCTTTTGCAAAACAAGAGAAAAAACAAAAGACTTTTTTTAGTACTCTCTGACTATGTATGTATTAGTGAGTCCATCCCTAGTCCTGCTAGTGGAATTCCTGAAACTCCCAGTAATGTCACAGGCCTACAAAGACGGCGGAAAGATACATGACAAAATGTTATACCGTGTTCGCTACTTGCTGGTGTTACTGAGAGTCAACTTTCAGTTGAATTATTTTGACTTTATGTTAAAGACTATTGGCTACAGTATTTTTTTTCTTTCTTCATAGAAATGCTACTCCGAAAAAGCTCACCCAAAAGGAGATAACTGTCCCTGCAAGTGTTTGGAATTTCTTGTTGTCATAGTGATACCTCAATGAAAAACCACACAGCCCGGGGGAAGAGGGTTAGGGTTTTTGAAAATTGGATGGGAATGGGGTTTTTTGGGAAAGGTTTTGTGGAGAGAAGAAAAAAAAACACTGCATGGACAAACAAAAAATGAAGAGAAACAAATTTTTGGATTCAAAGATATCCATAAATCTTTTAAGGGACATAAAGGTAGTGCACTACTGTATGCATGAAGTTTGCTAAACGGATGGTTAGGTTACTGAAAAGTTGTACTTACTACATCTTATTAGTAAGTATGAGGAAACAATTTGACATTGACACTAGTACAGGGCTGCATTAATTACGCAATTTCACTTGCCTTTCTGCCCTCATAGAGAATAAACACTTATTATTAGTATATTAAGTTAGTTATAAAAATAGCAAAGAAAAGTATGAAATAGCTGGAGAGATGACTTTGAAGCAGAGAACAAAGAAACACACCTAGTCACATTCGTAGAAGTTCAAGTTTACAACAATAACATTTAAAAGATAAGGAGAAGTTAAGAGAGAATATTGTAACTTTATGTTGTAGTTGTCCTGTTGAATTGGTGAAGTTGCATGCATTCAATCATTCTTCTTATTCGCGATATACTCCTCCATTCCATCTTACGCTCCGTCGATCAATATTGGTGACCAGACACACTGTCCACTGGCTGCCTGATGAGTAATTGCGGATTGCGCCTGAGTTCAGCGTTTGTTCCATGGCACATGGTAAAAGCCGTCCTGTAATTTTTGATGGGAAAAAACAGGAAGTGATTCAGTTAAAAAAATCTAAGGTACGCTGTGTAGTGCAAAAATAACACTTTCAATTTTCAGAGCAGACATTATTATTATATACAATCATCACTTCAAAAGTGAGTAACCTGGTTCTCCTTTACAAGGATAATAATAGTAACTATGGTTGAATCCTGCAGCTCCACCATGGATTTCCTTAAAGAAAATTGCAAACAAAATTAGACATTCCCAGGAGTGCTCCCAGACCCCTGAACCCAGTCGGCAAAATATAGAACACCCCCAAGTAGCCCCCTAAAAACATACGATACTGCTACCAGGTTGAACCCTAACTGCAAAATGTGCCAAAACGCACTCTGCAAGTAGGCCCAAACCCCCCTTTTCCACCGTGGATTTTCTTCAAAACACTTGCAATCAAAATTAGACATTCCCAGGAGTGCCCCTAGACCACGTAACCCAGGCACAAAACTGTAGAACCCCCCCCAAGTAGCCCCCAAAAAACATGCAATACTGTGACGGGGATGAGGCCTAGTTGAAAATCAAGCAGAAAGCGCACTTTGAAATTAGGCCCAAAAGACCCCTTTTCCACCATGGATTTTCTTCAAAACACTTGCAATGATTATTAGACATTCCCAGGAGTGCTCCCAGACCCCTAAACCCTGTCGCAAAAATCTAGAACCCCCCCAAGTAGCCCTCCGCAGAAAAGCAATTTTGGTAAAAAAAAAAATGTCACCTCGGATTTTCTTCAAACCACTTGCAATCACAATTACACATTCTCAGGAGTGCTCCCAGACCACTGAACCCAGTCGCAGAAATCTAGAACACCCCAAGTAGACCCCTAAAAACATGCGATACTGCTACCGGGTTGAACCCTAACTCCAAATCGTGCCAAAACGCACTCTGCAGCTAGGCCCTTACTCCCCTTTCCCACCATGGATTTTCTTCAAACCACTCACAATCAAAATTAGACTATCCCAGCAGTGCTCCCAGACCCCCAGACCCCCCCAAAAACCTAGAACCCACCCAAACAGCCCCCCAAAAACAAGCAAGTGAGCAAAAACGCAAACACTTTTTCACCATGGATTTTATCCAAAACACTTGCGCCCGATATTAGACCTTCCCAGCAATGCCCCCAGACCCGTCAACCCACCCGCAAAAAAGTAGAACACCCCCAAACAGGCCAAAAGCAAAAATGGAAAATGTGACACTTAGAACATTTTCGGCCTACCAGTCAACATCACTCCAAATGCACTCTGCAGCTACGCCCTAACTCCCCTTTCCCACCATGGATTTTCTTCAAACCACTTGCAATCTAAATTAGACTATCCCAGCAGTGCTCCCAGGCCCCCAGACCCCCCCCCACAAATCTAGAACAGCCCCCCAAAAACATGCAATACTGCTAGGCCTCAGTTTAAATTGTGCCAAAACGCTGTCTGCATCTAGGCCCAAACTCCCCTTTTCCACCATGGATTTTCTTCAAACCACTTGCAATCAAAATTAGACTGTGCCAGCAGTGCTCCCAGACCACAAAACCCACCCCCAAAAACCTAGAAGCCCCCCAAACAGCCCCCCAAAAACAGGCAAGTGAGCAAAAACTGAAAAACGTTTTCACCATGGATTTTCTCCAAACCACTTGCACCCGATATTTGACCTTCCCAGCAATGCCCCCAGACCCGTCAACCCACCCGCAAAAAAGTAGAAGACCCCCAAACAGGCCAAAAACAAAAATGGAAAATGTGACACTTAGAACATTTTCGGCCTACCAGTCAACATCACTCCAAACGCACTCTGCAGCTGCGCCCTAACTCCCCTTTCCCACCATTGATTTTCTTCAAACCACTTGCAATCTAAATTAGACTATCCCAGCAGTGCTCCCAGAGCCCCCCCACAAATCTAGAACACCCCCAAACAGCCCCCCAAAAACATGCAATACTGCTAGGCCTCAGTTTAAATTGTGCCAAAACGCTGTCTGCATCTAGGCCCAAACTCCCCTTTTCCACCATGGATTTTCTTCAAACCACTTGCAATCAAAATTAGACCTTCCCAGCAGTGCTCCAAAACCCCCCAACCCACCCCCACAAATCTAGAACACCCCCAAACATTCCCCCCAAAACATGCAATACTGGTATATTCAAAACATGGAAAATTGCGCTGTACACCAAAAATTTCTGGTCAACTTTTCAGCACTTCCACTACTTCGATCCTCTTGAAACTTACCTGGACACTTGTTCCAGCGATTCCCAAGAATCTAAGCAAGGCAGAACAAAATCGAACCACTGCGCTCTTTGAAGAAGAAGAAGGTAATCCATCTGCCGTGAGGGAAATGGATAGGTGGAGTCTGGAGGAGGAGGATAGAGTAGCATGATTGAGTTGTGAACTTGTGAACCTCAGGAATGCAGACTGCGGCTCCTTCAAATCAATAAGGAAAATAAGATGAAGACAGGGCTGCTGATGAACTTTTTGTGAGAGTTTTGTTGTGGTAAAAGTTGCAAAACAAAAAAAGACACACAGGAATAAAAGAGAATAAGGACGAAAAAAATGAAGTCATTTTCAGGCCTCGGGGTCAGGGAAGTAGAGCTCGTACTCAAACTCTATGAATTGAGACGGGAGTAGGTCAGCTAACAGAGAAGAACTTCCGTCACCTAAGTTGGTGTCCTCTTCTTCCTGCGTGCATTCACGTATTTTGTAATCTGGTGGTATGAAGTGCTGATTCATCTTGATAAGTGTTAACCTCTCCACATTTTTGGGCGAGAGGCGGGTCCTTTTTGAAGTTACAATGGCACCAGCAGCACTGAAAACACCTTCAGAAGACACGCTTGCGAGTGGGCAACACAAATAATTTAGAGCTAGGTTGGTGATCAGTAGCCATAGAGGCCTTTTCCTGTACCAATACAGCAATGGGTTCTTATTAACAAAGACCTCTGTTGGGTCATCCAGATAGGCCTGCACCATCGACTCAAGGTTCTCCAGGGTTGCTCCACTTTGCCTACCATCTGTGGCCTTTGCATCACTGGAACTAGCAAAGCCTTGATGAGTTAGCCAATCCGCTTTCGACAATATTATGGCTGGGCCTGGTGCAGGTGAGGATGATAATACGGTTGCTGCTGGTGTCGTAAATGGCTGGGAGGGAAAGTGACTCCCTTCGGCCACATATTCAGAAGTGGAACTTGACGCCGGATGGCCTGCTGATTCAGTTGTACTTCTGCTGGCTCCTTGAATTTTCTGCCGCTCTTTTTCGAACCGAGTGGCTGACACAGCTAGCATCAAAAGGAATGAATGCTTTGCTGGCCACTGCCTTTTTATACCGTGGATCCAGAATAGTGGCACAAATGTAATGTTGTTCTGTATGTATGTTTTTAAGCCTTTGATTGTCAACTAGGCGGCTTAATAACTAAGCATGGGCGGATTTTGCGGATCCACGATTCGCGGATTTGCGTATTCACGGATCGTGGATCCGCAAAATCCGCGGATTTTGCGGATCGGTGGATTTGGGGCGGGGCTTCCGTGCCAGGATCATCGTGGCAGATTGAACCCTGCCCTTCATATTTATTCAAGAAGACGCCACCGTTCTGTGCCATACCTCTACTCAACTGGAGTACTTCCTACTAGATAATCAGTAAGTGCTACCTCGTTGGGTAGATGTATAGTGCTTTTACTACACTACAGCTGTCTAAAGTGCCAGAGAGTTGTCTACAGCGACCAGGTGTGTGTTACTATGCAATCGCGCCGAAGGGCGCAGGGGTCCCGTGAGTGAGCTGTCATAGTGGGTAAATGGCGGGAAGACGGTGCACACCACGAGTGTGTGGGCGGGGCCAAACGGACGGGGCTTCCATGCGAGTGCACATGCCTCTTGTGTGCATTAAAGGTGAGAGACCGATCAGAGCCGCAGATAAAGATACAGAAGCTCCTGGCCACAGGAACAGCACGAGGATTGCGTCCGTGAAAGTCAAGGATGCAAAGGCCTCTGTCCAGCATCACAGCTAATTTGCTATGGTATATTAGGGAAGAAGGCACATCTGCCTAGCCTTGTCAACGCTCACGATTGTTTTTGGGCCAATGAATGAGTCACTGAATTTAAGCTTCAACTAGGGCACATGCTTAACTGATATCTGTAAGTGCTTGCGGTTGAGGTTTAATTTTTGTGCCAGGACCGTCGTGCCAGAATGAACCCTGCCCTTCATATTTATTCAAGAAAACGCCACCGTTTTGTGCCTGTTGTAACTAATTTACGATGGCGCCGGCAAGCTGCCAGCGCCATCCTAAAATAGTTACTAAATTAGCTTCAACAGGAAGCTCTAATTGATAAAATAAAGCAGGCGCTCGAGCCCCTGCTTTATCTTATCTATTAGAGCTTCCTGTTGAAGCTAATTAAGTAACTATTTTAGGATGGCGCTGGCAGCTTGCCGGCGCCATCGTAAATTAGTTACAACAGACCAGCAAGGCTTGAACTTTTGACCGAGGAATCCGCCGCTCGCGGATTGCGAATTTTCGGTAAATTCGCGAGAGTTCGCGGATCGCGGATTTACCGAAAATCCGCAAAATCCGCGAGCGGAGCGGATTTAGCGCTCATGCTTATTAATAACCTCTCCGCCAACTGATATGCATCTTGCTTTTCAGCATCATCTCGGAACGTTGAAGACACCGCCTTCAGTTGGTGCTCTAGAATGACCAACAATGGGATAGCTTTGCCCAAAGAACAGTCCTCCCTGCTGACTTCACGCGTGAAGACCTTAAAAGGACGAAGCATTTCTGTCAGGCTTGCAACTAGCTTCCATTCCTCCAACTCTAGCCACATGTCTTTCATAGTAGAACCCAGTTTATAGACATAATCATTTATTACCCCCCACTGCTCAGACAGACGCTCAAGCATGTAAAAGGTTGAGTTCCAATGTGTTGCCACCTCCTGGAATGAGTCCTTTGACTGGAAGTCTACGTTCATGTTGAATGCTCCTCAGCTCCTTCCGGGCCTTAAAAAAATGGCTGAAATGTGTGCAGATTCTTCGGCAGGTGGTCAGTAACTTGCTGACTGTGTTTTCGTTTTTCAAGAAATCTTGCACCACGATGTTAATACTGTGCGCCAAACAAGGCACTCTGAAATAGCCACCATCATGCATGGCCTTAACTATATTACTGCCATTATCCGTGGAAACATAACCAACTATGCGATTTCTTGGATGCAGCCATTCAGAGACCTTCCTATCAAACTCGTCCAAAAGGTTAGGTGCAGTATGAGTTTCCTCCATGGCAAACATGGCTAATGTTGCATGTTTCCGAGTAGCTTGAAAAACTGTGTCCGGGTCAACACCTGCACTTGTTTCGCCTCTAACCCCTGTAAAAGAGACCAAGTGTGCAGTGATGCAAATGTAATCAAGGGCTTAGCAACTTGTCCACATGTCTGTTGTCAAGTGGATAGTGTGAACAGCACTCTTCTGCAAAGCTGCCCCAATCACCTCCAGCACATCTTGATGTAGTGCTGGAACCGCAACTCTGGCAAAATAGGACCGGCTAGGAACCTTCCATTTAGGGAAGACTGTTGCCACAAATTCTAAAAAACCCACCCCTTCCACGAATGAAAAAGGGAGAAGTTCCAGCGCTAGCATTTTAGCCAGCTTTGCGTTATACAGACGTACCGTTGGGTGGTTGCGTTCAAATGGCGCCTCCGACCAAAACATACTTCTAATGGAGGGCTGGACCGTTTTACGTGATGATGATGATGATGCAGACTTCAAACCAGTTAGGCTCATTGATGTACTTTTTTGCATTAGTGTCTGTCCCAGACTCTTAGTGTGCCTCATACATGTTGCAGGGGTAGAGGGTATGGGCGCTACTACTGCAGTGTTGCTGCCAGGGGTACTTGGTGTACCAGAAAAAATGTCGGTCGGTTCTTGACTTCCCCCCTGCACATGAATCAGCCCCTCTTCAGCATCAGATGCAATGTGAATGGATACATTTGGTTCAGTTCTACTTTGGTCTTCCCGGATCTTCCTTAGGTGCGCCTCCCACCCGATAGTGTGGTGTTTTTGGAGATGACCTATCTGGCCTCCGGTACCATAGTTGGTACCAAGCTTACCCCGACTAACTAATACTTTACAAATCGAACAAACGACCATGTTTTCCGCCTGTTGGCTAACAGTAAAGAAGTCCCAAACTGGGGACTGGAAATGTCTGCTGGTGGTGGAGGTACTACTTTGACTTTCAATGCCAGATGAAGTGGAGGATGGGCGTGGCTGAATTTGTTTCTGTTGTTCACTTACAGCACCACTACTTGAGGTAATGGAGGTCGAGCTGGATGGAAGTCCCTGCCGGCCCTTCTGACTAAAAAATATGGAAGCTGTAGGTCGTGTTGGTGTTGTAGTTAACTGCGTTGGTGGTGGTACCAGTGCCACGCCGCCCACATCCCGCTCAGCAGCCATTCGGGATAGGGTAAAAATGTCTGTCTGCTGCATGCCCACTAGGGCTGGAGTGACGACTGTGATGACTGGGTCGTCGTCAGACTGTTCATCCTCAGCAGAAGACACCACTTCTTATTCGTTGTCATCACCCATAAGTCGAAGCCCTGCGGGAACCTTCCTTTTAGGCTTAGCTACCTTTGTCGGCTCTCTTTTGCGCCTCTCCTTGCGCCTCTCCTTGCGCATGTAATTGCGTTTGTACTAGTTACACCTGGCGTTGATTGGATGGTACTTTCTTGTGATGAGCCAACATCAATGGTCAATGGTGATTGAACAACCAAAGTGGCTGCCGCAGCAGCACTCATGGTCTTGGACCTAACTTGGCATGGTGGCACTGAGCCCAATGAAGCGGACGTGCTGCTTCCAGCTTGGTCCCCGGCGGACACCGCTGCTGCTACAGGCATAGTTTTTTTTCCTCCCAAAAAAGGTGTTGGTGGGCACACCAGTCTCCTTGGTAGGTGGTGCCACTTGCTTCTTCTGCTCCTTCTTACTGGCAGTGGCACTGGCAACTTTTTTCGCTGAGGCGCTACGGCCACCTTTCTTTGGGCCCATCTTCTTCAGATGTCAGAACAGCAGGCCGTAGTTGCACGAGCTGCAGAGTTGTCTGGTCTGTGGCCACATATGACGTCACGTGACGTTGTGCTGCACACACCGCTGCAGGACTTCTTCCTGGCACTGGTGGTTCTCTTGTGCACCTAAAAGCAATGGAAGCCAGAGGAACATCCGTTAAACACCACAAAAAGTCGGAAAACACACAAAAATCACCCCAATCCAATGCCATCCATGCCCTCAATGATGTTTAAATTCAAGACACCCCAAAGAAAGACTAGGTCCATGCACCACTGACTACCCCTGGGCATAATGGTTGAAAGCAAGGCAAAGTGGGTGCAGGCCTATGCACACTGCCTGGCTTCAAAATGGCCCCTTGACCCCCACCACATGGCCAGGCCCTGCCTATACCAGGCCTCAAAATGGCCCCCACCCACATGGCCAGGCCCCAACAACACCCCAAAAAGTCAAAAAACACACAAAACACACCACAATCCAATGCCATCCATGCCCTCAATGATGTTTAAATTCAAGACACCCCACAGAAAGACTAGGTCCATGCACCACTGACTACCCCTGTGCATAATGGTTGAAAGCAAGGCAAAGTGGGTGCAGGCCTGAGCACACTGCCTGGCTTCAAAATGGCCCCTTGGCCCCCACCACATGGCCAGGCCCTGCCTGTACCAGGCCTCAAAATTGCCCCCACCCACATGGCCAGGCCCCAACAACACCCCAAAAAGTCGAAAAACACAGAAAACTCACCTCAATCCAATGCCATCCATGCCCTCAATGATGTTTAAATTCAAGACACCCCACAGAAAGACTAGGCCCATGCACCACTGACTACCCCTAGGCATAATCGTTGAAAGCAAGGCAAACTGGGTGCAGGCCTGAGCACACTGCCTGGCTTCAAAATGGCCCCTTGACCCCCACCACATGGCCAGGCCCTGCCTGTACCAGGCCTCAAAATGGCCCCCACCCACATAGCCAGGCCCCAACAACACCCCAAAAAGTAAAAAAAAAAAAAAAGAAATCACCACAATCCAATGCCATCCATGCCCTCAATGATGTTTAAATTCAAGACACCCCACAGAAAGATTTGGTCCGTGCACCACTCACTACCCCTGGGCCTACTGGCTAGTGAGGCTTTACAGGCACCCCAAAATGAAAAAAAAATCAACATATAACAGTGAGCTAAAATTCCATGACATAAATGAGAATTAAGTTTAAAAAAAATCACAGAAACAGTTGTATCATGCACCCATGACTACCCCTGGGCCTACTGAATACTGTGGCTACCCACAATATATATTTTTTTTAAGTTGTGAAAAAAGTTTTAAAACTGTAGTTGCAGCAACTGCAATGCCCCAAACAAACAACACCAACTTACTTGTAAAATCTCAAGTCCAAAAGTGATCCAAACTCCAAAGTCCAAAAAGTCCTCAAATACAAATATCCAGCAGCAGCCACAAAAAGTAATCCTTCCAGCTCCAAATCAAAAGTGACCAGGACATGGACAAAGCACTGGGAGGAGCCTGCTGGACAGGAACAGGAAGTTGGAGACTCTGGGGCACTTCCTTCCTCCCACCCCCCCCCCAAAAATTGACTCCTTGCACCAAAAAGTGCAGCCAAATGTCAATCTGAGGAGTTAATCTAATCAAAATCATCATTTTCGGAAGGTTTATGCTTCCTGCGGTGGATTTCTTGTGCAGAATTGCAATTTTTGCAATTTCGAGGAAAGGGAGCTGTTCAAATCTCCCGCCGGAAGTCAGCTGCGCGCCGCATCTACGTGTTCGGCATTGTTTATTCCCGCAATGCGTAATCGCGGGCCCTTATGACGTACTCGCGTTGTCAAACTCTCGCTGTGCAAGATGACGAGCCGCGATGACGTAATTGCGATCGAAAAACTCTCGCGCGATCACGCAGCAAGATCTAAAATGGCGCAGCACACGCAAACCAGGAGAAAAACAACTTGGCGGACTCAGAATCAAGGTAAGTCAACGCCGCGCGCGCGATATAGTATTTTTCAAGCGCGACCAAGCAAAAAAACGCAGCTTGCGAATTTGCAGATTTTTGGGCAAATTCGCGTGAATCGCGGACCGCGAATTTGCCAAAAACCCGCAAATTCCGCAAACGAAACAGATTTTACGCCCACGCTTAATAAAGACGATTGAAGAAAAAAAAAAGAGACCATAGCTGTCCGAAGTCCGGAACATACTAAACCCATACTGCCTGTCGGTATAGATCATCACTCTGAGTTTCTTAGAAACACAGCATGCAAGGGCTAAAGCAATTAATTCAGTCACCTGTACTGAAGTATACTCCTTGTAACCACCACTTCAGAAACAGTAGAGACAGCAAAAGATACTCAAGGATTTCCTTTATTGTCTCTTAAACATGAGCAAACAGAACATGATCAGAGTCAGACAGTGGCTCATCGACAATGTCAGGATGTGGTTTAGTGCACAGTTCAGTGACATTGAGACAGTCATGGTCTTCATTTGCTTCCCAATAAGAATTTGGAGCAGGTAACAAGGTAGCAGTGTTTAACATAGAACAGTGCTGCAGAGTCACTTTGCCAGCAGCCACAATTACCTGCTCATACCTTGTAAACCGGGTATTGGACAATTGCTATGTTTATGTTCTTGTCAGCAGAATTTCCACTGAGTGTGGAAAGTACAGTGTCAGTGGGTGACACATCACGATGCTCTCACATCATTTAGTTCTGACACTAGCTGCAGCAACGGATTTGAGACATAAGGGCAATGCTGATGCTGCAGGATCTAATGTAGCAGAGAAATAGGCTTCTGGTCTACAGGCACTTCCATGTAACTGTGAGAGTACGGAGGGCGCACAACCTTCGGGTTCATGACGGAATGCCAAAGTACTTTGTTGTAATCAGGCATTCCTAAAGCTGGACTATGACACAGATTCTCTCTCAGCTCTAGGAAGGCAAGCAAGCAAACATTACCCCCATTGCAGTGTTGTGTGTCAACATATGCAAACTCTTAGCCTTCAGGGAGAAGTTGGTTATCCACTGACAATAGTATCCTACCATTCCCAAAATCATTTAGACCTCTTTCTGAGTGTCTGGTGGATTAATTTGCATGATAGCCGATACCCTTTGAAGTGACACCTTTCTTTTGCCTTTGTCATTGTGCTGTCCCAAATACTCTACTTCATTCATGCAATATTGGAGCTTGCTTGGGGCACTATATGTCCATTTTCAGCAAGATGAGTTAACAGAGCAATGGTATCATCTCTGCAAGCTTCCCTCATATTTGATGCCACCAAAAGATCATCAATATACTGAACAATAACTGAGTTATGAGGTAAGACTAAGGACTCAAGATTATTTTTCAAAATCTGATTGTAAAAAGATGGCCTTTCAATAAGCCCCATGTTAGGACACAATTTTCCAGCTGAAAAGTGAATACAAATTGTCTCTCCTGATGCAGCTGTGACTGTGAAGCACTCAGCTTCACATAGAATTTGGAATAGTATCACAGATGCATTCAATACCATGGGACAACAAGGAACCACTATACTTTCGATCTTTCTGAGGTTTTGCACAGTGAGGGCTTCTGTAGTCCCATAATTGGAGAATTGCATGGGCTCCCCAGAATCTCCTTCAGAATGCCCTGTTCAATCATGGAATAAATCCAAGGTGTGATACCTGCCACAGTTTCAGGTATCAAATTGTACTGTGGTGTTCTAGGAAACTCAGTGTTTCGCTGGATGTATGTCATCACAACGCATGCTTTTACTACGCATGTTTTTACAATGCAGGTTTTACAACGCAAGTCGATACAACGACTTGCATTGGGGGGGCGCTGGATAGTGGAATAGTTTATTTAGTATTCCAACTCCAGTCCCCGTGGATAGTAGGGAAGGTTTTGGATTGTAAATTAAACTATTCCCTATTCTACAGAGCCCTCCAGCGCAAGTCGTAGTAATGACTTGCGTTGTAAATCCTGCGTTGTAATGGTAGTGTGTTGTAAAAGTTGCATTGTGATGGATGTTTCCCGTTTCGCTTAACCTTGTGTTCGGATGGGTTCTGCTCCCTTTATGAGTCCAATCTCCTTCCCCATGAAGTCCCACACCACTGTTGGGACCGTGTCCCTAAGGTCTGAAAGGCATATTCTCTACTGTAGGCAGAGGAAGCATTGTGATGCAGAGATTCTGGTTCGCCAACTTGAAAGCAATGTCATCATCATTTGTTTGTAGTTCAGTTCCTACGGTGTGCAATATATGGTGCAGTTCAATTTACACAACAAGTCACGCCCCAACAGACACACAGGACTTGAGCCAGACACCGCAAACTAATGTAGGTCCTCAAATTATTTATTATTTATTTTATTTAGCGATTTATAGAGCGCCTGGTGACCCGGAGGCATCCCCGCGCTGTGGCATTTGTGAAGACCTGAGGGGAAAGGGGACTTTATTTTGGGAACAGGAGAGTTTTCAATTTTTTCCGGAAAAGGAGATGGCTGGGTTCCATCCTCAGGGGGCGAGGAAGTGAGTTCCATCCTGAGGATGCTTTTACAGAAAAGCGTCGGCCGCCAGTGCGTGCCTTCCTATATCTGGGGACCGTGGCCAGACGCTCGTTGTCCGAGCGCAGGGACCTGGGAGCCTTGTATGGGGTGACCAAATCTCTCAGGATGGCAGGACCGAGACCGTTAAGAAGTTTGTGTGCAATGCACAGGGCCTTGAATTCTACCCTTTGTCGTATTGGCAGCCAGTGGAGGGCCCTGATCGCTGGTCTGGCTGAAACTCTGGAGGAGAGATTCATGAGGAGCCGGGCAGCTGCATTTTGCGTACGCTGAAGTTTAGCCATGGTGGCTTCAGGAGCTCCCAGATAGACCGTGTTGCTGTAGTCCAGCCGCGCGAGGATCAAGCCTTGAACCAAAAGTTTCCTTGAAAGGGGCAGAAGTAGTGGGAGAATCCTACGGAAGGAGCGCATAAGTCCAAAACAGGTGCCTGCTGTTTTGGCTGCTTGGGTTTTAGGGCACAATCTACACAGGTATCTCCTCAGATAGAGGGTTTTACATTTTCTTATTTGCAACTCCCACAACTTGGATTGATTTTCCCAAGAGGGGTTGGGTTGGGACCTCTGTTGTTCTCAGAGTAGAGCGGGTAGCACCAGTATCAATCAAGAATGTATTTGGGTGACCATCAACATCAGCATCAATGTAGGGTCTTAGCTGGTCTACCTCTAACACTGCACCAAGTGTGCAGTCTTCCTACACCTCTGGCACCGTCATAAGGATGTGTCTAGCCAAACTCATCAAAAGATTCTATCAGAGGCATTTGGTGATACGTTCGATTTCCCTGCGATATCATCGGAGGTTGTGGTGCTTGCATCACATGACTTTGATGCTCCCTATAGTCTGTGATCTCGGCCTAGTCACAGTCTTTATCTGTGCCACATCATTCTGAATCTGACTAGGCTCTGCACCTTGCTCTTGGTTTGCAGGGTTGAGATGACATTCATGCTTTCAATTCCCCATCTTATACAAAAATGACACATTGTGGATTTCTTAAACATAGCAACAACTGTCCCTGTCTTTGGATTTATTTGGATACATCTACCTCAATCAATCAATCAATCAATTAATCAATTAATCAGTATTTATTAAGTGTGACTTCTCACCCCCGAGGGTCCTAAGAGGCGCTGAGGAGGGCTGCAGGGGTGACAGGTCTGACTGGTCCCTGAGGTTCAGAGAAAAGAGCCAGGTCTTGAGACCCTTCCTGAATGGGCTAGCAACAGGGAAATACGGAGGTTGAGAGGCAGGGTGTTCCAGGTTCTGGCGACAAGGTTGGAAAATATTCTTTCTCCGGTCCTGGTCTTGTGGATCTGAGGGACAGTGGCATGGGACAGTTGGGCGGAGTGAACGTGTCTGGTGGGTGCGTGGAATTATAGGCGGTGGTTCGGGTATTCTTATCTGGCGTTGTGGAGGGCTTTGTAGGTGTGTGTGAGAAGCTTGAAGGTGACTGTTTTGTTGACTGGGAGCCAATAGAGTTATTGCAGAGGTTCGAAGATGTGGCTGCGGCCGAGTATGTTGACCACCAGTCTCGCTGCGGCATCTTGTGTCCTACTCAACTTCATCAACTTCATCACTACAGAACTTTGCATAATGTAGAATTTCATTGACAGTCTTGTTCTGCCAACAAACCAAATGCTGTTGTATCATGGTACTAATCTCGGGTCTTAATCCTGTTGTGAACTTAGAGACAAACTGTCCCATGTCTTTGAGGTTAATTGTGTCTAATCCATTGTACCATTTAAAGGCCTGTAACAATCTTTCGCATTAGGCATGAGTTGTCTCTTTGAACACAAGTCGTTCGATGAGTTTTGACCCAATCAATATCTTGTGGGGCTATTTTAGTTTGGAGCCATGTGCTCACCTGATCTTATTTAATCATTACCATTGGCAACAGACCATGAGTTACTGAATCCCTCTCTGGCTCCCCTTCAGGCTATTCTCGGGCAATCTTACATGCTGACCACAGGTCACTAGGAACCACAATTCCGAACAATGTATTCAAATCATTCCACAGAAACTTTGAAATATTCACAAATCGATCGACCTGTTTGTACCATTCAGCTGGGTTTTCCCTCAACTTTGGGAAACTGCTTGTAAATGCAGCAGGATCCCCTCTATTCCAAGGACATACACATAACCCCCACTAGGAACTTCCTGTAATGGGAATGCCTCTAATCCCACCTTCACCACCCACCAGAGGAGGCGGCTCCCCTGTGAATTTCTTTGCACTTTTATTTTTTGACCACCTTTCTTCCCATTTGTATGACCTACTCCACATTCTCATGCCTATTACCAGTTCCCAAATGTGTGTTTTTAATTCAGGAACTTTCTTATTCTCTATTTCCTGGTCACTGTAAGCAAGTCTGTGATTCCTGTGCAACATCTTTGTTCAGGTCAGATTTACATCATATTTCTGAGCCAGTTCTGTCAACTTCTCATGTGCCTGTCTAGCTCTCCTGGTAACATCCTTCACCCTAAACAGTAATTCATCAGATTCATACGCCTCTATCCGATTTCCACCGATTATCTCATCCAACTCTGCTCTCATCTTCACCACATCCAACTATTTTGCCTTTACTGCATATTTTATGGTACCCTGACTCAATTGCGTATTCTGATTCTCCTTGGTATTACTGTGATCCGAAAGCCTTGACTCTAAATATGAGACATCAAAACGTGCTGATTGTCAGGTGTTACCTATGTGGCCCTGTTTTTGGGGTATGCTGCTTTGAACCCTGGTAAGTGTTCTCCACAATGTCAGGGCTGAATCAGAACTTCTTGCAGGTAGGGGTCGTGCAGTATAAGAACTATTCTGAACTACAGAAGGATCTGCCGTCGCTACATACTGCTACTTGAGTTCACATAGTCGGTTGAACAAAGCCTCCATCAATATTCACTGATCTGCCTTGTAATATCCCTTCAGTACCCTTGTGTTGTTGCTGACTTTCATTCCCTATCGAGTTTGGGTCATATATGGGAATGACAGGTCCAATTGTGACCGGTACTCTAACAGCAGCTGGTAGTCTTGAGGCAGCATTAGAGTTACAATGATCCCTCTTGTCGTGAATGTCCCCAGCTCTTCTCTCCTACCTATTAACCATGCTTCTGTCTATATCACTCTCACAACACCAGGATCTGGGGCTACTGGTGCTGAAGCAGTCTCAGTGATAACCGGATCACCGAGACTTCTCCCACGTCCGTATTGTAGTCGACTATAAGGGAATGGATGATCAGCCAACAATCCATTTAACAAGCTGTCATCAGTGTCATTGTCTTAGTTTCTATTTGCCTCCTTTTTTTTCACCCTTTCTGTTACATCCTCATCTCTCATCAGTGCATTATATAATCTCTCTCCCTAAATCATGTCTACTCTCCACCTCTTTAACTTAGTGTCACACCGTAACTCTTGGTAAGCTTACATTGTTTTCTTCATCTTTCCCTGATAGCAAATTCTCTGCTTAAGATGATGAGCTGCACGCATCCATGCATCAAAGCGCCTCAAACTGTGGAGGTCTAGGTAAAGGTTTCATATCAAACATCACTCTCCTCAACTGATTGTCTTCAACCGGAAAGCACAATAGCATGGAAATGACAATGCAGCCTCTTTCCCAGTGATCGTGTACCAATCTTTAGGCCAAATAATAGTATGGAGTCTTACGTTTGTCACCATATAATGAGCCAGTGTATCTTCTGGTGGTGCCTCTTCGCCCACTCTAGTAGTGATATCCTGATCTCCTTGAAACATGTCTTTAAGAACTTTAAAACATTACATGATTTTTCTTATTTATGAAATCTCAACAATCCAAATGCAATTTAAATGTCAAATAGTACAACAATGCAATCTCGAGCACCCACAAAATTTAATAGACAATTGTCAACCGAGCCTGGTGCGGTGTGACATTAACCAACCTATCCTAGTGCGCACAGTCAGTAGTAACCCTCACTCCTAACAGCAGTTAACCCTTCTTCACAATTTCTCTATACAGATTCACTCACAATAATCTAATTATATGTGATTGCCTTTCTAACAGAAAATAGAGACACACTCATACAAGAATACAAATTTACAGCAAAACCTCAACCAGCAGGGATTCACCCGAATCAGTACAGTTTACCCATTGTGCGGAAGGTCTAGTACATGATTCACAACCGTCCCATTCACACAAAGTTCACTGTCTTAGTTTGAATCGTCTCACGACGTCTCATGGCAAACTCCTAAAAACTTCAGCAGCCAATCACAACCTTGGTGACTTCAAAAATATCCTGGGATCTTAGACCAGATCAGACCCGATAACTATATCTCAAATCCTTGGGCCAGGTCAAACCTGATAACAATATTCACTCAACTGTGGCGACAACTCCGTAAGACATCACACAATCAACTCATCACCACAAACTAACACTCTCCACACATACCCTATTAATACTCAGTCCTCCTGTAGCCAATGTTCTAGCAGCGCATCACCAAATTCTGTCCTCTCCAGTTCTCGATCTTCTGGACTCTACCTAGGGACTTTTGGGTCAGAACTCCAGACTATTCTAGATTGGGTTCCCCTTACTTCATGTGCAAACCATCCATCTCTTCTACCAACTGAAAGGGCCTGGGCCTATTTGTTCTGTATTCCTCCAAAGTCGATCCTTTGATGGTTCTTTTTAGCAGCAGGAAAGTGTGAAGGGGAGGAGCAGATTTCATAAATCAATTTAACATACAGTGTAACTCAATATCACTACACAATAACTCAGGTCGACAACCTAAGGAAGGTTATTCAAGCTTTATTGCAATATCAAAAGTAGTTGGACATATACAAATCTCAATTAACAAAAAGAAGGAGTACCACCAGAAAAAATGCTCAGCAGAGCGATTTCGGCGGGATGATTCGGTTTCAAAAAGAAGAGAGTCCTTCTTTGTTTTTTAGTAACCCCTCACTCACCGACCTGGTCGGTGACATGCTTCATCATCGGGGCCACCTCGATGGCCGAGTGCCATCAAGGTGTGCTACAACACCTGAAATACAGTGGATCTGGTATGTGAGTGATGAATGTAGAGAAAAGATTGGGTGTGTTAAAAATTGTCCTGGTATGACTTATTTTGGAAAAAACTTTATTCTTTAAGACTACTGGACAATATTAAAATCTATGTGTAGATACAGTAATAGGTTTAATTATGACCAAGTGTATCTGGATTATATGTGGTGGGTCTACATGTTTCAAACCGTATTGGGAGTTACCGGTTATTCTTCAGGACCAAAGCAAATAAATGGGTGGTCAGGGTACACTAACACCCTGCCGTGCCGTCATTCCTTTGTGCCTAGGTAACCAAATCGTGACACTAGGCAGAAAAAACAACAAAGGTATAACCCGGTGGTGGTTATCCTAACAATAAAAAGACCTGTGGAGAAAAGGAATATTGATCACAAGAAAACTCGTTACAAGCCTGCAACGTAGTGAAGTGAAGAAATCTCCTGTCTTTGTGCTTCATCAATCATCCCACACCGATTAAATGCGCACTATTGTTGTGCAGTAAATCTAGGGTACATGGTGCAGCTCAAAATTATCGGAATCGATTATTGGCGCAGATGTTGTCGACTGGACTACCTGGCACACCTATCAATTGTAGAGTGCATGGTGAAAGATCTGAGATTAATTACTCATTCATACGCTTCCAAAGTCTATAGGTGCGTGACTATGCTGCAATCACGTCATTCTAGGTGATAGGCATATCGTGGTGTGTCTAATGTCTCTTGATTCCATACAGGACAATACAAACAAACACAACATAAAACATATAGTAGAAGTGCTTACTCCTAGTGAAGAGTCATAGGGCAGCACGGGATTAGGAGGGAGGAGAGGCCTGTGGTTGAAAACATATTCTGTAATAAAAAAACGAGTGGTGCTAAGTAGCTAACCGATAGGGTTAATCTACTCAGAGAAAGTTGAGCCAAAACGCGTGGGACTTCGCGTTTCCGTGCGGTGCTGGGGGTCTCTACTTACAGTTCTCGCAGGTCTAGCATGGCATTATACCTATGGAGTCCCTCGTGTGCCCGTAATCTGGTCGGCTGTGTTGCCGGCATTAAGGCGGCCGCCATCGGTAATGAGGGGCGTGGCTGGCAAAGCGTCCTGACGTCACGCAACGGCCCGGGCTTGCGCTACGGAAGCCTCGGGTGTACACACAAAGTCAGTTACCATAGTAACCGCGTCGTCCGTAGGTAGTAAACACTGCGGGAATGGTTTGCATGTTCCGTATGTTAATCGGAACACCGAGGTCTCATCTTTCTCGATGACTGGGGAGAGTAGAGCCCCGTGTAATTAGTAAGGAAAGGAAAAGGGAGTTTCTGCCGAGAGATACAAAAACTATAGTATGTCCTGAGGCTTGCATGGACCTTCGGAAACAATGCGTTGGGATATCTTTTTAGCTTGCATGGACAGTGGAGAGCAATGCGTTCAGTATTAGTGTAGACTGTCATAATTCACAGGGATGGGTTGTTAACAAACTACTAGAAGAGGGAATTAATACAACCCTGAGTATATAGGCACTATGTATACAGACGGATGGGGAGGTTATTTTACAGAACGTTCGCCCATTGGATGTTATCGTTGAGACCATTGATATGTGTGGATAGTCTATAAACCCATCTTTTTTCTTTTTCGTACAAACGTTTCTGTAGGTTTGGCCCGGCTGGTAGTTGCTCAATGATAGTCCATATCATATCGTTGGGTGTGTGGTTCTTCTCTAAAAAGTGGTCCGTCAGTCTGGTCGCACTTTTTCTGCAGCGGATAGTGCTGCGGTGTTCGCTGATTCGCTGCTTGATCTTACGGGTGGTCATCCCTACATACTGTTTTTTACAAATGCATTCAATCAAATAGACAACATTGTTGCTATTGCAATTCATATGCGCAATTTGTCTCCATACTTTTCCTTCTTCAAGATCCAGTGTCTTAGTGTTTCTTGTCAAATGGCAAACACAGCAGTTGCCACAGCGATAGTGTCCAGTCACATTAGGGAGCCCCCAGATTGCAGTGATGGATTGGTTAGTCGGAACAGCTTTTACAGTGGGCCTGGTTTTAACCAGGGTGTCCTTTAGACTATGCTGTTTTTTGAAGGAAAAAAGAGGTTTCTCCCAGTGTAGGTTTTCAGAATTTACAATCGCCCAGTGTTTATTTATGCTCCTCGTCACCTGATTAGATACTGCGTTGTATGTAGTTACGCAGGTTAGAGGTATGGAGTTGTTGGCATTCGTTCTTTTTTCAAGTAGTACTTCCCTCGGTTGATTTCTGGCCCTTTTCTGGCATTTATTTACAATCTTGTTAGGATAGCCGCGCATTTGCAACTTTTTGGATAGATCATTTGCTTGTTCCTTGTAGTCGGATAATTTACTGCAGTTCCTTCTAAGTCTGAGGAATTGTCCGTACGGTAAGTTTTCCCTGAGTGGGCGAGGGTGGAAACTCTCAAACCTCAAGAGGTTGTTTTTTGCCGTTGGTTTGTAGTGGGTTCTGGTCTCCAATCGGTTGTTCTCTTTGCTGATCACTACATCCAGAAATACTATTTTTTCTTTGTCATAACAGTTTGTAAATCGCAAGTTGCCATCACAAGTGTTGATCCAGGAAATGAATTGGTCTAACTGTTCAGTGGGTCCCTGCCAGATTGCTAGAACATCATCGATGTAGCGTTTCCAGAACTTCAGATTTTCTCGAAAGGGATTGCTGTCATTAAGGATGAATTTCTGTTCAAAGTCGTGGACGTAAAGTCCGGCCACGCTAGGGGCAAAAACACTTCCCATTGATGTACCCCCCGTCTGCAAATACAGAGTACCCTCAAATTCGAAATAGTTGCATTTCAAAGCCATTTTGGCACATTCCAGAATGAAAGCTCTTGGGGTTTTGTGTGGCCAATCGGTGTTCTCCAAGGTATTCTCAAGAACTTGGATGGTGTCATCTTGAGGTATACTTGTGTAAAGGCTTTCAATGTCGAAACACAGTAGCACAGTATCCTCGTCTACAATCAGGTTCTGTAACAGATTTAGTAGACTCTTAGTGTCTTGTAAGTAAGTGACAGTGTTTTGGACAATGGTCTTTAGGAAGAAATCGCAAAACCTAGATAAGGGTTCTAGTAAGGATCCAATCCCTGATACGATTGGGCGTCCTGGCGGTGGTATTCTGCCCTTGTGCATTTTAGGAAGTATGTAAAAATAAGGGATTTTTCCTTCTGTGGTGCATAGGTAGTCAGCCTCCTGTTTTGTTATCTTGCCCGTCACTTCTGCAGTCTCCACTAGTTGTACAATTTCAGTTCTCAATGCATTTGTTGGGTCTGCCTCCAGGATCTGGTAGTTCCTGTCATCACTGAGAAGTCTGAGGCATTCCTCGCGATATGTCGTTACATCCATAACTACCAACCCTCCACCTTTATCCGCAGGTTTTATTATGATGGTCTCACAGGTACGCAGGTCCTTTAATGCTGTATTTTCAGCACTGCTCATGTTATGAAATTGGGATGAGGTCTGCATTCTTTCTACATCATTGTATACAGCCTGTTCAAAGGCAATTAGTTCCACGGTGGTTGTATGTGGTGGTGGCGTGAAGGTAGATTTTACTCTCAATCGGGTTTCGTTTTCAGACTCATTCCCACTGGGAGGGCCTTGTTTCTCGAAAAAGGATTTTAGTCTTAGCTTCCTGAAGAAACCTGCTAACTCGCAGTGTAGTTGGAATTTGTCCACTCGAGCAGTGGGGACAAAGCCTAGACCTTTATTCAGGACAATCTCCTCTGTAGTTGATAATGGTCTGGAGGAAAGGTTTGTAACTAGGGTCTCATGTTGCTGGGCCCTGCTTTGCTCTTCGTTCGGTTGCTCACTGGATCGTCCTCTTCCCAGTGTACCTGGTTGGGCTGGTTGGGTTGTCTGTTTTTTCCCCTTCCTCGTCGGCCCCTGTGAAAAAAAGGCGGTCGAAATTGGTTCTGGTGAAACGGGGGAGGTTGGAAATGTGGTTGAAATGGCGGTTGCCATCCATACATTGGAAAATGTGGCGGTTGGTTGTAGGGGTCTTGAAACATTGGTGGGTTGAATTTAGGCCAAAGATTTTGTCCTCTTCTCCCCCCTCTGCCTCGTTGTTTGTTGCCACTCGTATTTGAACCATTGCTGCTATTAGATGAGTTGCTAGAAACATCTGGATCAGATGCAGTACGACCAGGTGGTTTAAAGTCTGGGTCTGAATAAGGATAGGTGTTCTTAAAGGTAAATCTTTTCAAATCTTTTTGAAATTTAGTCACTTTTTGTTGGGTCAGATTCTCTCTGTATTCATTGATTTCTTTATTTATTTCATCAAGCTTCTTTTTATACCCAGTAATACTTGTCTTGATGTGTGATTCAGTCTTTTCAATTTCAATCTGGATAGCCTCCGATAATCTCAAGGCTGTTTTCAGGATGAGCACAATCCAATCATGCGTGCAGTGCCACGCTATTAGAGCCCAGTCTTTTCTGAAGATGGGATCATTCAGGAAAATTCGTGGGGCATTCGTTACCAGTAAGCCTTTAGGGGCCATATCATTAGTTAAATATTCCTTAAGAATGGTGCCGTGTAGAATTGTTCTTATGCGATCTCTCTTCATCTCTGACAGCTTTTCCCAATCACCTGTCTGTGATATTGTTTGTGAGATATTGGCATCTGAGAAGCCCGAGATTTCGCCCATAATGGCGTCAATCTCTTCAGTGGAGTAAGAAAGGCCTTGATTGGCACTCGGCCATCGAGGTGGCCCCGATGATGAAGCATGTCACCGACCAGGTCGGTGAGTGAGGGGTTACTAAAAAACAAAGAAGGACTCTCTTCTTTTTGAAACCGAATCATCCCGCCGAAATCGCTCTGCTGAGCATTTTTTCTGGTGGTACTCCTTCTTTTTGTTAATTTAGATACCTAACCCAGGGGACCAGGAGTATTCTTCCGTCCACTAAGGTGGATTAAATCCCTACACTCTCTCCTTTGTTCATACCATATACAAATCTCACCATGAGAGTATCAAATTATGGAGGAAATAGAAGAAATCCAAATCTCCTAAAGAGATTCACTCGGTGCAGTAAGAAAAGAAAAACAAGTTCTATGACCATTAGGCTTATAATCGGAAAACAAGTATTAAGGTTCCTCTGCATCAGCACTTCGTTAGAGAAAAACTTTTAGTTCTATTAATCCCTAGTCTAATTCTAGAAGAGGCATTCCTACTTTAGCATTTAAGCAAAAGGTTCAAATGAGGAAATGGTGTCAGCGGTAAGAGTCTTCCTAAGTAGTAACTCCACAGTCAGATATGTAAAAAAGCATAAAGCCACACACAGGAAAAAAGCAAGCTGACACTCGGGTGCTTTCTGTTAGAAAGGCAAGATGGAAAATGGGCATCTGTTCCTCTCTTCAATGAATCCTGTATGCAAAATTGTATTCAGCAAATATCCCATAATGTTTTTCTAACACATACTCTATAGTAGGCTTCAGCCACAAAATCTTCCATTACGTTGAATCCTTTCATGGCCTCCACCATGTGTCTCTTTCTCCTGTGTGAACGCACCTCTCTTCACCTTATCTTCGCCAAACCAAATTAACAGTAACTCCTTCATCCCTCAACTATCTAGTAGAAACAATACCCTTACTCTTCACTAACAGAGCGTTTGTTCACCTGCAATGCAAAGCATGGAAACAAGTAACATTCTACAAGACTCGCATGGAATCTAAGCATTATTTTCAGAAATGAGAACATTCAAAATGTCCTCTTGATTCAGGCCTACAACTTAGGGTAAAATAATAAATGTACAATTAAATTTGCGTTGAACATTTCCAAAAAATCATTAGCATGTTCATTGGAAATGTTCACTAAACTATATTAGTGCGTCTATTTCAACTACATCATTCGCCTAATAAACATTCAAAATACATTTAATGTGTCAATGTGTCACATTACAAATGAGCCCCTTATAAGTTTGTTCCATCGTTTATACGTAGTTAGTACAATTCTATGAATTATTTGTTTAGCTTCAAATTGAATTGTGTTAATTTCACATGAACATGTTACTTGGTTTACATTTCCTCTAACGTCTAGTCCTAACAATAGCACTGAATAATATGTGAGTGCATCCTACAGGCGGTTACATTGCACTCCTAACAGGTACCCCTTGTAGAATACAAATTTCTGCTCTATCACTAGCAAGGCGCTGCACAACAAAACAGTTGGAAGAGCATGTATTACAGCAACTGCAATACAACACAACAACAACAAAATGTAGTAATGCACTACAAACTCAGACAGGCACAAAAAAATGAAACATATCACCACAAAAGTGTAACACAACAAATATGCACATTATGGTGACACATTGCCCCCTCTATAAATCTACCTTCAGAACATTTGACAATTTATTTATTTATTATGATTTGAAATTCCGAAGAGTTCCACATAAAAATACATCTTAAAACCAACAATACACTCCATAAAAATTGCCAGCGAAGTACTAATTTCATCATAACATATCATATAAAATCACAAATGAACATATCAGTAGCAGCCATTCTATAAATTCTCGAGTGCCAAGAGCAGTGAACCATAAAAAGTCAGATTACCATAGATGGATACTTGAGGACGTATACGAAATTTATAATCAAATACTATCATAAAACTTTCGAGATTAAAACCTTATTATAAAATGCGGGAATTTGACAATTCACTATACAGAACTGGTTAATGAGCAGCGTAACCATGTAGTGAAAAATGGTAATTTGTCTATTCACTATACAGTACAATATAACTAGCACCATAATAGCAGTGCAAGAGTATTTAAATACTTTACAGGGCCATTTTCGGCATGAAACACATGATAATTAGCAGTAAAACAAGGGTTTAGTAAGGTGCAAGAGTTCATACAGGACTCGTAAACTAGCAGCACAAAAGGTTGTAAAAATGCACATGCTCAGTTGCGTACATAGTGAATCAGCCTCTTTTGTACCTTAACCTTAGGAATAAAAGGTCGAAAAAGTGCAAGTGCTCAGAACATACATAATAAATCAATCAATACTGCTCTAATGTATATTTAAAAATTGTTTAAAAAAGCAAAAAAACTATAAAACACATAAGTTCAGATGGGGGTGACTGCAGACAATTCCAGGCCGCTTCTGCTGTGGCGATATTATACTTAAAATAAAAAAACAATTTCTTACGTATCTGCGACGTATTGATTGTAATGCGGGACAAACAAATAGGACATGATTTAGGTCTTGTATACATGAATTACATAAGAGACAATATCTTTAAATTTCTAGCCACACCCTCCCAAGCTCCTGTTACAATTCTTAGATGAATTAAATTCAGTCTAAGCAGCAGAATCACCCTGCTTTCTCCATGTTTAAGATTCCATAAAACATAAGGTTGTTTTTTTTTGCCAATACTACTCCCCACAATACAGTTATTTTTACTACTCTCTGCGCACATTTTAATATCTCTTTCACGAGAAACCCCATAGATTGTTTTCTTAATTCTGATTTTCAAAGCCCATTCACAGAGGTTTGCCGCCCCATCCTTATCTATGCGAACATTGTTAATGGTTTTAGATAATTCCTAAAAAGATCACTCTTTTCTTTCATATTTGCAAAAATGTCTCTGTACAGCGCTACCCTTAGCGGATTCTTTGAGCTATTTAATAATGCAATGCTCCATCTTAAGCACGCAGCCATCGATAGCACATATGTGGAGAGTAAACCAAATTCAAGTCTAAGCCCTGCAAAAGGTGCTGCGCGATTCAAATTACATATTTGGCGCCAGATTTGCTCTTCCACTTTCTCAAATTTGTCCCACTCATGTGCGTCTATTGTTTCACTGGCATAGCTCAGTGTGGGTGGAATCTTTATTTCATAGACTGATATGATATGTGAGAAGTGTCTTTTTCCGCAGTGTGTGTACAAACGGTTAATTGCAAAGGCTTGTGAAATTGCTTTGCCTTTGCAGTGGTCCATATGATTGCTAGCTGAGCACCTGTTTGTTAATATTTTGCCTTGTTATGGATAAAACTTTACTACTTCCTGGTTCTCTTTTGTCAAAAACCAATGCAAGTTTTTTCTGAACTTACATCCTTGATAACTAAAAACCATGACTTTGCTCTTTAAAATATTTATTTTTAAATGGTACTCTTCTGTATACCTGATCAACTGGGCAAGTCGTCTTTGTAGTCCAATTGGGGTTAAATCCATTATCATGGCATCATCTGCATATAGAAGAAAGCTCAGCTCTAAATTTCCTAATTTAGGGAATTCCCCGTTACTGAGCCCCACTGTTCTTGGCAAATCATTGATATAAACAGAAAAAAGTAAAGGGGCAAAAAGGCACCCATGCTTCAACCCATTATTAGTTACTATTTTTCTCGGGAGGGCTTGTGTTCCCCCTAATAAAACCTGATTCCAAGTGGAGGTGTGAAGAGCAATAACTAACCATAAAAGATTCCCTGGTATCCCCATGGTGACCAATTTCCTCCACAGCCTCCCCCGATCTATCCTGTCGAATGCTGTGGAGAAATCTATAAAAGCTGCATTTAACGGCATTCCCCGACTTACTTGATATTTTTTAGTTAAGGTTTGCAAGACGGTGATATTATCCAAGGTGCCACTATTTTTACGAAATCCTGTTTGTTCTAAGGAATTGAAATTATTTAAACATGCCCAATCTTGCAGATGAGTGAGGATGCTCTTTGCAAATAATTTCCCAGTTGCATTCAGGAGAGAAATCTGTCTAAAACTGGCAGGGGAATTTTTTTGACCCTTTTTGTACAGTGGAACAATTATACTTCTCTTCCAGGACTGTGAGATATCACCATGGGTATAAAAATGGACCCCTCTCTAACCATAACCCTGTTACTGTTACAAACTGTGATCAAGTCCCCCTCCACGACTTTCCCCTGGCCGGATTCAAACCGTACTGAGAAAGTATCCCGTCCACAAGGACTAAGAGGGGCACCTCCAGTAACTAAGACTTGTTCTATTACAGGCACATGTGAGTTTTCCAATACGTTTCCAGGTGTGGGGTCTCTACTTATTTCATAATTAACCAAATTAATATTCCAGGGAAGATTCTGGTTCTGATTCTCACTGTCACCTATGTTGACTTTAGGAGTCCCACTTTCTTCCTGTCCCTCTTGGTTCTGTCGGTTAATCAGCACTAAGTTCGAGCAGATCGGCTGATTATCATTATCTTGCCCAGTGTTATGACCCATATTCAATGTGGATTGCCCCAAGATCCCGGGAACCTTTCTACTTGGAGGTGATTTTATACTATTTAACTCCTCACTTATGGGAGGGAACCGCAATTTTTTCTGTTTCCGTTTTGGGATGTGTCAAATTCTGTTCTTCTTCTTTCCCCTTCAACCAAGTCTGATATTACTTTCTCTCAATATGGGGACCTCCCCTAAGGGTGCAATAGCTAAAGTATTTGCTGATTCCTCAATTAACTGTAAGTGTGAGTTATTTGAGATTTTTTTTTAAAAGTGGGATATTCCCGTAATGGGGGCGTAACTGGCGATACTTATAAGTTTAAGTTTCTAAAGTGGGGTGTACCCGTAATGGGGCATAACCGGAGATACTTTTAAGTTTAAGTTTCCCCCTTGGCTAGTATGCTGGGCACTCTCTGTATGTTGCTTAGCTGGGAATAAACTTACAATTGGGCTACCTCTGAGCGGTACAGCTTTATAATCCTCCTTTGTTTCCTTCGTTTCCCTATCCTCTAATTTAATACCACTTTTTGGCATCCCGTTACATGTCTGACATGAGAGACAAGCTACCTCAGGAACCTTTACAAATGTAGTTATGGCTTGATTGATCTGATTGAGTTCTTGGACCCCTATTAATATGGGAGAGAGGACTTCCAATATATGATCAGAATTTACCATACTTTTTTCCAACAAAGAGAAGTTTGAGGAGAGAATTCTCTCCAATGCATAGAAAATCTCCAAGGTTTCCCCCTCCGTGTATCCTCAATTGAGTTCATGATGTTCTCTGCCCCCTTATCCAGTAATACTGCTGATGTCCCTTCAGCGGAAAAGTCTAATGAATGGGAAAATTCTAATGAATGAACATGTGAGAAACTAGTGGGGGTACTACTATACAGGGCGGGCATATATGGTTGACCAGCTAATAAGACCGGAGACACTCCCAAATCTGGATCCATCTCCATGGAGCTTGTTTTTCTCATATGCTCCTTCAGTTGTTTTTTTTTTTTCATCTGCCTAGCAATATCCGGTAGAGTATAGTCCTCCATTTTCGCCAGTTCAGAGCTAGAGCTAAGGTCTGTACAATGTAGTACCTTTTGCGCCAGCTCACCCAATATTAACGGAGAGAGACCTGACTTAAATCTGATCATACCTCTTGGATTGGCTTGAGGATTGTCAAACAGAGATATAAACCCTGCCAATGTTGATAATGGTACATTTTCCTTTCCATTCAAGTTCTCTTTGGGGGGCCTTCTGCTTTGCCTACTGCTAGATCCATTTCCATCTTACTGTCCTCCCCCCCTGTTTGTAAAACAACAATTTCACAAGGTGGCTGTGCAGATGACAACAACTGGATATTTTCACCATTATCATTCTGTTGAATAATTACGGCGGGATAAAGGGCTGCTTTGAGCTCTGGATTAATGAACTGAAAGCCATCCTCATTCTCCGATATTACATGAGTGTCCATTTGCACATCTTCCTGGGCCTCCTTTTTCTCTTCCTTTGTCCCCTTACCCCGCTTGGAGCACCTTACACCTTTTGTAAGCATTGACATCACCGATGGATACGTTTTCAAATGTGAAAAGAGATCCCTATTTCTCCTTCGACTGATAGTTTTTGGGAGTTCAAGAGGACTTCTGTGGTTCGTATACTGACTTACTGAGCTAGCTGACGGCCCTGACTGGCCTGTTACTGTTTCTACTGATGCTTTTTTAGTGCAAGTACCTGAATGGTGCAAATATAGGTGTGTGAATCAGGTTTTGCACTAGGACACGTTGCTCATGATACCACCTGTGACTTTGAAGCATGAAAACACAAAACAACAGCCATCGATTCAAGTTTCTGAGCTCTGCTGTTTGTACGCATACATTAATTCATGGTCAGTGCACACCCTGCATACAGCATAATTTCTTCACAAAAAAGGAAGAATATGGGTTCACGATACAGCCTCTAGTGTGCAAAGAACCTGTTGAAGTGAATGGGGGTTGGCATACCTTGTTCGGAGGGCCATGGAGTAAGTAGGGGATTGTTGGGTGTCAACAGGGAGAGTCCTGGCTCTTGGGCCTCCTAACACCCTTTAAGGGGAGAGGTAGCTCATCAACCAGAAGCTCTTCTGGGCGGGCACCCACAGAGCAATCAGGCTCGTCTGGTCCGTACAGCTAAATGCTGAGTTTCTCTGAAGTAAGGGGTATTGGTGATGGAATCATGCTGGAGCCGGAACAGGCAGGTGCAGGCTGTTCTGACTGTTTATGACTTCCTCAGATGTAGCCCTGGCTTTAATAGGGGGGTGAACTTGACATTATGTCTGCTTTCATTTCGAAGAGACCTGGACCATTGGATAAATGATCTATCTTTTGGTACCCCCACATTTTGACAGCATATAAGACACTTGCAGTACTTTCTGGCACCATACACCTAAAAGGGGTATGCCATGGAACTTGAATCCACTTTGTTGCTATAAGCAAAGCGTATTTTACCTGATTCACATTGGATATGTTAGCTTTTAATAAGTAGGATTCTGGATAGTCAGGTTTTTGCAAACTAGAACAATTAAAAAGAGATACTATTTGTAATTGATTGTTATTTAGGTTAAATGGCCCCTGGAATATGACTTACCTGCTAACAAAACAGTTCCTAGATGTGCAATAGCCCTGAAGCAATGTGTACACTGCATTTTTAGTACATCGATAACATTGACATCTATGTTTAGAAGACGCAAAAATTATGAAATGGAGAGTCCAACTCACCTGATATCATGTAGCTGTGCAAATGATTTATAAATAATTTAAAGATAGGGAGCCCAGTCACCAACCTATTGTCACTTTCAATGAGAGGGGACAGATGCAGAGGGTTTCAAAGGTGACACAGGAAATATTCAGCAGAAGAAGAGTTTGCGGCTTTACCTCAAACATTAAAGGCCCTAGATGTATCAATGTCCTGCAGTTTCTGGTTGGAGTCAGGAGAGCAGCACTGAAGACTGATCCCTCACCTGAGTGGCAGATTGTTATTCCCCTGTTTACAGTTCTGAGGAACCTGTGTATGAGACCCAGTACATTATAAATGTCTCAAATAGAGTCTTTAAATATTTGAAAGGAGTGTCACCCATTGTGATGACTGATTTAACGATAAAGTTAATACAGCATTAAAGGCACTCAAGTGCCTTTGGGAAGATCCATGGTTAAAAATGGAATTAAAGAAAATATACAGCCATATTATCAAATATCAGACCTATCCAAATGTAATGAGTCACAAGATACACTTGAGTTTTAATATTACCTTCAATTTATCTGGGTGACCTACAAAAGTGTATTCAAATTAGTCCAAATAGAGCTGTTCCATCCATTGATTTACATCAATCATGCCCAAAATAGTATTATGTTTACTACAGAAACGTAAAGCGAGAATTGTCTTCTGCATTGAGCAGAACAAATCCACAAAATCATAATAGTCTATGCACCTTCTGTAATAACTACAAAAATATGCAAGATGTTAAAATTGGTTTTGAAATAAAATGTTGGCTGTACCTTCAGGGGATTATTCGAAGGAAAGAGTGGACTGATATCTGGAGTCTGAGAGATAAAGTGTGATTAGAGGGTTGGATAGTGAAGTTAAAAATCTAGATTGATTCATAACCTTTAAGGCCTGTTATCTCTATTCCTCTCATTTTTACTGCGTGGCTGTGCTGAGTCCAGACGATTATGGCAAGGATGGCAATTCTCAAAGCAGACTGGATGGCAATTCTCAAAGCAGACTGGATGTCAATATTACAACTGAAAATTGTGATTGTGTCTTAAAAAGAAGGGGAGGTTCCAGACACAGACCTCGTTACTGCAGTCTTCTTTGTATTTAGGCCTAAATGTGGGCCAAAAGATTTCAATATTTGTTATTGACATTTTCAACCTGAACAATTGCATACACTGTTAAATATATTTTGGACATCACAGACGTTACATTAGTCCTCCCTGAACCCACTAATCTTCCAACCCTGTATGGCCTGCTTACTATCACCTGCCAGATAGCAGTGCAACCATGCCTCTACCCCATTCAGACAGAGTGCCCTCGGTTTTCAGAGAGCGGTCACAATAGTGCAGTCTTAGTGGATTATTGGACTCAATATTTTCTAAAATTGTTCATCTTCTCTACGACTTTGTGCCACTTTTACCACACCTATAACTTTAGAATCCAGATATTGTACCTAAATACTTCAAGATTCCCCCCAAATCAAAAATATAATGTATTTCACTCGCTATAGGAAGCATATCGTTTTCTCTTTGAATTACAATAGCAGGTATATAGTTTCTAACAGGGATTCAATAGTATCTCTGCTTACCATTTCGCTAGGTCTACCCTTGTAAGGAGACAAATTACCCTATTACTTTTTTCAAATACGGTTGCAATTTTGGTCAAAACCATAAGATATGTGTTAGTGTTTCTTGTACTGCTCAAACCCTCTAGTGTGTGTTTGGTCTCTTATTGTCAAACATGTAAACATGTGGGTGTAACGCACTGCCTATAGTTACGTTCTGTAGCATTTACATGCTCTCGGCTTGTTGTTCAAAGTTATTTTGTCTCATGGGAGTATTTTCCCACTGTTCATCCTCCTCGTTAATTCCTAGCTTGTCCTCCTCCTGTCACACAACTTGCTGTCCTCTATGTTTTTTTAGCTACAATAGAATTTAATAGAGCAATGATACCATATGTGTGGAGCTGTATGATTTTTCATCAGTTTCCCAGGGGGATATTAGCCTTCTACTCCCGCCATCCTTAATTTTAGTCTGCATCGCTCTATGTCACACCTGTAGGTACCAGAACTACTCCTCCTCACCAAGTCATGTGCAACCACTACTTGTCCACATGCAGGTGGACTAGCTTTATGTATGTGATTTGTGCCCAGAATTAGTGAGAATATTTTCTTGTGTCCTAATCACCACAAGTCAGCCAGTCCCATATCCTCTAGCCACTTCTTCCCCTTTCATAGTATTCCTTATGAGCCTCCATAGTTGTTTTGTGTTTTAACTACTTCACACACATCACTAAGTGTTAGGTCTTCTTCCACAATAATTGGACCTGTGCTTTGCTGAGGATTTTTGCAATGTTTTTTAGGGCACCACTCTTTACCTGATCTAGAGGCATTCATTGATACCATAGAGAGTAGGAACTCTCAAAGTGTAGCATTAAGTAGAATCCATTAGCCCTCTCTGTCAGGGTGTCATGCTTGAACCTAACAGTCTGCTTATTTAGAAAGCAGGATGCCCACTCCAGTGACCATTTTTGGTCAAGAAGTACTGATCTGTAAAGTGCCTAGATCTCATGCAACCCCGATCAGAATCGAGAAGATTGCTCTCCTGTAGAAAATAAATATCTGCAGGGATCTGAGACAAGTCTCAGTATAGTTATGGAGACTATTCACAAACCATTGCAGAGGTCTATGTCTCTGCCTCACTATCTTTTATATGCAGTGATCTACTTCCTAACTGCGGAGATCGGGGAACATCCTTTACGACGCGGATGTTACCCCGCGCTACCATTACGACGCGTCTCAAACAACGCAAGTCGTAACCACGACTTGCGCTGGAGGGCGCTCAAGGGCAAGGAATAGTTAATTTAGTATTCCAACACCTTCCCTACTATCCACGGGGACTGGTGTTGGAATAGTAAATTAAACTATTCCTAAGTCCGCACCCTACAGCGCAAGTCGTGGCAACGACTTGCGTTGTAAAACACGCGTTGTAACGGTACGCATGGTAATAGCCCGCTTCGTACCGTCATACATCCGCGGAGATCTATACCCACTCAGGTACATATTTTTGTAGTGAACATGGTATGGACGGGACAGTAGATGGGAAATGGGGAATATTTATGAATCAGCAAAGGGGTTAATAGAGGGACAATGAGGTATTTAGGGAGGGTTAAGAATGAAAAATGCACCCTTCCCCAAAAGAGTAAGGCCATTGCTATTCACAACCTGCACTTCCAGAGTTATTACAGTCAGAAAGGACTCAAAGCAGTGGTAACAGTACTTGAGTAAGACCAGCAACAGACATGGCCAACTACTCATACTGGTACTGTAACAGTAGCTCATAGAAAATAATGAAGGCAGGGACTTAAACTAAAAGCCCATAGGAGCTAATGTTAAATTAAATTACTGTATTTTAACTTTTTCAAAATATACATTCATTTGATTTACTGTTACATTCAAGATCATTATTAGTTTATTCTAAAATATGTTAATAACCTACGTTTAATTGATAATTAATTTAATTTCAAGTTTTAAACAATAATTACATTATTCTATTTCCATACACAACTACTCCCTTAGATAACAAGTTCACATATCAATCCATGTCAGAGTGCTGATAGCCATTTGGCAACATGACGCTAACTTTCCATAGCTCCTCAATTGCTAGTCTCCGTCTAATTAAGATCTCCACCTTGATCAATGTTTTGTTTTGTTAGGCCCTTTTTCAGTTCCTAGGATTTAATGAGCCTCTGTTATAGACATTGCTGACCATTGCTTTTCACGGAGTGTGGAAATGACAAAGGCTCCCCTCATTTTTAGTGTTAATTGTAAGAGATCTTGCAATATTTGCAAAATATCTCCACTTTATGATATCTCTCCCCCCCTCCCCCCATGGCCTGCCATCTTAGTGTGTTCTTTTTTCTCTAAATAATGCACAAAGACTAGAATGTCCTGAGCGCTAAAGTCTTGCTGGACCACCAGTTTATTCTGTGATGTGCTCTGTCAAGTCGAATATAGGTTCTATTTCCAGTTTCTAAGAGGACCGAAGAGCTCCTTCACAAATGTTCTTACTTACTGCTCTCTGGGGGACAAACACAGCAGCGAGCCTACCTGCCATCTCGCCAGCATCTCGCAGCCAGCACGCAGCTCCAGTCCCTGGGTGGGGAACGCTGTAGGTCTCGCCGCCATCGCTCCACCAACGCGGCAGGAGACTACAGCTCCCAGCGGGCTTTGCGTCCACTTCCTGTTTCCCGCTGTCTTGGCGCCCGGAGGCGCTACAAAGTGCAGGCACTCCCTCGGGGAGCGGGGGACAAACACAGCAGCGAGCCTACCTGCCATCTCGCCAGCATCTCTCAGCCAGCACGCAGCTCCAGTCCCTGGGTGGGGAACGCTGTAGGTCTCGCCGCCATCGCTCCACCAACGCGGCAGGAGACCACAGCTCCCAGCGGGCTTTGCGTCCACTTCCTGTTTCCCGCTGTCTTGGCGCCCGGAGGCGCTACAAAGTGCAGGCACTCCCTCGGGGAGCGGGGGACAAACACAGCAGCGAGCCTACCTGCCATCTCGCCAGCATCTCGCAGCCAGCACGCAGCTCCAGTCCCTGGGTGGGGAACGCTGTAGGTCTTGCCGCCATCGCTCCACCAACGCGGCAGGAGACTACAGCTCCCAGCGGGCTTTGCGTCCACTTCCTGTTTCCCGCTGTCTTGGCGCCCGGAGGCGCTACAAAGTGCAGGCACTCCCTCGGGGAGCGGGGGACAAACACAGCAGCGAGCCTACCTGCCATCTCGCCAGCATCTCGCAGCCAGCACGCAGCTCCAGTCCCTGGGTGGGGAACGCTGTAGGTCTCGCCGCCATCGCTCCACCAACGCGGCAGGAGACTACAGCTCCCAGCGGGCTTTGCGTCCACTTCCTGTTTCCCGCTGTCTTGGCGCCCGGAGGCGCTACAAAGTGCAGGCACTCCCTCCGCGTCGCGGGATGCACGCGGGCAGCGCCGGGCGGAGCCCGGGCAGAGGGCGGGCCGTCTGTGGCCGTCCGGGGCAGGAGGAGGCAGGGCTTGGCCATACCCTACCCCGAGTTCAGGTGGGCCCGTGTGGCTCACTAGGGTTTTCTGCCCCTCATCATGTCAACCCGCTCAGGAAAACTACTCAGGAGTGAGTGCGAAAGGGGAGCTGCCGGTGGGAGCCCAGTAATTGGAACTATGGACCGTTTTATAACTAGAGTGGCGGCAGTCATAGACAAGGAAATTGCTATCTCCGAACGCCGTCTCTCCGAGGTCTATCTTCCTTCCAGACGCTCATCCTTGGGGGTCTTAGCACAGGCATTGACACCGGCTTGTGAGCGAGACCAATGTGCCCCCCATGTTGGTGTCCAGGGTTGCCCCATTGACCCCCCTTCGCTGCTCGAATTAGGGCAAAATATAGATAGGTTGGAGCATTCGGCCACGCTTCCTCCTAGTTGCACTGAGGGGGAGGACGGCTCAACTGCACCACCTTTACCTGGACCTGGAACACCTTTACCTGGAACACCTATGCCCCCAAATAATGGTGCAACTCAGTCACCATTACCATTACCGCCAGTCCCTACCACAGTAAATCTAGATGGGGCGCCATCAATGCATAATTCAAGTAAGCAAAAGAAAAGGGACAAAAGTAAAAAGGCAGCCAATTCTAATAAGAAGAGGCAGGTGAGACAGGCCGCGTTCTATAAACAAACAAAAAAGCCTTCTGGCCAGGGCGGGAATAATGCAATGGGGCTGGTCCCAGAGGATAAGGCTGAGGTGGATGGGGATGCTGTAGCCTCACAAATGGGTTTAAATAACTGCACGCCCTCTAGTAATAGTATTGATAAAGCCCCCACAGTTATCATCCCCATGACTATTGATTCCATTCTGGAGAGGGTAAATAGTCTCTTGATGCCCTTGCTGACTCAGGTTAAGGGCTTGGGGGCTAGAATAGATAAACTGGAGCAATCAACCCTAGATGGTTTTTACTCACTTAAAACTACCTTTAAACACCTAAAAAGAGTGAGTAACAGCCAGGATATTGGCCTAGAGGGGAGTGCGCCCCAGGTAGCTCTTCTACCTTCTTCGTCACCACAGGTAGACTCTAATTCCCCTACCAGGTCAAATAAGACTGAACCTAGCAGAGTGCGAGCCAAAGTCCCTAAAATTCTTACCCCACCTGTAGCGGGGCCTTATCCTAAGGGAATGACAACGTCTACAGGGGTTGCGAAACCTACATCTAAGCTAACTCCACAAAGCCAGCCCGTGGCAAGTAAAGGTAAACCTAAAGATAGTCAAATACTTGGCAAACAAGATAAAACCAAGGGATCAGTGTTAGGAATGGTTGCCAAAACTGCCCCTTTAACTATAACCCCAGCTGTTACCAAAGTGGTCCGTCCTAAATTAGAACGGCAGATCCCCCCCATAAACCTCCCACCAGACTGCCAACCCTTTGTTGCAGTACTGGTAAATGTTCCCCCACTGAAGGAAGGACAGCTGGAAAACCACCAGTCACTTAAAAATAAGTGCATCAACTGGCTAAAGTCAAACAAGCCTATTTCGACTGGTGTGGATGGGCTTATCTTAAGTGTCCGCAGAGTAGGGTGGATAGGGCAAGGGAAAAAAACACAGGAGGGGGACTGTGTAATAATAAACTTCCAAGATCCCAGAGTAGTGAGCTCCATCTGCGGCCCTATAAAAACCATGGATTCACAAGGGGTTAAAGTAGTGGATTTAACTTTTTTCTACCCCAGGCAAATTGCCACGCCGCCTTGGGAGGGTCCTAAGACTCTTGGCTTTTGCCAAAATTTGGACCCACGGAGGGCTGGGGGACCTGTTGCTAACGGGTTGAACCCGCAGGGCCCACGAAGCTGTTGACTGCAGGAGGGCGACACGAGGGAAATTGTAGATATAGATATGGTACCAGTTAATAGAATAGGCCCCAGGGTAGGGCCACCACCACGAACAGCTTCTCCCTCATTAGTAAGTGACAGTGGGTCGGCAGTCCTTCTGCCGACTCCTCTTGATTGTAATTTGCATGTTCCTTCTGTGAGGTCCCTGCCCAGTAGTGCTCTTGCGACCAGCGATGCACCAACTGTGACGGACCAGGTCTTTAAGGTTCTCAGCTGGAATATCGCAGGGATTGCAAGAAAGTTGGCCCTTCCAGATTGGAATGCCTTGGTGGATGAGCATTCCTTATGCATTTTTCAAGAGACCTGGAGTTTGGAGCCGGTACATAGGGTGGGATTCTCTTCCCACTCTGTGCCTGCCCTATCCTCTGAGTCAGGGAGAGGACGCCCTTCGGGTGGCCTGCTCATATGGGTAGCAGCTTCCCTAGACTGCAGAATAGAGGAGCCACCGACAGGCTCCCCGGACATTCAAAATATTATTCTAAGAGACCCTAGGGGACGAATTATACTGAATGTTTACAATGTGTACGCTAGAGGAACCAAGGGCGGGAGGAAGTCCTCTGTATTATCTCTCCTGGAGTCCCTTTTGAATATAACCCCACACAAGTCATGTATCCTGGTCGCGGGAGACATGAACTGTACGTTCGAGCCCGTAGGCTCGGATGTTGCCCTAGACCAGGACGAGGAGGATGTTAGGCTAGGGATCCCAGTTTTAGAGATTCCACCCATCAAGAGATGGACAGAAGTGGCCCTACAACTATACTCCCTGACCCTTGAATCTAATCTAAGAGCAGTGAACGGGAGGTCAACTGCAGATAGGGTGGGGGCACATACATATAATAGACCAGGACACACCTCCAGAATAGACTATATCTTACTGGAGGTGTGTCTCTGGAGCCATGCGAGGGATATGGTGGTGGTCCCATCGACTGATAGTGACCACAACCCACTTTCCTTAACCATGGTCCAGTGGTGGTGCTCTCTTAAAAAGGGTCCCCTTAATCCCGCAGTAGCTCCCCCTGACGAGTCTGTGGTCTCCCTCTCTGGTAGGCGCTTAAAATGGGCTAAACTGGTCCTCTCTGAGGAAAGAGTTGGAGAAATCTTAACCCTTTTAAATCAAGCTGAGTCAAATCTGGGGTCTCTCCCGACAGGGGTGGGTATGGCCAGTGGGGTCTTTGTCTCTTTAGTAGAGGCTTTGACCAATGTGTTTATTATCAACTCTTGCAAGTTAGGAAACAAACGAGGAAAAAACCAGGGTAATGGTTGGTACACGCAAACATGTAGGGTACATAAAACAATGCTCGTAGAGGCAGTGAAACATAAATCCCACAGTGCTATACTGGAAGCAAGGAAGGCTTACAATAGGTCCCTTAAAAGTGCTAGGATGGAGTGGGAAGAGAAATTTTGGGAGGACCTACTCCTTGCTAGCAAAAGTAAAGACTCAAGGGGCTTTTGGAACCTTGTAGGCTCCCGGAACAGGCCAGAGGAAACTATGAGACCCTGTAGTATTCCCCCTCAAAGCTGGGTAAACCATTTTGGGGCTTTATATCTCCCGGCGGATGGGGAACTAAGTGACAGGGAGACCTTCCCAGTGGTATCTGGACCCCATTCCTATAACCTCTTTACACCTTTAGAGATTGAAAAGGTAATAGGGTGGGTAGCCCCCCTCAAGGCAGCAGGCCCAGATGGTCTACCGGGGGATCTTATGCGGGCAAATCCAGTGGTATGGGGAAGGGTCATTGCAGCACTCCTCAATGACATTATGATGGGAGGGCCAGTGCCCGATTCCTGGAAGGGGGCGGTGGTGGTCCCGATTTATAAAAAAGGAAGCAGAGAAATCCCGGGAAACTACCGCCCCATAAGCCTTATAGACTCCACCCAAAAGATAGCAGGAAAAGCCATACTTGGGAGGATCCTCCATTGGGTGGAGGAAAATAATATACTATCAGACTTCCAGGCAGGCTTTCGGGCAGGAATGGGGACGATTGAGCAGGCGTTTAGGTTGGCACTCCTTGGGTGGAAGGTGGTGGAGCTAGGCAAGGGCAGCCTATACCTGGCTTTTATAGACCTGAGGACTGCCTTTGACCTAGTTCCCCGGGAGGAGTTATGGAGGGTGCTGCATGGGCTGGGATTGCCTCCCTACATCCTGTGCCTTCTCATAAGCCTTCATGCACATACCTTTGCTCAGGTCCGCTGGGGAAGTAATGGAGAGCTAACAGAGAAAATCCCAGTGTCTAGGGGTGTGAGACAGGGATGCGTTTTGGCCCCCACCCTTTTCTCACTATATGTGAATGGGGTGGTGGAATATCTCCAGCAAGAACCAGCCGACGCTCCCTGTCTTGGAGGAGTGAGGATCCCCACCCTGCTCTTTGCGGATGACACGCTCCTGATATCAAAGACTCCGCAAGGCCTGCAGAAATTGCTAACTCGTTTTCAGGACTTTTGCGGTGCAAAAGGCTTAGTAATCAACGTGGACAAAACTAAGTTTTTAGTCCTAAATCCTCCAAGGAAACTGGGCCGCCCCCCCACTCTTAATTCTGTTGCCTTGGAGAAAGTATCCGAATTTGACTATCTTGGAATTCGGATAACGGACAGCATGAATTGGACGCCCCACATTGTTAAGATGGTATTGAACCATAAGAGAGGTGGAGGTGCCCTCCTGAGGGAATTCCGGGCATCACCAAGGAGGTCGCTTGCCCCAGTAATCGACATCTACAAGGCCAAGGTAGTAACATCAGCTTTGTATGGGGCCTAACTGTGGGGACATTGCTATCTGGACTCCTTGGCATCAGCAGAGAGTAAGCTCCTGAAATCCCTAATCGCCATCCCACCAAGTACGCCAACAGTGCCTGTGCTGCTGGACACAGGATGTAAGAACATAAAAGACCAAGCCCGCCTTCGCCCACTCCTCTTATGGGCACGCATCTGGAGGGGCGAAGAGTTAAAATCGTATGCCGAAGGGTTGGCTGAGATAATGAGCTTGGGTGGCTGGGCAAAAATCAAGTGGCTGAGAGACACCAAAAAACTTTTGGAGGAACTGGGACTGGGGAATTGTTGGTTATCTAGATCGGCTCCACCAAAAGAGGCCCTGAAAAGGTTATACTGGAATTGGGTTAAGGACCAGCTAGTTACAAACTCTGGACATTGTAAATCCACAGTTGCCTTTTTAACAGTAAAGGATACAGTGGTTTACGAGCCCTACCTGGACCTTATTACCCTTCCATTTGATCGAGCATTGTATTTTAAATTTAGAGTGGGCTCCCTCCCAGTCGGTGCACTGGTGTCTAAGTGGAAATCATGTGTTCACACGTCTCCTTTTTGTGCATGCTGTCCCACCAGGATAGAATCCATTACGCATATCCTGTTCGAGTGTCCCGACTATGCTAAATCTAGGAGTTTTTGGCTAAACCCCTATGTCGCAATATGGGCACGAGTAGTTATCTAGTAGCCCTGCGCATCCTAATGACGGACACTCCCCCCCCCCCATTGTTTGTGGTGTAGCCAAATTTTTAAAGCAATCTTGGCTGATCCGATGCAAGAGATTGTCAATTGTGGTTTAATTCATTTTTAGCTAATTTATCTTGACATCATATGTCTTTTTATCCCTTTTTAAGGTACATTTAAATACTGTTTTTTAAAATAATGTCTTTTCTAGTTTTGTATTTACTGTATTTTGTGTACGCTTATAAGATATCTTGCATATCGAATAAAAGCTTCTTGACTGACTACTGCTCTCTTAGGGCCTCCTCTGATTTAAACGTTTTTCAAATGGAACCAATTTCTGAATCTTCTTGTTTTCTTGTCAGAACCTTTTCTGTTCCTCCAGAGTTAGAATGAAGGTTCTGAACTCTTCCTATACCAAGGTTTTTTCATTCAACATTAACTCCAGTGCGTGTATTTCGTTGTACAATTCTGACACCTTCTTATTGAGATTCTGCTTTAGCTCCTCTTTAATCATTCTGTTTTCTACTGTAATATTCAAGAACATCTGCTTCATAATGCTTTTAAATTTGTATGCTGGCGCTACACTGTGCATTGGCTGCTTGTTGGTCTCTCCTCCTTTTTCCATTGTCCATGTTCCATCAGATTCTATACGTTCACTTTCTAGTTAGAAATGACTGAAATATGAGTGTTTATGTTTGGTAGAGCCTTGTAAAGGTCACACAGTCCCTTGATTTATGAAGCTAAACCCAGAGTGTCAGTGAGGGGATTCTACGTTCTGCCTCAGCTTCCTAATAGCAGGGGTGTACTACAGATGTTTGTTGGTCGCCACTTTTGCGAAGGTCCCTGGGCAGGACTGCTGCTGAATGACTTCCTCCACTGATCTGTTGACTTATAAGGTATCTTGCAGGGCTGGAGTCTCCACTGTTCTTAAGCACTTTGTCTCCCAAGGAAAGCCTTGTATGCCACATGAGATGTGAACCCTGTATCACTGAGTTTCTGTGATTTTCACCCTACTAGGCTCCCTCTAGACTACAAGGGCATATCATTTTATCACCCCCTTCGATGGCTACATTTTCCAAGTCTCCTTAACCACCTCCTTCAAAGAAGCCGCCTCCTCTTCAGCAGCTTTAGGTCAATTTTTTAGAGTAATGATAGGTGCAGCAAAGTATCATCAGTTAGTGCAAGTACCTCTGTAAATAAAATCTAAACCTAGACTGAAATTCATCAGCCTGACATTTTCAAGTATGAATTGTCTCAACTTACTCGATACACGACTCTCATGGACTTTCACAATTAAGAATGTTTCAGACACAGGATGGAAGTTGTGAAGATGTTCGTTGTCGGCACGTTTGTAATTTTTAGGTCGAGCCTAGGTAGTGCGCATGCGCTGTTTGCAAGATTTGCTGTAATTGCTCTATAAAGAGTGTAATTCCGCCTTCTGCTTCAATTGGTTCACTCCTGCATTACTTGTATTTCCTGGCTCCTTATTGGTGGCACTCCGGATACTTCACTTCTGGTTTTAGAGTTCATGACTACTGACCAACTACAGTTTCCTTACACTGTAGTTCTTTGTGTTTCTGTAGGGACTACTTGTTTTACATTCATGCTGTGTGAATGCCTTTAACTTGTTTCCATGGTGCTAGCTTAGTTGCTGGTCCCGCTCTACGACCGGGCAGCTGCAGCTGCCACTGCCTCAAAGACCTGCCAGCACTGCAGCTGCTTTCCAGCCATATTTTTTGTGTGTATGTGCACCACTCTTCCTTCCAAAGTGTCCACATCGTCATGCATAGCAGCATCTCCTATCGAGATACAAACCAATCTTGTGAAGGAGAGAAGCTTGAGTGGATTGGGCTGGGTAGACAGTTTCGGCTGCTGAGGCTGTTTTGGGCTGGTTAGGTGGCATGCTGAAATCGGGGTCAAACACTCCGGTGCGTGAGCCGGGAAAGGGGATATATCGACAAGCAAATGGTGGATTGTATTCCTGTCAGCACCCGTCACTCCTCCAAAATCATGGACATAGGACAAAAGTGTTATCCGGTAGACCTCCAACCAAACGCAGGTATGCGGTATCACCCTTCTACCTGCTAGAAGAGAGTGAGTGAGTGCCAAGTCCTATCAGACGACCACTATCGTGGAACCCTGATTATGCCACTGATTACTTGATGTGAGTTTTGCCAACTTTGGAGAACATTTTTATTCTTTATCCCACTTTTCCACTGATTGATGTGACGTCAATGGAAATAAATATATCAGTGCTGGCAGCATTGGGTCAGGGTCAAATGAACAAATCCTCCTTGATTAGTACGAATATTAAGTTGGGCACACACCTTAAAAAGGAGACTGTTGCTTGGGATTACTCTTCTGCTCTAGCATTACCTAGCGATACTTCCATTGTGCCAACTAGTGGTGCGTGGCACAGCCAACATGGCCCCAGTGGTGGGACAGACCAAGATGAAGGATGCACTCTGATGCTCCTCAGCCTTCCGTGTCGGTCCCTCCCCCTTCACAACATTGCCCTAGATGTGCTGTGGGCTCCCAAGGGCAAGATAAGCAAGCATTTGCAATGCTATAGGAGTTGCATTACTTAATTTTCAAGCTATTAGCATTGCATTATTATTTACAACATTAATAGCTCAAAGTTACTGTAATGCGAGACCTATTGCATTGCAAATGCTTGTTCATTAATGGAGCCTGGCCAATTTTTTGATAATCATTGGTTCCTACTTGTAACAAGGAGTGTTTAATCAAAGTTGTCAAGTATGTTATAGGAGTAGTGTTACAAGTTTTTGCATATAGTTCTAGTGACTAGTCAGTGAATTGGGTGGATAATATAGCTTTCAAAATGACCCTAATCACTTAAGTTTCTATGATCTCCTTGATAGCTGTCCAAGCACATAACATTTTATGAATGAGTGTGAAATTTCCATCTGTTGAAATTCTCCTCAAACAATTGGTACACATGTTGACAGTTTTGTTTGGGAGTGCTCTCAAAGAGTATGTTTTTTATTTGTTTTTTATCTGGATAACTATTTTGAAAGGGTTGCAAAAAGTTGATCTTAGTCTGAAGACTTTTGCTTTGGCCTTAAAATATTTTTGTATTTTTAAAGAACACTATATATGTTGGGTTTTCAGGGAGATGTTTAACACCAACTGTGTTCTATGGCCCTGTGAGGTTTCCTGTCCTCACTCTGTTCTTTTCAACAAGACCCGACAGATATGTTTTATTTTTCTTAGCGCAATTAGGGTACAGTGTATATATAGCTGGCAGCCCTGAGGAGAAGCACAGGCACAGGGATAGAGCCAAGTATGAGCAGTTAGAGAGGGGCTTGGTATCAGAGTACATTTAGAAAGGCTGGAAAAAGGGCATTTGTAGAGAAATAGGAAAAACACGAAAAGTGTCTGGATCCAGAGGAAGAGGAAAGTAAAAAAGTTAGTAGGTAATTAAATCTGCAGAAATCAGGTACTGTGACTAAAATAAGGCTCTTCCTGCAGGACCTTAATATAGTATGGTTTGAGTAAGAAAGATACTGCATAGACCTTAATGCATCAATATCATTGGGTGAACATCACGACCGGAGCAAGAGGAGTCACAAAGTTTGTATTGTTTCTATTGGTGTCTTAGGATGGCAGAATCATGATAAATACATGTCCTTCTGAAGCCCTTGACGATGAGTATGTTTCAAAAATCTGAATGATTTCTTGTTGAGTTGTATTTGTACTAGTCAGATAAAGGTTCTACAGTGTTACTACTGGGTAAATTAGATACGGTTCTGTGTGGCTCACTATGTTACTGCATGGTTAAGCTTGGGATTGTGTTGCAAGAGAAAATGAGGAGGACCTGAAAAGGAAGGGCAAAGAAAGTCAAAGAGATATATTTCATTTTTATGAGAAGTATCCAGTAAATCCAAGAGCATGTTGCAGTCCAGAGGCTTGAGATCGTGGTCAGTGAGGGTACACACAACATGGCCCTGAGCTAGTTAATTATAAAGTGTTGTAGAGTAGTATGTGTGTAAGGATTAGGATTAAAGTTCAGGAAGAACAGAAAAGTGTATTTTGCAGACCTAGTTTTATGCTTGACCTGAGATTATGGATACGGTTTAAAAGTGCTTATTTGAGCCTCTGGAGTAATAGGTTGCACTGTACCTGTGAGTTGAATCCAGGGAGTACAGGATGGACTGGATGGAATGGTGGATGAAGGATAGACCATGAGAGAGGAAGTCTATCGGGTGGAATAAAAAGATCACCAATATGCTGTGATTTTAGATTTCCAAATGACAAGAAGAGTCAAGAAGTGAGAATCAAAGGGTTTCAAGCCAGCACAAATAATGATTGCTACTTCAGTATTACAAGCTGAGATGGATCTGCAGAAGCTATGTCATAACAAAAAGATGATGGACAGAATGTTCAACATTGTCAAACATTAACCCCCCCAGACACAGATCTGGGTTTAATCCATCGTTATTTTGCTCTCCACGCCATTCCAGCACACACTGCCAGGCCAGGTCTTCCCTTGACGGGAAAACAAGCATCCCGGGGCTGGTTTCAGGGTATTACCGCTCATCAGCCGCCAGCAAGCTTGAAACCTGTGGCATAGTAAGCACAATACCCACTTATGGCCATACCCTTCCCACTTTGGGAAAAAGTGCAAGACATAAAGATGATGGGCGGAATATTGAACATTGTCAAAGGAGGGCATATTTCATCCTTTGTCTAACACCAGTGAAGTAATCAGAAGGAGACGGATAACCGGACTCAGGCCTAAGCAGCAGGATGTTGAGTTTAAGCACCCTCTGCTGCCTACTCTCAATCCCCTAAAGATTTGACAGTCAGTCTCTGACATACACCAGCAAGTATGTACATTTGTCAGGGGTTTCTAGTTGCCTATGTCAGAGCAGAATACACGTGCCTCAATCTTTGGCATTGTATTGAAATTGGGGAATAGGGCGAAAAAGCATGGTAGTGTTTGTCAGATGTTCTTTGAAGCGAACAGCTTACTAAATGCTACAGTCTTCACCCTACGATACCACTCCCATCCTAACCTCACCTTACAGATATCCTTTGGAAGAGTGATTTCCATTTGGAAACTAATCAGCCGCACTCCCTAGACCTGCTACAGTGTGTAAACCATTTAAAGTCAGTCTTCTTCTCTTTAGTAGTTATGGTATATACAAGCACACTTTACAGACCTTGGCTCTTCATCTCTCTGCTCAGCATCCGCCCCACTCTCTGATGTGAGCCTGCTTCCTGCAATGGAAAGGATAGAGTAAATTTTGTTATGTATACTAGCTATTTAGTCCCAGGAGTTCCACTGGTACTCCAAAGCTGCATGTCTACCTCATGGGAGGTACTGTACACTGACCATGGCGCCAGCATTGAGGAACACTAGGGCATATTAGAAAGGGCTTCATCGCCACTTTAGCGGCACTTTTTGCTGCTAAAGTGGCGATTTTTTTATCGCCCTATTAGCAAGCTGTCGCTAACAGCAGTTAGCGACAGCTTTCAGGCAATAGCGACCGGTTTGGGGCCCACTTTGCATGTCAGCGATATTTATCGCTAATGACATGCAACATGGGCATGCCCAAACTGTTAGTGACTGAAAGCAGTCGCTAACACTGCTATCGCCTATTAAAAATGCAGGCTGTGCGATAAAAAAAGTCGCGCTAATCGCGTTTGTCACCAGATTCTAACGCCTGCTCAAGACATTACTCACCTGTGTTATCAATGGGGGTGGATTGTCATGTTAGGTCCCTATCGGCGTTAATGCGTGAATATCGCTGGATTTACAGCGATATTCAGGCATTTAGCTGCTATCGCTGGATATTTTATTGCATTCGAGATAAACGTTGCTAACAGTGTGTTATCTCTGTGATAATATCCGGCGATAGGCGACGATAAAAAAATCGCGCTAAGCGCTTTTTGCTGAAAATACCGCATGTCCTTGCTAATATGCCCCACTGCTCAAGCTTCCATGTCTCTACACTCTGCTGTCTTTTGTCAACGTCATCAGGCTCAGCTTGCAGGCAATTGAGTGCTATCTACTTCATAGACTTTGTTGTTTAACAAGTAGTGCATGGTTTAGCCATTAGCTTTTGGATTATTTGTTAGTATTGTGCAGCCCTTTAAAGTAAATCATTCTTCGACAGGGAGTGTTTTAAACAATTTCAAAGAATTATCCTGATGCAGGTGTCTATCAAATCCATGCTAGCATTTTATTTTTCAGGAGTCTTATCCTCGTTGGGTTTCATGATAACATAATTTCTGCCTGTTTCTTTCAACACATTTTCTCTCCTACATGCTGTTTAAGGTGACTGTTGTGACGCTTCTTTCACAGACACCTTTACATTCAGATTTCTCAGAATTTACTAGAGCAGTGGTATTCAAACTTGTTAATGCCGCGCTCTTCCCCACTCCCCCAGTGGAAAATAAAAATCATCAGGGCCCCTCTCACAATTTTTCACAATTTTATTAAATTGACAATGTTTAAATCTGTCTAGATTTATTTAAACATTGCGGTTAGGTTCTGTTACTGTTTTAAAAATGCAAATAAGTACATGATTGCCAAACATACTATTCTGGTCAGGCAGTCCTGCTAATGTGTAAAAGTATCCACAGTGTGATTATTAGAAATGTGGTTAATATTTGGATTTCCTTCCCTTTTGACACATATTCCCAGCTAAGATATAACTGACAAAAGATGTTAATGTAAATGTAAATCCAGTATTTGTAAAGCGCATAGCTACCGGGAGGCATCCCGGCACTGAGGGCCGTCAGGAAGATTAAGCGAGCTATTGCCCAGAGTCACATGGTGCTGGACTGACCTTCCGCCGGTGCCGAGGATCGAACCATGAGTCCCAGCAAACGGTGTCACGCGCCCTGGCCGCAGCGCCACACCTCTTCCATGTAAGCGATGGCCCTTTACAGAGCAGCTTACTGCTAATTTTTTCCCACTTAAAACAAAGCACTGTTAGCTTAATTTCGCCAGAGCCTGCCCCCCCCATCGTGATCAATTGAGACCTATCAATGGGGGCCAGCCCCCTAGTTTGAAGATGCTGTATTAGAGTATCATTACCTCCTACTTTAAGAGTATCGCACTGCATTTTCCACACCAGATTGACTCTTTTCTTTTAAGTTCAAAATATTTTATTGAAAATTATTATAATAAACAAACAATAATCAAGACATACAAAAAAGAATATTCATATGAAAATTCTAAAACACTATGAATGAAACCATATATTCGTATTCAAATCAGTATAGATAAAGTTAGACGTAATCATATATATAAATAAGGGAAGAGGGAGGAAGGAGAATCAAGAAATATCTAAGTATAATAAATGTATAAATAGAGCTACTATGTATTATCAATTCTTACATTAAAGGAGCAGAAAAAGGGGAATAAGCAAAAAATATATCATGAATTAGATAAATAGACATCAACAGGAATCCAAAATGAATGATAAGAAATAGAATTATGAGAAACCCCAGATAAAGAGAACTGAGCACCTCTTCTAGTAAAAATAACCCAAGACCACCATGCATGAACTGATAACTTTGAAACATCTTTCCAACAAAAAGTAATGGATTTTATCACAGCTGAAATTAAGAAATTAAATAGTTTACATTCAAGATCATTTAAATCCTTTGATAACACAACAGATTTGCATATTAACACTTTATATGATAAGTCTTCATGAATATTCAAAATCTTCTTAATAATATCCCACACGTCAGTCCCTTATTTATAGATTAAAGGACAAGTAAAGAGCATATGTTTTAGTGATCCAGGGTGTAAATTACAATGCCAACATAGATCAGATTGAAGATGTTTAGCTTGAAATAAATGCTGTAGAGTCCATAAACAATTAAATAAAATATAAGAATTTGTCTGAAATAGGGAAACAGGTAGCCATCCAGATATATTACTAATCCATATCCGTCGCCAAATATCAGTAGACAAAGAAAGCAACAATTCATTATTCCAGAACATTGAAATCATAGGTATGTTACTTCCTAAAGTATTGGACAGTTTTTTGTATAAAAGAGAAACACCATGAGCATTCATTGATATAGTTTGGATATAAATGGACAAATCAGTTTGAATATTAGTTGGAAGAGCTTTTGAAAAAGAGTCTAAAATTGAATTACATAAATATTCATATTTGATAAGTTCAGAATTAGCTAAACCAAACCTTGCTTGTAAATTCTCAAACGGCACAAGAGAGTTACTAGAATAAACATCTTTAAGGTAAAAGATACCAGCTTTTATCCACGAAAACCAAAAACTAACATTTCTATTCAATTTAATAACATTGTTATGCCATAAAGATAATTCATCAGTACTACACATGGGGGATTGAAACAATGAATCTAAATCAATGAAGATCATTTAAGTAGATTTGAGGATAACAGATTTATGAAAAAAGGTAGATTTATTAGACATTGTTAACAGAGTGGGCAATGGAAAAGGTGCCACAATAGATTTTTCAATGAGGAGCCATGAAGGTGGGTTATGGAAAAATAATTGATTAAACCATATGGCACTCTGTTTTAAAATAAACGCTTTATGATAAAGAAGGAAATCTGAGGTACCAAAACCAGCATTACGTTTAGACATTTTTAACGTAACATAGCTAATTCGGTGTGCTTTGTTATTCCAAAGAAATTTGGAAAGAAGTTTATCAACATCTTTATAAAATTTTAAAGGAAATTGAATAGGAATCATGGAAAGGGTGTAAAAGATTTTAGGAGCAACATTCCTTTTAATAGATTCTATTCTAGCCCACCAGGAAAGATGTAATGAAGACCATTTAGACGTTTTGTCTTTAATATAATTTAAGACAAAATTACTGTTTAAAGTTAATGTTGATTTTAAAGAAGAAGAGAATAAAATACCCAGATATTTCAATGTATTCTTTTGCCAAATAATTTTATTCATGGGAATCATATCGGGAGTACAATGGATATTAAAAGGAAAAAATTCAGTTTTGTTAGTATTTAATGTGTATCCAGACACCATAGAGTATTGTTTTAATATTTCTACTAATGATAGAAACGAGGATGAAGGATCACTGATAAATAAAAGTACATTATCAGCATATGCTAAAGTCTTAATAAGAACATCATTAAAAATAATTCCTTTAGTAGCATCACAATTTCTTACAGATTAAGAAAGGGTTCAATACCAAGTAAAAACAATAGTGGAGAAAGGGGACATCCCTGACGAGTACCTCTAAAAAGGGAGAATTGATTCGAAACTTGGCCATTAATGAACAAATGAGCAGTAGGAGCAAAATATAAAGCTGAAATCATGCGGATAAAAGCATCCGAAAATTAAAAGACGATAAAGTATGAAAAAAAATTGCCAAGGAATTTTATCAAGGGCTTTTTCTGCATCCAAAGCCATGACACCTGAAGGACTAGTCAACGTATGGCCTTGTTCAATGACATGTAACAAAGTTCTGGTGTTATTAGCTGAATATATATTTTTCATAAACCCAGATTGATCTGGATGTATGATAGAGTCTAATACAGGGGATAATCGTGTGGCCAATATTTTAGCATACAATTTACAACCTTGATTTATTAAAGAAATAGGATGATAATTAGAAACAAGAGTGGGATCTTTGTCTGGTTTAAGAAGAACAATAATTAAAGCCTCAGTAAAAGAACCAGATGTGACACCTGATGAGCCTAACGATGTAAAAAGTTGAAGTAAAAAAGGTGAGAGTTGGGATTGAAATTCTTTATGAAACTCTGCAGGTAAACCATCAGGACCCGGGGACTTATTTGGTTTAAGAGATTTTATAGCAGACAAAATTTCATCCTGAGTAATAGGTAACTCCAATTCAAGTTTGTCTGAATGAGAAATCTTAGGCAGATTACAGGAAGATAGGAAGGAATCTACCAAAGAATCATCATTAAAATCAGGTTTATTATATAATTTAGAGTAAAAATCTAAAAATTCATTAACGATATCCTTATGAGATAAAGCTATTTTACCATTGGGGTTATGAATAGAAGTAATTTGGGTTTTATCTTTTTTAATACGGAGATAATTCGCCAAGAGTCTCCCGAATTTATTTGCATTAAAACTAAACTTAGCTTTAGCTTTAGAGATTTGAATGCCAGCCCTCTTACTAAGAATCGTATTAAATTCATAACGGAGCTTTTGTAACTTATCTCTGTATTGTGGATCATTAGATGTAATATAGGGGCATATGTATCAACATACCCATTTGCGATTTCTAAATAGCGATTTTTAAAGAATCGCTATTTAGAAACCTCAAAATGGCATGTATGTAAAAAAACGCTATTTTTTTGCGATTTCTTAATCTTTCTTATTTGCGAATTAGCAATTTTAGAATTCGCAAATAAGGAACAATTTCCCATTCATTCCTATGGGCCAGGAGGCCCATAGGAATGATTGTGAAATACATGAAATACATCTCAATTTGCGATTCGCAATTTGCTAATCGCAAATTGAGAATAATTTCAAGGGTGCAGGGGTGTCTCAAGGACACCCTGTTGCACCCCTGAAATGTACATGTGTGTGCATATGGCGCACATACATGCCCTATGGGCATGTGTGTGCGTCCCATGCCACCTTCAAAAAGGCGACATTGTGCATTTTTTGAAGGATTCGCAAATTACCATCAACTACAAGTTGGTGATAATTTGCGATTTGCAATTCAAAAATACTACATACATAGCATTTAAGGAATCGCAAAATTGTGATTCCTTAAATGCTATGGCAAAATAAGGAATCGCTAATTTTTGAGATTCCTTATTTTGCAAATTTTTGATGCATGCCAAAACATACAAATAGACCATTTGCGATTCACAAAGGCTGAAATTCTGCGAATTCGGCCTTTGCGATTCGCAAAAGGCTTGATACATCTAGGCCAAAGATTCTTTCGTATTTCGCTATTTGTTTCTCTAAATATTTATTATTAGCATTAAAAGTATTATTTTCATGGGCCATAATAGAAATAGTAGCTCCTCTAATAAACGCTTTGAAATCTGTTAACCATAGAAGTAGAACCTTCAGGATTCAGTTGAAAATAAGTATTAATGGCAGATAAAAGTTTAGGTTTGTTATGATCATTGAGAGCTATTCCGGTATTCATTCTCCATCTAGATTGTTTAGTAAAGGATGAATTTAGATTTAAAATACAGGAAATCATAGCATGATCAGAGACATCAATATTTTCAGTCATAGGTGTTTTTATAGAATAAATAAGCTGCCTTGTGCCCAATATATAATCAATTCTAGAGTGGGAATTATAAGGGTTTGAAAAGAAAGTAACATGTTTTCCCGTAGGAAAATAGAGACGCCAAATATTAACTAATTTAGTAGTTTAAAGAAAAGATTTAAAAGAAAAATCAACGTTAGGGGGATGAAAATTTGAAAGAGACAGTCAATCTAATAGGGTATCCGAGATAACATTAAAATCTCCTGCAACAATTAAAGGGGCATTCCCAATTTTTAACACTTTCATTGCAAGATTATTCCAAAACGTATTATCATCTGCAGTAGGGCCATAAACATTTAACAAAAATAAAATAGAGTCATAACCTTTAACTTTAACAACAAGATATCTCCCATCTGTATCAGTAAATTTACTCAGAATTTGGCAATGAGATTTCTTCGCAAATAGTATAGCTACACCATTTTTATTACCATTAGAGGGAGAAGAAACAATACTGTCAACCCATTTTCTTTTCATATATTCTAAGATTTTATCATCAACATGAATTTCTTGTATAAAGCAGAAATCGGCTTTAGAACTACCTAAATAATCTAAAATGTTAGTACGTTTAACTGGATGACGCAAACCTTTTACATTCAATGAAATTACTTTAATATCAGCCATAAAAGAAAAAGAAGAAAGTTAAGAAGAGGATAGGAAGAAATAGCACAGATAATAAGAAATGAGTAGCTCCAAGAAATATGAAAGGGAGAAGGAGAAAGAAAAATAGAAAAAAGACAAACAAAATACATAAATAAGAACTGTGAAACGGACACACGTTCTGCAAGCATTGCCAGAAACGCTGGAGCCCAAAAATGTATAAATTACTCATAAGTCTGTCAGCAAAGATCATACTAAAAAAGAGTCACGAAGTAGGGTTGTGAGTATCCATTAAATGTTGAACTTGTTGATCAAGAAAGTGTCACAGTTCTTCCGGTCGATGATAGGATTTGGAGAAGTTATCTTTCCATATACGCATTGTAGAAGGATCAAAAAGGCCGTATTTGAATCCAAGACTTCTTAACTGTGGAAGAAGGTCAGCAAAATTCTTACGTATTGCAACAGTTTCTTTGGGAAAGTCTTGGTGAATAAATATTTTATTGCCATTCACCATCAGTGAGGGAATTTCTCTTGCAGCTTTTCTTATCAGAACTAAATGATGATGACGAAAGACTTTAAATATCATTTGCCTAGGTTTAGTATGGCGAGGGTTGCCATGAGAAGGGATTCTATGGGCTTTATTCACTTCAAAGTGTTCTGGAAACTTGATATTAAAAAGACCAGGAATCAAATTTTCCAAATATAAACAACAATTAGAACCCTCAACTTCTTCAGGCAAATTAAAAATGCAAAGGTTGTACAGTCTATTGCGATTTTCCATATCCAAAAGCAGAGAATGCATAGGAAGTATTTTCACCACTAATGGTGTAAAAGCATCCACTTTAGTTTTATTATCTTGAATCTTAGTGGAATGATCAGAAATTTTCATAGACAAACAAGCCATGTCTTTACAGACACTTTTGACTTCTGTCGCAATATTTTCAGTATTAACATGAAGTGCTTGAATTTCTTCCAAAATTAACGAAAGTGAAGGTTCAGAGGATTCCACTACCTTTGATTTTATTGGAGGAGGTGAAACTTGTTGTCTCCTTTTATTGTTAGCTGGATTTTTATTTTCCATTTTGAGGAGAAAAACTCACAAATAAACTGAATTTAAAGTCAAATAAGCAATATGGGTGTAAATAAATGAAAAAGTAATGAAGTAATCCTCATATGCACTGGTGCAGCAGCCATACATGACTGTGAGTGTGGCTAGGCCCAAGCCAGGCCCTTTCCTGATGAACCCTCCTCCCCCCGACATACAAATCAGGCTGGGAGCAGGAGCCAGGGGGCATGAAACTGCACTTCCGGCAAACACAAGAGCTTCAAAACTCCACAAAAGGTAGGAATCCTCTTTATATCGGTTGCAACCTCATTTGCGCTATAATTCTGACAGAAAAACCATCGTATTTATTGAAAACGGGCTGTTGACGCGACGGAACTCAAACGGCGGTGGCCATGTTGGATTGCGCACTCGCGTGTCTCCAGATTGACTCTTTTCTAATAGATGAACGTTGTAACTCTTTTCCTTTATTGGGCACTTACACCATTGTTGTATTCCAGAAGATGCTTTTTTTCATCCTGCTGGCATTTAGTTTGTAAATTTGTTATGGAGGATTGAGGTCTAACTAGAGGCTCCCAATATTGTGTGTCGGTGAGCTTAAGACAAGCGAGGGTAGTTCACTCTATCCAATGCAGGGGCAAATTAGACTTCCTCATTTGTGTCCCTCTTATAAGCAGACAAGCTTAAAGCTTTATTTCAGCTCTTTCATCTGGGGACAGAAAACGGTCTTGTTTTTAGCAATTATGGTTCTCGTTTGTTTCTTTTTTCGATGTATAATCAGATTGAGGTAAACTTAGACAGACCACCAAGGCTTATGTGGCTTTGGGTGTCAAATTTTGAAGAAAAAAGAAACATTTTTGGGCCAAAACCTAAAAATGCGCTGTATTTTTGCGGTGGGCAAAAAATGTGCCTGTCACAAAAATACCGAAGGCTTGTGATCTGTCACTGCTGGAGACTGTGCTATGTCACAGTCTGTAACTTTGAGGAGTCTTCAGCAGCACAGCGCCTGGAATCGGAGGGTGTCTGATGTAGAAGAGAGTAGTTTACAATATGAAGCCTGCTCTTTTTGGCATCAGACATCCTATGCCTGCAGGGCAGCAGGGGTAGAGGGGTGGAGTGGTAGCAGCAGAGAAGGTTGAGAGTAGGTAAAAAAAGAATTAGGTGTCATGGGGGAGGTTAGGGGTTATGAGAAAAAACAGTGTGCCTTTTCCTGATTGTTATACCTTATTCGGTGTGCCTCTCCCCCTGGGGGTGGCCACCTCTATGTGTACAAGAATTGTGCAGTCTTATTTAGGTTACCAAATTTACAACATGAAACGCCGCGTCGACAGTTTGTTCCTATTATTTGTGTTTTATTACCTTTGTACAAACATGTTTTTGGGAAATAATGCTGCATAAGGAAAAATCCTTTTCTTTTAAAAAATAACTGAAATTGGTTTTAAGAAATGTGTTATTAATATTGTTTGTATAAATTGAACATATATCGTGTAACGGTTTTTAATGCAACAGTTTTGTAGTACTATGACTTTTTTTTAAACAAAATTTTTTTTGAATAAATGTATGACAATTTTTAAACAAGTCTTTGTTTCATATATGGTCCCCTATGACATTGAAGGGTTGTTAGTTCATGTTGTAAATTTGGTAACCTAAATAAGACTGCACAATTCTTGTACACATAGAGGTGGCCACCCCCAGGGGGAGAGGCACACCGAATAAGGTATAACAATCAGGAAAAGGCACCCTGTTTTTTCTCATAGTTGTTGACCCAGTCCTTTTCCTGACAGAAAGGGTAGCTCCCTACTCATAACTTTTCTGACAACATAGTACAGGAGGTTAGGGGTTAACAGGAGACAATGAGAGCCACAGAAGAGAAGTGCAGTGGAGGGTGAGGGACAGGAGAGCCTTTCAAGGTTTCGGAGGGGGCACACAAACGCAGGTAATTGCTCAGAATGGGCTAGGTGCATTTCAAAGGCAGGCAGCAGAGGAATTTAACACCTCTGCTACCTGCTGGCTGGTTCCGAACTCTGTTTACTGGCTCAGTGACAGCACAGAGCCAGCACAGCACAGCACAGCACAGAGCCAGTAAAGAGAGGGTGAACAGCAGTTTTTGTTTTTTTCATATTTCGTGAAATTTTTAAAGAAGTACTGATTCCGCAGTTTTTTTTAGCTAATCACGAAATCCTGGGGTGTCAGCTCAGAGGTTCATTTCATTCCTTCCATGACCATAAATCCATTTTAATTTTGCCTTAGTCAATAGCTGTGGGGACCCGTGCAGTTAAACGCGGTGCGGTGGAGTTGGGGGGTAGTGGTGACAAACGATGGAATAGGGAAAATAAAGTAAATATATAAACACACTTACCTTGCACTCGCCGTAAGGTAAGTGGTTATATTTATTTATTTAATTATTCTATTTTCCCTATTCTGTCAATTGTCACCCCCTCGCTCACCCCACCCCACTGCGCTTACCTGCACGGGCGACGACTAGTCATTAGAGTAAAGTGTGCTATATTTTTCTGCTAGTGCACTATATCTCACAAGAGGGCGACTTTGCAGAGCATCTACATGCAGAACGCCTTACTGTGTGAACCTCTGCTTCAGCACTACAATTTGGAAGCTATGCATGCTAGGGATTCTGCTGTAGTTAACCCAGTTTGCAAGTCTCAGTTCAATATGGATGCCTTGTCACATCTTGTGGTTATCAGTACTAAGGCATTGTGTTAGTTTAACAGTTTTAGCATTGTATGTGTATTAAGATGGAGCAACAGTTTTGGGTTTATTGATCATGTTTTTATCATTGTATCCATTATTTTATTTTTGCTTGCTTTTGTGATATGGTCAATGCTTATTGTTGTTGAGGCATTGGGACGATTACTTCGCAGTATTCTTTTTGGTTGCCTCGGAGATAGATAACTTTACGTTTGGATCTTTTGGATATGAGATATAGTCCTTGCACTTGGTGGAGGTCAAATATGTCCTCCATGTGTGCTGAGTTGTCCTGTATTGGACTTGTGCTAAGCCATCCCTTAGATTATAAAAGGACCTTTTCAGGCATTTCCCAAATTCTAACAGCAAAGCACTGACTGATCTATCAATGGACTTCTGAAGTTGTACTCTTCTTACTCTATACATGTCCTATATTTCTATTCTAACTACTACTTCTATTTAAACTGCCTGTGGATAGTGCCTTGTGCTGATAGGATGAGAAAGAGTAGAGATGGCATCATGTATCTCAGCCCCTAGCCCAAGTAGGGGTATAGCTTTGGCAGACTTTACAGCTTAGATCAGAGCTTTTGAGTGATACTTGCACCATATGCACACCCCACTTTTATCACATATCCCATAAGCCTGAATGATCTCTACTTCCATTGATCCTGCTTCCCTTTATGCTCTTTTCAGTGCTTCCTCACAGAATCTACCATAGCCTCGACTTCTAAGCCATCTCCCTGCTTTTTGAAATATTCTCATGCCTAGTCGAGGTCAGACTCCATGCTATATTATGGCAGGTCTAATCAATGTTAGCACTAACCTGCAGTTTATTTACTTGGCAAACTGCTCATCCTATTTCCATTTGAAGTTCCTCAAACATACACAAGACACGCATGGTTTGTTTCTGGTTGAGGCTGGAAACAAGCCTACTGTGCCAGCAGCGTCTAAAATTGTCCCAACAGAGGACATTTAAGATATTAGTAACCACACACCTTCTAGAACCCCACCCCCAAAAAGTAATCCTAAACAATAACTGAAACAGGTGTGAATACATATTGTGCTGCGACTTGTATTGTTAATAAGCGAACTTCCTCGAAAGTGAGCAAAAACAGCATTTGCTTGTATCCACATGATATAGGTAAGTTGGAAATGACCCAGGTCTAAAGTGTCTCTTCAACTGACGGGAAGCACACGCCATATAAAATAATTCTGAATTCCCTTGTTAGTATGCCGGCCAAGAACACAAAACACAGGTGTGAGATATAGGGTTGTTGGTTAAATGGGGAGGGGGTACCCCTGTATAGGCAACTGCCACAATTACTGTCAGGGTGATACATAAAAGTAACTATGTTGGCCTGGGCTTGCCCCTCTGGTAGTTTACCACACAAGCAATCAAGCTAAACTTATAGGCAATGTGGAAAGTATGTATGCAGCACACAAACAGCTATGAAGTGAAAACACAACACAAGAAAAATCCCACACCAATTGAGAAAAATAGAATACATTTTTAAGTTATTTGACACTAAAATAACATAAAACAATCTGTAGAACTGGAGATATCAATTTATAATGTTTAATGTAAAAAATAGCTCATAAAAAATCAAGGCCTCAACTGTGGACATCTAGTCGAGCAAGACTGGGTCAAAGTCAAAACGATGGCTGACCGTTTTGAAGAAAAGTGTTCTAACGTGGTAAAGTTTAGCAGGACAAGGATGCAGGCGCTGTCTAAGGTGGGATCGTCGTTGTTGGGGAGCTGCTGGATGATTTTGCAGAGAAGGCTGCTACATTCGGACAGTCAGGGAGTTCCAGAAAGCCAGACACCCCTTTGGCGAAGGACCACTGAACAGGATTTGCTGCTGCAGAGAAGAATGTAGTAGGAGCTGCCATAAAAACGACCTACTGACATTGCACACTGGGTCAGCCTACAATTTTCAAAGTCCGATGTTTTGGATTTTGGCTATCTGGGCATCTTTAGCACCACCACCAAGGGTAGAGGATTGAAGAGCCACCAATTGAGGGGCTAAGACTCACTCAGGCAGGGTCCAGCTGCGTGCTCAAGTTGGTTGGAGCCTATTTTGTCTCTGAAACTCTTATCAGGAAGCCAACCAACTATCCCTCGTAATCACTCTAGTAGTCCTGGGTTTAAATGATGAAACAGGACTCAAGCAGCAGGGCTGGCCTCTAAGGGTTCCAGGCAGGCTCCACCCAGCACAACAGTCCTTTTTAGGTGCAGCAAATCAGTCTCATTGAGTGCACAGCAGGCTACAGAAGCAGGCAGTTCTCTGAGAATCTTTCTGCTGGTCCATAAATTGAATTTAAGAGTGGTCTGAGGATACTTTTTGTATACCTGGTACCCTTTTTGAAGTAAGAGAAGTATTTAAAGAGTTCCATTTTAAGTGCTTGAAGTTTCCTGACTTCCCTGCCCTGACTTCAAGCTGGCCGCGTGATCAATGAGCAATGCATGGGTGACAAGTCATTTGTGTGAAGGCAGAGCACAGTCTATTCAGCTGTAGGTGGGGCTGTGCTCAGCTCCACCCCCACTCCCAATCATGCCCGTTGATGCCTATCCAGGCATACCTAATCCCCCTTTAGTGTGGCAATCTGGGAGGAACAGCTCCACTGCCAACCTTACCCAGTCATGTGACCCAAGAACAGGCTGCAAGCCCCAAATCATTAGGGCAGAAAAATGGCAACTTTCTAAAAGTAGTATTTTTATAATTTTAACTTAAAAGACAACTTTACCATTAAAGCGGATTTTTATTTACAGTACAGCAAAAATTAAATGTTTACCTGTTCTCAATTAAAAGTTAGTACTTATTACATTTATTAGGGCAACACAATGATATCCTGTGGTAGAGGTAGCATTCACTGGTAGGAGTTATCTGACCTTGCTGCCTGTGTATGCCAGGACAGTGACCAACACCCAATGGTATTATTCTGGGATGGAATAGAATGTAGGAAGAGAGGGCACCAATGCAAGTCGGCTACCATAAATCCTCTTGAGACAATGAGTAATAAATGAGAAGTTAAGTGTGAATCCCATATCAACTCAGAGGACTTGCTAACCAGGCTACACCAATTTATATCAAAATAATTGATGGCAACACCATTAAGGAGCTGCCGTCTACTCAGATAGTGGAAGCTCATCGATATTTCTTTACCAGTCTTGGCACACATTTTGAGAAAACATTTGGGGGAAAGAAGGGTCCCAAGGCTGAAAGGCCACATTAATGGTTTGATTACACTTGCAGATGTGCTGGTGGGCCCTCAATATTGCCCTTGCCATGGCTAGGAAGGATTAAGTTAACACCATCAAAAAAGGAAATCTGTCTGGGAAGAGGAAGTAGGGAAAATCTGCTAGCTGTGGCTAAACAATAGATAGCAAACAGTTCTGTGAACTGGTTTCTAAAAAGGGGCATTTAGATGCCAGGAGACCAGAGTGCCAAATCCAGCCAGATGACTGTGTTAACTATTTTGGGGATTTCTATCTGATAAGCATCTCAGAAGTCGATACAAGGGAGGCCTATTGCCTGCCCCAATAGAAGATAACGAGGGGTATTGTGAGGACTTCACACTTGAAGAAACCACCTTAGCCATACTGGCACAGAAGCCAGCCATGGCGGTGGGACTGGATAAAATTCTGGCTTACTTATATAAAGTGACTTGCAGACCTGGGCACCCTACATAAATACATCTCTAACGCCATGTTGCTGGGCCCCTGTCCCCAATACTTGGAAAGGAGCCGTAATAGTTCCAGTACACAAGAATGGTGACAAGGGTTCTCCATGCAATTACAGTCCCATAAGTCTAATTGATAATTTTTCAACAACATTTAGCAGCCAGATATTAATTAGGCTATGGAACTAGATCAACCAAGTGTCTGCACGTTCCCATCTCCAGGCAGGCTTCAGGCAGAAGGTCAGCACAATTGACCAAATGATAAGTTTCCTAGCCATTAAACGGAGGAATGTAGACTTGTACAAGGTGAGGGTATTCGCGGCCTATATGGATCTTCGATCTACATTCGGTCTGGTTCCAAGGGCGAACTTATGGGTAACTTAGAGCAGACTGGGAGTACCAATGGGCCGACTGACTTTAATCCAGGCACTATACACAGGTAACTTTGCCAAGGTGAGGTGAGGAATGGCGGTTGAATTGACAGACGATATACCAATATAGAGAGGAGTGCACCAGGAGTGTGTTCTAGCTCCTACACTCTTTCTCCTTTACAATAATGAGTGCCTCCCATATCTCTCTAACTGTGAGAACGACTCCCCCAAGAACAAAGATAAAAACATACCATGTCTGCTATTTGCTGACGATACCCTGTTACTGTCAAAAAACCCACAGGGACTAATTACTCTGCTTGATAGTTTCTCTACATATTGCAGGGACTCGGGCTAGAAATTAATAACGGCAAAATTAAGTACATGGTATTTGGTGACCGAAAGGGAACAATGAGAAGGCCCATAGTATTGGATGGGGTAGCTCTTGAGTGAGTGACCGAGTTCGATTATTTGAGCATTCGATTAGAAGACTCACACAGGTGGCCGGTCCAGTTAAAGAAGAGCTCCCTGTTATTAAGGCAATCCGCTGGGGCTATCATGAGGTTTGCCCATAATGCTCATGTATCATCTTTCCCCATTCCCCTCCCCACCCTTGGAAATCTATAGGAGTCAATCATGTGGGGCAGTCTTTTATGGAGTGGACATTTGGGGACATTGTATTTTGAACACGCTAGAAATAACTGAAAACAACTTTTTGAAATCACTGCTAAAAATCCCTTCGAGTACCTTCACTCTCCCTGTCCGTATGGATCTAAATTTGAGATTCATTTCGCACATCTTCGCGATGAGACCAATTCTGTGTTGGCTAAGTGTCTGGGCGACAAGTGAACTGGAGCCTTATACAGAGTGGCTCCAGGACCTCCTAGAGGGTTCTTGCGCGGACACAAACCCTTGGTGTGTCCACATAAAGCCATAGTTGCTCAAGCTGGGCCAAGGGGACCTTTGGTCAAACCCAAATAATACATCAGGCAATGCAATAAGACAACTAAAATCTGCCTATTGGTTGTATGTCTTGGGAGAACATGCCAACAGATCCAGCTGGGGCTGTTTGGCTGATGCTTTCCTCTCATTTAAGTGCGACTTCGAGTTCAAATACTACTTAGATCCGCTCAGGAACCTGCATGCCCAAGCACTTTTTGTCAAGCTCAGAGTGGGCACTCTACCTTTAGCTCCCTTCACTTGTCACTGGAAGAAGGGTCCGGGCTCATCAACTAAATGCCCTATGGGTTGGAAGCTACTGAGTATCAAACATGTTTTATTTTTTTGTCCCGTGGATAGCTCCACTATGTAGAAGGCTAGTTTTCAAAGGACCGCACTATTGCCCTCAGAATATGCACCACAGATACACGTGGACCAGTTGCTTTCCCCTCCGAAAATTCCTGGCAACTGCGTGGTACTTAAGGATAAAGAAAATCACTTCGGAGATAGATCTTTAGCGATATTGCAGAGATTATAGATCATATAACTGTCTGCATCCCTGGGACACAAAGCCTGGAAGTTACCTCTGGCACTTACTTTTCTCTAGCACCCACATATGTTATGAATGCACTGGCACTTTTCACTATCATGACACTTCAGGGGTTGGACCAAAGTGTGCCCCTGTCTGAGAGGTGAGAACTGCACGGTAGTTGGCACACGGCACCCTTCACAAGTGCCATAATCTCTTTCTTCTACCACATAATGCAATGTATGCTTTTTGCACATTCTATATGTAGCTCTGGTCTCTTTTCTTCTTTGCCCAAGTACTTGTTGCAGGCCCCTGCTGACTCATTTCTTTTTATTGTTTTAATATGTCTTTTAATAAAAAGTGGCTAGGCCTAAAATTGAGGTGGCTAGCATTTTTTACATTTTAAACTACCTTAACTCTTAATATGTTACCTTGTACATCTCCAGTTATTTGTAGATAATCCAATTGCTATGATTGGGACTCAGATGGCGGACCCTTGAGGTTTTTGTTCATCCACCACTTTTTGCATATAACATGTATTGATCAATTTTCATTTTATTAGTCTTTTTAAATTAGACTTTGTCTAGGGATTTGCCATATTTTACTGTTGCGTTTCGTGAGTCCAAAACATTACTTACTCACGCTCAATTGTGTTTTAACTCTGCATTGCATCAGGGTCTTCTTTTGTAGATATGTGTATTTGTATGGTTGTGTATGATAACTGAATGAAGAAAGACTGAAGCAGTATGATTCACATTAGTGAAGAACACATTATTTTCATTAGTGCTGGATGAGATCAGCCCCAGATGCCGGGAGCAGAAATTGGCGAACCTCGCGCATAAAAGCTTTACAGATCCAGTCTCTTGTTGCCTAAATATTTATGCCAAACTGTGAAGACTTCAAGACTATCTGAACCACTGTTTTTTGGATGGTTTCAGATACAGATCAGAAGTAGTGTAGTCAGGTTGCTTCCAAGGTTACATCTGTCCTGATGAAGACTCCTTTTAAGTGTCTGGAAGGTGTTGAAATTACAACTTTTTTTTGGCTCTACCCCAATCATTTCTTGACGGACTTACGAAATCAGAATACTAACAATGTTTGATTTTGCTATTGGTCTATCACTTTTGGGTGTGACCCTCTTGGCACATATTGTACATATTGCCTACACTCTAATGTGTTACATATTTTTGGCACACCTAGCTGCACCTACTTTATTTAAAATATTTTATGCAATCTTGGATATGTTAAATATAGAGCAACATTTGAATCAAATTCATGGTGAAGTGATTTATTATATGTGAAATAAATCTTGCTGTGGCCAACTGTAGTATTGCAACATGTTGCAATAGGGACATGTGGGTGCATGAATGTCTGTATTGTGCTATTGATGTTCAATGTGATTTTCTGATTGGGTCTGGAAGTGAATCAATGGGGTGCCACATAGCCTTAAAAAGTGTTTCTTTTAGCTGTTTTTAAAATCTTATTGAATGTACTTTTGGTTGATGTGATGAGGGGTCTGCATGAAGACCAGAGCACTCAGAGTGGGTGCTGTCTTATTGGGAATGGTCCTTCTCCAATTCTTGTTTTCAAAGAGATCTTGAGGAGAGGTGTGGTGCAGCGGGTGGAGAGGTGTGGTGCAGCGGCCAGGGCAGCTGACTTCGGAGAACAGGGTTCACAGTTCGATCTGGCGGCAGCTCAGCTCAGCACCATGTGACTAGCCTAGGCAATAGCTCACTTAATTTCCATGACGGCCCCCAGTTCCTTGAGACCGTGAGGGTGAGTAGTTTGCGCTTTACAAATAAGGATTTTATTTACCTCGGTAAAGTAAGCTTCAGTTTGGATCATTGGGCTGTCATTAGCTAATGTTATTCTGCAAGAGTTTCAGAGCTGTGTTGTAAAGGTTAAGCAGAGTGTTGGCATCTAACAAGGGCTGAAATGTCCTAGGCAGGTATATCAGTTATCCTCATCGTCATCACTTACTTTATTTCGGTCTTATATGACCATAAAAGTACATAATAAAATACATAACATTTTACGATAGCTGATCAACAATACAATATCTCGTCTAAAATAACAGCATAAAATACAAAGAGATAAAACGTGTAAATATAAAACTAGTGCAATAAAAAAACTAAAAACGCCTGGGGGCCCTGATGCGAATTTGAAACTTAGCAGCATGTGTACTAATATTATATAACAGGCTCCCAAAGAAAAGACAACAAACAAATTGGAAGTGCATTATACTAGGCATGACCCATTTCGTGGGCCATTGTGCAAACAATAACATTTTCTCAGAGTAAATCCCCATTTCGAAGGCACACTCGCCCAAGCTCCAAACAAGAGAAGTGACATGTTCGCCCATGTCAAAGGCCATAATATAGTTATTTCTGTTAACAGCAAAAATGGGCAAGTGGAGGGGCGCTATCCCTTGTAAGTGAACTATAGTACCTCATCTTGCCATGATCGACATACACATCTGTCTGACTAAACGGGAGAAGTTTGTACTCAATGGCTTACAAATCAAGTAAAAAATAATGGCTCAAAAGTAAATTGTATTTACAAATAATTCATCTCAGGACTGAATCTTCAGTGCAGCTGCACAAAGAGACCAAGCCCACTTTAGATGTTGTGAGAGAACGAATACAGTTAATTCGGTTGTATTCATTTTTAGTAGACATAAAGCTATGGTACATTCTTTGAAAACTAAATTACGGCAACGTGGAAAAATCCACCTTGATCGCGGGATTTTGTACATTTGACATATTAATAGAAAAATTTACCTCAGTTTCTACCATATTATGGCAGAATGGTTATCCCTCTAGTCCTGCATCAGCTAGTTGCCACTTCGAGGTAAAAGACCTAAGCAGTGTACCAATCTAGAAATGGATGTACAAAGACTTGGCCTTTGCCCGGATAATTCTATCAAGGTATATCAGTTAGTGGAGTATGTCCATTGAGAGGGCTTTAAAGGAGCTAGGTGGTGTTTTTTTCCGTTTTTTGATTGATTTGGATGCATAGGAGTATTGTGAGGTGGTGAAAGGAGTGGCAATGAGATCTGTCCAATTTGGTGCTACTACATTGGATAGTAGGAGAGGTTGTCATGGTGACGTGTCATCATTGTGTTGGTGTCTAGTGGCTCACTGAGGTAATGTTTTATTTCCAAAGTTGTGTATTGGCTTAATTCATTCTCTTAGTGCTGAAGTCACTGGGCAAGTTGAAGTCTTCGAGGAATGTAGTGTGACTGTGTTCAATGGCGGTGAAGGTGATATCATCTGAGATTTAAGCACTGTTTGGATCTGGGGGTCTGAGGTTCAAATCTAAGGAGCTTGTACATGATACTGAGCATAGAAAGTAGTATTTTAGTACATCAAGTAATATCAGTGTTGCAAATTTGCAGCATGGATACTCATTGTTCGAATGTAGTGATAGGGAGAGGGCGAAGACAGAGCAGCAGAAAAAGATTGCCTAGGGTCAGGCATGATCACCTAGTAACATCTACTTAAAGTGTAGACTGGGAAACTAGTGGATGACGGTAAGTGGAGAATGCAGGAAGAGAAGCATACTGTGAGAATAAAGACAGAGGTGAGGATGTAATAGAGCCCAAGGTTTGTTGCCAAGGTTCAGCACTGTTGACACAATGGGAGGATTAGGAATTGTATAGAGCGCCTGCCAAACAAACTCATCACAGTGAAGTAAATGTCTCTTCTTACCAAAAAAAGAGGGCCCAATTTACAGAGCTGTTTGCGCTTATAAATTTAATAGTGCACATGGCTGGCATAATCCTACAATGTATTTTAAAAAAGACAACCTAGCAATCTTAAATCAATTTAATAATAATGTTAAGGGAAATTTATAAGATGCACTGTCACATACAAGAGGTCTCCTGGGATGAGGAATTACTACAAACAGCAGCCTATTCAGCAAATAAAGGTTTTATTCTAAATTCTGACGAGGAGAGAACAGGCACAATTTAAGGGGGCGATTTTTCCAAAGTGAAGGTGAGAGGACTGAGAAGGCATAAATCTTGGTGCCCTATATAAATACACTTTTAGGGCAATATTGAAGGGAGGAACAATACCAAAATCTTGAAAGCAAGCAGAGATCATCCCAATACATAAGAAAGAGCAGCCTGATGACCCTGCTTACCTTAGACCTATAAGCCCCATAGACTGTATGCAAAAGACCTTCCATCATAAGAAATTAGAGAAATTGGCTGAGTGAGCTTTAAAAACACATCCTTTTAGAGCTACAGGCAGGATTTAGGCCACATAAGAGCACCCTTGATAGTTACTAAAGTTTTGTGCTGCTGAGGAAAGGTCATCTCTATGTAGTATCACAGACCTTAGAGTAGCCTTAGAGCAGCCTTTGACAGGTTCCCCAGAAAAAGTTGTGGGAGGTTTTAGGCAAAATGGGAGTACCTGAAAGTATCTTAGACACTGTGATTCCACTTCACACTGGTAATCTTACATGTGTTGGGTATGGGAAGAATGGCAAACAAACTGATTTTTTTGAAGTCACAAAAGGAATATGGCAGGGCTCCATCCTGACCTCCACCCTCTTCTTGTTTACGAATGATCTGGTAAAGGCCCTTTATTTCACAAATAAAAATGCACACAAGATAGGCTCAGCTAAAATACCCACTCTCTTGTTCGCTGATTATACATTGCTTGTATCTTAAACCCCTGTATGCCTCCAGGCCGTTCTAAATCACTTCCTGTCCTTTTGTTTGTTCAGATTGTGGCCTGGAACGTAATATAGGTAAACCAAAATATATGGCCTTAGATCTATTTAAGTTGATTCTGGATAACATGTGTGTGTGTAATGAGCCTCTTGATGAAGTATACAACTTGACCCAAGAGACAGGAGCAACTTTTACAATGGCACACAAAATATCTAAAAACTGGCTTCAAGCCCTTGAGGTTTACAGGGTCAAAGCTGGTTAGCACAGCTAATTTCTTGCAAGCTGCATGGGTAATCCCCATTGAATGCTTCGTGGCTTTCTAACTGCAAGGCCAAGGAGTTAGTCCTAAAGAATGAATCTGGTCAATGAATACGTCATAAATAAAGTAATGATAAAAGTTAATGTTAGTCCTTTTATAAATGTGAATGTTTCTGCCTACCTGTTAAAATTGACCGGGAAATATTGGGGGATTGTTGATGAGTTGTTTTAAATGATTTCCTTTTTTTTCCACTATATACGTTTTATGGAATTATTTTTGCCGCATTAAACTTTATCGATTGATTCATTGCTTGATTAGCTGAAAAGGTGTGGTATCCTTTGCTACCATGCTTGACAGTGGAATATAAATAACCAGTTTATTTGGTGAACATGAAGTGCACTGAGGACAGTACACTAGGATTTGTTGCTCTGAAAAAGAACTAGGTGACAAATCAGTGACAAATGGGAAGCAATGTTGTGTTCTCAATTAGCCACAGGAGTTTCTCATGCGAGTAGCTCTCGTTGTCATTCAAGATGTAGTATTCTCTATTATTTGCAGCCAGTTTAGAAGGGTTTTATATAACCCTATGTATTCTGAGTTGCAGTAATCTATTCTTGATCCAGCTACGGCCACAACAAACTGCTTTCAACTGTTATTTTTGAGAAATTTGATGACATGTCTAAGGTAATGGAGCTGATAGGTAAAGGACCAAACTATGGATGGAACTTGAGAAGAGGTGTGAACATTAGCAATTTTTACTTACATTTTTTCTAACCACTTTCTCTAAAGTATGACAACTTCCCGGTTTGAAAAACCAGAGTGAGTCATTTTAGAGATGTTGCCGTCAGTACCTCTGTCTTGTCAGGATTCATTTTCAGCAGATATGTACATCTATCATACATGCTATAAAAGCATAACCTGTCATAAAATCAAGCCAAAACAAAATGTGTGTATTTTTGGCATAAGACTATATTTTAATGTTGTGGGCTTATACAAATAACACAAGTGGTTGGACATACATACTGAACAAAATAGAGACCAGACGGAATCTTTGAGGAACCATTTAAAAGCAGTACTTTTTATACACTTTTTTTGTTAACAAAAGAAGTCGATTTGATAGGCAGCAGGCCAGTCGGTTTACACAGTCAGACAACAGATTGTCGTTTACTCCAAATATCAGATTTTAAGTCAAGATAAATGTTCACAAGGTCTCTCAATGTATATCTGTTCAGAGGGTCTGTCATTGACTATCTTAGCATGTCTAAATTAACTTTCTTCCAAGAGCCATATTCTAAAGAAGTGAGCTTTTTACAGGGGCATAGTTGCATATATGTAGGTTCAAACATGAGCCGGGCATTGTTAGGGCAAGCCATTGAGCTAATTACCACAGAGCAGATACCATTTTCTGGGCATAGTTTCTCATTTAATCATTGGCCCGCTTTGCCAAGATGTACATTTAAGTCATCCAGTATAATTAATTGAATAATGACCATTAGTACGTTAATTACAATTTCTTCTACCTGCTGGCAAAATGACGAGGTGATACCGGGAGGGGTCAATAAATGTGATGAGTTTCAATAATGTATCTGCTAACTTAACTAGCAAACACAGAGCATTATCAAGCAGATTGATACGCTGGGGGGCATCTGCAATTGTAAGAGAATAGAATTTACGAAAAGCACCAACATGTTTATCCCCTGGGCGATGATCCCGCATTACTTAAAAGCCCTTTCAGGTGGCCTCAGGGAGGATAGGTTTGTTGTGCTCTTTTAGATAAGGTTCTTTGGCTGTAAATATATCTAACTTAGGCCCCTTTACGATGGCGGGCGGAAACTGGACTGACCGCCAGAGGTGCTCCGGTCCCGCGGGGCCAATTAGGATGCGACCTCCACCCTGGAAAGCAGCACCCTTCGCAATGTAAAATTTGCATGTTGTGTATTAGTATGCACAATGTGACAGGCACCGCGCGGTGCCTGTCATCTTGTGCATGTCAATGTAGGGGGGTACCATTGATACCCCCCAGTGTAGGACCCCCCCCCAGGGGCTCGCAACGGACCCCCATAGCCATTTACTGTATGCCTTTCCATGGTGGAGTCTCCGCCATGGAAAGGCTTACGCAGCGCAGGCATCATAATATGAATGCATTTTTGTGTGCATTTTCTGTCCCGCCGGCAATCCGACCTGCAGAAAAGTGGCAGGCGGTCTTTCCGCCCGCCGCTGTACCCCCTGCTATTGTGATATGGTGGGGGGTAAATGTCATGCATGCGGGGAAAGATGTCGGGCAGATCGTCACCGATGGTCGGGCAGTGGTGATTCCCCCGACATGATAATGGACCCCTAAGAGTCTAATATCAGGTCATATATGTCCAATGTATGACTTTTAATGAACACTCATATAAAAGTCCTACTCTCAGATGGCAGGACTTAATCTGTTGTTGTGGTTGGTCATTTGAGGAAGATTTAAAACTTTAAAACTTAAATTTACTGAATACATTAAATTAGCATTATGAGAAGATGTGTTAAGTATACATAACTCATTCAATGTGTCCTCAACGGAATTATCTAGAAACAAATCAGAGTAAAGAGAAACAAGAAATACATTCTTTAGAAAATTGTTAATGGGAAAGGTTTACCTAACAGACTTCCAGGACCTGTGCAGTGAGGAGCAGAGCTACTGGGCTCACGCAGGAATGGAGAGATTCAGAAGCTCTTGCCTATTGTGCACCTTAAAAACGCTCGAAGCATTAATCAGTTTGGATTGGGATTAAATACCCTGCTAGGCAAAGCAGGTTGGTATGGCTAGGTGGAATTCAGGAAGCTGAAAGGGCCAGCAGTCTGTAATACTACGTAGACTAAAAAGTTACTCTTCCTATAGATAGAGGGAACTAGGTTATGGGCATGATATAAAGGGCCATATTAAGGACTATTTCTCGTTGCCCTCACCCACCCTTAGAATTTGCTGAATTGGTCTGTAATACTACCCCATGACAATGCTTTAATTACTTATCAGTAATTGTATTACTCCTAGTTCTACTCCCTCGCCTAAATTTAGAATAGATGAGGCTACCTTGCCTCCATTATACGCCAATCACAAGCCTCCACCTTGAAATTTCAAAACCCTCCCCCCACTGCCGCCTCCTCTGTGTAAACAAGCTCAGTAGAAGGGACAAGTCAGTTGCTTGATACCAATTCTGAATGAATGCAAGGGGTCAGGATTAGGAGTATTGCAATTACCGATAAGTAATTGAAGCATTAGCTCTACATACTCCCTTGCCTTAATTCAGAACAAATGAGATATAGCAAGCAAGAAAAGAGGACATCTGAGTTGCAAGTATAACATTAATCCAGCCTATTAAAAAATACAAAAGCTGCTCTATTACTTCATAGAAGAAAGCAATGTATGACCAAGGGCATTATCAATCACCAAAAGCTCTGCAATCCTATATTGCATTACAAAGATCGAGGGAGTAGACCACGTAGCCGCCCTACAAATCTCCAAGATCAATGTGCCCTGCAATTGATCTATTGTAGCAGCCAAGCTCCTCTAGGGCTCTCCCTGAATACCAGGAGGGGAACATCACCTGAAACATAATTTTCCATGGAATAAAAGAACATTATCCATCTACTTAAAGTAGCAGTAGCTCGTTTTTCTCCTTTTCTTGTAGGCCCAAAGTAAAAAAACAGGGAGTCGCCCTTTCAGAAAGGTTCTACTCTCTGCACAGAGAATTACGACTAAATCACGAAACATAACAATAATGTGTTCCACCACACAAAAACAACTAAAACAATTATTATTATTATTATTATTATTAATAACAAGATGTGAGAAGTACGTCAACATACCAACTGTGAAATCACCAATGTATTATAAAAGATTGCGTGCCCAAGTCTGTAATATACACTAAAATGTCAATAGGTGGGATAAAATTGAGAATTCTGGAAAATTGTTGTAAATCTGTGGTGTCAAACTGAGAACAAAATTGCTCCCTCACAAACAGTCTGGTTGAAGGTTTGATATGGGTGATACTTGACAAACTGATCCCTGATTTCCAAAACTCAATTCTGTCCATCAAAGAACAATGGATATTCACCAGAATTCTCATAAGACAGGTTTCAATGACCTGGACCTGCCATCTCCGCATTGCATTTGAGGGAAACTTCTTTCTTAGAAGCATGGCCTGTCTTTTTCTTTCCAACCAACTACGAACATACTCCACTGCCCCACGAAGGACATTTAGGAGAACTTGTTTCAGTAGCATTTAAATTATGCAAAATCACTTTATGATGGATGAGAGGAGAGAAATTCAAATGTATTAGTGAATACTTCCATACGTACAATGTAGACATTTCATAGTTATACAGTTACTCACAGTTACTGGATTTTTTTTCAAGATGCATAGGTTGGGTGATTAGGATGGTGTGCTGATCGCCACCGCCGGCCCTGCGGTGGCGATCCCCCCGCCATCCCAACCTGATATGCACCCCCAATATTACAATGGTGGGGTTATTGCAGTGGACGCAAAGTGTGTCTGCCCCTTTAGCACTGGTCGGCAATCGTTCCGATTGCCGGCTGGGCAGACTTGGGCCTCAATATGGTGATATTCATATTAGGATGCAGAGTTTCACAGGCCTTTCCATGGCCATGGAATGGCTGGCACGGAATTGCTTTAGGGGGTCCATTGCGGGCCCCCGGGGCTGGGGGTGTGGTGGGCTGCACTTGGGGGGTACCTATGGTACCCTCCTATATTGCCATGCACAAGGTGGCAGGCACAGCGCGGTGCCTGCCACGTTGTGCATGGCAATCCACAACATGGCACTTTGGCATTGCGGCGGGTGCTGCTTACAGCAGCACCCGCCACAATGTCAAACATGGGGAATGCGACCGCCAGTGTGGCGGTCGAATCCTAATTGGCGGTGCGGGACCGCCACATGTCTGGCAGCCCGGTCCCAGCACCACTAGGATGGCGGGCGGACTGCCATCCTAATAACCTCCTAGGTTTTCTGTAGTGCTCACTGTTTGATGTCTTGGATTTCCACTTCTGTGCTTAAACAGCTAGCATTCTAGTTTCCACTGACACATTGCTCATGCCTGATTTCTCCACAATGTGAATCAGGAAGAGATGTATATGTCTGACATCACCGTGAGAGTGTTACAGTGTGTGACTGAAGGAGGCAAGGCGCCCCCGTCCTACTTTGGAAGTTGTCCTGTAGAAGTTGGCGGTAGAACACTGTTTGCTCTTTCACATGGGAACCTCAGAGCTGCTTGCTTGCTCACTAATGATTCTGTGAGTACATGCAGTAAGGGGAGATTGTGCTGCCCAGCTCCCGATTTCAAGTACATGGACATGGCTTGGTGACACACCTTTGTTTTTTTTGCATGTGTCAGGGCACTGTTAAATATAGCTGTGTTCTATCCCAAAATTATTTTCATGTGATGGTCTGTGCATGGATTTTAAGGTCATTAAAGGTTTGTAAATACACATTATGTTGTGGGATGACAAGAAAACTTTGATGATTGTTGCGGCACATTGTGTCAGTGCTATAATTTATCTTTGTTCAGGTGATGATCAGCAAAAAGCAGGCCAGAGAATACTTGTCAAAGGTCCCTTGGTAACGGCAAAGATTCTTCAAGGGTCTTCACTTTTTCTGTATTTAGGTTCTGATGAAAGCACTAGAAGTACTGGGGTGTGGTGAAACATTTAGATCTTTTCGAGTTACCATTATGGTATAGAGTGTAGCTCACAGGTTTTAGTCGGTGAAATGTACTATTTTCAGTAAAAGTATGAGTGGTGCCACTTACTTTTACTGATCTGAGTGTAGTTATCTTATATAGCATCGATCTTACCAAAAATGTTATTAGACTACTAGGAGCAGTGCCAGCCCTGGCCTTTTGTTATAGGGCAGCCACACCAGTGCTGTTTTTGGTTTATACGGACAACGGAAGAAGGAGTAAGAAAGAGCTTAAGGGCCCCATTTTGTTGGAGTTTCAATGAATCCTGATGGTGAAAGTATTAATGATGACATTGTGTAACCCCTGTCCAAGAGGGTTACCTGACAGAATATCAGCACCTAAAATATCCCCTACCAAACGTTTGTGTCATATATGTTGCTGTAAAAAATATCGATATCCTATATCTATAATGGTAAGTACAAACATATTCAGAAAAAAGTATCTATGTCATTATTATAGTTGTACAAAATATCGTTTTTTAGATATATAAAATAAATAATAAATATTCAATATATTAAATAGTAACATTAATTAAAAAAATAGATTTAATATACATCTTAACAAGTATAACAAATACACATATATATATATATATATATACAAAGAACATAAAATCTAAAAAACAACATTCTAATTAAATTAAAATACTAAACTACATAAAAAACATTTAATACACGTACTATTCCAGCTACAATTTAAACAAAACCACACCAACTATTAAAGTAACTGCATAAAAAATTGACTACTCCCACTTACCGCAACACATAAATATTAAGATTTGATAAAAATTAAATTTACAAATCTCCCTCCAATAAATGGAACAGTACTAAAAATTATAGATTGCATGTAGGTAATATTTACTGCACCCATTCCAGCCGATACAACACCAGGGAAACTGTTAAAGAGCAGAGGGATAAAATTAACTATTCCCACTCCAGTTAGTACAACAGTAGGGAAAGTGTTGGATTGCAGAGGGGTAACATTTACTATTCCCACTCCAATGAGTGCAACTGTAAGGAAAGTGTTGGATAGCGGAGGGATACAATTTACTATTCAAACTGCAGTGAGTGCAATAGTAGGGGAAGTGTTGGACTGCAGATGGGTAAAAATTACTATTACCACTCCAGTGAGTGCAACAGTAGGGAAAGTGTTGGATAGCGGAGGGATAACATTTACTATTCCCACTTCAGTCAGTGCAACAGCAGGGAAGGTGTTGGATAGCAGAAGGGTAAAAATTACTATTCCCACTCCAGTCAGTACAACAATAAGGAAAGTGATGGATTGAAGAGCGGTAGAAATCACTATTCCCACTCCAGTCAGTTAAAAATTAAAAAAAAAAATATCATCAACAAAATAAAATTATTTTAAAAACAAATTGAATAAAAACTATATTTAATCTTAAAAATAAAAAAATTAAAACAATATGGGGCCTATTCCGATGTCGGACGGACCTGAGTCCGTCCGACATCGGTCAGGAGCCGTAACCGACCGACCTGCTGTGGTCGGTTACGGCCCTGCAAGTAACATGCGACCAAACCCTGTTCGGTCGCACTCGTATACTTCACAATGGGAGCATGCATTCCGAGCGGAATGCATGCCTCTATGGTGAAATGCAGGGGTGCAGTTCATCCCTGCACCCTGTGGTCGGCACCTCAAGGTGCCTGCCACCGTGTGCAGGGATCAACGAAAGGGCACCACAGGTGCCCCCAGGCCACCATTCGGAAGCCTCACACCCATGGGGGCCCTGCTGGGGTCCCCCAGAGACAGTTTCCGACTGACTTTTCGTGACGAACACACCGGCATGAAAAGGCAGTGAAAAATTGCCATCGTACTCCCTCGGTCGTAAGGAGGCGACCGGGGGAGTACTGAAGGATTTCTGGATGTCAGGACAAGTTCCGATTCGGTCGGAAGGGCTCCAAACATGGTTCGGAGCCCTCCCGACCGGAATCTGAATTGGTCCCTGAATTGTTAAATAAATATCACAAATATTATATTAGATACAATGTAAAAATAATTTCCTAAAATAAATACTTTTCTTTTGAAATTATTAACAAAAACATTATTATTACATATATTTATTTAATTTACTCCCTACTCTATAACACCACAAAACTCACAACCCACATCTAAAATCTGAAAACAAATATTTGCACAATTACCAGAATTAATTAGCAATTAAACAAATATTAATTAAAAAACCAATTAAAATTCATAAAAATTAATTGACTTCCCACCCTTTACCCATATAAACCCAAATCCCCACACGAAAAAGGTAATTACAAAATTAACATAATCAATTAATGAATATTAATTTATAACTATTTATTAATTAATTGAAATAGATTACCTTCCCTTCATTAACACCTATATACCAAAGCCCACACCACAAAAAAGTAATTAACTATTAATTAATTAATATTAACTATCAACTAATTATTAAGTAAAAATAAATTACTTCCCACCCTCTACGTCTATAAACTCCACAACCGGCAACCAAAATAAATTACAGAATTTCCATATTTAATTATCAATTAATTGATATTAATTAACAACTAATTATTAATTATTTAGAATAAATTACTTCCCACCTTTACCCCTATAAACCCAAAAGCCATCCACCAAAGCAATTTAATTAAACAATTAACAAAATTAATAATTATTAATAATAATCAACTAATTATTAATTCATTAAAAATAAATTACTTCCCACCCTTTACCCCTATACACCCCACAACCGGCACCCAAAACAAGATTACACAATTTCAATAATTAACTACCAATTAATTAATATTAATTTACAATTAATCGTTAATTTATTATAATTAAATTACTTCCCACCCTATTACCCTATAAACCCAGAACCCGCCACAGAACTAAATAACACAAAATTTAAGTAAAATACAAGTAATAACTACTAAAAATATAACACATATATTAAAAAACATAAACACTTGCACACCTTGTGGGATGGGTTCAAAGCAACAATTCGGGGTATCATCATCACATCCCTTGCCATTGCTAGAGGGTGCGAGGCGAAGCTTATAGAATCTAAACTCACTGCGGAGATTAAGCTATTAGAGTGTGCAGAAAAGGAGGCCCCCACCTGTAGCACTAAATGGCAACTTGCGCTGCTGCTGGGGCCAACTGTGCGGGCTCATCACGTGGGCAAGGCAGAACGGGCTCTGCTGTCCCTGTGACAAAAGTACTATGATGGGGGTGATAAAGTGGGCAGGCTCCTAGCTGGTAAACTGCGGCAGTGTCAGGCAAAGGCCCACATTGCTAAGATCCAGACAGGTGCTTCAACAGGGGCGACAGCTGAAAAGGATAAAGAGGAGGCATTTTGGGCATACTACCAGCAACTATACTCTTGGGAAGACCCTTCTCCCATGTGCTTACATTCCATCTTAGCTGCTTGTGAATGGGATCCCCTGTCCAAGCATCACCCAACCCTCCTTGATTGCCCCAAAACCCTGGAGAAACTAGGCACAGTTCTTAAGCATCTACCCCATGGCAAGACCCCAGGGCCGGACAGGTTGCCTGTACACTTCTACAATGCCTTCCTCCCACAGCTACAGGATGACCTCCTGAAAGTATTTAATTCCTGCATGGATAGCACGGGCCTCACCCCCAACATCGCTATGGCAGAGATCTCCCTTATACTCAAATCCGGTAAGGACCTGGTGCTGTGTTCTTCTTACTGCCCCACAGCTTTGTTCAACACAGATGCCAAGATTTTCACCAAAATATTGGCATCGCGTCTTGAACCTTATCTGCTGGGTCTCATTGACCTGGACCAGGTAGGGTTTATCCGCCATCGGCAGGGTGCAGATAACGTACATTGTTTAGAGCACCTCATTGAAAAAGTTTGACACCTGAACATCCCTACATGTCTTATCTCTTTTGATGTGGAGGAGGCGTTCAACCATGTCAACTGCTCCTATCTCCGTACTGTGTTGTGCAAAATAGGTCTGGGGCAGAAGGTCATATCGAAGATCATGGCATCATATGTGGCCCCCGCAGCTTGGATTCAACTTAATGGGCGGATCATGAGGACAATTTTGCTGCACCGAGGCACGAGGCAGGGGTGTCAACTTTCGCCCCTCCTCTTTGTGCTGGCCGTAGAGCCCCTGGCCATACAGGTGAAGGTGTTGGAGGGGATTAAGGGTGTGACCTTTGGAGGCCAAGTCCATAAGATTAACCTCTTTGCTGGTGACCTTTTACTCACACTGACTGAGCCCCAGCTATCGCTTCCGTGCGTGGTGGACACCCTGCAGTATTTTGAGGTTGTCCCTGGCTTTTAATCAACCTTTACAAATCGTTCGCCCTCAACATTATTATTCCAGCCCCTGCAGCTAGAATGCTGCAGGGGTTGACTCCTTTCCAGTGGACGGAGACCTCCATTACATACTTGGGGCTCCAGCTTACCCCCACAGTCTCTACTTGGTCACGTGTCATCAGGGCGATATTGTGCCGCTCCGTACTGGCTGACCTACAGAGATGGGGAAACAACCTTTACTACACGGTCAAAACACCGCAATACATTCACAACACAGCTTTTACAACTCAAGTCTTTACCACGACTTGCACTGGAGGGTGCTCTACACTAAGGAATAGTGTGATTTACTATTCCAACACCTTCCCTACTGTACGTAGGCTGGAGTTGAAATAGTAAATCATACTACTCCTAAGTCCAGCACTTAGTAACGACTTGCGTTGTAAAAGCTGCGTCGCGGTGTACCGCGATCATTTTTACCGCGTGGTAACGGCATACATCCCAGAGATGGAAGCGCCTTTATATTTCGGGACTGGGGTGCAACAGTGTCCTTAAGATGAATGTCCTGCTGCAGGTTCTTTATCTATTCTAGATGCTCCCGACCTGATCCCGCAAGTGGACAGGCTGATCTACGTGCCTTTGTGTGGAATAGGAGGCATCCGCAGGTGTCGCATTCATTTCTGATGCATCCGCGCAATAGGGAGGCGTGGCTTGCCCAAATCTTCAGGAATGTTATTGGGCAGTGCATATGAGGTACATCACCGAGTGGGTTGCATGGGAGAGTGGGAAGCATTGGTTTCACATGGACTGGGCGATGGCATGCCGGCCACTGTGGGACCTTACTTGGTTGCCTAAGCATGCCCAACCCCGGAGTGCATATGTCGCAGCTCCGACCAAGACAGTCCTTGATATATGGGACAAAATATCGGTCAAAATGGGGCTGGCCACGTTCCCTTTCCCACATACTACTAAAGCACACAACCCTGAGTTTCGGACGGGCTTGAAAAAGCAGGTGCTTTATTCGCGGGGGCATCCTTAAGACCTTTGACGAATGCAGATCTGATTGCGCTACCGCACACAGCCCAATATATGCAACTGCGCCATTGGCTCCGATGTGCTTGCTGCGGTGACACGCCCCTTCACCTTCGTTCGAAAAATTGGTTAGAGCCTTTGAGGGCTCCAAAGGCCTTATATCCATGACCTACCGGGTGTTACCACACCCGACTCTACTGCACCCACATTGATTTCAGACCGCATGGCAGGCCGCCACACCGGGAGGGCCCTCTCCCAAGAAGTGGGATAAACTGTGGCAAGATGTCCCTAATACCTACTGCAGCCTTGCTTCACGTGAAACTGCCTATAACTTGATACTCCAATGGTACTATACACCCTCCCGGCTTGCCACCATGTATAGTTCCGTATCCAACCTGTGCAGGAGATGTGGGTCGGCGGAAGGCACTCTCTACCACATCTGGTGGTTTCTCTCACATGATAGCTACTTTTTGGAAGGAAGTTCTGGCCCATATTAAAAGGGTGGTGGGCTACCAGATCCCGTCACTGCAACACTTGGTGATCCTGGAAATCCATCCCTCTAATCTAGTGACAATAACTGGAGCAGACTGGGCCCTCATTAGCCTCCTACTTCTGGTAGCGCGACTACTCATAGCGTGCACATGGAAGCAGACCTCGGCCCCATCCATAGCTCAGTGGTTCGTCTGGATGTGGCATGCACTGGCAATGGAGAGCCTCTCACACAACATAGCGAACACTGAAAAGAAATTCTATCGCGTCTGGCATCCCTTGCTATCTTATCTCAGGCGCATCAAATTCACTTGCTTTGGCCCCCCGAAGCTAAGAGCCCTGCAACTCTTCCCAAGTGATTGAAAAATGCTTGAACCATAGCTTGGTGGTAGCTCAGCCGTATTGGGATTGCTAGCAGAACCCTCCCACCGTCGGCCCCCTCCCCCTTCCTCTTCCTGCGTAGTGTGCGACACCCAAACATCGCATGACATGCCACGACCTGTATGGTTATTGTTACTTTCCTATTATTGTTCTCTTCCTTTTGCTACAACTGTCCTGACAGTGTTCTTCCCGGCATACACATACATATAGCCTACTGGGCACAGCGGGGGTTGGAGCCTTTATGGGGTGCCTGGCATTTGCTGGCCCTGAGGGGCAATGTACATGCTTCCTGATCCCACACACTAGTTGTCTTTGTCTTGAATCCTTGGTGCAATTGTTTCATTTGACGCAGCAGGCCCGAAGTGGTTGTATGCGGCTTGCTGTGTACTTTTATACTGCTATACTTGTTATTTTATTACGCTGCCGGCCTGAACAGGGTTGTAGGCACTATTCAGTGTTTAACCGTATCTACCTGCAATAAAGGTTTTTGAGACTCAAAAAAAAGCCATAAACGATATAAAAATCCATCACATACATTTAAAATATATACTAAAATGCTTGTATTACCAGGCTCGTGACGTTCCTTCTGCCATTCCTTCCTATTTAATTTCTTCTTAACTTTTGTTCCTTTCTTTTATTCTCATTTCCTTGTCTTTCTCTATTGTTCAATATTTTTTTTCTCTCGTTCCTTGTGTCTGTCCTGTAGCATCTCTGGGTATCTACCTAATGTGATCTGGATAAATGTAGGTACTAAATCATAACAGGAGCTAACTAACAAGAGACATATTTTGGTCTCCCTCAGTGGTGGGGATTTCAAGAACACACTAACATAGGACAGTTGCTCAACACCAGGTTCTATTTTACTATAACACTATATGTGGCTTTGATCAAATGTTTAAAGTTGTTCAGTTCACCTAAAACGTTTACAAATACATCAATTTCACAAACTCCCAACACTGGACTTTGAGTAAAAAGCAAAATGAAAATGATCTAAGTGCACAGAAACATTTTTTCCTGAAGATCTGTGTCATTTTTTGTTTACCCTGCTTTGGTCAACTATGCCTCTGTCCCAGAGTTACATGGCCTTTTTTATCAATAAAGTTAGTTTTTAAACATTATCTCTAAGGACACACACTTGGCCCTCCAATGGACCTTGTTTTGTGCCGATGAGGAGTAGGACAGAGGATCCATTGTCAGGTTATACAATGAGTACTAGGAACTGGACAACCATTTACAAGCTATACATTCATAGATATGGCTTTCAAGAACAGGCTATACACGTACAGAATTATGACTACTTCTCCAAATCTCCTGTAGAAATTCAGTCGGGCGGAAATCATACAAACCAATGATTCTAGTCAGGTTCATTATTGAGTAGCATTAAATTAAAGATTTAAAGAGCACAGGGCAGTTCCCAGTGGCTTAAGCTTGCCATAAGGTAGCTTGGGTAAGTGCAGCATAAGCCAAAGGAAGCTAAATTAAGTGTTCCATAAGGAAATGTTTAGGAATGGGGCACGCAGCGTATGCATCAGCCCAAAGGGATAAAAGGTAGAGTCGACAAAGTTCCCAAAAGGCAGTCTCTGAGATCAGGTCTGGCTCGAGACAGTTCTTATAGGATGATTATCATTAGCCATAAAGAACATGCATTTTGTAGGACACAAATACTGCTGATCATATAAATTGGTGTCATTCGGGTTACGTAAACTCCACAAACAATGATCCATTTGTAGTAGGCACAATAGCAAATTCAAATGAACATTTCTCATAAGAAATGTTCCCAAAGTATCAACTTTGTAACAATTGGTCTTAGTAAATAAGTGAGAACTCTTCTAGTCAGACACAGTATTGTTTCACATTGCAAGCTTATGACATTTTCTCACTATGAGAAAGCTGTGTAAAGAAAGAAGAAAATGGAGGCCTTGTATATTTGCCTTCATAGATGTGCAGAATATAAAGACATGAGAATACACATTTTATTAATAAATAGCAAGGCACTAGTATTCTTTCAATGCATAGGCACTCAAAATGAATCATTAGTCGTATTGTACATCTCACATGCAACTATTTATTTAAGGCGCTTGAATCACCCCCGTAGGAGTATCTCAGCACTAGTGGACCCATAGTGAGAAGGCTGTCACCCAAGAGCAAGGGGCTAGAACAGGACAGATTTCAGCATTTTCTTAAACTGTAGATGGTCTGAACACTGCCTCAGGGAAATAGGGAGCTGATTCCAGTAAAGAGGTGCCAAATATGAAAAAACTTTTCCCCCTGTCCGTAGCTTCTTAATCTTTGGTATCTTGAGGAGGGATTTTAAACCGGAGCGGAGGTCCCTATGAGGAATGTACCGGTTCAGTTTCTCTGTCGATAGATAGATCCTTTACCCCACACTGATTTGTAAGTGATACAACAAACTTTAAATTGTATTTGTTTGTGTACAGGTAGCCAGTGAGGCTTTTGGAGAAGAGCGAGTGAGGAGGTACGATAAGGGGCATTCAGTGGTAAACGTGCTACCATATTCTGTACCACCTGTAGGCTATCCAGAGAAGATTCATTAGTTGCAATCAGCAGAGCGTTGCAATAGTCCAATCTGCTCAACACTAAAACCTGAATAAGAGACTTCCATATAAAGTCAGGTAGGAAAGGGAAGGGTCTTCTTAACAGGCTAAGCACGTGGAAGCAGGAACCCCCCCATATGGGTCACATGCTCCTATGATATATTACTGCATTTTCAAAGTACCAACATATACAATTATTTAAAAATGCTAAATATTAATATCATTACAACTGGAATACATAAATACATATATGAAGATCTAATATGGAGAGTTTGGGAAAGTTGTCATTCAATATAACTATGCAGCACCACTTTTTCTTTTATCATTTTGTGCACAGTTTCACATGTACGATGATGAAATTCAGAATGAACTCTCCAATATCACACATAAGAATAATTAAATCATGTTAGATTTCATTAGGTCGTCACACACACTTATATTTTGATGAGTAAGATTAAGAGTTTCATAACATGTTAGTCAACCTATATTATCATGTTAATATAATTTTGTCGATTCAACATTCTTTTACAATGCAGTAACTAAGGGGCTCAATCCGACGGTGGGCCCGCGGTGGTGTTCCCCCGCCATCTGGCTCCCGTTTCCCCCGCCACATTAAGATGGCGGGGGAATCATGCCACAAGCATGGTGGCCACAAAGATCACCCGCCACGCTTCTGCCACAGGCAATCGTTGCGATTGCCTGGCAGAGCGAATCTGACCGAGGATATGGTGGTGGTGCATAGCAGGCACCACCTGCCCGATCACAATGCTGGCGTCAGCCATCCTCATCGCCACGGAAAGGCTGGCGAAGGCTGGCTTTGGGGGGTAGCATTTGTGCGCTGATACCCCCCATATTCCATGCACAAGGTGATACGCACCGCGCGGTGCCTGCCACGTTTTGCACGGAAATGCAGAATATGGGCATTTAACATTGCGGAGGGTGCTGCAGCCAGCAGCACCCGCCGCAATGTTAAATTGCCAGATGTGACCGCCGCGGTGGTGGTCGCATCCTAATTAGGGGTGCGGGACCGCCGCATGACAGGCAGACAGTCCCGATCCTGCTACGATGGCGGGCAAACTCAAGTCCGCCTGTCATTGTAATCGCCCCAAAGTTTTCCTATGTTTGTTTTCTATGTTTCTTCAATGTTTAATGTGTGCACTTTCAGTCATAGATTACTCAAGATGTCTCAAAATCGGTTTAGATTTATATCAAGGGATCAAGCTGCTTATCAACTGCATCAATCCCCCCTCTGATGGTAAATTTAGCCATCACGTTTGTATCTTATTTGGTGTCACACATTACAGTTCTGTAGTCTTCATGATCTTTAATGTAGATTCTTCCAAAGATTTTATTTCATCATAGTATCCACTTTGTCCATCTCCTGATTCTATGTCAGCTCTTTTCCTTTGAATTAGTCTTTGCTTTCTTAGTTTTCATTTGTCTATAACTCTTAAAGATGATAATCAAGATGAATACACAGTTAAAGATTATCAATACAGACTTCAAGATTGTTCCCATCAATCCACTTCCCAGGTCTGCAAACTATCGACCTACAGAAGAAAGTAGTTCCCAATGGATTCCCAGGCACCACCTCCTTTACATTTTGCAAATCCCTTTCAAGGTGTGTGATATGTTTGTAATGTACCCTTTCAGATCTTTACTTTTGTCTGGAATGTAAGTGCAGCAATGTTGCACCTTTAATCCCTCCACTGCTAGGCCTTTCCCCCCAATGCTAAGGCTTTTTTTGGCTGTTGGCTGTTGGGATAGTTTGCACTTAGGCCCCTTAACTTTTTATCCACATAAGCTATTCACGCCAAATTTGTGTCCTTTTCTTCAAATATTCTGAGGATTCAAATGTTACCCAGATTTGTGGATTCCCCTTGAGGGGGACTGTGAAACTTGCCAAAAAAAACGCTACATTTTGGGTTTTGAGGCACGGGGAAAAAGCGGTGCTGAAGAAAGTGTCTGTTTTTTCCCTGAAATGGTATCAGCAAAGGATTTGTAGAGTAAAATCACCATCTTCTCAGCTTTCAGGAACAGGCGGACCTTTGCTAGAAAACCAAACCTTTCTACACAGCTTTGGCATTTTAATGGGACATAACCGATTCTTCCTATTGTTTGTGCTTTCAACCTCCTTCCTGCTAGTGATAGAAATGTGTGCGAAAGCAATTATTCAAGAAAGCTAATCATTTCCTAAAAGTAGACAAAAGCCAGAATTCATCAAGGGGTCGTTTCTGTAGATCCTTCAAGGTTTTACTATAGAAACTAGCAGCTGAAATAGAAAATAATTGAAATTTGTGTTAAAAAAGAAATGTAATTGCGCCAACATTTTCACTGGTAACTTCTTGGAAGTATAGCAGATTTTTACAAGCAATGTACTGTTACATCTGCTGGTCCCTTCTGGTTGCAGGGATATATAGGACTTGTAGGTTTAACGAGAACCCAAGTTTATATAGTGATTCGTTTGGTAAAATATAAATATTGAAAACTAGGTATCAAGGTGACCTATGTATTTCCTAAATTGGAATGAAATATAGAGTTTAGAAGCAGTGTTTATATGTACATCTCCGAAATTGTGGGTACCCATACTAGCATGTGAATTAGAGTACATTTTTCAAAATGACTTTTTTTACACATTGTCTTATGTTTGGAAGGCAGAAATGGTACCTCACAAGTGTGGGTAGGCCTAGTGCCCATGACAGGAAATGGCCCAAAACGTATTGTGGAGACATCAAAATTTTCTATCACAAAACGACCTGGTTTTGCAAGGGGTCACCTGCATTTTTGGTCCCGTGCTCGGCGGCCATCTAGGGAAACCTAACAAATCAAGACAGTCCCGAAAACCAGAGTCCCAGGAGAGTCCAGCGAGGTGTGGATCCACAATATTTTCCTACCCAGAATCCCCTGTATACTTCAAATGTAGCTAAAAAATCAGCTTTTCCTCATTTTCTGTATGCGAAAGTTGTGGTTTGCAAACCTCAAATTTATCTAAAAAGTCTAATTTTCCTCTAATATTGGGGAAAGTGGTGGGATCACAGCACTGCACAAATTTCCTACCACTCAGTATTTCTCTCAATCTCTTGATAAAAATGATACCTTACTAGTGGTGATGGGCCAAGTGCCTGTAATATGAAGGGCCAAAGAGGTATAGAGATTGAGAGCTGCCCAAATCGTGTCCAAAATGACAATTTGTTTATACAATGTTAGGCTGATGCTACTTTGAACACCCACTCAAATGAGTTATCATTTTTCACAGGAGACCATGGGGAACGCTGGGTGGTAGGAAATTCGTACCTGCGCAGTGATCCTACAACTTTCCCACACAAAAATATAGGAAAATATGACTTTGTAAGTAAATTTGAGGTTTGCAGGGGATTCTGGGTAAGAACGTACTGTGGGGGTCAATACAAGCCACACTGTCAGCCAATAGTCAGTCCACAAACACCACCAACCACACACACCAACAACCAAGCGCCATCATGTACACCGCCAGCCAAGCACCATCTGCGCACACCGCCAGCCATGCGCCATCCATGCACTCTGTCAGCCAAGCACTATCCATGCTCACCACCAGCCAAGCACCACTCACGTACTCCATCAGCCAAGGGCCATCTCTGCACACTTCAAGCCAAGTACCATCTATGCACACTGTCAGCCAAGTTCCAGCCCACACACACCACCAGGCAAGTGCCAATCTATACACACCGTCATCAAGCGGGAGTGCACACACACCATTAGCCAAATGCAAGTCCACACACCGCCAGCAAAATGCCAGTCAAATGTCAGTACACGCAGACTGCCAGTCAAACTTCAGTTCACACATGTGCAAACTTTCCCAGGTTTCCAGTGCTTTTCTGCCCCCAAGCTTGCGGAAGATGGGACAAAAATATCATGGAAACCGCCAAAATGTGTGCCTAAAAAAATGGAAGTGACCCTTCCCTATGGGGCTTCTCCCTGACATGCCTATAAACATAACCCTGGGTCTTAGTGGGTGTTGTGCTATAAGGGGCTATTTCCCCAATCTGCCTCCCAAGGGGGTAGAACGATTGTTTGGGGGGTGAGGCTTTAGCATGCCCATTCTGGGCAGCCTTCACCCCTATATATAAGCAAAAACATAATCCTTGGTGGCTAGTGGACTTTGTGTACCACTGGGCGGGGCAGATCAGAGACTATTTCCCCCCTGTGCCTCCCGTGGGGTGAAAGAATATGGCAATTGTTTTTGGGGGGTGGGGGCTTTGGCATGCCCATTCTGGGCAGCCTCCACCGCTACATATAATAAAAAATATAATTCCTGGTGCCTAGTGGGCTTTCTGACCCCAAGGAGGCAGATAAGAGGAAATTGCCCCATCTGCCTCCTGGGGGGCACTGTTTCCATTTTTTTGGGTGGTCGGGGCATTGGCATGCCAATTTTGGGCAACCCCAAACCCTACAATTACATGTAAAAACAATCCTTGGTGGTTAGTGTGCTTTCTGCCCACCTGGGGACAGATCGAAGGCTTATGCTCCAAAGACTGAATATGACCAAAATATTTGGGGGGGAGCAAAGGTCCTTGCCAAAGGGCCTTTGGCAAGGGCCTTTGCTGGTGCCTAATGGGTTGATCCCTCCTATGGTAATCCCCAAGCGGGGATCCACTAGGGAAGGGTAACATGGGAAAGGGGAGTTTCTCCCCTTTCCTATGATACCACTTCCATCTGCCTCAGTGCTCAGGGGGCTGAGATAGCCCCCGAGCATCAAGGCCGTAAAACTGGAATGAGCCAATCTGCTCATTTCGGTTTCACTGAAATTACATCAGCGCGATTTGCTCGCTGATCGTCATTTCAGTAAAAAAAAACTGAGCAGTCTCGGGAGATGGGAAGATTTTTCCTAGCTCCCAAGCCTGTTTGGAGTGGAAAGGAAATACCTCTGATGCCCGCACCAAGAGAATTCCAGTGCCACACACTGTAGCGTCGGATATCTCCTGTTCATCCGACATATGCAAGTGATTAACATCCATCAGACTGCGCCTTCCTTTGCTGAAAAGACATCCAAAGCAAGACAGTTTTGAAGAACCATAGAGGTCATGGCAATCATTTTAGTGTCTATTTCTAAGAATCCACAAGTGGTGTCATTGGAAAGCTTCTGTATCTTGTGAGAATTCGGAATCACCCCAACAGATGGTATTATGTCTCCCACTATTTCACTACCACTTTACTAACACTAATGCCACTCTTACGTCTTTGATATATCACTTTATTGGTTTCATCGGATTTACCCACATGATGCATTTTCAGAAAAACTATTCCCATATTGCAGGATCCATACCAATTTTTGGGCAGCCTGTCATTGGAATTTTTCCCACAAAATGTGTTCATTCCAGGAAACACAGGAGTAATCCTCAATTTCCCAATACTTGTAAAGCATGGTCACATTCACTGGAACCAACAAAGTTTGTATTTGCTTCAGATTGGCGTCGCAATATACATAGCTTATCTCTATGTTGCCTGTCTAAAGCTACAACAGCTTGGTTTCCCATTGCTTTAAACTCTGGTTCTCTAAGTGCCCAAGATTGAATTTTTGAATGATTTGTAGCTTTGTTCATGATTTCTGTCTATCTTCAACTGATTCTACAAATTCCTTCTCTATTGAATGTAAAGTATATGTTAGGTTATGGCCATGTGCATAGGTTGTGTCTAAGCTTTGGGGAGGCTTGAAGAATTCCCCCATCATGTCTGCTTTTTTGGTGTCAGGCACAGGATTTAAGGGCCAGATATACAAAAAATTTTAGCGTATGCAAACTGGTATCAAACCCGTTTGCGCATCCTAAAATTATATATTGCAATATTGCAAGTTGCAAATAAATTGCGACTCGCAAAATACTGTTTTGCAACTATGTATTTGTAAGGGGCGCTCCATTCCAAATAGCGACTCCATAGGCATGTACAAATGCTTTGCAACCACAATTGCAGTCGCAAAACACTCTCAAATTACTATCTACTTCAAGTAGGTGGTAATGCATTCGCAAATAGGAAGGGGTCCCCTGAAGGGGTCCCCAGGGGACCCCTTCCTCTTTGCAAATGCATACAAAATTATTTTTTAAGGCTATTGTTTTAAATGCTTAATTTTGTATTATTAGTTAAGAGAGATTTAAGCACAGAAGTAGGTTTAACTTTCATTGTAAATACATGTTATGACCATTTCAATACTATAAGAATTGCTACAAGAAAATATAGCAAGAACATATGGACTGATACATTTGTGTCTTGGTGCTACCACTTTCAGATCCATTACTTCAGATCTTCAGATCTCGCTACTTCTGATAAATTTAGATCAGATGTGATCAGATGTGTTAGTCTTGTTGCATCACAGGCTAAGTTCAAAGTTTTTTCACCAAGGCTTTTCAACAATGGTCCTTTTATTGCACAGTTCACATTTTCTTTATAGCCTTGTAAGTGAATCTTTGAATAACAGCACAGTTCTTGTTTGCGGCATAAAATTTCCAACAAAATCATCAGAATCAAGGGGCATATTATCAAGGAACGGCGTTAAAATTATTGCCACTTTAGCTGCAGGAAACTGTCGCTAAAACGGCGATAATGGACTTGATAATGTGCCGTAGAGAATTCCAATAGAAGCCCACATTAGCATTAGAACATGGGCTTCTATTGGGATTCGCTACAGCATATTATCAAACCCATTATTGCCGTTTTAGCGGACGTTTCCTGCCGCTAAAGCGGCGATAATTTTAACGCTGTTCCTTGACAATATGCAGCCTAGTTTTTTAAATTTGTGAATCGCTCTCAATTGTCAGCGAGTACGCAACATTTTGTCAAACCGGCTCATGCTGGCTTGAACTGTTGTAACACAGAGTGTGATATGCTTTCTCAATCATTTAATGCCAGGTAAGTCCATTGAGGTGTAGCATATCTTTGACTCTGTACTTTAACTCTGTTGGAACGTCTCACTGCAGCCCTTCTTCATCACTGTCACTTTGATCAGATTGACTAGTGACTTCTGGAATGTCTGTGGTACTTTTCTCTCAGTCAGGATGCTTCCCAATCTTTCTAGTCTTCAGGGCCAACGATCTCTGTATTCTACCTGTGTTTCAGGTGCGCTAATCCCTTCGACTGGGTCAATATTTGGCTGAGTCAGCTCTTTCTCTTGTGACCCTTCGTTAACTATAAAAGCTGAATCTCTGGATCCCCCCAGAATTACCAGAATCACACCACACCATCAATGCTCCAAGCATGACTTGCATACATGCTTCTTCATCAAGGCCCAGGCACCAAGACTGAGGTCATGGCACTGCTCCTGTTGAGATGAAGTTGAAGTTTTCCCCTGCTGAGACACAGAATGTACCACATTAGCCAGACCTTTACAGTAATCGAGCATCAAGTTATCTGTAATATTTACTAAGGCATTGGCTGGGACTGCAGGCTGTCTCATAGCCATCCCCATAATCAATTTTTGTGGTGATTATTCTGTTCTTCTGTCTGGGGTGCTTATCAAACTCATCCACACAAGAGGTAATACATCAGGCCATTTCAGAGACGTTGAAGCATACACTTTTGCCCACCTAGATTTCAGTATCCCATTCACTTGCTCCACTATCCCAGAAGCCCCTGGGCAATATAAGCTTTTGGTAAATTGGTAATGCTGCATATAACATCCTCAAGACCTCATTATTCAAATGAGTTTCTTGTTCTGACTCGAAACGAGCCCTGCATCCAAAACATGGTATCCACTCCCTCAGTAGTTGTTTTGCTACAGTTAAACTGTCATTTTGGTCTGTAGTGTATGCTTCTAGCCAACGTATTTAAACACAGACAATCACAAGTACATATTTCAAACCATTACACATGGGCATCTCCATTGAATTGAGTTGTGCTCGGTTAAAAAGGACCTCCTTACCTCCCTACATGACTCATTGTGACTGGAGTGCTTTTTCATGCATTTTGTTGTTGACTCACCATGCAGCAGTGACACAGAGCCTCCGCAAATGATCAGAATTTTGGATTGAACCATGTTTGGTGAAAGAGATGTTTCATAGCATCTCTCCCGACATGTGCAGGACCATGATAGTGTTGTGCCATAGGAATTAGCAAACTATCAGGTAACCCAGGCCTTCCTTCTGTGCACACCCATAGCTCGTCTTCCGGTCCCCTAGTGCAATCTGCTCTAATCCATCCCTGTTCCTCAGCTTCTGGCACTTAATCCTGTGAAGATTTTGCTCCCCCCCCCCAAGTGCCTAAAGTGAAAAACAACAATCAGCAATCTATGACATCAGAGTTATCTCCCATGGGATCTCCATTAAAAGTTTAAGAAATTAGAGCACAATAGCGGGCAGTCTCATCCACATAGAAGTTGCCCACATTTTGGATTCGGGATCCAGACAATGTTGTCAGTCAGTCAGTCATAAGCTTTTATTCGATACACAGAGATATCTTATAAGCACATACATAATACAATCAATACAGTATAAAAAAAGTTTATGCCATAAGAAGTCAGTAAGAAATATTAGAATGTTTAAGAGTGATAAAAGGATATAAAGTCCATTAATAAATTAGCTAAAACAAGAATTAAACAGCTACTGACAATCTCTTACATCGAATATGCCAAAACTGCTTTAAAAATTTAGCTATTCCACAGACTATTGGGGGGGAAGTGTCCGTGCTTAGGATACGCAAGGCTACTAAATGACTGCGTGTGCCCATGTTACGGCAGAGTGGTTTCAGCCACGAGCTCCTAGGCCTTGCATAATCCGGGCATTCAAATAAAACGTGCACAATAGACTCAATCTTAGTCGGGCAACATGCACAGTTGGGAGAAGTGCGATCCGCTGTTGACCATTTCGATACCAGGGCACCTAACGGGAGGGAACCAACTCTAAATTTAAAGTAAAGAGCACGGTCAAAGGGGAGAGTAATCAAGTCCAAATAAGGTTCGAAGGCCACAGTGTCTTTAATTTGTAAAAAGGTGGCAGTGGACCTGCAGTGATTTGGGCTAGAGATTAGACACTCAGCAGTCCATTTCCAAAAAAGCGCCTTGACAACTTCTTTTGGAGGGGCTGAGCGGGATGACCAACAATCCCCTAGTCCTATATTCTCCAACAGCTTTTTGGTGTCCTTTAACCATTTTATCTTGGCCCAACCCCCCTGGCTCATTATGTCTCTCAGTGCATCAGCATAGGATTTTAATTCTTCGCACCTCCAAATCCGTGTCCACAACAGGAGCGGGCGAAGCTGGGCCTGATCTTTAATGTTTTTACATCCCGTGTCCATCCTCACAGGTACTGACGGTGTGCTCAGAGGGAGAGCGATGAAGGATTTTAATAGCTTGCTCTCAGCAGTAACTAGGGCATCCAGACGGCAGTGACCCCACAGTTCTGCCCCATACAAGGCTGATGTCGCTACTTTGGCCTTGTAGATGTCAAGTACTGGGGTAAGTGATCTCCTAGTTGAGGCCCTGTATTCCCTCATGAGAGCTCCTCCTACTCTCCTGTGGTTAAGGACCATTTTTTCAATGTGGTTTGCCCAAGTCATCCTGTCCGTAATCCGAATGCCAAGGTAGTCGAATTCGGCTACTTTCTCCAGGGGAATAGAGTTGAGTGTAGGTGGGCGGCCCAATTTTTTAGGTGGGTTAACAACTAGGTATTTGGTTTTGTCCACATTTATTGTTAGCCCTTTTGCAACACAGAACTCCTGGAATCGTGTTAGAAGTTTCTGTAGTCCTTGTGGGGTCTTCGAAATCAGGAGCGTGTCGTCCGCAAAAAGCAGGGTTGGGATGCGGACACCTCCAAGACAGGGGGCGTCAGCTGGTTCTTGTTGAAGGTGTTTTACCACCCCATTCAGATATAACGAGAATAGGGTGGGTGCCAGGACGCAACCCTGTCTTACGCCCCTAGACACTGGTATTTTTTCCGTGAGCTCTCCGTTATTACCCCAACGGACCTGTGCAAAAGTGTGGGCATGAAGGCTTATAAGAAGGGACAAGATGTAAGGTGGTAGCCCCAACTCACAAAGGACCCTCCAGAGCTCTTCCCGGGGAACTAGATCAAAGGCAGTCTTCAAGTCTATAAAGGCTAAGTAAAGACTGCCCTTGCCCAGTTCCACCACCTTCCACCCCAAGAGGGACAACCTAAACACCTGCTCTATAGTCCCCATACCAGCCCGGAAACCTGCCTGAAAGTCTGATAGGATTTTATTCTCCTCCACCCAATGGAGGATCCTACCAAGGATAGCTTTGCCAGCTATCTTTTGGGTGGAGTCTATCAGACTTATTGGGCGATAGTTTCCCGGGGTTTCCCTGCACCCTTTTTTATAAATGGGGACTACCACCGCCCCTTTCCAGGATTCTGGTACTACTCCTCCCCTCATAATATCATTTAGGAGAGCTGCTATGATCCTTCCCCATTCCATTGGGTAAGCCCTCATCAAATCACCCGGAAGGCCATCCGGGCCCGGTGCCTTGCGTGGTGCCACCCAGCCTATTACCCCCTCAATCTCTAAGGGAGTGAAAAGGTCATAGGCATGAGGTTCGATTGCTAGTGTGAGATCCATCCCCACAGACAGTTCCCCGTCTGGTGGGAGGTATAAAGACCCAAAGTGTTTTGCCCAACTTTGAGGCGGGATGCTGCAGGGTCTCATGGCTGCATCGGATTTGGTCCGTTTCCTTATAAGATTCCAAAACACCCCTGAGTCCCTAATTTTGCTAGCCTGGAGTAGGTCCTCCCAGTATTTTTCTTCCCACTCCCTTCTAGCCGAACTAAGGATCTTTTTGTAAGCCTTCCTAGCCTCCTGGATCGTACTTTGGGATTTAGATTTAACTGCCTCAACTAGCTTTGCCTTATGGGTCCTGCAGGCTTGGGTATACCACCCCTCAACAAATTTTTTAGTTCCTGTAATGCCCGGCTTTTTAGAGTACAGGATAAACACATTGGTTAGGGCTTCAATCAGAGAGAGAAATAACCCACTCACTTTACCCACCCCTTCTAGCGAGGATTCCAGAGATGTTACCGCGCGGTTTAGATGGGATTGAATTTCCCCAACCTTCGCCTCGGATAGGACCAGTTTCGCCCATTTAATTCTTCTACCACATGGGGAGACTTCAGATTCATCTAGTGGTACGAGTGCCTCTTTAAAGTTGGCCTTCCTTAGGGGTTGCCACCAATGTTCCATTTCTAGGGAGAGAGGGTTGTGATCGCTTTCTGTCGAAGGGACCACCTGCATGTCCTTCACATAAGGCCATAAGCACACGTCTATTAGGACATAATCCAGCCTAGAGGTGTGCCCTGGTCTGTTGTAGGTATGTGCACCCCCCCTATCCAAGGAAGTCCTCCCATTCGCTGCCCTTAAATTGAATTCAAGAGTAAGGGAGTATATTTGGAGCGCCACTTCTGTCCACCTTTTAATCGGTGCGATGTCCAGAGCCGGGATCCCCCACCTGGCATCCTCCTCATCCTGGTCGAGGGAAACATCCGAGCCCAAAGGCTCGAACGTGCAGTTCATATCACCAACAACCAGGGTGCGGGTCTTATGGGGGGTAATGTTTAACAGGGTCTCGAGAAGAGCTATCACAGGAGACTTTCTCCCACCCTTTGTACCCCGAGCATACACATTAAAGATGTTTAGAACAATTCTTCCCCTTTGGTCTATAAGGGTAATATTTTGTATGTCCGGGGAACCTGTGGGATAGTCCACCACTCTACAGTTTAAAGATGCCGCGACCCAAATAAGAAGGCCGCCCGCTGGGCGGCCTCTCCCAGATTCCGAGACCCGCGCAGGAGAGGAGTATGAGGAAAAACCCACCCTATGGACCGGTATCAAGCTCCAGGTTTCCTGGAAAAGGCACAAGGAGTGCTTGTCGACCCATGCAGTAAAATCTGGGAGGGCCAGTTTTCCAGCAATCCCTGCGATGTTCCAGCTGAAAACCTTAAAGACTAGGTCCGTCACAGCTGGATAGTCGCTGGGCGCTTGAAAGCCCCTATCCATAGGGCTCCCCCTATATAACCGAGGAGAGCAGGGATCTTGTGGAGTTGTTATAGGGTCTCCCATTCCACTTACAATGTTTATTTGGGTGGGTGGTGCTTCTACTTGTTCTGCTCTCCTCACTGATTCCAGTCAGCAGGGGCCAATAGCCCACATTTGTTTCTCCCTATCGCCTCCTACAACCCCGGCCCAGTTTTGGCCCGAATTAAGAGAACTTTCACTTCCTCCATTTGGGCTCACAAGATGCTTAGGGTAAAAATACGAGAGGTCTACCAATTTCACCCCCGGGGCCCCCATATTTTTAATAGGAGTACAAATGGATGGCACCACTCTATAATCTTGGAAGTTTATAATTACACAGTCTCCCTCCAGCATTTTTTTCCCTTGCCCTACCCATCCCACTCTACGGACACTTAAAATAATGCCGTCCATACCCGGGGGGATTGGTTTATTTGCCTTCAGCCAGTGTATACACTTGTTCTTGAGTGATTGATGGTTTTCCAACTGGCCATCCTTTAGGGGAGGCACATTAACCATGACTGCAACAAATGGTTGACAGTCTGGCGGGAGATTAATTGGGGGGATCCGTCGTGGGGGGATACTGGGGGCCTGTGGGAAGATTGTTGGGGCAGAACATTGTGTTGCAGGCCTGGGGGCTTTCCTAGTCGTTGGGCCGCTGGGTTTACTGCTACCTTCTAATTTTTGTTGGACTTCCTTATTACCCTCAGTTGTCTGTTGCTGTTTTTGAGAAAGAGATTTTGGCTTATTTTTCTCAGGATCTTTATTTGTTGGGAGTCCCTTGTGGCTTGGACCTGGTTTCAGATGGGGAGGAGATTTGGGAGTTGGGATTACTAGATTGTTAAGAGCAGCTTTATTTTGGGTTGTTGGGGGCTCAGGGCCTTTCTGCGCTGATAGATCATTCCCTTTTACACCCACATCCTTATTTACAGTCACTCTAGTAGCTAGTTTGATTGTTGTCTTGAGTGAGTGTAACCCATCCAGAGTTGACTGCTCTAATTTGTCAATCCTCTCCCCTAGACCCTTCACTTGAGTTAGTAACGGTTTCAAGAGGGTATATACCTTCTCCAGAATGTTTTCGACCGCTACCAAGTCAGCTCGCTTTGAGACCTTAGTTGTATGAGGGCCCTTTGGAGAGATCAGTACATCCCCTTCTGTGTCAGTTTCGTTCAGCATAGGGGCACCCCTTGTAATACTTGAATTTGGTACAGGAGACTTCCTTACTCTTTGGTAGAGGGCGGCCTGTCTCACTAGCTTACCCTTCTTACGTTTGCGCGATTTTTTACCTACGAGGGGAAACTCCTGCCTAGTATCACGAGTCACAATAGTAGGTGAAGCCCCAACTAGCTTTCCATCTGGTACAACTGTGGTAGGTGCAGGGGAATTTGGGGACTCGGGGTCTCCAGTGATATCACTTAACAGAATAGGTAGTAGTGATACGGAACAATTACTAGGGCCATCATCTTCCAATGTGACTATAGGAAGAAGAGCGGCCTGAGATTCCAACCTATCTATATTTTGCTCAATACCAGTCAGATGGAGGGGTTCTGAGGGAGCACTGACCATACTAGGGGGGGTACCTACTTGAACCCGGGTAATGGCTGGTGTGAGCGACTGGGCGTCTGCCCCCAATAATGAACGACTTGCGGGGAGGTATACTTCAGATAGACGCCGCTCAGAGATAGCGATCTCTTTTTCAATCACCGCCGCTACCCTGGTAATGAAACGGTCCATTGACCCTATCACGGGGCTCGCGGCATTAGATCCCCTTTCGACCTCACCCCTGAGAGGCTTACCAGAGCGTGTAGACATGGTTTGAGCAACAGAAGGGCAACAGGCACCAAGCGTGAGTCGTCGTGGTTGGTAAGAGGAAAGGGACGGGGCCCAGCCCAGCCTCTGTCAGCCCCTGACGGCCACAGACGGCCCGCCCTCTGCCCGGGCTCCGCCCGGCGTCGCCCGCGCGCGTCCGCGACGCGGAGGTCGAGGCTCCGCTTTGTAGCGCCTCCGGGCGCGGGAACAGCGGTGGCAGGAAGTCCGCGCTAAGCCCACTGGGAGCTGTAGTCTCTAGCCGCTCCTGGATGTTGATGGCGGCGAGACTCACAGCGTAGGCAACCCAGGGACTGAGGCAGAGTGCTGGCGTGCTGGCGTGCTGGCGTATCCACAGATAGGCAATGGGCGCTGCTCGTGACCCCCGCTCCACCGAGGTCGAGGCTCCGCTTTGTAGTGCCTCCGGGCGCGGGAACAGCGGTGGCAGGAAGTCCGCGCTAAGCCCACTGGGAGCTGTAGTCTCTAGCCGCTCCTGGATGTTGATGGCGGCGAGACTCACAGCGTAGGCAACCCAGGGACTGAAGCAGAGTGCTGGCGTGCTGGCGTGCTGGCGTATCCACAGGTAGGCAATGGGCGCTGCTCGTGACCCCTGTTGTGATCCCTCGCTGTGGCCACACTTGCTTAAAGTCATGCATTACACCAAATCCCTACTGACTGTCGGTGCAGATGGTGACTCGCATTTGGTCAGAAATGTTACAAGCTCACAACAAGGCTACCAGGCTACCAACTCAGCCACTTCTTCAGAAAACACTCCTTGCAGCCATGAAGCTTCAACCACACCGGCAACTGTATATAAAGCATATGCAGCTTTCAGATTTCCTTCTGTAACCTGCAGACAAGATTCATCAACAAATTTCAGATGATCTTACTCAGTCAAAGGAGTATCAAGGATATAAGGGCAGGCTTTTGTGCAGAGCTCAGTCACATCCAGATAATCTTGATCAGCTTCATCAATTACAATCTAATTTCCAGGGAGGGGCTTCAAAGTTGCAGGATTTAGACTCACACATCTCATCAACCTAACATTCTCAGCTCCCAAAATAAACTGTTCATATTTTGTGAGGGGCTGCTAGTGAGTTGTTGCCTTCGAGTATGTGTAAGCAACACCTCTACAGAATGTTGCACATGAACTTTCAATGGATGTCTAATTACAATACTTCCACTTTGTTCCAGACTCACACATGTTGCAGCAATGGCTTGGGGACATCCAGGCAATGTGACAGCTATAGGATGAAGTGTAGCCGAAAAATATGCCACAAATCTGCATGTAGTACCATGTGTTTGAGATAACACTGACAATGCACAATCTTTGAACTCATTGCAAAACAGAGTTAAACTCTTAATATAGTCATGCATTCCCACAGCTGGAGCGCTACAAAGAATGTATTGCATTTCAGTAAAAGAGCACATGCATTCATCATCCCAAGGTGCAAGGTATTACACATCCTTGTTTGTCAATCTTTGAAGGAGCTTAGCTGTCAGGGAAACATTTGAAATCCATTGGCAACAGTAGCCAACCATTCACAGGAACATGCAGACTTCCTTTTGTGTACCAGGAGACTCATGTTCAGGATCAACGTGATCCTGACTTGGGACACCTTCCTTGCTCCTTTCTCAATATGATGTCCAAGATACAGAACATCATTTCTGCAGAATTGCAACTTTAACGGGGACACTTTATGTCCATTCTCAGTCAAATGATTCAAGCCTCCTGTGTACCTGAAGCTACCAACAGGTTGTCAATGTACTGAACAAGAAAAGAATGATTTGGCATTATCAATGACTCTAGATTTTTCTTCAATGTCCGATTGAATATTGGAGAGCTTTCCGTATACCAATGTGGGATGCTGCATCATGCCAAGGCTCAATTGCTGAACCGGAAAGCAAAAAGATATTGACTGTCCTCATGCAAAGGGATAAAAATGAAGGCTTGACACATCAATGACAGAGAACCATTCATCTTCAAACGGAATTTGAAATAATATCACAGGACAATTAAACTACAATCTGATTTATCTTGCACAAATTCTGAACAATGTATTATTTGCCATTAGGTTTCTGCAAACCCATAATAGGCGAGTAACACTGACTTCCCATTATTTATTTCAGGATTCCTTGCTCAATCAGTGATTCAATCAAGGGAGGAATCCCTGTAATGGTTTCTGGACTCAAATGATATTGGAAAATTCATGGAAATTCATCATTCAGCTTCACAGTGATTTTTACTGGAGCAACACCTTTCATCAGACCAATATCTATTCATGTAAAGTTCCATACTTCTAGCGACACAGTATTCCTCAATTGTAGAGGCAGGTTATCTAGGGTCAACAAAGGAAATAATCTTTATGGTTCTGAGTTCTCTTTTGCCAATTTAAAAACAACATCCTTATAATTGGTATGAAATTCAATTACCTTTAGAGTACAGTAGTTTGAACAATTGAGTTTGCACAGCAAATCTCATCCCAACAAATTAACTGGACTTGAATCGTACACAACAAATTTGTGTAGGTCCTCACAGGGACATGTTTTGTAACTGAATTTGACAACTGTTTGTTTGCAACCTTACCGACTTGGATTCTTTCTCCCAAGAGGAGTAGGTTTGCAACTTCTGCTGTTCTCACAGAATGGATAGCACCAGTGTCAACAAGAAATAAGATGGGTGACCCATTTACTTTACCATCCACATGGGAACCTCTCTGGTCTACCTCTAAGGATGCGCCAAGCATGCATTCCTCCTCCCCTCTCACGCACTGTCATTGGTACAGGTCTGAGTTTGCATCATCTATCCGAATCAAGGAAAATTGATGAGACAGATTTTGATTCACAATCTTTTCTGTATTTGTACTGAACCCTTGATTTGAATTGTATTGTTGAACCTGGCCATTCATTTGAGGCATCATGGTTTGGGGCACATTCTGAGCTTGATTTCTCTGTTAGTGGAACTGGGTCTATAGGTACAGCAGGTGCATCAAACATTTGTCCAAGGTATGAATTTATTAAATTTGGGGGCTGACTCCCATAATAAGGTGTTGGAAGATTCAGCAATCATTCACTTAATTTCTCTTCATCAAATTCACCATCACTATCTCCAGGCAGCGGTAGGAATGTCTCCTCAAACTTTCAAGCATTCCAACGTTAAATGTTCCATATTACGGAGAAGCTAAAGGCCCATAATTCTCAGTATATTTCATCCAGGCAGGTCGCTCCCCACGCCACACAGCACCACCTGTGTGTCCGTGTCCCTACTACTGAACGCTACTGCTGCCGCAGGTTTGAGGCCCTCCTCCACCCCCAGGCTGCCACCTGCACCTCATCCCTGGTGGCCCAGTGGTGGCCCGTGAGTATCTGCTTGCTCGCTCTGCCCCTTTTTGCCATCTGTCTGTTTTACTTCTGTCAGCTGTTTTTTTATTCCTTTGTGTACCGCTTTCCTTTTTGTACTGTACTCTGTGCCCTTTTATATTCTGTATTTCTGCCCATTTTTTGCCCTTTTATTTTGTATTCCCACCCGTCCTGCTCTCCCTTTCCCACCGCTGCGTCTCCTGCGGCCCCGCCCCCTGCTCACCCATTTGTCCCGCTCCCGCCTCCCAGCTGCTCCTCCCTCCCACCTCCCCTTCTTATGGTGGCCGCTGCGTGGTGAGGAGAGCTACCCTTGACTCTGTTCCAGGCAGGTCACTTCCCACGCCTCTCAGCACCACCTGTGTGCCCATGTCCCTACTGCTGATCGCTGCTGGTGTCGTGAGTTTGAGGACCTCCACCACCCGCAGGCTGCCACCTGCACCTCATCCCTGGTGGCCCAGTGGTGGACCGTGAGTATCTATCCTGCTCACTCAGCCCCTTTTTGCTATCTGTCTGTTTTACTTCTGTCAGCTGTTTTTATTCCTTCATGTACCCCTTTCCTTTTTGTACTGTACTCTGTGCCCTTTAATATTCAGTATTTCCGTCTGTTTTGTGCCCTTGTATTTTGTATTCCCGCACCTCCTGCTCGCCCCTTCCCGCCGCTGTGTCCCCTGCGCCCCCGCTCACCCATTCATCCCATACCCGCCTCATAGCTGCTCCTCCCTCACAGCTCCCCTTTTTATGGCGGCCGCTGTGCGGCTGCACCACTGGCAAGCCTGTCTGCCCCAGTCCATGCCTGGACCGCGCCCAGCACCAGACACCCTGCCCCCGCAAATGTCACGACAACTGACGCCACTACGACGCCAGCACCCTCCACATACTCAACGCTGGCCGATCGCACACCTGCTTCCTGGCCACCTTGAAGCGCACCCAAGGACCCTTCTCCTGCCGGAGCTGCAGCTTCAACAGCCTCCGAGCCACCAAATCGCCAGCCAAGACAAGACATAACCACCTCAGATGCATACTTCTCAACATATGCTTCGTCCGTGAGCACAACATCGAACTATGGGACCTACTCAACTCCTCCTCCCCAGGCGTCGCCTTCCTGACGGAGACCTGGATGAACCCCTACTCAGAACCCGACATTGCCATAGCCATCCCTGACGGCTACAAGATCACCCACAGGGACCGCACCAACAGAGCTGGAGGAGGAATCGCCATCGTCCACAGAAACACCCTCAGAATCTCGACCAGCACCAATGACACCCTCAGCGCAGCCGAACACCTGCACTTCCAGATCCACATTGACCCCAACACCACCCTCAGAGGAACTCTCATCTACAGACCCCCCCGGCCCCCGGCCACAGTTCAGCGGTTCCATTGCCGACTTCGTCAGCATGCACGCCCTTGCCTCCACGGACTACACCCTCCTCGGAGACCTGAACTTCCACATCGAGAACACCAACGACAGCAACTCCACCACCCTTCTTGACAACCTCGGACTAAAAAACAGCTCGTCACATCTCCCATCCACTCCGCCAGACACACGCTCAACCCCATCTTCTCCTGCAGCAACCACGTCATCTTTAGATGCACCACAGAACTCCAATGGACTGACCACTGCTGCATCCACTTCACCTTCGAGAAGCCCACCGCACACAACCACGCACAACATGCCCCCCCGCAGCTGGAGCAAAGTCACCAAAGACCAGATAATCACCACCCTTGCTCGAAACCCACCAACTGACACCACCAACACTGACACTGCTGCCTACAACCTCAGGCATTGGATCGACAACTGCACCAACATTCTCACCCCGATCAAGAAACCCTCTAACAGACGAACCGACAGAAAAGCCACGTGGTTCAACGTCAACCTCCAGGCATCCAAGCAGGCCTGCCGTGGGCTCGAGAAGATGTGGCACCACGAACAGACACCGTACAGCAATGCAGCCTACAAGAAGGCCATCCGCAGACACCGCCAACTCATCCATACCACCAAAAGGACCTCCTTCAAAGAACACATCGACAACAACGCACTCAAAAGCGAAGAGCTCTTCAATATTGTGAAGGAACTATCCAACCCCAGCTCCAACTCCAACGACATCCTGTCATGGCAAGAACTCTGCGACTCCCTAGCCACCTTCTTCCACCAGAAGATCTCAGACATCCATGACAGCTTCAACAACCAGGCCTCTCCCAACAGCCACCAACACCTCAGACTCACTGCCCCCAGCCACACCGACCCCCCCGCTCTCCTGGACCCATGACAACGATACCATCAAAATCATGAACTCCATCCACTTCTGGTCACCATCAGACCCCTGCCCGCACTTCACCTTCAACAAAGCAAGCTTCACCATTGCATCCCATCTCCGCAAGATCATCAACAACTCCTTCGAAACTGCCACCTTCCAGGAGTACTGGAACCAGATCAACGCCTCCCTCAAGAAACCGAAGGGGGACCCCAAGTACCTCAAGAAATTCCAGCCCATTTCCCATCTCCCTACTCCCGTTCCCGCCGAAAGTCATCGAGAAGATTGTCAACAGGCAACTGACCTCCTTCTTCATCACCGCAACCGACGGCCTCAGGGCTCTGCTGGACAACAGAGAAACCGCTGCCCTCATCCTCCTGGACCTGTCCGCCGCCATCGACACCGTCTACTACCACACCCTACGCACACACCTCAACAACGCAGGGACCGCTGGACCACCTCCTTCCTCACCGGCAGAACCCAGAGTGTCCACCTCCCTCCATTCTGATCTAAAGACACCAAGATCATCTGCGGCGTACCCCAAGGATCGTCCCTCGGTCTGACATTCTTCAACGTCTACATGGCACCGCTTGCCAACATCGTCCAATCGCACAACCTCAACATCATCTCATACGTCGACAACACTCAGCTCTGATCCTCTCCCTCACCAAGGCCCCCATAACTGCCAAAACCAACCACCACGAAGAAATGAAGGCCATCGCCGAATGGATGAAGAACAGCCGCCTGAAACTGAACTCGGACAAGACGGCGGTCCTCATCATCGGTTCCACCCCCTCTGCCTTGGACGACTCAAGGTGGCCGGCCATGCTGGGAGCTGCACCGACACCCACTCACCATGCACACAACCTGGGGGTCATCCTGGACTCATCGCTGTCTTATGACCCAGTAAGTCAACTCTGTCTCCTCCTCCTGCTTCAACACCCTCCGCATGCTCCGCAAGATCTATAGATGGATCCTCATCTGAACCAGAAGGACGGTCACCCAGGCCCTCGTCAGCAGCAGGCTGGACTACGGCAACGCCCTCTACACGGGAACCTGAGTCAAACTCTAGAAACAACTACAACGCATACAGAACGCCTCTACTTGGCTCATCCTTGACATCACCCGCCACAGCCACATCACACCCCACCTGAAAGACCTGCACTGGCTCCCCATCAACAAGAGGATCACCTTCAAGCTCCTAACTCACGCTCACAAAGCATTCCACAATGCCGGACCAGCGTACCTCAATGAACGACTCACCTTCTACATCCTGAACTGCCAGCTTCGCTCCGCTAACCTCGCCCTGCAGCAGACCCCCGGCAGCAGATCATTTTTCCACCTCGCCGCCAAGACTTGGCATACCCTCCCCATCTGCCTGCGACAGACCCAGGACCTGCTAACCTTCAGAAGACTTCTCAAGACCTAGCTGGTCGAGCAGTAGCAGCACCCTCCCCAGCGTCCTTGAGACCCTCACCGGTGAGTAGTGCGCTCTACAAATGGATTGATTGATTGATCCAATTTTCAAGCCATGTACATGTATGCTATCCTCTCTCATATGACAAATACAGTGCTGGAGTACCTTCAAGTCTGATTAGTAATCCTCTAATCTCCCTGGATTATACTTTTCAAATTCTTTAGGATTTTCATGTTTTACACCAATTAATTTCTTTGTCCTTCACAAATGATTCCCCACAATCGATTTCTCTTCCAATTCCTTGTTTATTTTTCACAACCAATACCACCATGACACACGATGACGTAGTCAACCGATCACAGCGAAACCTGTCAAAATGTTACTCAACTTCAAGAAATACGGTCTGTTCCACTAAAGAA